>NC_090277.1:88841036-89543536 GCF_040414725.1 Anabrus simplex | reverse complement strand
TTTCCGCTCCTCCATTCCCTTACCCCCCCCCATCAACAGCGCGTGGCAACCCATCCAACTCCTGACCACGCCCAATGTTGCTTAACTTCGGAGATCTCACGGGATCCGGTGTTTCAACACGGCTACGGCCGTTGGCACATTACAGGAAGTTAGTTGGGATAAGAATTGAATAAACAAGAAGACGAGTAAAGAAACAAGCGAGTTTAGGATGTTTTCCCGGAAGTGCATTTAGGCCGGAAGAGATTTTCGAACTTTTGTTTTTAGTTTGATAGAGCTATCGAAGAGACACAATTTGAAACATTTCTGGCCGCTTTAGTCCTTCAACTTTCGGCACAATTGAGGAAATTGTTCAATTTTACGTTTTTTGTAGTATGGTGGGGGGGGGGGGCTACTTTGCCAAGAAATGTTTTTAACATTAAAAAGGGAAGACTCATTGTAATGAAGATTGATAGGGTGATCAATTAAGAAACTAAATCTTCGCTGCAAGCCTGACGTTCGTACACGGGCTGCCCACAACACAAAAAAATGAATTATTCTGAACAGGAATCCGGCAGTTTCCTCATTCGTGTTAATAAAACTTTATGCGAGGGCAGTAAATAATAAAGTAGTGGCAATATTCAATGAACTAACAAGTACAATTTCATTATATTCCTTCGATGTAGTCGATGCAGCCTGTGCCAAATGTGGGGAAGCCGTCGGGGACCGTTGCCAAGCTGTTATCTGTTGATGACAGCGACGGAGCGCTCTACTGCGCACAGAACAGATGCCACGTCCGGCAATCGACGGCCTCGGAGAGGTTGCTTCAACTTCGAAAACAGGTCGAAGTCACAAAGACTCATGTCCGGTGAGTATGGAGGGTGTTTCAAGACATCCCAATGCTTGACACTGATTGCGACATGACGACATGCGTTGTCATGCAACACGATAGGGTAATAGTCCAGCAATAAACGCGGATGTTTGCGCCGCATAGCCGGACGCAGATGTGGCTCCAGAAATCGGCCGTAGTAGCCACTGTTGACTGTTAGTCCCTCAAGCACAGCATTCGCAAGAATAACATCGTCGTAGTTATATGCCACAATCAGCAGAAGCTTCGCCCGACTGGATTCCTGTCATATCTGTGGACGTGGCGAACCATGGCGACGCCATTTATTCGATTGACGTTTTAATTCAGGCTCGAGCTCACGTCTCATCAATGGCGACAATACGCTGTAGAAATGCGTCTCCTTCGTTGCGGTGTCTGTCCAGGCATACTGGTGCCATTTCTGTACGTCGGAGAGTTTATGTGGAACCCAACGGGACGCAATTGTCCTCAAGTTAAGACATTTCGTCGGTATGTATCACACCGTCTGATGATTGAGACCAACCTCTACGGGTAATTCCTGGACAGTCCATCGATGGTCTACGGACGGACAACAGACCTGAGAGGTGCAAATCCGCACTCTCGTTCCAACCCTCATGAAACGACTTGACCCATCGTGCAACCGTCCTATACGATAATGTGTTCTCGTCACAGGTTTCACGTAATCCTCAATAACATTTTGATCCATTTTTGCCACGGGCAAGCTCGATTTTAATCCACCAACGCTGATCACTAGAGCCCGGATATTTATGCATTAATAGGTTAGAATGCAAAGTTTCTGAAGAGAGCAGCAAGTATAGTCTACCTTCACAACGATTATGCAATGGGGTTTGCATAAACATTAGGGGTACGGACCATCAGAACTCCTATAATTTATGTTACTCTTGCTACATTATGGAAGAGCGGGTGGCCGACACTTCCTATTAACCAAATTTAGTTTTCAATCAAACCTGTAATGGCATGAAAGTCCGGGCTTTGCTGATCACCTTTTGAAAACATGCTTTAGAGTGGTGAAAGGGACACTCTTCAGTTCAACGCCACACAGCAACAACACTCCCAAATGGATGCCCGTCGAATGCACACTGTACATCGACACTCCCATATCCTATTTGCGCATGCCCGAGTGTCTAGACTACGTTGCCACTACTGTACTTACAGTCCCCGGAATTTTATAAGCTGAGACATAGGGCGTGATCTTCGTCTTCCGCCAGAATGGCAGGAAACTATTAATGGCCGACGAGCTACTTCAGTCAAGGTCTATTAGGGAAACATCTAACAACCAGAAAATGAATTTCAGACTTTCTCACAGACAGTCATGTCATGGTAAATTTCCGCAAGGGTCATTTATAACCACCAGAAACCATTCACAACACCGGCCAAAAAAAAGAAAGGAGGAGGAAGATGCTAGAGAAAAAAAAAAGTGATTCAATGTTTTTATCTTAAAACTTGATACAGCAGGCTGTGCAATTAGCGGAATAGTTTATTAGACGGAACGAATGTTAACGAATGTTCCCATGACAGGTAAAGGAAATACGGTTTCCCAATTCGCAGGAGTAATGCTATTAAATGGACTATACATACCTACAAAAAGTGGTTCTCCTCGGTGTGAATACAGATTAGGATAATAATAATAATAATAATAATAATAATAATAATAATAATAATAATAATAATAATAATAATAATAATAATAAATTCGATGTCTGGTACGAAATACAGAACTGCAAGAGGAGGATTAATTCAAGAACGTAAAGTCCATTCTCCCAGGATGGTTGGAGTAACAATTTGAATCAAGGTGTAGTTAAAGGTAATGCAGTCAGCTCACACTTGCGAGGAATTGAGTTTTCTAAGGAAGAAGTGAGTTTGTACTTTGAGTTTTCAGTTCGGCTTTTCTTTACGGAAGCGAATGCTGGTGGTGGTGCTGAGATATGATTGTTATGAAATTTGCTACTCATACGATCAACTGTGCTGCAATAACGCTTTCTGGCCAGTGAGAAAATCAATGGCAAACTACCTTATTCATCTTGCCTAGTACGACTTGGTTTAGCGCGGCTATCGTTTATTGCAGTTTCCATATAACCACATTACCTTTGGTGGAGCTATTTGAGGATCCAACCAGGCAACATTTGTGCTAAATATGTGACGTCACACGCATACTCTGTTATAAGCTGGCGCTGTGTTGACTCGCACGCGCTCAGTTGGAAGCTGCCGTTCAATCAATCAATCAATCAATCAATCACTACTGATCTGCATTTAGGGCAGTCGCCCAGGTGGCAGATTTCTTACGTGTTGTTTTCCTAGCCTTTTCTTAAATGACTATCAATACATTTCCAATTTCTTTTCAATCTCCCTTGATAAATTATTCCAATCCGTAACTCCCCTTCCTATAAACGAATATTTACCCCAACTTGTCCTCTTGATTTCCAACTTTATCGTCATATTGTGATCTTTCCTACTTTAAAAGACGCCACTCAAACGTATTAGTCTACTACCGTAGTGGACGCCATCTCCCCAATGACAGCTCGGAACATACTACTTAGCCGAGCAGCTCGTCTCCTTTCTCCCAAGTCTTCCCAGCCCAAAATTTGCAACATTTTTGTAACGCTACTCTTCTGTCGGATATCACCCAGAACAAATCGAGCTGCTTTTCTTTGGATTTTTCCAATTCTTGAATGAAGTAATCTTGGTGAAGGTCCCATACTCTAGAACCATATTTTAGTTGGGGTCTTACCAGAGACTTAAATGCACTCTCCTTTACATCCTTACTACAACCCCTAAATGACCTCATAACCATGAGCAGAGCTCTGTACCTTTATTGACAATTCCATTTATATGATTACCCCAATGAAGATCTTTCCTTATATTAACACATGGGTTAACTTTCACCCCACGAACGCAGCAATTAAAAGTGAGAGGACTTTTCTTATTTGTGAAACTCACAACCTGAATTTTAACGCCGCTGTGAATATTCGTGGTCAGTTGTATAGAGTAATAAATTTAATAATGGAAAAGAAAGATTTAATTTAATAAATGAGCCTAGGGTACCCTCAAAACTCTCCGGCCTTTTGAAAGCCTACCGCCATTTATTTTATTTTTTAACTCGGAAAGTAGGCCTGAATTCCCAACAAAGCTGGGTATCGAATAGGAACCAACTATCCGGGATATAATTGAGGGACTGTTTGAGGAGGCGTAACAGTTTATTTTTTCCCCGATCTGCAATTACGAGGTAAAGAAGCGCATTGGTCCGCTCTAGTCTGCAGGCACCTGTCAAGCCAGTGCACGTGCGGCCATCGTCTAGAACTTGCTGGCCTTTCAGCACGCTTCTTTCTTCTCCACTGAGGGGGAGTCCTCCGTACACAATGCCACCTCATCTTCCTTTCATGATGTTCTCCCTATTATGTTATCAGCAGCGCAGGTAGATTTTGGACGGAGAACGTTCTTGTTCAGCTGCATCTTACGGACCACTTTACAAAAATGCTATCTAATCTATTTATTTATTTTTTCCGTGGCCAATTCCCAAGCATGACTGGCAAACTCCAAGCTTATACAAACGACATTTATTATTAAAGATTCTAATTTTACTAATGATATAACATTATAATTTCAACTTAAATCTCCTAATATTGACGTAACGATTTTCTTTCCTAATTCTTCAGTCACAGTTCTTAGCAATGTGTGACGTCTTCCATCAAAGCTAAAGCTTCTTCTTCTTCTTCTTCTTCTTCTTCTTCTTCTTCTTCTCACCGGATGTCGGCCGTCGATCGGGGTGATCTGATTCTTATTCTTATTCTTATTCTCGTAGATTCCTTCTTCCCATACTTCTCCTTCCTTCAATTATACCTTGCAATGCAAATTTAAGGAGTCTACGCTTATCATTTCGAATGATACAGCCAAAACAGTAGTAGCGGTAGTAGTAGTAGTAGTAGTAGTAGTAGTAGTACCATTACTTATTCACTCATTAGGTTATTTACATATTTATAGGATTCTGTTTCTTATATACATAAATCTTCTAATAACGCATAAAAGAAATGAATCTCTTAACTAACTCTTACATATATTACAGTAGTAGTATCCGGGAGATAGTGGGTTCGAACCCCACTGTCGGCAACCCTGAAGATGCTTTTCCGTGGTTTCCCATTTTCACACCAGGCAAATGTCCAGTTCCATGCCTTTGGTCACAGGGGCCCCGGTACTGGATGTATGTGTAGTCATTTCATCCTCATCACGACGCGCACATCGCCTACGGGAGTCAAATCAAGACCTGCATCTGGCGAACTGAAGTCTTCGGACACATCCTGGCACTAAAAGCCATACGCCATTTCATTAGTAGGCAAATGCTGGGGGCTGTACCTTAATTAAGACCACGGCCGCTTCCTTCCCATTCCTAGGATTTTCCTGTCCCATCCTCGCCACAAAACCTATCTGTGTCGGTGCGACGTAAATCAAGGTAGCAAAAAAACAGTATTATTATTATTATTATTATTATTATTATTATTATTATTACCATATCTATATATCAAAAGAGTTTACCAAAAACAGATTAGGCAAATCCGTCCTTCCCTTCTACTGGACAGTTTTTCTTCATTTTTGTTTTATTTTCTCCGCAATTACCTGAAAGTGAATTATGAAACATTGATAGTTCTCTAAGTTCATTCTTCAACTTTGAGTAATACTAAAATCAAGTCACTAGATGGTCACTCCAATAATTGCAGGTGAAGGCTTAGCCTAACCCGCAATACATTCTGTACCTAGCAGGTATGCCAACGGCCACAGTCGTGTTGAAACACCGGATCCCGTGAGATCTCCGAAGTTAAGCAACATTTTGCGTGGTCAGGAGTTGGATGGGTTGCCACGCTCTGTTGGTGGAGGGTAAGGGAATGGAGGAGCGGAAAGGAACTGGCCACCCTACAGCACGTAAACTCCGGCTCAGGAACAACTCTGCGGCGGTTCGGACCTGCCTTCGGGCAGAATAACCCTTACCTACCTTACCTAGCAGGTTGCTAAGCGACTAACACTTTCATTAATATTCTGATGCATGTCATTTTCATCCTTAGTAATGTCATTGCGTGCAGCCGTCTTTGATTACTACCTGTCAAACGCTATTCAATGGGTCGATTGCAGAAACGGCATTTAGACGATGTCTACGGTTAAACAATGCCTAAGTATGGCTGCCGCATTGCAGAGACGTTATTTATCACTTAGACACTGTCTAAAACCGATGTTCAACCGGTCATGTTTAAACACTGCCGAGAGCACTGTTTAACCTCAAATGAGAGAGTGAATCACAATCAGAGGTTATGTACCATGAAACAGGTCATTCGTATTATCATGTTGAGACGATTCTGGGAAGAAAGGTTAGTCCGACGGCCTCTCTGTGGGTCGCCCGCTGCTAAATCGCAGCAATTCGTTTGACATGCACGGGGAGATAATAAAAAAATAAGGTTCCGCTTTACGAGAGACTTGTTTCTTGAGACTGACAAAGTGACAGGCCGGTAACTCAACTTGAATATAATATCGATATATTTTATTATATACATGGGGTAATTTCCATGGAATTATAGGTCACTTCGACTACATACATATCACTATTACGTGTCCCGATCGTCCGAGGGCTGTCACATACATCAACCGGGAGAGATTCACTTATATTTACTGCCAAGTAAACACACATAATAGTGAAAACTAAGAAGTAGGTTGTATGGGATTTTTACATATATAATCGCATAGGTTTTCGGTAACTATCAGATAAGGCAAGTAGTGGTGATTATCGTTTAAAGAGGACTGGGGAAGAAGAGCCGTGGCCATAACAGCCCCAGTATTTGCCTGGTGTAAAAATGGGGAAACTACGGAAAACAATCTTCACGGCTGTCGATGATGCGTTTCGAACCTACGATCTCCAGAATGCAAGCTACATCTATATGGCCCGTACAACACACTCGGTTACACATTACTATTGCTTCATCTTCCCTTCGTCGAAGCTACCGTATTTATGAGTAGATTACACTCACTGTAACAACATTATAATGAAAGCTACACTTCCCCGTACGGTGGCGTGTCGCTTTAGTGTCGATAATATTATGAGATTTAATTTGCACCGAAAGCGATACTCTTATCTGTGGGCAAGTCATGCTCAGCCATATTTGAGTAATGTGTAGGAAGACAAACAGCTGACTGGCGTTCGGCGCGCGCACCGACGAATTTCATTGGTTGCGACAAGCAAAGAGTTACATGAAAGATACTTCAGTCTCCATTTTCAAACCAAAATTGAAACTTTAAGGGATGTCTAGTTAAACATCGACTGAACATTGTTTATGCAATGGAAGATCGTGAATGATTTAGACGTTGTTTAGGTAGACGATGCCTAAGGCTTAAAACTAGTCATCGTTTCTGCAATCGGCCCTATTGCGGGCAAGTTCGCTTGAAGATGTTAAGATCCAGATACGCCCGAATGTTCGAAGGACAGTGAATATTGTATAGAAAGGAGTGTTATAAACTACATTACGTCCGGCTCCATGGTTAAATGGTTAGCGTGCTGGCCTTTAGTCACAGGGGTCCCAGTCGGGTTAATTCGCTAGGCTCGGGGACTGAGCGTTTGTGCTGTCCCCAACATCCCTGGAACACACACACACCACACATAACACTATCCTCCACCACAATAACACGCAGTTACCTACACATGGCAGAATGCCGCTCACCCTCATCGGAGCGTCTGCCTTACAAGGGCTGCGCCCGGCTAGAAATAGCCAAAAGAAATTATTATTAAATACATCACGAATGAATCAGTTATTATGTAGCGGTAATGAATGTTCATAAAATTACTGAAAAGGGCAGGCATATGTGGACCAATTTATAACAAATGTTGGGGAGCAGCATGGTTCATCTGGTTAATACTTAAAATAAATTAATCTCACAACTATCCCTTTCACGCACTAAATAAGTATCATATTATAAATCACCGTATGGCTTCAGGAATCTAACTGTAGGTCTTCTCAAGTGCTGCTATTTAGGCCACCTCTCAACCAATTTCGACAATCCGACTCTGCTGCTATGTAGTACGAAAAGGACATTTCCACTGGAGATTACAATTTCTTCTTCTTCAAGTGCCATTTACGCCCCCCCCCCCCCAGATGTTGGCGATCACCCTGGAGAAAGCGCCCCTAACTTTAAGAGTTGTTCCGTGTTGTTGATGCAAGTCCAGTCTTCTTTTAGGTCTACCAGCTCCTCGCTTCACTTCTATGAAAATCCACAACCTGTTTCCAATCATTCGACCGGGTCAGGAATGAAATAAATGAAGCCCCCATCTACCGGCGAGGGATATGAATTGTGATGGCTGCCGAAGCCTGTCGCACTCCTCCGCGCCGATGAATAATGACTGACAGACGAGATGATATTGAAGTGTGTTGTTGGAATGAAATATGACAGGGAAAACTGGAGTACCGGGAGAAAAACTTGTCCTGCACAAATCTCACATGGACACGCAGGGATATCATGGAACCCAGCAGTGAGAGCACGGTGTGAGGTCGGCGCGCTGCCACCAAATATACGGAGGCTCTCTACCTCATAAAACATGGCCTAAATAAACTGTTCCTATGGATTTAATTTTGCTGCGTAACTAAGCGATCCAGCAAATATGTGTAACTTGCGAACAACAACAATTTGGAGTTCCAAGACTTTTTAGAGTGCCTTAAAAAGGACTACTTTAGCCGAGAATCGAACCCGGGGGAAGGGAGGAGGGGAGGAGGACCGCGAACTACAAGCACGTGAACGTCACCTAACGGACAAAGGGGAGTGCAAAATGTCCTGACTTATTTGTCGGCTTTTAAAAAGGCACGCCCGTGTATGTCTAGCGAAGTGCGTGAGCCCCAGTAGAATACAGGGCGGGACATGCTGGTAGCGACATGCGGGCGTATTGTTGAACAAACCTTTTCTTGTCTCGCTCTCGAACTGAGCGAATTCTTTCGACTAAAAAGTCGAGCGGGACAATTTCAGGGCCACAGTAGTATGTTTCGACGTATAATACTCACTGCGATATTGGTATTTTTAAAATAAAATATGTACTTAGAACGGATTTGATTTTTTTTTTCCACCGTTGGGGTAGAAAATATGCTCGGCTGAGTTGAGCAACGCTGGGCCACGTTAATTTTCAACCACATCACCTCCTCATCTCCGTAACTATTAGCAATATCGCCACTGACATTAAGTTGCAAACAAGAAATCATAAACTAAAATTTGAACGAAATGAAAAATAAAGAATTGTGACGTCATCCGTTAAAAGAAGATGGCCGCCATTTAACCATTTCATACCTATTCAGGCGGGCAATCGTTATAACATCGGAACCTTCAGTCCCATTTCGAAAAACAAAGTGTTTTTCGAAAGCCGCGAACAGAACTTCCTTCCGCAGGGGGTCAGAGGGATATCAAACCAGGGAGATTTAAACGAGTATGCTCGAAATGAGCTAGTAGAAGGGCAGATTATTATTATTATTATTATTATTATTATTATTATTATTATTATTATTATAAAGCGTGGGCATGCGGGCACTGAAATTTTTCCTCCGTCCTTCAGTCCATGATTTATCGGTCCTGGTATTCATGATGGTGATTGTACTTGCTGGGTGGATGGAGTACCTCAGCGGTTATTGTAGCCAGTCCCAAGCCCGGAGAAAGGAGGAGAACTGGCTTTCAAGCCGTAAAATAACAGCCAGAAAACATGTTGAGGCAACCTCTAAGGCTCAATACCTTAGTTGTAACATCGATATTCATTAAAATAAATCTCCCCAATACCTTTAACTTATCAGCATTATTATTAATATTATTATTTCTTCATTAGGGTCTTCTAGGAACAACAGGACGGTTTCAATGCTTCATCCTTTGTTGTTCCTTCTTCCTCCTCCAATATTCCATCTGCTCACTATACCTCCTTTTCCTCTCCTTTTGAGCCTGTTTTCTTTCCCTCGCGACCTTGGAATCTTTCCATTTTTAACACTTTCTTTCTAAAAATCTCTCTCTGTTGCTTCCTTCCTTACGTAGTTTATTTCAAAATCTTTCTTGACTTCATGAACCCAGGTTGTTGTTGACTTCTTGTTCCAAAGGTATTTCAAGATCAGTTTGGTTAACAAGTTATCATCCACTCTGTATAAATGTGCCAAAATAATAATAATAATAATAATAATAATAATAATAATAATAATAATAATAATAATAATAATAATATTATTTCGATTAGACCATCTTAGGACCACATGGAACTGCTTTCTTCTTCTTCTTCTTCTTCTTCTTCTTCTTCTTGTCTTCCCACAACGTCTTTATCCCTTCTCGGAGTTGTTTTCTTTCTTCCAACCACTTACTGCCCGAATTTTTTCTCGTCTTTTTTCTGAAAATTTACCATCAAATGCTGCTTTCCTAAATGATTTTTTTATTTGCAGTTTATTCTTTTTTTGTAATGTTCAGTAGTTGCAAATCTTCCTCGGCTTCTCTGAAATATGCTGCTTCGGCATATGCCATTATCTCAAATAGGTACCATAATATTTTCCTTAGCATTCTCTTTTCTGTTTTCCTTATTCTTCTACCTCAGAAGGTAGTCCAACAAACACTCTGTTTCATATAAAGCTGCTGCAAGGATTGGTATTCCTGGATACTGATTTTGTTGTTGTAAATATTGTATCATTTGGAAAGGGAATCACAGTCCAAGGAGAGGAAATCAAAACCTTGAGATTTGCCGATGATATTGTTATTTTATCTGAGACTGCAGAAGATCTCGAGAAGCTGCTGAATGGTTTGGACGAAGTCTTGGGTAAGGAGTACAAGATGAAAATAAGTAAGTCCAAAACAAAAGTAATGGAGTGCAGTCGAACGAAGGCAGGTGATGCAGGAAATATTAAGTTAGGAAATGAAGTCTTAAAGGAAGTAGATGAATATTCTTACTTGGGTAGATAAATAACTAACGATGGCAGAAGTAAGGAGGACATAAAATGCAGATTAGCACAAGCAAGAAAGAGCTTTCTTAAGAAAAGAAATTTGCTCACTTCAAACATTGATATCGGAATTAGAAAGATGTTTTTGAAGACTTTCGTGTGGAGCGTGGCATTGTATGGAAGTGAAACATGGACGATAACTAGCTCAGAAAGAAGCTTTTGAAATGTGGTGTTACAGAAGAATGCTGAAGGTGAGATGGATAGATCGAATCACAAATGAAGATATACTGAATCGAATTGGTGAGAGGAGATCGATTTGGTTAAATTTGATGAGAAGAAGAGATAGAATCATAGGACACATCTTAACATACCCAGGACTTGTTCAGTTGGTTTTTGAAGGAAGTCTAGGTGGTAAGAACGGTAGGGTTAGACCAAGGTATGAATATGACAAGCAGATTAGAGCAGATGTAGGATGCGGTAGTTATGTAGAAATGAAAAGGTTAGCACAGGATAGGGTAGCATGGAGAGCTGCATCAAACCAGTCTATGGACTGATGACTCAAACACAACACACATTCATCGTTGCGTGACATTTATTTATTTATTTATTTATTTATTTATTTATTTATTTATTTATTTATTTATTTATTTATTTATTTATTTATTTATTCATTTAACCGAGTCACAGGTAACGATTACATGAAAAATGTCGTTGTCGGCCATCGCTAGTGAGAAGAAAGTCAGTTTGCTGAAGCGGTCCGAGCAGTTCAGGAGTGACAGGGGAACGTGCTCCCAACAGGAGTTCTTCAAATGTATTTTCGATTATTATGATGAGGGACTAACTTATTTTGTTCATGAATGGGGGGAAGTTGGAAGAAAGAGGTCTCCCATGGCGAACTGAGATGAGGCCGGTCAGCAGGTAGCCTAACTACCTGCCACTGGCCACCATGTCATAAGACAAGGGTGAACAAAAGTGCGTAGCACTGACCACTACGTTATACGGCAGGGGTGAGCAAAACGACAGTAGATCAGAACTTAAGTACCACCAATGTCACCTAAATGACGTCAGCTTTGAGCCAGCACACCATACGACAAGTGTGAAGAAAACGTCAATACTTCAACAAACCGCAGCGTCAATAACACAAAGTATCTACTTATGGACAGAATGTTTTTCCCTTCCAGTGCACATAATAATAATAATAATAATAATAATAATAATAATAATAATAATAATTTGAATTTAATAGCCCAATCAGTCATCAATTGTACTATCAATGTTATGGGAAGAAATTTCTTCATAAAAGGTATCCAAATTAAAAGCCTGTTAAATTACAGTAAATTTCGAAGCATTAGTCATTTTTTTTCAAAACCAGTATTATCTTTCAAATGTAAAGCCTGTAGTTTCTTAAAAATATTAACATCGCTGCTGTCAAACGTTTTCCAGATAATTTATTGCTGCATTCAAAAGCTCTTTGGGTTAAATTTCACTTCATTCAATCCGAAGGTTTGAGAGTACGTAGAACACCGTTAGGATTGCCTGATAACTTGTCCATTTTACCTCACCAGCGATTGTTTATTTCATGTGAAACTCTTCATATTTTTAGGAGAAGTTTCACCCAAGAGTTCGTCAAACTGTTCTTCCTAGGATCCCACGTGTCGAATTTCCTAAATCTTCCCATCTCCACGGCGCGGCGCTGTACAAGCACCTCATTAGGCATCGTCCTCTCTTCGGACATTCTAGAAGCACGCTAACAAGAAGAGGCAAACTGGTTGCCTCCCTATTAGGGGCCAATTAAAACTCGCCTGTCACTGCTATGTTAATGAGCTGGGTTCTGTCCCTTCTTGTGGAATTTATTATTTACACAAAACAACAGAAATCTCTACCAGTGCACGGACTTGAGGATTCCCATCAAAAAGAACGACTCAGAGGTTGCCAAAGTTAAAAAAAACGATGTTACGTCTCGTGAGAAACGTTCGGTTTAAGTAATCAAGAACTTCGTAAAGATAGGGACTCAGCTCTGTTCAGAAGAAATGTGTGAAGTTTTATTTAAAACTGCACATTTTCTTTTCAACCTTTCTTTCTTTCTTTCTTTCTTTCTTTCTTTCTTTCTTTCTTTTTTATCTTAAGACACGCCAACTGAATTTTGAAACCTGCACAGAATTTTCTGAAATGTTTATTGCTAACTAACTGCTTCCAAAAAAATGTATCTACAGAATTTCATTTCAATTTGATAATTAAATTTGTATGAAGTGTGCTAAGAGCTCGAGATGTAGGTCTGGAGACGAAAGCTAAGGATTAAATGGATTGAAAAGAAAACAAACAAAAGCGTTCTGCAAGAAATTCCAGGGAAAAGAGAACTGATACTAGCAATGGGCACATCTTGCGACAAAAATCACGGGGAAGAAAGACCGAGGACGACCGAAGAAAAAATCCTTCAGGACTTGGCACAGAGTCTCCACTATGGTTCTCATTATGAAATGAAAGGAGAAGCTAAGGACAGGAAAGAATGATTGCATAGACAAGGCATTGCCTTTAGACAATGATGAGGAATTAAATCCCGAGATATAGTATTTCTTTCATTAATCGTAAAAGTAACTGTGTACTTCAAAAGTAGTAACCAGAACTGTTAAGAAATGTATCGCACTGAGTGTTGAGACGGTCGATCCCATTCTTAAATAAGCGCGTCTGTGTTCAGCCACTCACGTCGATGCAAATCGATGCCCACGATATAAAATGAGCCCGGATTTTTAGGCAGTAACAGGTCAGAACGCACCTTTACTGAAACGAGTAACAAGTATACTCTATCCTGCACAACGCTTGTGCTATGAGTTTTGCATAAGAATCAGGGGTACGGTCCATCAGAACCCCTAGAATTTAAGTCACTCTCGCCACATTACGGAAGAACGAGGTAGACGACACTTCCTAGCAACCACATTAGTCCGCATTCTAACCTATTACTACCTAACAATCAGGGGTATACAACAACCACCACCAACACCAGCTAGTTCGTTACCTTGACGAATGAACAATGTTTTAACATTAGCGATGCCCTTTGTTTATGGGCTTGACAAACAAAAACTGAATAAGTGAATATTTCAATTATATATTTTCGAACTGATATTTCCGGAGATACTTGGAACTTCGTGGAAAAAAATTACCTTCATTATTATTATTATTATTATTATTATTATTATTATTATTATTATTATTATTATTATTCGTAACGCACAAGTGAAATTTACTGAAATAACCTCTTGTCGACTTTTGTATATCTAATCTCAGAGAATTATAGCGTAACTGAAGCATTATCTGATCACTGGGAAGAGTTCCTCAAGGAAGTGTCATTGGACCTTTATTGTTCCTTATATAAATGATATGAGTAAAGAGTTGGAATCAGAGGTAAAGCTTTTTGAGGGTGATGTTATACTGTATAGAGTAATAAACAAGTTACGGGATTGCAAGCGACTGCAAAAAGACCTCGACAATGTTGTTAGAAGGACAGCCGACAATGGTTTGATGATAAACGGGGTGAAAAGTCATGCTGCGAGTTTCACAAGGAGGAAAAGTGTCAATGGCGTGAAAGTGCCTCATGGAGATTACTGCAAGTATCTATTAATATAAGAAATGATCTTGACTGAGGTAATCACATTAACGAGATTCTAAATAAAGGGTGCAGGTCTCTTCACATGGTTATGAGGGTATTTAGGGGTTGTAATAATGATGTAAAGGAGAGGGCGTGTAAGTGTCTGGTAACACCGTAGTTAGAGTATGGCTTCCAGTGTATGGGACCCTCGCCAGCATTACTTAGTACGAGAAATGGACAAAATCTAAACAACAGCAGCATTATTAGCTACTTCTGAGTGATTTCTAACAAAAGAGTAGTAGTGTTACGAAAACGTTGCAAACTTTGGGAGAAAGGGACGAACTGCACGACTAAGCGGGTAACTTCCGAGTTGTCCGAGGAGTGATGCCGTGGAATGACATTAGTAGACGAGTAAGTTTCAGTGGTGTTTTTCAAAGTAGGAAAGTTCACAATATGACGTTAAACCTGGAATTAAAGAGGAGAAACTGGGGCAATTTTATTTATTTGTACTTCCTACAATGATAGGCTGCCTAAATTTGACAAAGTATACCAAAGCACTTAAATATTGAATAAATGTTTAACCATGAAGAGTTTTCTGGAGTTAATCCTCCTCGTATGCAGTACTATAGAGGTGATATCCAACAATTTCCACTGAGCCTTTAATGGCCAAGACGGCTGAATAACAGTTTAGATTCTTGGGGATGCCAACACTTTTGAGAAACTCAACTAAGAATTTTTATGTGGTTCCTCTTGCTCCGATGTAAAGTCCTACAACCCTGATACAGGAGATGTCGTATGATTCTTTGAAGCAGCTGATGGTTAGTTCATAGATGGTTCACTTCTCCGCGTCTACCTGTGCTGGCTGAGTGAATTCTTTTTATAGGAAATCAATGCCTACGTGGAAACGTAACGTTCAAACAAGAGTAGAAAATTCTACTTTTTTTTTTTTTTTTTTTTTTTTTTGCACAGCTATCGCCATAACCGTTATTTTTCATCAAAATTCCAAAATGAAGACGTCATATCCCTTGAGCAATCAATAATTACATAACATGATAACTGTAATACGGCCAGATACATAAGTTACTTGAAATTTTGTACCATGCAGAGTTGTATTTTAGTTCGCCCACTGAACGCTAGTTTGTGTTGTTAGCGAAGCCCCGCGGCACTCGCTCGTTTGTTTCAGTGAGTTATGCATGTGACGGAGTGCAGGTGGCCAAGACAGTGTCACAGGTGAATCAGCACAAGAAGCTTTAATCTCTATGATAAATATCCAGCGTGACGGGACATAATTCTTGCTGGACTCCAAGTTTACATAGCTCGCTGCCTCAAGTCATGCGCGTCCGTCCTTGGACAGGCGTGCTCTTGTCACAGGCGCACTCAATAATGATGATGATGATGATGATGATGATGATGATGATAATAATAATAATTTCGAGTGGCTATTTCTAGCCGGGTGCAGCCCATGTAAGACACACCCTACGATGAGGGTGGGCGGCATCAGCCATGTGTAGGTAACTGCGTGTTAATGTGTTGGAGGATAGTGTTGCGTGGTGTGTGAGCTGCAGGGATGTTGAGGACAGCACAAACAACCAGTCCCCCAGCCAAGAGAATTAACCATTTAAGGTTAAATCTTCGACCCGGCCGGGAATCGAAAGTAGTTTCATGGTTCTAATTCAATCATCCCTCGGTCGCCCCCTTTTAGTCGCCTCTCACGACAGGCATGGGATACCGTGGGTGTATTATTCGCCTGCGTCCCCCACCCACAGGGGGTAGAGAGAGAGAAAAAGAAGAAGAAAGAAGGGATCCGTCACTTCGAAAAATGAAGTAACGGACGAAGAAAGGCAAGGGCCACGAAGGGCGTGAAAATGAAAGCCTCCCTAGGCCTCGAGTGCTCCAATACCGTCGGGGTCGGAAAGGAACAAGAGATGACCAAGGGAGGTCGGACAGGATAGACGTAAGTGAGGAGCCTGGCACAAGTAAGTGGAAGCAGTGCGAAGACTCAGCTAAGGGCCCCGTGGTCGCCAATCCACACTCCCAAGTTGAGAGCCCCTTGGGCCCCTTGTAGTCTCCTCTTACGACAGGCAGAGGATACCGCGAGTGTATTCTACATGTGCGTCCCCCACCCGCAGGGGGTAGTGTGTTTGGTCCGCGAGAGGTATTTTATTTCCATCAAGTCCGCCGGCAAGCCGGTTAGGACCCCCCTATCCGCCACCTGGGACGCGCCACGTGGGAGTATCACCTCTCCCCCTGCTACGCCAGCGTAGTAGGTTCGTGGGGGGACGAAATTACGAACACATTTTGGGTAGTTTAGGTCTTGTAATGTTTATGTCAAATGTTGCCTACCTTAATTTACCTTGCCCACAAGTGGAGAATATATTCATTAATAAATTATATACCATACGTATCCATAATTTTCCAGAATTTGTACAAGTCCAAATTTGTTAAGGGGACGAAATATGGGCCCCCTACCTTACTGTTATAAGAGATGTGAAAGACCTCAGCGATCATGTCATAGAAAAATATGAATGAATTACTTAAGGATTAACGGCACAACAAATAATTCTGTTAATACCTACACAAAACGTCGCGCTTTGAAGTTTCGCTCTGACCGGGTTAAAAGCCCATGGCCTGGAATTGGGAAGCCCCCAACAGGGCACACTGTTGTAGTTGGTCTACAAATAAATAGTAGCGCGGGTTATTAGTCACTTGATTAGCCTGGTAGCCTACGCGCCCACTTACGAAACTGGTTTCTGAAGGTGCGTTCATTCTTCATTTCCAAATATTTTGCATATCTTTATTACTATAGTTCGGATAGAGTATACTTGTTATTTGCTGCTTAAGAGAAGAATTATTATTAGTTTTAAACAAAGTTGTATACAATAAATTTGATTTCATAGGACTGTTAAATTTAATTTCCTTTCATGTTCCACAAGTTAGAGCTCCCTAGAGCACAGTATTTCACGTTCAAAGATCCGAAACATCTCATCACTTGAATTTACCATTCATGAAAATGCTACGTTTTTCCAATACATGTGCTGCAGGAATATATTTATTTTCAGAATCACACACTGCCATTAATACACATTTAAAGGCCTGTGTTTGTAACTTATAAATTCAGGCGGTGCTCCTTAAGGTATTCATTATTGCAGCTTTTTTTTTTTTTTTTTTTTTTTTTGCAGAGGGTATCAGAAAGCTTGTGAAACAGTGGACCATGTGCATTGAAAAGCAGGGTGATTATGTTAAAGAAGGTATCAATAAAAAGTGTGTACTCTTTCTATAATAAATTATAAAAATTGATTGCAAATACTTCTTGACTTACCCTCGTACTTTTGATCGTTATTTTATCTGTATATCTATTCCGTTCTTTTTATTCTCCTTCCATGTCTTATTTTCATTATTCTTATTTTGTATTTATTTTTACTTACATATGTATATTATAAGTACTGTGTTCAGAAGATACTGTATTGGGCCTACTGCCTGGGTAACTTTCAAAGAGAGAAATTATTAAATTAATTAATAAATTTCTTTCTCAGGTATTTCCGAAATTTATGTTATACTGAATTAGCTCCGACAGGCTGAGGAACTCACAGTTATAAATTACCATATCCTACAGCTACTTTTCACCATTACCAGAGAAGTACAATCCTTCGATACATAAAACCGGAATTGATATTTGCGGAACAGTCATAGTTTACTAAATCTAGTCTTTATTTTTTAAAATGGACAGTGAAATAGTACCTATTCAAATATTTCACAGACAGGCTGTTAGGAAGGTTACTTTATGGGCCAGGATTCGTCCCTCATTAACTTAGCAGCCAGGCTACAAATTAAGCTCATCAAGACAAGTAAGCTATTAATGGCAGACTCAAGTGGTAGGATAGAGTAACCTACAAGTGGCACACACAGTGTCTCGAGTTTCAACATGCAGCGTGCAGGCTTCTTCAGTTTGACGGTTCGCTTACTCTGCACCCGACTTTCCCAACCATAGGGTTGTTTTATAAAGCCACAGCAACTGTGTTATATATTCCGACAAAGCAAGAGCCATGTTAATCCACAGGACTGGGCTTGTAAATGCTGGCACCAAACGAGATCTAACGGCAAGGGCTAATCGAAAGAAAATCGTTGTTCTGTACAAATCAATCTCTTGGAAGAAATAGCCAATAAAAGAGGTTTGAGAATCTCTGTAACTAGAGATCCTTTACATATCGACATCGTATGATCTGGGATGTCGAAATGACTACTTCTCACCCTACACCAATCCGACTACCTCTCTCGCGTTTCAACCCGCAGGCCAACGCTCTGCCACTGATCCACAGACTGAATCAAGGTAGGTAGGTTGAGAGGACGGTATTCGCTGCCTGTCGTCAGAGGTGACTGAAAGAGGACCCAGGGTCTCTGAAATTGGGAGCGAGGGTTGGTGAACATTGGTCCCTTAGCGGAGTCTAGCCTTGCTTTACTTATTCGTGTCATGCTTTAATCTTTGCTATCAGACCTCCCTTGGTCAAATCTCGTACTTTGTCCACGTAGAAAGTACAGGTTGGGCCAAATCCCTCAATAATGGATTTATTGCGAATTCCAGTTCAAGGCCCAACAGCAAAGTTTGCCTTGAATAGGAATGATCGAATTCATTTTTCGTAGGAAAAAGAAAACTCATATCTTTCGGATACTGACCACCCTAGGCTCCCCTTAAGGAATCAAACTATTAGAAGGAGTTTGTAGTCTACCTGTGGATGTAAGTAGAACTAGATGCAAGCGTAAGTCCAGTCCACCGTGGTTTTATTATCGATGAACTTATGTATTGGTAAAGAATGCTCCATCAGAATATCAATTAACGTTTCCCTCGCTGACAGGATGCCTGATTACTGATGTACGCACGATATCAGCTTTCACCACGGATAGAAACTTTCTGTCGATCGGCTCTGAACATACTGCTCCGGAGTGAGGAGAATTACTTAGCTACACATAATAATACATACAATACATCTTAACTAAGGAGCTTGAATACAGAAACACTTTTGTCCATGAAATATGAAATTGAGGAAAACTGTACCTCATAAGCAACCTATGCAAACAATTTTTTGATCTTACCAGAAACTTTATTAGGCACTCGGTTAACAATGCCCATAAATCCAAAAGTTCTCTTCCAACACTTAATGTGTCACAATGGAAAATGTTCTGCACTTAAGACAGTTTTGAAGAAAAGTAAAGTTTAAATAAAACAGTATAAGAAACACGATACTAGTAATAATTAAAACAATTGTTGGCAAAATGATTAGAGAGGGGCACCGCAAAACGCAAGGAATAGGCGATACAGGAGCGGGATGCAATAACAAAGGAATTGAAGTTCACTGTGGTTATGTCAGTCAATAGAGGAGGCACGGAACCAAATTTCCCAACTCCAGGAAAAAGCAAGTAAGGCAGGCCTACGGATCTCTTTCGAGGAAACACAATACATGACCGTGGATGACTGCTGAGAGATGAAGGAGTCAGAAAGTAGAGAAATTCAAATATCTGGGAGAGTGGACAGACAATAACTTCTCAGAAAGAGAGGCACTGTTATTCAGTATCAACAAGATGAACTTGGCATATAAACCAACTATGAACACAACAAGAAGAATATCTCGATCAATGCAAAACTCAGACACTACCATACAGTCATCCGCCCGGAGGCTTTACATGCAGCTGAAAGTTTGAACCTGATAAAAAGAGAAGTGGTCAATAAGTTGGAACTAGTGGAGGGAAAGATTCCGAGGAAAATACAGGGACCCCAAAGAACAGAGGATGGATCATACAGAAAGAAAGGAAACCAAGAACTATATATCAAGATTGAAAAGATCTCAGATACCATCCGGAAGAGGAGAGCCATGTTCTTCGGACATATCTACAGAATGAACCTGGGAAGACTGACCAATCAGATAATAAGATTTTTTGAAATCAGGAAAACTACGGTGCACTGGTATTGGTATCAGGAGGTGAAGAAGGACCTGGAAGAGAAATGGGTATACAAGCAGGAGGGATGCTTACAAAGTCGAGGATCAAGACCACCAAAGTGTTAAAAAAAAAAAAAGTTAGATCACGAACCCAAGCGCCATGAATAGAAGAAAGGGGGAGATTGCAGAGTAAACGGATGAAGGAGGACTGGACGAAACAGATGAAGCTAATTCGAAGTCCATAGTCGGCCAAAACGTAAGAAGGAGAAGAACAAGAAGAAAAATATTGTTATAACATAATAATAATTTTGGACTAATTATCTGCAAAAAAAGGACAGATTTTGCAACTTAAACATGCCTATTACTTACAAAATTAGAACTTTAATCATTTTTTACACGTTGAGTCCAGTTTTGTCGTCCTCACAGTCGCTGTCGGTAGTCCTGAAGATGGTTTTGCCGCGGTTTCCCATTTTCACAACAGGCAAATGCTGGAGCTGTACGTTAATTAATAATAATGTTACATGCTCCATGGCTAAATGGTTAGCGTGCTGGACGTTGGTCACAGGGATCCCGAGTTCGATTCCCGGCAGAGTCAGGAATTTTAACCATCATTGGTTAATTTCGCTGCCACGGGGGCTGGGTGTAGGCTATGTGTCGTCTTCGTCATCAATTCATCCTCATCACGACGCGCAAGTCGCTTACGGGAGTCAAATCAAAAGACCTGCATCTTGCGAGCCGAACTTTTCCTCTGACACTCCCGGCACTAAAAGCCATACACCATTTGATTTCAAGGCCACGGCCGCTTCCTTCCCACTCCTAGGCCTTTCATATCCTATCGTCGCCATAAAACCTATCTGTGTCGGTGCGACGGAAAGCCAATTGTAATATATATTCTTATGGTACTTCCGAGTGATTTCTGAACAACTACTCAACCGTTACAAGGAACAGTTGCAAAAGCACGAGTTGCCATGTGGAAGGAAAGAACTAGTAATTTATCTGAAGGAATGGAACCGAAGGGATCTCTATACCTCCTGGCCAATCTGAAAGTCCCTGAAAAAACTGCGAGTCGAAACTGCAACAACAAAGGACAACTTACATAAGTGACATTTTGCAACCAAGATGTGACTGTGGCGAATTTCAAACTACAGAATATCCCTCTTGTTGCCCGTTGTGCCCATCCAGATGTACAATAAGTTATTTGACTCGAGCTTGGCGAAGTGGCTAGGTTTTGGCACAAATAAATAATAAATAACCGCGTAAAACAAGAGTTCCTCAACTGTATCGTAGACACTTTTCCTTATCCCCTAAGCGACTTTTTTTTTCCATGAGCAGTAATGAGTTTGCTGGCTTCAAAAGAACTACAAGTACATCCCTCTTTTCTTGCTGACTCACTCCCCATTACAGGTCACATATAAATTGCTAGTATTTCACGGAACTACGATGGGAGTCTTTTTTCTTTACGCTACTTCGCTAAATGAGCATACAGGTGCACTGGCTGCAATGACCTCTTCATCACTGCAGCGATCTTGAGAAATAAAAAAACAAAACGTAACCTTGAAGTAAATATCAGACGAAATTGCAGAGGCTTTGCCAAGAAGTACAGAGGATCAACAGAGAAAGAAGTCAGCTACCGGACGAAACTGTCTTTACAGCGGTCTGTTTTCTTCTCTAGAGGATCTGTCGTGCTCCAGAAATGATGATGTTCTCTGCGATGATGGGATAAGAAAGAGCTACGACTGGGAAGGAACAGGTTGGTGTGAAAATAGGAAGCTATGGAAAACCATCTTCAGACCTGCCGACAGTGAAGCTTGAACCTACCATCTTCAGACCTGCCGACAGTGAAGCTTGAACCTACCATTAACAGACCTGCCGACACTGGAGCTTGAACCTACCTCTTCAGACCTGCCGACAGTTGAGCTTGAAAACCATCTTCAGACCTGCCGACAGTTGAGCTCGAAAACCATCTTCAGACCTACAGACAGTGAAGTTTGAAAACTATCTTCAGACCTACAGACAGTGAAGTTTGAAAACTATCTTCAGACCTACAGACAGTGGAGTTTGAAAACCATCTTCAGACCTAGACAGTGAAGTTTGAAAACCATCTTCAGACCTACAGTCAGTGAAGTTTGAAAACCATCTTCAGACCTACAGACAGTGAAGTTTGAAAACCATCTTCAGACCTACAGGCAGTGAAGTTTGAAAACCATCTTCAGACCTACAGACAGTGAAGTTTGAAAACCATCTTCAGACCTAGACAGTGAAGTTTGAAAACCATCTTCAGACCTACGGACAGTGAAGTTTGAAAATCATCTCCAGACCTACAGACAGTGAAGTTTGGAAACCATCTTCAGACCTACAGACAGTGAAGTTTGAAAACCATCTTCAGACCTAGACATTGAAGTTTGAAAACCATCTTCAGACCTACAGACAGTGAAGTTTGAAAACCATCTTCAGACCTAGACAGTGAAGTTTGAAAACCATCTTCAGACCTAGACAGTGAAGTTTGAAAACCATCTTCAGACCTACAGGCAGTGAAGTTTGAAAACCATCTTCAGACCTACAGGCAGTGAAGTTTGAAAACCATCTTCAGACCTACAGACAGTGAAGTTTGAAAACCATCTTCAGACCTACAGACAGTGAAGTTTGAAAACCATCTTCAGACCTAGACAGTGAAGTTTGAAAACCATCTTCAGACCTAGACAGTGAAGTTTGAAAACCATCTTCAGACCTAGACAGTGAAGTTTGAAAACCATCTTCAGACCTACAGACAGTGAAGTTTGAAAACCATCTTCAGACCTAGACAGTGAAGTTTGAAAACCATCTTCAGACCTAGACAGTGGAGCTTGAAAACCATCTTCTAAATACAAGCTACAGCTATACAGTACAAACCGCGTGACTTCACTCGATTATCAATATCATCATCATCATCATCATCATCATCATCATCATTTCGTACAGGCCAACTAAGGTCCACGATATTCAACTATTACGTTTGGGGTGGGTTTCGATGTTTGCACAGTAATTGCACATCCTCTGGCAATGTTGCTCTTTCCTCTCCTTTGTCTTCCTTCTTGGTGCTTTGTCCTCGTACCCCATTTGTTTAAGCATCCTCCTGAGAGCTGTCCGGTCTGCTCCTCCCAGTTCCTGGAGATCTTTGTTTACTTCCATCAACCATGGTGACCTGGTCTTCCTCTTTTGCCAGTAAGCGAGAAGCTGGTTTGTCTACGGTACGCGCAACTTTTAGTGATACCTGGGCTCCCTAGTGCTGAATCGGTCAAGCACGGTTATCTTCGAGATTCGTATTGGCAACCTTTGAAACACAAACGACAGCTATCCACAAACTATGAACCCATAATGCGTCGCAGTGAGACATCTGGCGTACACTTAACGTATTAGTACTGTTGTTGTTTACATAGCAAAGCCAAAATATAGGTTAAAATTGAACATGAGTGAGGAAAATCCAAGTACATCACAGGAACTACCTAGCACTCAACATGGGAACGACCATCAAGGGCTATACACAGCGAGGGAAGAAAAATAATAGCTCAAGTTGCAGAGGGCTGCGCTAAACGGAAACAAAATAAACAGGTGCTCTTCCCCCTCAGCAAGTCTATTCAAGGAGGCACGACGGTGTCATGGACGAGATTGTAATTAATAGTACTGCAGATAGCAGTGACGATTGTGGAAATGAAATTTCAGAGAATTTATGCTAAGACTAGCTGATGTACCCGTGCTTCACTACGGGATTCTCAGAAAGACTGACTTGGTAGTTTTCCTAACTGAATTCAGCATAGGTCATTACAAAACCGTCAGTAGGAATGTAGCGATTGAAAGCAATGTTGTCATATAAAATACTCGATCAAATGAAAAACCGCACACTTTCTCACTTTCAACGAACAATACTATGGTGCTGATCTAACAGTCCAAAGTTCCAGAGCTGGAAGAACCAGGTCGCAGACTGCCATGAACACTCCTCTGTCATTATTCCGTTAAATATCCACACTACTCATTCCAATCAGTGTCTCAAGGTAGGGATTGAATAGCTCGAATGGTATGATGAACCAGTGTGTTACGTACGAACATCACAAGATAAGGCCTTCTGAAATACCAGTCTTATCATAGTCGGTACAGTAAAACTGAATGAAACATAAATAATCGGAAATTGTATTGTCTATAATTTTTGTTACCGTATGTAGTGCCGTACTTTTCGATAGCACCAATAACATAGGTACCGGTATTTAAAATTAAATTTCAGGCGCCTTCCCCTAAACAACCATTTCATCTCGGGGAAAATAAAATTATTTACAGCCTAGACTGTAGTTTCTTATCCCCGACTCTATATAGCGGTTTTCATTAAATTCTGTTAACCCATTATCTCGTAGCTCGGCGTTGATATGGACTTAGCAGCAAAAACACAAATTCATTAATATCTGTGTTATCAGAGTCGTTGAACAAGGCGTCACAGTAGTCGAAATGAGGAAATACCAGAGTAAAAACGAGGCGTTCTTTTAATACTCAAGAAAATATGTTGCGGAATCTTCTAAGTGAGTTAAGTGTCGCAAATACTTTCCTGGAGATGCTGGTAACCTGCTGCTTCCAAGAAAAATATTCGTCTACCATAACGCCGAGATTTTTGACAGATTCACTGAAATCAATGGGTGAATTTTGTAGGTACAGTTTTGGTAAAGTGAAGTTGCTTATGGTTTTTGAACAAAGCCGAGGATGTGGAATTATTATCGCTTGAGACTTAATGTTATTTAATGTAAGTCAATGCGTGTCCAGTTACAGATTTCTTGTAAGTCTCTATTTACGGATTTCAAATGATTGTATACAGTTGTATTGTTTTGCAAGTAATCAACTTAATTTTCCGTATCAAAATTTAATCACTAAATTTTACAATATTTAAAATTCTTCCACCGTTTTGATACTTTTTTTTGCCTTTTGGCAAATTTATTTGTCGACAGTACATGCTTCGTTCCTTATTTAGGAACACCCTCAGCTGTTATTGCAGCTTAGGTGAATTGCTAAGATTTTAAACACGCTAATTTGCAGGAACATTGATTCGCTTAAAAACTACTAAAAATACCAACTAAATTAAATGATATTAAAAACAATGTAGGGGTTAATGTGTTAATGATATGAGAACGGATGATTACATAGTTGGTCAGCTTAAAAACTATCAATCAAAGGCACCATAAGCAAACTCATAATATACAACAACTTACCTGGAAGGAACAGAAGATAAAACATTCAATAATTTGAAGTGTTACGAAGTCAAACATTTTTAAAACTTTTAACCGCAAACAGACATTTTAATGTAACAAAATGAGATTTTTAACAACTATTCAAATGAATAGACATAGTTTTTAAGCTGACCAACTATGCAATCATCCGTAACCCCTACATTGTTTTTAATATCATTTAATTTAATTGGTATTTTTAGTAGTTTTTAAGTGAATCCATGTACCTGCAAATTAGCGTGTTTAAAATCTTAGCAATTCACCTAAGCTACAATAACAGCTGAGGATGTTCCTAAATAAGGAACGAAACGAAACATGTACTGTCGACAAATACATTTGCCAAAAGGCAAAAAAAAAAAGTATCAAAACGGTGGAAGAATTTTAAATATTGTAAAATTTAGTTGTATTGTTTGTCAATATGGAGTAGGCTACGCTTTCAACTTTACCGTTACTAATAAACAATTTCGTTCTTAATCGAAAACAGGCTGGCGCAGGAAAGTGGAAGACGAGATCTGGTTCCCTTCAACCTGTCTTTGGAAATCCGGCTGCGTTCTCCGTGGACGTTCACCACCTCCAATACATCATCTTCAGCGACACGTTTCTGAGCAGCTGTCATGGTATTAGCACCCTGGGGTGAGGCCTTGTTGAGCTAAACTCACCTGTCACTAACACTCAACACAGACTGATGTAGGTGTCACTATTGCTTGTCCGTTTTTCTCTGCCCCGTCCACATCACGATAAGCTGCCCTGGAAATTATTCCTACGTAGACCCAGATATCACCTACTAATTTCTTGGAAAAGGTTGAACTTAAAACGCACCTGGACATGAAGGCTGCTTGTTTTAAGAACCATTCTGCTGGGTATATATAAGAAACTATTTGCTTCAAGAAGACCAAATAGGTGCGAAAATGGAAAACCAGGGTAAAGCATCTTCAGCATTTCCGACAGTGGAGTTCGAACCCACTATCTTCCGAAAGCAAGATGACAGCAGCGCGCCCCTAACCGCACGGCCAACACTCTCGGTAGCAGGTTATATTGATTTATTATTATTATTATTATTATTATTATTATTATTATTATTATTATTATTATTATTATTATTTCGAATGGGCCACCAGAGGACCACGTGCCAATTTCAATTCCTTCTTCTTTGTTCTTTCCTTTTCTTCCAGTACGCTTTCATCTGTTCACTATGTTTCTTCTTTCTGTCTTCAGACCACTTTGAACCAGTCTTTTTTTACTTTCCTACCTTGGAATCCTTCTATTTTCAATACTTTTTCCCGAAAGCCTTCTCTATTATTTATTTCTTCTGTTGTTATATTGTTTTTTTTTTTCTAAATCCTTTCTTACTTCATTGACCCAGCTTGTCGTTGATTTCTTACCCCACAAATATCTGAAAATCTTCCTGGTTAATCTACTATCTTGCATTCGATATAAATGTCCAAAAAACATAAGTCTCCTTTTCCTCATTACATCTGATATATTTTCTATTTTTTAATATATTTCAGGATTACTTCGTAATTTCCAACCTTCTGCTGTGTTTTGTGGGCCTAATATTTTCCTCATCATTCGCCTTTCTAGTATTTCTAGTTTATCTAAATTATAGTTTAATGCCAGACATTCGCTTGCATATAGATATTATTATTATTATTATTATTATTATTATTATTATTATTATTATTATTATTATTATTATTATTATTATTATTATTATTATTAACAAATACATCTCAATTGGGCAATGGTCACTTACAGTAGTGTAATAATAAAGTTAAAACATAATTACCCAACAACAACAACAACAACAACAACAAGTACAACAGCAATTCTATGGAAAGCAAATACACAAGCAACTCGTTTATCCGACCCTCATTAATCAGGATGTCCGGTTTATCCGGATCGAAAATAATGAACATTTATTTCTACTTAAGTACAGTATTTCTTTTATGGAGTCGATTCTTCTTCTTGAATGTCTTTTCCGCCAAGGATAGTTAAGGACAGCAATTGGAAGCAAGTCGGCCGGGGTCTATCAAAGGTACCGTCCTGGCATTCGCCTGGAATTGAGAATGGGAACCCGCGGACTCTTCTGAGTTCCTTGACACATTTGCACGCATTCCCGGATGCTCGGACGTAGATGTGAACGACGTAAATGACTGGTTGAAAAATGACTGTACTTCAAGCTACGGCGTAACGACAGATGAATAAATTCTTGCCTCTTGTTCCTCGGCAGGTAATGACGACAATGGTGGTGAATTCGAAAATGAAACTGGCGCTCCATCACATGACTCATGGAGAGGCAACAATGCAGCTGGACAAACTGATGTACCTATATAGAATCCCAGAATGAAACCACACCACCAGAACTGATGTTAGTAATACGCTATACAAATGTAAACCATAAAAAGATCACACAGTCTTTTAGTGCATAAAACAGAGTCGTAAATGTAACAAAAGTGTTCTTATATTTTTTGTACAATTGAAAAAAGTATTACTGTACAACTTATGTTAATACCGTATTTGTTTTTTTAAGTTTTCGGGATTACACGGATTTTCTATAATCCGGATCAGTTCCAGTCCCACTTAATCCGGATATGAGGTTCTTGTGTATTACAAGAAATGCTATTTTAACATTCTAAAACCCGCGTCATCACATACAAATTCACACACAACTTAAGCATTTCCAGTGATTAACACTACGCAGCTTAAACCACCTAAGCTTCCCGCGCGTCAATTTTGTCGTTACTTTTTATTCCACCAGATGGCAGATCAAACCTGGTCTCTGTACGGCGATCCAATTAATTCTGTCGGGCAAACATCAAATGTGTTGCCAGATATTTTTTTAGCATCGTACGACATTGACCGTGGAATGGATTTTCATAGGCCCTTCAAAACATTATATAACCCCGGCCAGGTTTGAACCCGCAGTCTTGAGATCGGAGGCCACTAATCCACTGCTTCCATTGTGTCACGCATCAATAGCGGCGACACGTCGCTGGTGGTCCGTGAAGCAGTCCCGTGTTCGAGCCCCGTGACTATCCCATCGCTCCACTAATGGCCTGTCCATTTCCTGCTAACACCCCCCTCCACACCGGTCACGGACCAGAGCACTCACAAAAACACTGTATGATCATTATGCATAACTAATAATACCAGCGGCATTTCTTCACGCTAGCCCGAGTTAACATAACAAAAGATGTGGGAAGAAGGTCTGCTCCGGTGTGTCCCTTCATTAGTATTACACAGTGTTGTAGTTTCCAAGTAACAAACGGTCAAGATTAGGCTAACAAGGGGAGGCTACGGCGCATGGGTGACCGATTCGATCCATCTTTGGCACACGTGTTCGACATGACCAGGAGTATAACAGGTGCAAGCAGTACGGCGCAATTCTCAGCCGATTCCGAGAAATTAATTAATGAATAGTTGCACTCTGCCTATGTGCAAGCTCTGTTCGCTAAAGACAGCCAGTTCGCGGGGCAGCGGAAGAAGCTCCGCTTCGTAAGCGCGGGATCGCTGGATCGAATCCCGCCGATGGACTTTTTTTTTCAAATATTTCACAAATTAAGGTGTCTTCAATAACTTCCACAACCAAAGAAGATTGTATAAAAATTCAATCTCTGGTACACCATCAGTTGTCAGCACCAAGTTAAAATGCGCGTGGTTTGCGGCAAAATTGTACGATGACAGAACATCGATCATGAATGCCAACGGAGTCTGGTTTGCGACAGATGTATTAAAATAAACCCTGCGAATGCAAAAATACGTCATGTATATCAGTTGCGCAAGATGCCACAACAATTATTGTTTCCCCTGCTTCTGTGACCAATATCATCCTAGTTCTTGCAATAATGCGTCACGAAAAGGGTAGAATAAGTTGTACAAAATACTGGGAATAAAAGTATTAACTTTTCAAAAAGCTCCTGTACTATTTCTTCAGAACCCTATTGCAACTGATTCTAAAATAAGCATTCCATAAAAAACCTAACTGAACGAATCCTGGCTGTCCTATCAAATTTCGCCAAACTGATCTCTTACCAATTCGATTCAGTATCTCTTCATTTGTGATTCGATCTATCCATCTCACCTTCAGCATTCTTCTGTAACACCACATTTCAAAAGCTTCTACTCTTTCTTTCTGAGCTAGTTATCGTCCATGTTTCACTTCCGTACAATGCCACGCTCCAGATGAAAGTCTTCAAAAACATATCTCTAATTCTTATATCAATGTCAGATTTCTTTTCTTAAGAAAGGCCTTCCATGCTTTTGCTAGTCTGCATTTTATGTCCTGCTCACTTCTGACATCACCTGGCGAGTTGGCCGTGCGGTTCGTGGCGCGCAGCTGTGAGCCCCACTGTCGCCAGCCCTGAAGATGTTTTTCCGTGGTTTCCCATTTCCACACCAGGAAAATGCTGGGGCTGTACCTTAATTAAGGCCACGGCCTATTCCTTCCCAATTCTTTTTCTATTCCATCGTCGCCATAAGACCTATCTGGGTCGGTGCGACGTAAAAAAATATTCTGACAGTGTTAAATATTCTCCCGCTGAAGTAAAAAATATCCATCTACTGTTTAAGCTTCATTTCCTTTTCTAATATTAACTGCACCACTCTACTTCGTTTCGACTGCACTCCATTACTTTCGCCTTGGATTTGTACTCTATCTCCATTCGGCAATTTCTCCACTTCTTCTGCAGACTCGGATAAAATAATCTCACCGGCAAAATCTCAGTTTCCATTTTTTTTTATTGGATTGTGAATATTTTTTGAAACTCCTTTTCGATTTCCTTCACCGCCTGTTCTGAAGAGGAGAAAAGAAACTGCAGTCGAGCGTCATTCCCTTCTGCTTAAAATTTGTGGGTAATAGGTAGACAATTCCGTAAGTTCAAAATGTCAATTATGGCTCTTTAAGTGGTTGAAAATTCACTGGGGGTATCGATAGCAACCCGAAGGAGCGCTCTAGAGAATGCACTGGAGAGTTAATAAATAAACAAACGAGCAACAGACAGCTAGAAGGAGAAATTCCAGCAGTCCCAACAGAAAGTGAAGACAGTAATTCTATTACTACTTCGGGTTATGGAGAATAGTTTCCCCACCAAATCCCTTTCAAATAAATCCTCCCTGTCTCAAGGTGGTCCAGCTGTGGTCTGGCCAGGAGACATAATCCGTCGCACGTAAGGCCGGCCACGGTATCACGCTGAGAAGACTGTCTGATACAGAAGCACGAACCGGCGTCACGGTGATTCACACTTCTATCACTCAACTTGCCCTTTCAATCGAGCTAAGTATAGTTCTAAATCTAGAGAAATGGGAGGGGGGATAATCTCAGAGAACACAAAGGAAGACGAAGTCAAGGTTAAAGCAAACAGAGTACCGCAAGTATCGGAGTTAAACCCTCTGATAAACTCTATTTCTTTATCGCCTCACTGTGTGAGAAGTTCAGCATTCAGTTGGCCGTACCCACGGACGGACCATAAAAATGCGTCAGAATGGGCTAGTATCTCGCTCTAGTACGTGCATTTCCTCGGAAAATAGAGAGAATTGATCGTGAATATTGAAGTAATTGGGCAGAGAATGGAAGAATTCACAGAAATTATACTACCAAAAAACAGGCAATGTCAATATACAAATTAATCATTCATTATGAACCACCAGACTCTGTCTCTCAGGCCAGAAGATGTGTTGTGCTTATGGGGATGTATGGGGAAGGTGACGAGATTGGCGGCCGTGCCCTACACTAATAACTGTCCCGGGGTTCGCCTTAGTGCAGGAGAATGGAAGACCAGGGCAGCCGACGGTGGTGACCATCCCCTCTCCGTCTCCCGAATAAAGAGACATAGAGCCACGGTAGAGCCGTGGCCACTCCTCTTCTGCTCGGTCGGTTGGTCGGAGTGGAGAACTGTCGGATCACGGACAAGCCGGCCGAAGCCTCCTCTGCAACCGCCGATGCAGGTGAATTAATATTATTACAAAGGTTTCATTCCCCACCCTGAAGGGATGCGGCGGGCCACCTAAAGTGTAACGCCCTCTCTCTGTGCAGGAGAAGGTGAATTTACCAGCCACAATCTGATAAATGCATACAGGAGATACATCTCCACAATGGAATTACTGCTAACCTAGCTACTTATAATGTAAATTCTTAATATTCGTTTGAGAGAATTGGATTTTTCACACCACTAGAGCATATCAAATATAACGTGCAAGGATTTGCAGAATACTGTAAAAGATTGGCATGATATGACTCTGTTTTACTTCTAAAGGCCCCTGGACGTGAAACATGCATGATTCTAAGGCTCATTTTGTATACTGTTCCACGACGCACCATTTAAAAAAAAACATGCATAATATCAACATCTATCTCCCTTAATTCATCAATAGGGATGCAAACAGCAACCAATCACTAGACCCCGTATTTTTGGACAGTAATAGGTCAGAATGCTAACTAATTTGTTTATTAGGAAACGTCGAATAGCCCGTGAGAACTTCTGTTCGCCCGTACCCCTAATGTTTATGCAATGCTCATAGCATGACCGTTGTGCAGATTACACTACACTTGATACTTGCTTCAATAAGTTAACATTCTAACCAATTACAGTCTAAAAATCTGGGCTCTAGTGATTACATTTTAAAATTGCCCGGCTCCACCGCTAAATGGTTAACGTACTGGCCTTTGGTCACAGGGGTCCCGGTTTCGATTCCCGGCAGGATCGGGAATTTTAACCATCATTGGTTAATTTCCGTGGCACGGGGGCTGGGTGTATGTGTTATCACCATTCCATCCTCATCACGACGCGCAGGTCACCTACGGGTGTCAAATCAAAAGACCTGCACCCGGCGAGCCGAACCCGTCCTGGGATCTCCCGGCACTAAAAGCCATATGCCATTTCATTCAATTTCAAAATTCATTTTTCTACCACTATTCTAAGTGCAATTTTTACAGAATATATTAATTACTTTATGAGTCACAATTCTTTCTTTGTGCAAGTTCATAAAAGAAGTATCTACAAAAAAGACTAAGAAGTATATTCCAATCATGTTTTTACCCCATTAAAACGGGCTTATAAAAACAAAAAAAATCTATCACAAATTTGGAGTTGGTTAGTGTAATACTAATGGAAAATTCTGAATTCCCATGGAGGGAATTAGATATTTTTCACCAATGGGAATTTAGAATTTTCCATTCGGAATTGCTAGGCGGGCAATATTTCCATTGTGGAGATTTATCTCGCGTATGCAGTTATCAGACTGTGCCTTATATATAGGCTTCTGATAAGCTCAGCAGCAAACACCCAGCGTCAGTGGGTAGGGTCTGACGCATCCCACTCTGACGAGTCTAGTGTCAGACCTAAGACGAAACGCTGCTTAATAGAGCAAATGCCTGAAAAGCCTTACAAGCGTAATACTACTCACATTTTAAGGGAAAATGTACTGTTTGAAAGTCTTCCTTGTGCTTTTTTTTTTTTGCTAGTGGCTTTACGTCGCACCGACACCCTGGCGACGATGGGATAGGAAAGGCCTAGGAGTTGGAAGGAAGCGGCCGAGGCCTTAACTGATGATGATGATGCTTGTTGTTTAAAGGGGCCTAACATCGAAGGTCATCGGCCCGAGGCCTTAATTAAGGTACAGCCCCAGCATTTGCCTGGTGTGAAAATGGGAAACCACGGAAAACCATCTTCAGGGCTGCCGACAGTGGGATTCGAACCCACTATCACCCGGAAGCAAGCTCATAGCCGCGCGCCCCTAACCGCACGGCCAACTTGCCTGGTCCTTGTGGCTTTTAAGCAGTTAAATAATTATACTGAGTTTGATTGCCCTAACTCTTTTGGTTCCTGAGAATAATGTACCGAAGTATTATTTTTATAAATGTCTCTTTCGGAAACGCGATGTTGGCTGACAGCTGAGCTGGGAGTGGCAATGGTTCTAACATATTTAAATAACCACTCAAAACACAATTTTATCGCAGGAACATACAATATGTACTCTCGGGTTCAGAAAGGCTGCATCTATTTAAAAAACTGAAAAACCAAAATTTGAATTTTTGACCACCTTTGACGTCGAGATATACTTGTTTTTCTTAAATTTATGGATATTTCAAATAAATACAGTTCGTATCACACACACTAAGAATTTACTAAAAGGCGTAAGAAAAAGAAAAAAAATATTATTTACAAATCGATGATAACTCCCCTAGCACATTTTCAAGCACGTTACTCAAAATTGTTTGATGTCCATCCATCTTTTTTGATTACATTTTTATGTTTGACACTCTGTATATCCTACAAGCTGGACTCTCAATACCTGCTCAGGGCAAGTGTGGAGTGCGGAGCGTTAGAAAAAAAAAGACGCATGGAGATCAAGCTCCAAATCTGAACATGCAAATTGGTGCGGAGGGGAGAGGAGGGATAGACAGACGGTAGACAGGAAGTGGATCATCTGGCAACACTGCAAATTGCCGGATGACTTCAATGAGCTGAGTGGCACGGGAGATACTGCAGTAGATTAGACGAGCTACATCCGGGGGTATCGCAAGGTCCATGCCTTGGTCCATTACTATACACGTGATACTCGTTTACTGGACCAACTCCCTCGGCAGCATGATGTACGGTTCGATTCCAGGCTTTCACGTGCAGAATTTAAGAGCTGGTGCACCAACTAGCAAGGCGTAAAACTTTTTTTTTTGCCATTTGCTTTACGTCGCTCCGACAAAGATAAGTCTTATGGCGACGATGGGTCAGGAAAGGCCTAGGAATGGGAATGAAGCGGCCGTGACCGTAATTAAGGTGCCCCAGTATTTGGCTGGTGTGAATATGGGAAACCACGGAAAACCATCTTCAGGGATGCCGACAGTAGGATTCGAACCCACTATCTCCCGGATGTGAGTTCACAGCTGCGCGCCTCTAACCGCACAATCAACTCGCCCGGTAAGGTGTATAACCACAGCACTATACAAAATTTTGCTATATGAATATATAAAGATAACCAATATATTTCTTTATATACAACAGTTGGCTAAATGGTTAGCGTACTGACCTTTGGTCTCAAGGGTCCCGGGTTCGATTCCCGGCAGGATCAGGAAATTTAACCATAATTGGTTAATTCCGCAGGCACGGGGGCTGTGTGTGTCATTATCATTTCATCCTCACCACGAAGTGCAGATCACCTACTGGCGTCAAATCAAAAGACCTGCATCTGGCGAGCCGAACGTGTCCAAGGACACTCCCGGCACTAAAAGCCACACGCTATTTCATTTACAACTGCAAGTGGCTTTTATACAGAGACTACTAAGTAGACAAAGTGTTCCGAACATACAATTCACATCACTTTAATCAGATGAATGAATGAATGAATGAATGAATGAATGAATGAATGAATGCTCTTCACTGCCTGTAAAATGAGATTGCATCATATGAGTTCTGTATCTTGCAGTGAATGGTCGCGCAGAGGAATAATGTAGATTGTGATAAAGTAGTTGGTAGCGGACGAGTTGGCCGTGCGGTTAGGGGTGCGCGGCTTGAGCTTGCATCCGGGAGATAGTGGGTTCGATTCCCACTATCGGCAGCCCTGAAGATGGTTTTCCGTGGTTTTCCATTTTCACACCAGGCAAATGCTGGGGCTGTACCTTAATTAAGGCCACGGCCGCTTCCTTCCAACTCCTAGGCCTTTTCCTATCCCATCGTCGCCATAAGACCTATCTGTGTCGGTGCGACGTAAAACCACTAGCAATTAAAAAAATAGTTGGTTTTGTTTCCATTGTGATTTCAGTAGTACTAGTAGTAGTAGTAAGTAGTAGTAGTAGTAAATGTCTTCATTCCTCCCATGAAGGGGGAGGCGGGCCTCCGAGACCATGACGCCGTCTTTCAGGCCGGGAGATTTGTTACGGCGAAGGAGATTCTCGGATAAGGTGAGGGGGTTGGTGGCCGTGGCCTATACTAGGAAATGTCCCGGCATTCACCTCAGTGCAGGAGAATGGACAACCACGGAAAACCATTCTCAGGACACCCGACGGTTAGGGCCAGCCGTGTGGTCCAGCCCTGTCCCGTCTCCCGAATGCAGAAGCGTAGAGTTACGGTCGAGCCGTGGCCATCCCCTCCTCTGTTCGGTTGGCCAGTCAGAGTGCAGAGCTGTTGGACCATGGACCAGCCGTGGCCACGTATGGACCGAGACCCACTCTGCATCTACCGACCCATCATGTCTCTACGCTAATATAGGATACAACACGGCAAATGTTAAGAGACTACGCGTACTATGCAATAATGAAAGAGAAAACCTAGAGGCTGAAACGGTAAAGCAGCCTTTGCGGAGAGATAGGGGAACTTCGATCGAACGAAACAGTAGATTATCTCAAGATCGTGAAAGACAGATGCCAAAGAGAAGAGAAATATCTGTTCACAGAGGACACGGTCTACTCAAAGATCGCTCCAGAAATGCATAAGAATATCATAGGCCCTAATGTGGTTAGATAAGTGCGGCCAGTATCCAGTAATCGGGAGATAGTGGGTTCGAGCCCCACTGTCGGCAGCCCTGAAGATGGTTTTCCGTGGTTTCCCATTTTCACACCAGGCAAATGCCGGGGCTGTACCTTAATTAAGGCCACGGCCGCCTCCTTCCACTTCCTAGACCGTTCCTATCCCATCGTCGCCGTAAGACCTATCTGTGTCGGTGCGACGTAAAGCAAGTAGCAAAAAAAAAAAAAAAATGTGGTTAGAACAGGTAATTCTAATAATTTATGATCAGAATGTTCAGCAATAAATTACGATTCTACCATAAAAGACAAAAATTATCCTAAAGTTTCGATAAGTGCTATGACTATTGTCTGCCAATATTGTTTAGCCTTCAAACGACTCACAAAGAAAATTCGTTTGTGTTGACCCCAGATGCATTCACATTTTCAGTTCGCAGCATGCAGCGTTTTCCCGCGACCCGCGTTCATTGTGACAGTAGCAATGGCGACTGGTAGTCACGTAACGTAGTATATAGGGAGATATTTTATACGTAAGGCCACCCGTGCCATGCTAGTTACAATTACATAGAAGTACAGGCTGATTATACAATTAAAAATCATTTAGTATTTGACTAACAAACTGACAAACACTAAAGAGCCGAATGCGCGCGGCAACCGGGTGAATCATACCTCAGTGTCAATGACCTGCTACCCTTGCCCACAGCACATGCATAGTCTCCACAAATCGGTTAGCAGCGACGAACGGCATTTTGTGTGTATTTCCGCTAAGAATGTTGTTAATAATTAAAGAAAACAGAGGAAATAATTAGCTGATAAGACAACACAGCTTGAACAAAATTGTTTGTTTTAATAATTCCTAGTTTCAGCCGGCTAAAGTGGAATAAAAAATGTATGTTTTATTCACAAAGTGAGAGGCCGCTACTGGTAGTAAGACTCGTTTCTTATTCTATGGCCTAGGTACTGCAGATTCCTCTTCTTAACGGTAAACATTTGGTCTGCACACACCAACGCGGGATGCTGGAGGGGGAACGATCCCGTCGCGAACTATTATGAGTACAGCGGGATATGAATCCATTCACATTTTCAGTTCGTAGCATGCAGCGTTTTCCCGCGTCCCGCATTCATTGTGGCAGTAGCAATGGCGACTGAACTGTTGATAGAGTGCATTGCTTTACGACATGAACTAGAGGCATGATTTTTTCGCATCAACGATAAACGCGACAAAAAATATTTTGAAGCGATTTTGCGATATCTTTACGAATCATATGTTTCTGCTTAAGAAAATATGGATATTATGTTCGCGAATTAAAGCGATAAGGCCATTTTAAAATGAAATTCAATTATTTCGCTATAAGCGCGACATTACAGCGAAATCTGTAGTGAATAACGAACTTGACATTTTCTTCCAAGATTATGTATGAAAAGAAAAGTAAGAGCGAAAAAAGATTCATCAACAGGAAAGAAATATGTTATCATTAATGTTCTGGAAAATCTCTTTAAGACATGGCATCAAAGAAAAGTGGTTGGCTCCAGGTTGGTTTCTTGCCAAACGAAATGTATGGTATGTTGTTCTTGTGGTGGCTGGTAATCCCACCCCAGCCTGTCTCCTGACGGCATTGTGCAATCCCGGAATCCCTAATGATGTCTACAAGCAGCACAATTGATTGGTGTATTTCGGCTTCGTGGCCAGGTAAAATTAAGGAAGTAATCACACACACTAGTGAAGATGGGTCGCTCGACAAGTGCATAGCAGAGCTAAACAGTTTGCGAGTGAAGGAAAGCAATATTTTAATGTGTAGGCCTACATTTTGTAATGTTCGTATCGAGTGGGAGAAAGAAGATACTGTCTCAAAACATTGCTTTAAAAATAAGGAACATTCAGAACGTAAATTTAGCATCCAACAGTGAAACGGCAGGCAACAATAGAACTCTCATTAGATATGCAAAAGAAAGCTAAGAGTTAAAAAATAGAATTTATTCCCGAAACAACAGCGATGCTACTCAAAGCCAACATCCCGCTGGAGAAGGTTGACGACCCTGCAGTCCGGAAATGGCTTCAAAAGTATGTACCAGATATGTACAGTCCATCAATTAAAACTCCACAATCAACGATCAGTGATAGTAATTAAACCTTTAAAGATTAATTTTAGAATTTCATTAACCCGGCACTACTCGCTAGGTCTTTACGTGCGTCGTTACTCGCTAGTGAGCGGAGCGCTCACCTTTACGTTTAAAGGCTAAAATATGCCCATATAAAGTTGGAGGTATTTTTAATATGTCAATTTGAGATAGTTATTCATTTAGGAACACTGCCGAGTGGAATGGCTACGGAGGCAGCTCTACATTTGGGAGACGCACGAGTTCGATCCCCACCGTTAGCTGTTCTGAGAATAGTTTTCTGTCAACGCGTCCAGGCAAATGCCGGGGCAGATTCTATTCATAAACTACAGCCGATTCCTTCCACCTATTTAGCCAACTTCATTCACCATAATTTATTTCATCTTTATTAGCTCCTCAACTAAGGTTGGCGTCAGGAAGGGCATCTGGCCGTAAAACAAGCCATTTAAACTGATCTCACAGAATTCAGTAAACGAAATTTCCTCTCCTTCCCAAAACTTGCAGACACTCTGAAACACAGTTATGATCAGTTTCGTAAACCTCGTCTGTTTCATTACTTTCAGTTTCGTTGTTCAAGAGCACTTTTTCCTCCGTTTCAGCCAACCACGAAAGTATCTGATTAGTGGATGGCATTGTAACTTGTATATATTGTCTAACAACAGCCACAGTATAAAGATTTCACATTAAACACAAGCATGAAACAAACCCTGACGTATTACAAGGCGCGAAATGTAAGTAGCACAGTTACTCGCTACTGAGCGCACCGCTCACCAAACATACACTACCGTGCCTAATAATGAATTGCGGGTATTTGTTTTCAAAGATAATGAAAGTGACTGGCACATCGCCTTCATAACAATCTGTTAGAAAGGTACAGGGAGTTTCAAAGTTGGAGGTCTTGTAACATTCCAACAAGAAGCAATATAGTACGAAGGTGAGCGCCGCGCTCACCATGCGAGTAACCGCGGGTTAAAGCGATACGGCAATATGTATTTCGCGAAATAACGCGAAAATTAGTATCCTTCTCGCGAAATAGTTCAAAAATTAACGCGAAAAAAAAATCATGCCTCTAGACATGAGTAATGAAGACTACAAGAATGTAAGGAAGAAAGACATGTGGTGGGATGAAATTACGTAAACCTGGTAAGTATCAATTCTTTAATTAACACCGTTTGTATGGAACTTTTTTTTGCACACATTTCTCCGTTCATGAACTTCCAGATACATGTAAGATGTATACTAAAACTATCTATACACTGTTCTTATGCATTCCAAAGAACTCCATAAATTTCTCACGATCAGCGAAGGCTACAACGGGTGCTCGTCGTGCATCATTGTCAACATGTTCAAAGGCGCCAAATCCTGATCCCGGTAGATCTAAATCTTCGTAAAGTGCTGAATTTTCTCTCAGGAAATTGTGCAGAATGATTAGCTTAGCTGTGTCCATATGAACTTCCATGGATCTGTAATAAATTCTCCATTTGTGTGCTAATATGCCCAAAGTATTTTCTACGACCCTTCTTGCTCTACACAGTCGATGGTTGTAATTTTCTTTGCGCTTGACTCCTTTTGCTTGCCTGTATGGAAACGGTCTCATTAAGTAACTTTTCAGAGGAAACACTTCGTCGCCGATTATGACATAAGGCGCAGGCACGTTCTGTCCAGAAAAATTGTCGTCTTTCGGAACACCAAGAGGGCCCGCTTCTAACCTTGTCCCTTTACAGAGTTCTAGAAAATACCACCATCACTGTTGGGTTTTTTGTTCGTACCCTCCGATATCCACACATAGGAACTTGTAATCTGGACCAACAATCGATAAAAGTACAATAGAGAATTTTTTCAGGTAACAAAAACGATTTGATCCAGTGTTCCTCGGACATTTTATAGTAACGTGCTTCCCATCTATACTACCAATACAGTTTGGGAATTGCCACATTTTGTAATTGTAGGTTTCGCTCCCGCTTCCCACGTCCCGCGTTGGTGTGTGCAGACCTCAGGCTGACAACACATACGTCGAAGTACTGTAGAGGGTCTTAAACTGAGGAAGATGTTGCATTACATTTGTCCACAACTGTAGCGTATTTTTTGTACCTGCTTGGCTGTGAACGACTCCAGTAGTTATAGCTACACAACGCCAGGCGGGGGCGACCCAAGTCTCTCAATTAAACGTAATGGTCCGAGCAATTTAAACTGTCATAAGGTGGAGGAGGAGGCGGAGGGTGCTTCACAAACAGGAGCAGGAGGTCATCCCGTCTTGACCTCTGGGACATCGTCTAGAGTCGTCCTTACCAATTGTGGAGCTTCCTTAACTTACTGTGACTGTCCACACAAAACACCACAATGGAGCATGGCGGGAAAGAAAATAATAATAATAAAACCAGAATGTCTCTCTGCTACAAAATGTATGTTCTCCATGAAAAGAAGAGAAATAGACGAGCTAGAGGAAAAGGAAAGAAAAATTCTAAATTTGAGGCCTATTAAAGACTGAAAATGGGGAAGAATGGAAAGCTCTACAAAAATAAACAAAAAGAATGTCTGATACGATCAGAGTTAAGTTCCTCGGTCACATAATGAGGATGGATAATGCCAGACTCACAAAACAATTTTTTAACCATATCTACAAGAGTAAGAATGACAACCAGCGGATGTAAAGTATAAAGAGAGATGAGAATAACAGCAGATATACAACAGGACAGAACAACTTTTAGGAGATTGATACAAAATGCCAAGGGTTTCCAGCAGAAAGAAAAGAAGGGATGGAATAAGATCTGGAGAAAAGAGAGGAGGAAGAAACACAGTGAAATAATGAACTATTGGAAAGCAAGAAATAAACCGAAAAGAATGCATTTGGTTATTTTACACGGTCCTTAGATGGCCAAAATCGATAAAGTAAATAATAATAATAATAATAATAATAATAATAATAATAATAATAATAATAATAATAATAATAATAATAATAATAAACGTTTGAAGTATCGGCTATCTCTATAAATGTTAGGGATGTTGAGGACCCTTCGTTGAACCATTCTGGCCCTGAATGGCACAATATGGAAACGATGGTCTTCTACAAAAAAAAAAAGTGTTGTCTGAAGAAGATGAAAAAATGCAGCTGAAAGGGATGAAGGTACACATTCTACTGATGATGAAACACTGTAAGATACGATTATTTTCAATTTGGTTTACGTTGCACAGAAAGGCATGGGTCTTACGGCGACGAAGGGAGAGGAAAGGGCTAGGAATGCGAAGGACTTAATTAAGGCACAGCCCCCGCATTTGCCTGGTGTGAAAATTGGCAACCACGGAAAACCATCTTCAGAGCAGCCGACAGTGGGCTTCGAATCCACTATCTCCCGAATGCTGGATACTGGCTGCACTTAAAACGACTGCAGGTAACGAGCTCCGTACAACTGTTATGATCGAAGATGGACTCGTCAAAATTTAATGAATGTATTCTTGAGTAAAGAAGAAAATGTCTCTTTTCTTAATTTTTTCACTGCTGCACTACGTCTATATAAATGCTGAACACCATTTTTCACTTACATACAGAATGAATGACCCGAAAGAAAAAAGTTATCTTAATTCAAAACAGCTAAAACTGCTCCAAAACTACATAAAAATCTGAAATTGCTTCAAAAATACGCATATGCAAAATATATTTCTTAATATCTAATTTCCTATTTATGTAATCTTTCCAAGACCATACTAACAACAAAACTATTGTTACCCTATGCCATTCAGGAACAAAGATTTTTTATTTGCCAAAAGGACAAAGTACCACAATCATCTTTTTGCTTTTGTTTTAATGAAAATGTCAAAACTTTCTCTTTCGTAGTTTCCGAATTGAATATTCATGCAGTAATAGGTTAGAATGCAAACTAATTTGGCTAGTGGGAGAAGTGTCGTCTAGCCCATAATGTAGCGAGAATAACATAACTCCTAGGGGTTCTTTACAGGCCGGCCTCCTAATACTTATGCAACTCTCTCAACAATTCTGTGTTACAGGTGCCTAAACATTCGGGTTCCAGTTATGATATTAAGATATTTTACCACATATTACTGGAAACGAAAGTCTTGTCTCTCACTTGGTGTAAGAGAAGCGTGTGAAGATTTACTCCATAATTCGGTGAACGTCAAAAACGTGTTTCTGGAACGAATTTCTCAATAAAATATTTAAATTACTTTATTAAATTGATGTATAAGTTATCACAAAACAATATACAGGCGTTGTTTATGACCTTCCATTCAGCTAGGGCGACCATATCGATTTCTAACCAGGTATCAATTGGAAAAAATAACAGTCAGCAACTAAATAAAACGGTAGATAATAAAACAGTAGATAATAAATTAATTTGGAAACAACATATTTCCGGTTTATTTAATACGACTCCTCTAGTTATTGGTGTGTTCAGGCGACTTAAAGGAGTCTTATTTTCTGGACAGAGATCCTTGCATTATTATTTCTAAAACAAAACAAGCATTGACGAAAATAATGAAGGATAAGAGACACGGGAGGTGCACGAAAAAGTTGGCAAGGCGTTCTCTGTTGATGACAGCGATGGAGCGCCCTAGTGCGCGGAGTACAGACGTCACGTTAGGAAACTGGCTGTTTCGGGAGGGTTCCTTCAACTTCGGAAACAGGTAGAATTAGACAAGGACTCAAGTCTGGTGAGTCCCGCAGTCTCATTCCATAATATTCTGATGCATTTTTACCACGAATAATGATCACTCTTCGAAAACATGCTTCAGAGTGGTGAAATGGACACTCTTCACTTCAACGCCACACAGAAATAACACTCCCATCTGGATGCTCGTCAAATGCATGCTACACGTTAACAGCAGCACCACCTGACCGCCTCATATCCAGCGAGTGTCTGAACTACATTCCCATTACTTTATTTAAAACTCTCGTACAACGATGCGATAATCGAATACAAAATAATCGCTAATCGATTGCTTCATTTTATTCGATTATATTTCTAATTCGAATATAATTTTCGAGTATTCATTCGAATGAACGGGGCAATCGAATAGTCAATTTTTCCATTCGATTATTTTTCGATTATTCATTCAGAGCTGCATTCGAATGAATGAGGCGAATGAATAGTGAATGCTTTCGAAATAATCGAACGAAAAGTGATGTTATTAAGACGGTTAATTCACTCATTTAATTTGAACATTTGGAGATACGTTTGGAAAAAGGCGTATTTCTATTTTTAATAAGATTTCATCTATTCGCTTATTTCAATTGATTATCCTTCCGAAACACTCAAATACCGAAACATTTATTCATGATGCATCCGAATATTCTATGCGATACAACTGAATTCGATTTATTCGATTATCTAAATAATCGGATGGAGGTTATTCGAATATTGAAAGTATTAGATTATCCCATCACTAGGAACTACCCCATGGAAATAAAGTCTTTCAACTATTAATAAATTTAAACATAAAGTAGGGATATTCTTGTTTGAGTCCTGCCTGATCTAAAATATTTTTTCTTTGAATTACTAAATTAGTTAGGATATAATTTAGTATATTTCAATTTTATTCCAGTTTTTGTTTATATTATGGTAGTTTTTATTTTAAATTGCATTGTACCTTACTGATTTCTCACATATTTTGAAAGTGTTGCAATTTTATCACTTGCATATTATGCATATGTCCAATGTATACACAGCCCCTTAAAGTGGGCTTTGAAATCATGACACTATAAATTTATTTGTGGCATGGAAGTTAAAAAAGATTATACCACTCTCGATTTCTAGGTTTTTAATATCCCTTAACGAGAACAAACAAATGTGGTCTGGCAAAAACACTCCTCTACTTTGTAGGCAGTGTAGCAAGTGGCGAGTGGATTTAATGCTAATAAACGAGGAGGGTCCAGTTCCAATCAGATAAGCAGTGGACGCGGGTGCATTCCACAAACACACAAGTAGCTGCTCCAGCGCTAATTAATACACTGTTTAGACTTCGTGCTGAGGTTTTCAAGGTTAAAAAGATTGACTTTGTCAGAGAATAAATTACCATAAGTAGAGACACTGATTTCTCGAGATGAGATATCTCTGTTCAAATCCTCGAACTTCCAATCTCAATACATAACATTTACGTCATCTCCGTACATTAAGAAAACGATCATTTTGTTCGACTAAAAAACTTTCCATATCATATAAACACCTTGGAGACCAGCAGTTCACAATTTCTGTGTGTACGTATTTAACGGCTGCCAAGATGCCGGGTTCAAACCCGGCAGAGGCAGTCGGATTTTTGACGCACGGAAAAAAAGTTCATTCTACACTCTATGTCGGACGATAGATAGGTGAAGTAGGGGGAGCATTATCTGATCCTGTAATGATTAAGAGTGGGAGTCCCGCAGGGCACTGCTAGTGGGCCTTTGTTTTCATATATACACTGACTGACAGTGACAATGCAACACCAAGGAGGAGTGGTTCGAAAGGGATGAAAGTTGGGGAAAAAACAGAGACGGCACGGATGAATAATTGATGTTTATTTCAAACCGATATGCAGGTTACACAATGCGCACGGCATCGACTCAGTAGGATGTAGGACCACCGCGAGCGGCGATGCACGCAGAAACACGTCGAGGTACAGAGTCAATAAGAGTGCGGATGGTGTCCTGAGGGATGGTTCTCCATTCTCTGTCAACCATTTGCCACAGTTGGTCGTCCGTACGAGGCTGGGGCAGAGTTTGCAAACGGAGTCCAATGAGATCCCACACGTGTTCGATTGGTGAGAGATCCGGAGAGTACGCTGGCCACGGAAGCATCTGTACACCTCGTAGAGCCTGTTGGGAGATGCGAGCAGTGTGTGGGCGGGCATTATCCTGCTGAAACAGAGCATTGGGCAGCCCCTGAAGGTACGGGAGTGCCACCGGCCGCAGCACATGCTGCACGTAGCGGTGGGCATTTAACGTGCCTTGAATACGCACTAGAGGTGACGTGGAATCATACGCAATAGCGCCCCAAACCATGATGCCGCGTTGTCTAGCGGTAGGGCGCTCCACAGTTACTGCCGGATTTGACCTTTCTCCACGCCGACGCCACACTCGTCTGCGGTGACTATCACTGACAGAACAGAAGCGTGACTCATCGGAGAACACGACGTTCCGCCATTCCCTCATCCAAGTCGCTCTAGCCCGGCACCATGCCAGGCGTGCACGTCTATGCTGTGGAGTCAATGGTAGTCTTCTGAGCGGACGCCGGGAGTGCAGGCCTCCTTCAACCAATCGACGGGAAATTGTTCTGGTCGATATTGGAACAGCCAGGGTGTCTTGCACATGCTGAAGAATGGCGGTTGACGTGGCGTGCGGGGCTGCCACCGCTTGGCGGCGGATGCGCCGATCCTCGCGTGCTGACGTCACTCGGGCAGCGCCTGGACCCCTCGCACGTGCCACATGTCCCTGCGCCAACCATCTTCGCCACAGGCGCTGCACCGTGGACACATCCCTATGGGTATCGGCTGCGATGTGACGAAGCGACCAACCTGCCCTTCTAAGCCCGATCACCATACCCCTCGTAAAGTCGTCTGTCTGCTGCAAATGCCTCCGTTGACGGCGGCCTGGCATTCTTAGCTATACACGTGTCCTGTGGCACACGACAACACGTTCTACAATGACTGTCGGCTGAGAAATCACGGTATGAAGTGGGCCGTTCGCCAACGCCGTGTCCCATTTATCGTTCGCTACGTGCGCAGCACAGCGGCGCATTTCACATCATGAGCATACCTCAGTGACGTCAGTCTACCCTGCAATTGGCATAAAGTTCTGACCACTCCTTCTTGGTGTTGCATTTGCTCTGTCAGTCAGTGTATATGAATGATACAAGAAAAGAACTGGAATCACAGATGAGCTATTTGCGAAAGATGATTTACTGTATAGAGTAGCAAATGAGTTACTGGATAGTGAGCACCTGCTGGGGGCCTGGAGAATGTTATGAGATGGACAGCAGACAATGGTATGATGGTAAACGCGATGAAAAGTCAGACTGTTTCACTAAGAGGAAAAGTCCTCTCATTTTTAATTGCTGTGTTGATGGGGTAATAGCACCTCATGGGGGACACTAGGTGTTAATATAAGGTATGATCTTGCTTGGCGTAAACACATTAACGAGTTTAACAAAGTTACATATCTCTTTACAATTTTTATGAAGGTATTTAGGGCTTATAGAAAGGATGTAAAGGAGAGGGCGTGTAAGTCTTTGGAAAGACCACAATTAGAGTATGGTTACAGTGTATGGGACTCTCACCAGGACTACTTGACACGAGAACTGGAAAAGATCCGAAGAAAAGTCCTTCACACAAAATGGCCAACAAATGGCGCTGGACAGCAACACGTCAGTGATGCAGCATGACACCAGTCTACAGTACAACAAGAGCTGTCGTGAGAGAGGGCGTCAGATGCTCTTGCAATCGGGGCATGTCATGCTTGGCCTCCCCAGTCTCCTGACCTAAATCCGTGTGATTATTTCTTGTGGGGTTATCTGAAGTCGCAAGATTACTGCGATCGTCGGACCTCATTAGGAATGCAAAAAGACAAAATCCGACGGCAATTTCTCACCTTCCTACGGATATGCTGTACAGTGCAGTTCACAAAATTGTCGCTCGACAACAGGTATTGTTAATGAATGAAGGCCGACAAGGTGAGCGTATGTTATAAAGGACATCGTCTTTGCTAAACCTCGATTTTTATGCTAATCATTGCTTGTATATCGTACGAAGTGCCATCTTTTGATCACTTTGTGTTCTTTATTTTTGTGTCAATAAAACGCCATGTCATGCCAATCATCTGCGTATCTCTCTACCTCCAATATTGCGTGAAGTATTAGCTCGGACTTTTCGGTCACCCTGTATACTTAATTTTGCAATATTTTTCTTAGTTGGATTATTTTTAACATTGTGTATTGTAAAAAAAACTAAATGCACGTGTGAATTCTACCAGGTGTATGCATAAGTCTTTTCCGGTTTCACTAAGAGATGGCGCCAGCGAATAGTACGCAGCGTATGAACTTGATACATACGTCAGTTTGTTCCTCTGACATTAACCTACCAACACACACAAGTTGAGTCCGCCAAACACTAGCGTCTGTATTGTATCGCTCAGTGATCATGTCGTCGTTTGTGCCTGTAAAAGAACATTTGCGCCACGCGTTGATTTTCTTATTTAATCATAATAAAAAGGCTGTGGAAAGTCATCGTTTGTTGGTAGAAACACATGGTGAACACGCTCCGTCGATCAGAACATGTAAGACAAGGTTTCGACCATTTAAACCTGGTGATTTCAATGTGAAAGACAGTGCGCGCTGGTACTGTGTATTATGAACTTCGAAACCCGGCGAAACCGTTAATGCACAACGCTATCGCAAATACATGATTAATTTAAATCACGCATTGATCGAAAGATGACCGGAATGGGTCAAAAGACATGGCAAAGTGATTTTGTCACACGAAAGTGCGCCATCTCACACAGCAAAACCAGTGAAAGACACCTTGAAATCACTTGGATGGGACATCCTTCCACAGCCGCCGTACTCTCCCGACCTGGCGCCATCACCTCTTCGCATCAATGGGGCACGCGCTCGCAGAACAGCACTTCAGACACTTCGAGGAAGTTGGAAAATGGCTCGACGAATGGTTTGCGGCATGGTATTCATAACTTTCCTGAAAAATGGGCGAAGCGTGTAGAAGCCGATGGTTAATATTTTGAATAAACAAAAAAAAAATTCCCTTGAAAATCGCGTGTTTTCTTTACCAAAAACCGGCAAAAACTTATGCATACACCTGGTAATTACAATAAACTAATACTTTCTCCTACTGTGACTGGGAGAGAAGAGTATTCTCTGCATTCATTGATTCATGTTCAATGACAACTCCAGTTCACTCAGAGGTGTTCACCGATTTATTTCGAACTTTGGGAAGGTGATCATCGTATAAAACCAAATGCATGTCCGAGAATTAGTGTCATTAGCCCTTATTTAACTGGAAACTGATCCTCAAAATATAGCAGCCATATCCCGTTACCATGACTTCGCCACTTGCCTGGCAGAGAGGTACACACACAATCGAGGAGGCAGTGACGACCTTGACGTTTCACAGGAAGCTCCCTCGCTAATGGCGCTCTCCACGCAAGCCGACTTTCCTCCGCTGACCAGCTGTTGCCTTACAAAGTAGGACCGCATCGTTCCGCATCTACAAATTACTACAAATATGCAACTCTCCCTCAGTGTAGGCCCGTCTCAACGAACACTCTTACTTTCATAGGATGACTGGCTGTTACCCGCTCGCGTGGATTTCGGAATTTGATAAAAGTAATCGTTGCTCGGTACTGCACTAAGACATTATCTGAAAATCCCTGAAGAACGAAAACTCATCGAAAAACTGAGTTCCATTCACCCCAGAACCTCTTTCTAAACCACGTTCATGGTATTGCCTTTTGGGGCTAAGATGACCAGGCTACTGGCAGAGCTAACTACTCTGGAACATGCTACATAGGAACCGTCCTCTTTCAAATCGAAAAAAAAAAAAGTTTATTTTTAATGGAGATTAAAAATACCCATTTCCACGTCTGTAATATCTTCAGGTTTTGAGATAAAAGTATCCTCGTAAAAATAAGTTTTAACTCCACTTATTTCCACCCTCGTTACGTGGATTTTCCGAAAACAAAAAATGCTTGTTTATTTTAAAAAGATAATACAAATACATGTTTATACGTCTGTAACGTGCCGAGTTCATAAGATATACCCAGTTTAAAAATTTACTCCATTTTAACTTCTTTTCACCCCCACCCTCCAACCCCTGTCGATTTTCCGAAACCAAAAAATGCATGTTTATTTTTTAAAGGAGATTCCATGTACCAATTTTCACGCCTGCAACATCTTAATTTTTTTAAGATATACGTATCCTAAAAAAAAAAAGGGATTCAACCCCCTTTCCCGTTATTTTTATCCCCTTTAAGCGGATTATCCGATAACAAAAAATACGTGTTTCTTCATTTTAAAAGGAGACTCCATGTCTTTGAACTGTTCAGTTTCTACACATATATATGCTCATTTTATAAATGTATCCCCCTTTTCACGTTCACAGGGATGGAATATCCAAAAATACTTCCTTAGTGAGCATCTACGCAGTTATATAAACGCATCCCCAAAATTTCATTGCTTTATGTCCAGTAGTTTTGGCTCGGCGATGATCAGTCAGTCAGTCGGTCGGTCGGTCAGGACATGTTATTTCATGTATACACATATAGACGTCGGATTGTACGTTCTATTTTGGCAATCTTAAATTGACGAACTCTGACTGCACTTTTCTCACAAAATATTAATCGTACGATGTAGAAGTTTAATGAAGTCCCTGGTCTTGGCCAAGTATTGCTAAAATCGGTTTCGAACTTGTTCTGAATTTAGTTGGAACAGCGTAAATTCATGAAATCTCAGAGTCCTGGCCTTCTGTTGGAATAACATCTCTGCCACTCCGCATGAGCAGGTAAATCAGAATCGATTTAGCCAATATTCCGAGTAGCTAGAATGTGAAGTGTTTCGAAGGCTAAATTATTTTTGTTTGAGTCATTAGTCCACATAATGGTTTGATGCAGCTCTCCATGCCATCCTATCCGTTGCGATTTTTCTGCTATAATCTGTTTGTCATATTCGTACCTTTGTGTACCCCTACCGTTCTTACCCCTTATATTTCCCTCAAAAACCAACTGAACAAGCCCTGGGTGTCTTAAGATGTGTCCTGTCCTTCTACCTCCTTTTCCCATCAAATTTAGCCAAATCGATCTCCTCTCACCAATTCGATTCAGTATCTCTTCATTCATGATTCTATCTATGCACCTCACCCTCAGCATTCTTCTGTAACACCACATTTCAAAAGCTTCTATTCTCTTTCTTTATGAGCAAGTTATTGTCTATGTTTCACTTCCACACAATACCACGCTCCAGATGAAAGTCTTCAGAAACATTTTTCTAATTCCTACGTTTAATGTTTGAAGTGAGCACATTTCTTTTCTTAAGAAAGGTCTTCCTTGCTTGAGCTAGACTGCATTTTATGTCCTCCTTACTTACTTCTTCCATTTACTGCTCAAGTAACAATATTCATCTTCCAGGCTAAATTATAAGATAGTTTAATAGGCTTAGAATTTGGCAACAGTTACTATGACAACAAGACACTTCAGGCGAGGTGGTGTTAAACTAGGAGGCTCTGAAGTGCAGACGTGACTTGTTCCAATTGACGCTTCCTGTAACCCGATACGAAACGAGTTATGGCGCGCCACAGCCTTTAGTTAATCTGCTCAATGAGCCCAGACATGAGACATCACCTCCCTGGGAAGGCAACAGTGAGCAGATCGCTGTTTAATCTGCCCAGACGATGATTGTATAAAGTGGGCTGGCACCCCAGTGTCAGACTGTCTTACGGGCAGGAGGAATTATTATTGGACGGGTGTAAAATTCAACAACGTGTATTCAATTTTCTTAATAGTTATCTTGCTTATCGGTCAAGATTAATCCATTAATTTTGTGAGTAAATTTACACATTGTGTAATAAAGCACGTAACAAGACCAAGAATAATGTTAGCCAATAGGACAGAGCTCACTTTAAATAACAATTCAAGTCAGTACAATACTTCTATTGGTTAGAATTACAAATGGGACATGTGTTTAAAATGGTGATAAAATGAACCCCCATGGTACAACAGCCCCTAAGGGCCATGGCCTATGAAACGGCCTGCAGATTACGAGGTGTCGTGTGGTCAGCACGAATCCTCTTGGCTTTCTAGACTACCAGAGCCGCTATCTCACCGTCAGATAGCTTCTCAATCGTAATAATGTAAGCTGAGTGGACGTCGAAATAGCCCTGACCTGGCCGGAAATCGAACCCTAGGCCTGCGGGTAAGATACAGGTAGGCCACCCCTACACCACGGGGCCGGCTTAAAATGGTTATAAAATAATAATAATAATAATAATAATAATAATAATAATAATAATAATAATCACCATCATCATCATCATCATCATCATACGGCCTCGGCTATCGTCCCACTATGGGTGGGGGTGATGAATAACACCAAAGGTATCCCCTGCTTGTCGCAAGAGGGGACTAAAAGGGACGCCATGGGCTCTTAACCTGGGAGCGTGGGTTGGCGAACACGAAGCCCTTAGCTGATTCCTGGCATTGTGTCTTCTTACTTGTGCCAGGCTTCTCACTTTCATCTATCCAATTCGACCTCCCTTGGTCAACTCTTGTTCTTTTCTGACGCCGACGGTATTAGGTTCCGAGGGCTATGGAGTCTTTCATTTTCACGCCCTTCTCTTTGGTCGATACCTTCATTTTTCGAAGTGTCCGACCCTTTCCATTTTCTCTCTCTGATCAGTGTTATGTAGAGGATGTTTGCCTAGTTGTACTTCCTCCTAAAACAGTAATCACCACCATCACTTCAGCCACCGTTAGCAAGCATTTAAATTTGTCGCCATTTACGCAGCCTGAATGTCAATGCCGACGCTGCAGGTTTTTTTACTCTACTAGTTAGTTGGGTGATCTACAGCAGAGATTTTTAAAATCAATTTTGTCAGATAAACTCCGAAATGTATCATCAGGGGGAGCCATTATACATGCCGACACCGTACGCCATACAGTGCAAACTGGACTACCCTTCAAAAATCCGGATTCGGACCCATGATCTTGAGATCTGGTAGCCGACACCCTAGCACTGATTCATTAATATCCCCTTATCATTTGTAAATATGCTATGTGCATAATTTACCGGGTGCTTTCTCACGCGTGCAAACCGAAGCGCAGCGGTTCTGTGCACCATGCATCGGTCCGACTCGGCTCTGTTCGGACCAGCGTTTTGTCTCGGGGCGACTCGGCTAAGCTCGGCTCAACTCTGCTCGGGTTGTGGAGCGCTGGAGAGCAAATGAGGAAGGGGAGACAAGCGGAGGGATCGAGACTGCACTACTGCTCAAAATCCAGGAGTGGGGAGGGTCTGCACTCTGGTCAACCTAGCGAAGTCGTCTTTTGCATCTTTCTCCGCGCAATGCCCTCTTGAGAGGCCCTCATATAACTGCTTAATTAAGATAATTTGCCTTAAGTAATGAGGCTAAGATTTTGAGGAATTATTGTATGATGCTTGTTGATGCTTGTTTAAAGGGGCCTAACATCTAGGTCATCAGCCCCTAATGGTACGAGATGAAACGAAATGTAATAATAATGAAAACTTTAAAAATTTACCTCCAGACTAAAAATTAAAAAGATGAAGAAAATTGATGTGAATTTAAAATAATCAGTGGATCTAATTCGCAATGCCTGGTTTTCGTATAAATTGTAATAAAATAGAATAGGTGAAGTGAAATCATACATTTCATTCAAATTAAACATTACAAAAACACAATTTAAAATACACGAAGACAGATTACACATAGTTAACAGAATAAAAACGCAGTTAACATTAAAATTTAAAACAGAAACTTCCCTTTTAAACACGGTAAAAACACGCCACTATCCCTCATAAAACGGATGACTAGGTCTGCTGACTACTCGTCATCTCATAAAATGAGGGGGATTGTACTCGGAAGTTCTAGACTACGACACACGTCGGCCAGGTAGACGCACTCCGTCATGTTGTGGTCAGAAGACCACCGCAGGTAGACACTGGTGGGCTTTCAGTAGGTAGGAGTGCGTCACTATACCATGGCTGATCCGAAGACGACATAATACCACTGCTTCCCACCGAGAAACCCCAAGGAAAGTCTTCCATACCTTCAGTTTTTTAATCGTTCTCCGCTTATTTGTAAGAAGGGTGGCCTGCCACTCCTTCTTCCAATGGGACATCACCAGATGTCACATCTGGCATCTCATAAGACAACGAGGGTAGTGTGACCTCCTCCTTGGCAGCAATTATTGTGCAACGAGACATCAATAGATCATCTTTCACTAAAAGCAGTTACTAACTATATTCTGTGGCCTCCACAATCTCTTGATCTAAATCCCTTATCTTTGAGGTACTTAAAAAGAAACACCTTGGCACAGTGAATAACTTCGAGTGTACTTACTTTTTGCCGCTCTCGAGGAAAGTGTCAAACTCCACAGACATTTTACAGCATAGCGCTTTTCTGAAACAAAGACAAGACATACGTGATATTGACAAACAGTAAATTAATGTATCTTCTAAAAATGAGACATGCATTTCTTCTACTTAACATTTTTAATATCTTTGAAAACCTTGGTTTCTAATGAATCATGCTGATTACATAGCTCTTGTTGAAGAAGAGGAGTATGACTTGGAAGAGGCCTTAGAACTTAGAACGAAAAGTTGAGACAAATTTGTAATATGAAAACATTATAAAAAGCACGCTATGAAATGCATTCGTGGTGGTGATTAGAATGTTGTTATCTGGTTAGAAGGAAACAAGTTGCAGGAAGTAAAATCACTTGCGTATCTCGGTACCCCATAATATCAGGCAGGCGGTGTCAAAAGAAAATTGTAACCAAAATAGCACAAGAAACCTAAAATCATGTCGGTAACAACACGGAAAATATTTATACATTCACAGGTATTGTGTCGCTATTACACACGTCCCAGAAACATGGAGCCTCCAAAAGACTGAGAAGGATAGACTAAGAACATTTGAGATATGGTGCTGGCGACGAAGGGTGCGAATATTTAGGTCAAAGACGGACGCAGACATACCCTTCTAATTCAAGAAAGGTAGAGTCTCGTTCAAGCCAATTAGGAAAGGAAAACTACAACAATCTGCTATCTCATTCGTAGACCTCAGATTTTTAGCTCTCCTTATGGGCACCTAAAACAGGCTCTAAATATGATCAAGTAGGCAGCAAATATTCAGTTTTACAAACCTAAAATACAAGTCCAGGCAGCTAAAATAGCGTTCTAAGCCCTCAGAACGTGTTTCTACTAACAAGAATTACAATAGCTGTGATAGTGCAATTAATTAGTCTTCAGCATTAAGATTTGTGGTGAGGAAAAAAGTAAATATTATTGTGGTTAGAAACTGTTTAACATTTTATTTAGTTTTAAATTATATTTAATTATAATTAATTAATCATTAATCATATTGCGTGTCCTCCACAATCTCTTAATATAATTATAATTAATTCATCAACCTCATTGACTTGTTGCCGATCAATGTCACGCTAAATTAACTAACAATGAGTTTACAATTGATATTAATTGAAGGGCTGAGTAAAAATGTGGTACGAATGATAGAACGAAGAAATATGTAATTCTGGTGCATGTTATTTCTAGAACCCGGAATTTTGAGCAGTAATAGGTTAGAATACAAACTTACTGAAGCGAGTAACAAGTATACTGCAACCTGAACGACGCTCATGCCATGACATTTGCATGAGCATTAGGGGCACGGTTCATCAGAACCCCCACAATTTATGCTACTCGCTATATTACGGAAGAGCGTGCTACACGCCACTTCCTAATGTCGCAATTAGATTGCATTCTAATTTGTGACTGCTTACAAATCTTGATGAAAATATGGTACAAGCTATTTAAATGAAAACAAGTGGAATGTGCACAGTATATTTGGAAAACTACTATAGCAAGCATACAATAATTAAATTGCATTCTTTTTACAAATGTTCATAAATGTAATTTTTATTTGCTAGCGGCTTTACGTCGCACCGACACAGATAGGTCTAATGTTGACGATGGGATAGGAAACACATAAGAGTTGAAAGGAAGCGGCCGTGGCCTTAAGGTACAGCCCCAGCATTTGCCTGGTGTGAAAATGAGAAACCACGGAAAATCATCTTCAAGTCTGGCGACAGTGGGATTCGAACCCACTATCTGCCGGATGCTATAAATGTAAGTTGTACCAATGCTAATCAGTTGAAGGTTATGGGGAGATCAACCGAAATCGATCTCAAAATTACAACTAAGGTTTTGAACCTGTTGTTTGGTCCTTCCTGACGTCAACCCCCCTCGTTTATCCGGGCTTGGGACCGGCAACAACAGTTAATGAGCTACTCAATCCACCCATTAACTGCTGCAGGAAAATCTTCGAACCAAAGTGCGAAAATGGAATTTGGATGAAAAAAAATCACAAAGAATCTATCAAATTACAGAAAATTTCAGAGATACAATTAGGAAACAAAGATTACAATAAGGTCTCTTATATAGAATGGATAATAACAGGCTCACAAAGAAAATTTTAAACTTAGCCTTATCAACGAAAAAAATCACAATAATCGGCTAAAATAAATCAGTGAAGCCCTAAATGAAATTGGCATTGATAAAGAAACCATTCGAGATAAAATAAAATTCAGAATCTTAATTCATAAACACAAATTTTCTGTAAAGCCCACCCGACTAAATACAGAATGGACTGAACAACGATAAAAAGTAACCCAGCGAGAGGATGAAGAGATATAGGGAACAGAAGAAGAAAAACAAAACAAAAAAGTGCTAATAAGTTCAAGCGCGCTCCATAGTTGGCCATAACGAATCAAGAAGGACTTGTACCAATGCTTTTTCCTGTATTTTTTATAATACTGCAATTGGAACGTATAACTAGGGCGCGGATGTTTATGCAGTAATAGGTTAGAATGCAAACTTACTGAAGCGAGTAACGAGTAGAGTCTACCCGCACGACGGTAATGCTATGAGGTTTGCATAAGCATTACGGGTTCGGCCCATTAGAATCCCCTAGACTTTATGTTACTCCCACTACATTACGTTAGAGCGGGCTAGTCGACATTTCCTACTAAATCATTTTGTTACTAAATAATTTTGTTGGTAGGAAATGACGGCTAGCCCGCTCTAAGGTAATGTAATGGGAGTAACATAAATTATAGGGGGTTCTAATGGGCCGAACCCCTAATGTTTATGCAAACCTCATAGCATTACCGTCATGCGGGTAGACTACTTATTAATCGCTTCAGTATGTTTGCATTCTAACCAATTACTGCATAAACATCCGGGCCCTACTTATAACAATAATTTTATCTAAATTTTCTGTTGTGAAAATTAATATAACCAAACTAGTTCAAAAAAATGCTAACTAATTGTAAGTAGAAATAGGCATATTTGGTCTCCACAATCTTAACACAGGTCACAATGTGCAAAATAGGTATTTTAGGCACCATATAAAAGGACTTGGTAAAGGTAATAACAAGGTGTTTGGGAATAAGTACAAATATTATATCTGCTGGTAGGGCCCTGAATATATATGACGTCAAAATAATGTCCTACCTCAAAAATAAAACAATGAAGTTCAAAATGTGTAGCTCAGGTAGTGTTTACAATAATGACGAACGACTTGGGGCTTTGCTGACATACATTACGATATCTTCCAGTGTGAAGGAAACGATCGCTGCTTGTAAGTAGAATTACATCTGCCGGCTTTGAACCCACGACCTTGGGATCGAGAGGCTGATCACTAAACCACAGAGGGAGCTATGCTTAGTGATTTTTGTGAGTTCGTCGAGGTAAAGTAGATCTGTAATGATGTGTGTGGCCATTCGAGAGGTGATACCCACACGAGAGACAGACAGACAGACAGACAGACAGACAGACAGACAGACAAGGAACTGGTTTGCTGACTTGTTTCACCTCTCAGGTTTTCCACATGAGCGCTAAACCGCAAGGAAGAATCAATTATCATACGGCTCAGTGGCATTGAGATGACCGCAGAACGATATCACATATCTAGCGAGATTCGCCTCACTGCTCGTCTTCTTCCTTAAACTGTAATCTTAGAAATGAAGGCCTATAAGGAAGTAATATAGCCCACCGCAGATAGCAGCACGTCCTAGAAAATAACAAGGTCGCTTTCCTTTTGCTAGAATCAAATTCTCTTCCCTTGAAAGATGATGGTTATTTGACGTAGAAATACAATGACATGATCCAAGAACCCAGCGAATTAGGTTTCACCCCCACTATCGGCAGCCTTGAAGATGGTTTCCTCGGGTTTTCTCGACTTTCCACACCAGGCCAAGGTCGCTTCCCGATATATTTTACTAATGCCACAAAGCCATGGCTTTAAAACGAAATGTGGAGTATTCCTCTCATTCTTAAAACATATCGGAAAGAAAAGAGCAACAGTATATACCTTAATCATTGACTACTTACATAGAACACGCGATCAAATTCTTGTCCCTCTAATTTTCTGAGCAGTATTTATATACTGTAATCCTCCCTCGATGGTACTTGCGGGCCAAAACCCTCTCTGCATCCTCCGACCCCAGCTCTGTAGTAGTCCGACAGCTCTTCATTTCGACCGACATAAAACGAGGCTTCTACCCGAGGGGCAAATGCGCAAGATGGCGGCCCCGCGCAACTACCTCTGATACTCTGAGGCAATAGGATGACGTCATCCATTTCCCTTGCCTTCTCCCAGAAACAGAGCATGTGACGGGTTTTTTGAGCAGATGACTATCTTGTAGATAAGCAGCTTACTTTCTTTTCTGATAACCGGATACCACGTTACCCTACTTTCCTTTAGACGAGAGATGACCTAGCAATTTTAACAACAACCAACACTGCACGCTATTTTTTCATAACTGTATGAGTTTGAAGAAGTCCTCCCAAGCTAACCTTACAGGTTTGGATTCGACTCCAGGCTCAACTTAACTGTCTTACTAGGCAAGACGGCCGCTATGCACTATTCTTATGCACCTAAATCTAAAGAGCTACCCCAGGGACTTACAACTAAATGGAGCCAGAGAGGTGGTATAATGGCTAATAAGTATACATTGCTCATCAGGACTGATTTTAGAGAGATACCTGAGGGCTTCGGAGCTGAGCTGTTATGCCTTGCTTATATGGGGAAAACCTCTGGAGGGCTACCTCCAGGCCTGGATCTGAATTGCTACTACTGAACAAGATGGCGACTATACATTGTATTGGAGAGACGAAGATGGGCTGGTTCCACCATCGGCTGTCTTGCACTAAGGCGAATGACGGGAGAGTTCCTAGTGTAGGTCACGGCCGCAACCACCTCACATTGTCCATACATCACCTTCACCGCTGCAAATTACCCGGCCTGAGAGAGGGCGTTGCCCTCGAAGAGGCCTGCCCTACCCCTTCAGGAGAGAAATGAAATTTTTTGAGTTAATTTGTTAGTTCGTTAGTTACTACCTGTCCTTGTTGGCACTACGTAAAATGTATATAAAATGGATCATGACCGAACAAGTTGCTGTTGTTTGGATCATTAGTCCATAGACCGTTCGTTGCAGCTCTTCATGCCACCCTATCCTGTGCAAATCTTTTCATTTTCTACATAACTACTACATCCTACATCTCTTCATTCGTTATTCGACCTATCCACCTCACCTTCAGCATTCTTCGGGAATACCACAATTCAAAAGCTACTCTCTTAGCTAGTTATCATCCATGTCCACTTCCATACAATGCCACGTTCCGTACGAAAGTATTCCAAAACATCATTCTAATTCCTATATCAATGTTCGAAGTGAGCAAATTTATTTTCTTAAGAAAGGCCTCTCTTGCTTGTGCTAGTCTGCATTTAATATCCTCATTACCTCTGTCATGGTTAGTTATTATACTATCCAAGTAACAATATTCAAGTACATCCCTTCAGACCTCATTTCCTAATCTAATATTTCCTGTTTCACCTGACTTCGTTCGAATGCACCCCAATGCTATTCTCTTATAATATTTCATTTTCATCGTCTACACCTTCCCGAACACTATGTCCGTACTGTTCAGCGAATTCTCCAGATCTACTTCAGACTCAGATAAAATATTAATATCTTCGGCAAACCTCAGTTTTTTTTTTATCTATCATCCTTTCCGAATTCTTCTTTAATTGTCTTTACTGCCTGTTCTGTATAAACTTTGAAAAGAAGAGGGAACAAACAGCAACCTTGTCTCACTCCTTTGTGGCTTTGTGGATTGTTGCCTCTTTTTCACAGCCGATTTTATCACTGCAGACTATTTTTTCTGCAGATTGTGGATAATACGTCTTTCTCGGTATCTCATCCCGATCACGTTCAGAATCTCAAACAGCGTGGTCGAATCAACAATATCGAATGTCTTTCTAGATTTACGAATTCTATGTACGTAGGAGATCCCTCTTAATTCTGTCCTCTAAGATCGCACGTTAAGTTAGGAATGCTTCACGTGTTCCTACATTTCTGCTGAAGCCAAATCGATCTTCCCTAAACTCTGTTTTAACTTATCTTTCCATCCTTCTGTAAATAATACGTGTTAAAAGTTTGCAGGCGTGAGATACTAAACTAATGGTGCGGTAATTTTCAAACTTGTCAGCACCTGCTTTCTTGCGAATAAGAACAACAACTTTCTGCCGAAAATCGGATGGCACTTCTCCTGTCTCATACATCTTACACACTAAATGGAATAACCTCGCCATGCTGGTTTCTCCTCCGGCAGTCAGTTATTCAGCGGGAATGTTATCAATTCCAGGTACCTTGCTCCTATTTAGGTCTCTCAAAGCTCTGTCGAATTCTGACCTCAAAATCAGGTCTCCCATTTCATCAGTATCCACAGCCTCTTCTTGTTCCAGAACCATATCATCTAGGTCTTTACCTTGATACAACTGTTGAATATGTTCCTGCCATTTGTCTGCCTTGTCTTCTTTCTCTAGAAGTGGTTTTCTATCTTGTTGTTGTTGTTGTTGTTGTTGTTGTTGTTTGAGTCATCAATCCATAGACTGGTTTGATGCAGCCCTCCATGTCACCCTATCATGTGCTAACTTTTCTCTTTCCATTTCAACGTAACTGCTGCACCCTGCATCTGCTCTAATCTGTTTGTCATATCCATACCTTGATCTACCCCTACCGTTCTTACCGACTATACTTCCATCAAAAACAAAGTGCACAAGTCCTGGGTGTCTGGGCGTACCATTCTATCCTTTCTTCTGGTCAAATTTAGCCCAATCGATCTCCTCTCACCAATTCGATTCAGTATCTCTTCATTCGTGATTCAATCTACCCATCTCACCTTCAGCATTATTCTGTAACACCACATTTCGAAAGCTTCTATTCTCTTTATTTCTGAGCGAGTTATCGTCCATGTTTCACTTCCATACAATGCCACGCTCCAGATGAAAGTTATCAAAAACATCTTTCAAATTCCTATATCAATCCTCTTCACCGTGCGAGTTGGCCATGCGGTTAGGGGCGCGCAGCTGTGAGCTTGCATTCGGGAGATAGTGGGTTCGAATCCCATTGTCGGCAGCCCAGAATATGGTTTTCGGTGGTTTTTCATTTACACACCAGGCACGTTAATTAAGGCCACGGCCGCTTCCTTCCAACTCCTAGGCCTCTCCTATCCCATCGTCGCCATAAGACCTATCTGTGTCGGTGCGACGTAAAGCCACTAGCAAAAATATATATATACTAGTGGACCCGTGCGATGCTCCAGAGCATTCCTTATAAATAGGTCAGATAACTCATATTGATACCCCTGTCGTAGTCATATTGTTTTTTCTGCCCATTTCAATAATTTTATGAACATTTAATACCGATAATGTGGTTTATGGATTTTCCAAAAATTAAAAAAAAAAATGAGTTCATTTTAAAGAAGATTCCAAATACCAATTTTAACGTCTGTAACATCTTCAGTTGTACGATCCCGCCCGTATGTGTGTTTTAGTTTCACCACCTTCCTTTAGGGGTGCTAGGGGTTTCTTGCCCCTACAGTAATTTTTCCAGATAAAAGCAGAAATAAGTTTCAAGGAAAACATAATCTTCACATACAGTTGGGTAGGCAACCCGCTGATCGGACTTGTCTTGCGGTTTGCTTATCTTCCCCTATTTTATTTTTCACCCCTTAGTGCCGAACTACCAATCAGATTTCGTTCAAACCATTTCATAATCCATCTCAGATGTAATAAGAACAAACTGTGAAAATTTCAGCGAAATCGGTCCAGTAGTTTTTGAGTCTATTAGCTTCAAACATACCAACATCCAATTTTATATATGCTAGTCAGCATTTTATGCCCTCCTTACTTCCGCCATCGTTAGTTATTTTGCTACCCAAGTAAGAATATTCATCTACTTCCTTTAATACTTCATTTCCTAATTTAATATTTCCTGCTTCACCTGACTTCGTTTGACTGCACTCCATTACCATTGTTTTGGATTTAATTTCAATCTGTACTACTTACCCAAGACTGTGTCCATATCATTCCAGATCTACTGCAGATCTTGTGCAGACTCAGATATAATAATAATATCATCAGCAAATCTCAGGGTTTTGATTTCCTCTCCTTGGATTGTGATTCCCTTCCCAGATTCTTCTTTGATTTTCTTTCTGAACTCTTAATATTCATACATATATTTTTCTTTTTCTCCTTTATGAAACATTACCTTTCCTAGGACCATGCAACCTTCAACATCCTTGCACGTATGTTCCAGCCATTCCCACTTCATTCTTTAATCACCTCATTTTCTTGCTTTCTTGTACTTCCGTCCATTGCCAATCAGGTCTAGTATCACCTGAGTTATCCATTGATTCTTACTTGATCTTTATCTGTTCTATATAAACACTGAAACTGCATCCTTACCTCATTCCTTTATGGACTGCTGATGCTTCGGTATCTAAGATGAAAAATGCATGAAATTTCCGCTTAGATCTTTGATGAAACTCTCGAAGTTCAGTAGTTCACTTTTTGCGCCAGGAAGTGCAGTCAATATGGAAGAAGTGTCTACTTTAGGAAGACCACATGCTTCCCACAGGTGTGGCAGCGTGTTCCGTCAAGCCTGGTTGTTCACGGCATATCCGGAGTACTTAAAGAGTTGTAGACGATTCTTACACCTGCCACTCTAAGTCGAGTGCGTGACCGCTAGCCTAGCTGAGGTCAGGGAACTTTAACAAGCTAGCGGTCTTAATTTGTAGTCGCGATGATTATCTTAAGAGAAAGTGCATCCACCTTTAAATTACAATAAAAGTTCAAACTTTAGAGAGGCGCAAAGAGATGCGATCCTTCGATAAATGAAGAAAGGGGAAGACAATGAAGGGCATGAAAGACATCGCATGCCATTTGTTGTCATTTTTAAGTCAGAAAATCGTCTGTACCGTATTTCGTTATGACAATTCCTGAAGGAAAATAATACAACCTGATCTGTACGAAATTTGTTGTACCTTTTGATGTGAGGGGTCATAATTTCGCAAACTTTTGATATAATCCGACAGACTGTTGGTTGACTAACCTGATACGAATCAGTACAAACCAAATGCAATTAAAGAAACCACTTTTCCCTTTACGAAAAGCAAATGAGTGACTATACATACGTCTCTCGGCTATACATACATTACATCACAGCCTGCAAGGTTGCTGGGTAACATTGTCTGACCATCCATACCTTGCATCACAGCCTGCACGGTTGCTAGGTAACATTGTCTGACCATCCATACATTGCATCACAACCTGCACGGTTGCTATGGTTACACTTCCGTCACATATTTTGTCGCGTTACGTTACACAAATTTTCGGACGACCCCCAGCTATAATACATATTAATATCAAAAGAATGGTAACACTGTAAGATGTTATTCTTAAGTTCATTCTTCAGATAACTCAAAGTTGTTCTTTACTACTGAACATGCCTTCAGTCTTGGTAACTTACGAACTTGTATCACGTTTCCAATTAATTCAGTCAAATAATAATAAATTAACATTTCTCACTGGAAGTGAAGAGACAGTATAAAATTTCAAATCGATATCGTTACTGATGAGATAGGGAATCCTCGAGAATATTCATAACTGTCACTTGACCAAAAAGAAACGTTCTTTTAAATTGTTGGTCAGAATACATTTGTATAGATTTTCTATGTCTCTTAGACACATTTTGGGTGCACGGAAAGCAACATATTCAGCAAAATCATAATCTTCCATCTTGCTACCAAATAACACTTAAGTGTATGAAGAATGTCCACTTAAAGGAATAAATGGGACACTTCAGTAGGTAAATATGATACGAAACTTAACTTACAAGCGACACTTATGTATGAGTGTTATCTATGAACTCGCCCCTTAATCTTGTTCCTCTTGTAAGTTCACTAATCACTGTCACTCAAGCTCTCTTCCTTATCTCTTCGTTCTAAAGTCTGTCAGAGAGAGAGAGGTGGCGTGCCAGATGCGACCGTGACGCATGCGACCCGTGCCACCAGCGACCCCATAATCTGTAACCGTGCCGGATGCGACCGGCGTAGACAAGCAAATTGTCATTTGATAAGTTGTGTCATCACCCAAGATAAGGTAAGCTAAACTGTGTACAATGCCATTTCAGTAAGTCCTACAAGCAGCTACTGCCCCTACTTTACATAACACTTCTGGGGGAAACTCGTTTTACAACACGAAACATGGTGATGCGTTTACATCTTTTCCCACCGGGCGAGTTGGCCATGCGGTTAGAGGCGCGCGGCCCTGAGCTTGCATCCGGGAGATAGTGGGTTCGAATCCCACTGTCGGCAGCCCTGAAGATGGTTTTCCGTGGTTTCCCATTTTCACACCAGGCAAATGCTGGGGCTGTACTTTAACTTAGACCAGGGCTGCTTCCTTCCCATTCCTAGCCCTTTCCTATCCCATCGTCGCTTTAAGACCTGTCTGTGTCGGTGCGACTTAATGCCACTAGCAATTAAAAAAAAGATCCTAATCCTCTAAAATTATTTACGACTTAGGCCTACTTACTTATCGTGTCCTATTAATACCAGGAGTGTCCGAGGACGTGTTCGACTTGCCTGGTGCAGGTCCTTCTACCTGACACCCTTGGGCGGCCTGCGCGTCTGGATGTGCGATTATGATAATGAAGTAGGGAGAGATGAAACCCGGTTTCGGCACGTAGCCTACTCCTCTCGAATAATACCAAGGGGTCTGCTCAATGCTTTACGTCGCCATCCGAAGGCCGAATCACCATCAACAGCATCATATCCCCTCACTCCATTTGAACACTGCGAAAAGTTTTGGATTTGAATCCAGGCTTTTGGCATGCAATCTAGTGATTCGAAACTGTCTACCAGCAACTTTCCTATCCTGCCGACCAACATTCTGATGGTGATTTTTTTATCATCCAGGCTAAGTGGCTCAGAGGGTTGAGATGCTGGTCTTCCGACTCCAACTTGGCAGGTTCGATCCTGGCTCAGTCCGCTGGTATTTGAACGTGCTCAAATACGTCTGCTTTGTGTCGGTGGACCTGCGGGACTAAATTCCGGTACCTCGGCGTCTCCTTAAACCATAAAAGTAGTTACTGGGACGTAAAGCCAGCAACATTATTATATTTTTCTTTCGACCAACGGCACTCGAACCTGCTAACAACGGTGTCAGACCTCTATTTTAGAAAAGACCAAGTTAGCTACTGATAAGCAATCTGCCACTTGGTGACAGCCCTTAATGCAGATCAATTGTAAGTGATTGATGGGTCGCATGCGGCACGTAACCGTGAGAGATACCCACGATCCATCTGAACATCTTCATTTCTGTACTATCCAATATATATATTTAAATATATGTACAGGCTGTGTTGGATGATACCTGGTCTTAGAACTCTTGTACACATTTTTTTTCTTCATTTTTCAACGTGTTAAGCATTCGCTGTAGACACTTCTTCCGGATTTGTTCCACCCAGCTTTTACTCCTTACAGCACATACAAGATAAATTACTGAATCCTACGGAAAGAATCTTGGGGAAGGAGTACAAGATGAAAATATATTATATAACAGAAAAGTAACGGAGTGCAGTCAAACGAAGTCAGCTGATGCAGGGAATGTTAAATTAGGAAATGAAGTCTTAAACGAAGTAGATAAATATTGTTACTTGAGTAGTAAAATAACTAACGATGGCAGAAGTAAGGAGGGCATAAAATACAGACTAGCACAAGCAAGGAAGGCCTTTATTAAGAATGGAAATCTGTTCACTTCGAATATTGATATAGGAATTAAAAAGATGTTTTTGAAGACTTTCGTGTGGAGCGTGACATTGTATGGAAGTGAAACATGCACGATATCCAGCTCAGAAAGGAAGAGAACAGAAGCGTTTGAAATGTGGTGTTACAGAAGAATCACGAATGAAGAGATAATGAATGGAATTGTCGAGAGGAGGACCATTTGGTTAAATTTGACGAGAAGAAGAGATAGAATTATATGGCAATGATAAGAAACCCAGGACTTTTCAGTTGCCTTTTGAGGGAAGTTTAGGCGGTAAGAACTGTAGGGTAGACCAAGGTTTGAATATGACAAGCAGATTAGAGCAGATGTAAGATGTAGCCGTTACGTAGAAATTAAAAGATCAGCAAGCATAGGGTGGTATGGAGAGCTGTATACAATCACTCTATTGACCTGGTAAATCAAAACAATAATACGACCAAATCAAACAACAGCAAAATTTGTTGAAACTAGAAAACAAACTAAATTCGCGTACGAATCATCGGGACATCCGGAACAATTTTCAAAACATTTCGGTTGTAGAAAACGGAATACCGAAAGTCGCTAGATAAAATATAAAAAATATCATGGCAATGTTAACTTACCGGTTGTGCGAGGATGGACAGTTCGTGTTGACCATGTGACCGTCTGCAAAGAAAAACAAAAATCATCAGTCATCATCACATAACACCTCTTTATAGATTGCCTTGGAAGATCAACCTATTCACAACTACACTACTCTTTTGAACATTATAATATTCTCTAGCATAACTACAAAATGTAAAGGTTTGTAAATTACAAGCCAACAAAGATTCCATCTTGCTGGATATTTTCAAGTTCATACAAGGACGTTTCTCTCGATTTCTTTGCTTCTTTCTTTGATTGCAATTTTAGTTTAATCAATGGAATTAATTGTACAAATCCATGCAAACTTGTGTTAAGTGTTGTATGTATATGTTGTGCTTTTTTTTTCCCGTATTGTCGTTGCGCCTGCGAAAACTGCTATGAGTGATATGTTTGGCGAAATACTGACCCGCAGCACATATTGCGAAGAGCGGCGATTCTTTGACTACTGTATATTCGCACAACAGAACCTTACCGGCCAAAGTTCAAAGCTGAAATAAAGTGTCAAGAAGGTATTTCAATAGGTGTGTAAGATTGTGTGCTTCCATATTAAGTAAATAAATGTATTTCGAACGATTGTCCCGGGTCGGATATAAAGTGACATGAATCTTCGTAGCGATTCTTTTACGACCGGATGCACTTCTTAACGCCAACCGCATCAGACGAGTTAATGAGATGAAATGAATGACGTGATATATAATAGTGGGAAGGGAGAGGCTTTAACCCGGTGCCGGCACATAGCCTACTCCTGTCGAATAGCACCGAGGGGTCTGCTCAAAGCTGAACGTCTCCGTCCGACGGACGAATCACCATCAACATCGTCATATGTTCTCACTCCATATGAACACTGCGGAGAGGCTTTTGGCACGCAGTCTAGTGATTACATAATTGTATACAACTACCTCCCCTACTGTGCCGGCCAACATTCAATTTTTCGAACAACGGGACTCGAACTGGCTGACCTCGGTGTCAGACCGTTTAGACTTCAACGCCTTAACGACCATGGCGAGCTGTATTCAGTACATGAATAAACAAATAAAAAGATAGACACTGTTATTGCATGCAAGTCCGCCTTTCCCCCTAGCTAAATAAATGGACATTTGTGCCTTTATAATTGCATATTAAATCATTAAATATATATTTAAATTAGTCAGTTTACCATCGGGACTTGGTTTCTCCCCCGGACTCAGCGAGGGATCCCACCTCCACCGCCTCAAGGGCAGTGTCCTGGTGCGAGAGACAGTTGGTGGAGGACCGGTACCTCGCCCAGGCAGTCTCACCTGCTATGCTGAACAGGTGCCTTGTGAGGGGAAGGGAAGATTGGAAGGAATAGGCAAAGAAGCGACTATGGCCTTAAAGTTAGGTCCATCACGCCAGTTGCCTGGAAAAGAAAAAGTAGGAAACCACGGAAAACCACTTCGAGGATGGCTGAAGTGGGAATCGAACCCCCTCCACTCAGATGATCTTCCGAGGCTGAGTGGACCCCGTTCCAGTCCTCGTACCACTTTTTCAAATTCCGTGGCAGAGCCGGAATCGAACCCGGGCCTCTGGCGAAGGCAGATAATCACACTAACCACATAAACCACAGAGGCAAAAATAAATAAATAAATAATGTTGTATGTCCGTCGCTCCCTTCTCGATCCGCCAGCCAGCTACACGCGTGCCAGTGTGTTATTCTTCGAGCCTCGACGCGCAGCTCTCAGTGCGCGTGCCTGGAACGTCGTGTGTGCTATAAAAAGAAGCTCCTAGTCTGTCCAGACGCCCACTGACCCCGGTGTCCAGCTCCAGAATACACCCTACGTCGAGCACGGAGGCTACTCCTCTTGAAAATGTGCTTCGGCCAGGTGGACTGAATTTCTGGCAGTAAGAGGTCTCGCCTCGGGTCACCGCTCCTCTTGCCTATTCCGCTGTCCATACCCAGTCTTACCATTATATGCCACTATCATTCCCTAGCTAATGCAAGCTCCCATTATCAACTTAGTTTTGCTAAGTAGGAACTCTTCAGTCATTGAACTTACGTTAATGAACGCAGACACTTCAACAAGGAAGGACTCTCTGAAATATTTACGTCAGTGCTTCTGATAGTTTTCGACTATCAAGAACTTTTCATGTCACAAGGACTATCTTTCCGAAATAGTAGTGAACGTGAATACTCCAACATGTATATAGTGTACAAAGACAGACTCTTTTTCCAAATTCATAGTTCAATTTGCTTCGAGATAACTTTCAGTTTTGTTAGTATAAATATTGTAATTTTACATGTGAAGTAAATAAAGAAGTTGTGTTTTTGTAAACCCAACCTTGTTTACAACAAATAAATAAATAAATAAATGCCAATGGTAGTGCGTCCGACTCCTTGGCTGAATGGTCAATGCTGAGCGTTTGGTTTAGAGGGTCCCGGGTTCGATTTCTGGCCACACTACACTACGAACCACCACGGAAACACGCAACAGTGAATACATCCCTCTACACAGGATTGGCGTCAGGAAGGGCACCCGGCCGTAAAATAGGGTCAAATCCCAATGTGCTACACAGTTCGCACCGGTGACCACACAGGTGTGGAAAACACAGTGGAAGAAGAAGAATAATACATCCAACTCATCCTTCCGCGTAAATAAACAGCTCTATCTCCAGCTATATTCCCCTGCTAAATAAAACATCAAGTACACGGTCGCACAATACAAATCACTGCCTTTGTTATACTCAGTCGAAACCGGCTTTCTTAATTAAAACACATTTGAAGAAATGAACGGCGGCAGTTGGAGAAAGAAACTTCTCACGCTAAACACACAGAAGAAGAAAAGGAGGGCTACTTGCTTAAGTAATAATGTCTTGTCTCACAACACGCCACAATGAATCACGGCAAGCAATGTACCAGGAGATGATGAAGATGATGATGATGGCTCTGCACCTGTTGGGGCGCGCTTCTGCTCTTCTTTTGTTGTTCTCCGGCCGGGGAACCACGTGACTTACTCACTGCCACCTCAATTAGCGTACAATAGTTGTAACTTCCGCACCGCCTGTCCGACCGTGTTAGAATTAATAAGATCCTCCCTTGCATACATAGCGGTAGCTGTCCACTTGACTGTTACCATTGAGTACGAGATTTACTACAGTGTGGAGAGCAGAGAGGGAAGGAACTACCAGACAGAATTCAACGCAACATGTGTGATTGATCAATTAATACACTGACGGACAAGAAAGTGGATCACTTTAATTTAAGAGCAAAAACTGTATTTATTTATCTTAAGCCTAGCTTCTTCTTCGTTCATACAACATATGATTTTAAAATGAATTTAACAAGTGTTCTGCATACTTCATATTGATTACTGAAGTTATTTTTTTTTTAAGTTTATCCCAAAAGTTCTTAGATGTTGTAATTTATGAAGACGTCGTTACTTTAACTTTTCATTACACTGAGCAAGCTTATGAACATACCACTGAAAGTTTTCTTGTTGACACTCTACACTTGTCTTAATATCAAGTGTTATCATCTCCGGCGATGATTACGCCCTCTATCCTTCCGCGGCATGCAAGCCACAAGGTCCTGGATCGTTTCCTGGGGAATGCACGTCCATTCTTCCAGAGTAGCATTGCCCGCATTTCGTTTAGGGTGTCAAAGTTGCGACGCCGGACAGTTTTGCGAAGCACGTCCCACAGGTTTTCTGTGGGACTGAGATTTGGACTGCGAGATGGCCAGCTGAGGGTTCTTATCCTGAAGTCGCGCAGATATTCCGTCAAGCAGCGAGTGGCATGGGGGCGTGCACTATCATGCATCAGGATGTAATTTTCACCAACTAAGGTAATATGGTATGTTAACATATCTACGATGTGACGGTGTGCATTCAGAGCACCTTCATCGTTTAAGAGAAGTTCTGTCCGGGTCTCAAAGCTGATACCGGTCATAACCATGTTGGAGTCACCCCTGAATAGTGACCTCTCGGAGATGTTGCAAGATGAATATTGCTCCTCACGCCTTCTCCGCACTCTCTCTACCATTAAGTTATCAGAGTTATAATCGTGACTGATCTGCGAACACTACCGCTGACCATTCATCCACAGTCCAATTCCGATTTTGACGCGCAAACTGTAATCGAGCTGCTCTGTGCTGCAGGGGTTAAGCTGTGGACCAGTTGCAGGTCTTTTTGAGGTCAAATTGGCTTCTCGGAGTCTTCGTCTGACAGTCCTCGCAGTCACAGTAACATTTCTTTCTGCCTCTAGTAGATTTCTGGCTTGGACGACGGTAGTTTGGCGTTCGCTCAAGACCTCGATCACCAGAAACCTGTCGTCACGAGTAGATGTAGACCTCCGCTCCAAGACGTCTGTGGCAGGTACCGATGCATCGATGGCATTAACCGCATAAAGAGCGCTACGTCCATTGTCCACCAAAGCCACTGCCCTTGCAACAGCTTCTGGACTAAGGGACACCTTAACTTGTCAAATATGAAAGTGAAACTGAACGAAAATGTGTCTTTTTGGCAGATATGTCACATACTGATAATCCATCAATAGCTTCCGCACCAAAATCGTAAAACTTAAAGAGGTGTTATTGCTAGTCGATGCAATAAAATTGAGTGTCTAGCACTTAGCGGTGGAAAGTAACTCTAACTTTATTTATGATATCCAAACATCATATTCTTCTCCAAAGCTGCAAAATACACATTAGGAACTGCCTTAATGTAAAAATGAATGTAATTAATGGAAACAATTCCCTCTAATAATTGGTGTTCAACAATTAGGATTCCGTTTGGGCACAAAGTGATCCACTTGCTTCGTCCGCCAGTGTACAACCTAGCAATAAACCACTTGGCGTATTACTTACGGGTAGAGTGATAATCATGGCCATTATTACGATAACCCAATAAAAGTTTTTAAATACTTTGGATAGATTCTGACAGATCTTCGTTGCCAAACTGAAATTATAAGTATCATAGCCATGGCGAAACGGGCATTTCGATCAATCAATCAATCAATCAATCAATCAATCAATCAAGCAATCAGTCACCACTGATCTGTATTTAAGGCAGTCGCCCAGATGATAGATTACCTGTCAGATCTTTTATTAAATTAAAATTTATTGAACATCTCCCTTGGTAAATTATTCCAGTGCAAAACTCGTCTTTCTATAATAACGAATATCTCCCCCAATTTCTCCTCTTGAATTCCGACTTTACATACGTATTGTGATCCCTCCTACTATTCGTTCACGCCATCTCTCCATAGACAGCTCTAAACATGCCTTTTAGTCGAGCAGCTTGTCTCCCTATTCCCAAATCTTCCCAGTCCAAAGTTTGCTACATTTTAATAACACTACTTCTTTGTCAGAAATCACCCAGAACAAATCGAGCTGTTTCTCTTTGGATTTTTTTTTATTTCCAGGTAACTATTCAAGTTATCCTGGTGATGGTCCCATACTGCAGTAATTCTGGTCTTACCAGAGACTTCTATGTCCTTCCGTTTACATCCTTACTCCAACCCCGAAATACCCTCATAACCATATGAAGAGATTTGTAACCTTTATTTACAATCCTGTTTAATTTATTTAGTCATTTAGTCAAGATCAACATCGCTGGGGTACCGATTCCGACATGACGGCTTAACTGCTGAAACACTTGAGGACGAAACACCCGGGAAAAACCCTCATGAGCCACCAAGAAAAACATCGTAGTAAACAGTCTCTGAAATGCCGACGCAACATATCCCACACGGAGAAGCATAGAAACATGGATATGTTTTTTGACATAAACATGTCTCATGGTTCGGTGTTCTCCGAAAATGTGTGACGGAAGAGTAACTGTAGCAACCGTGCGGCTATGAAGTAAAGTGTTGTTACCCAGCCATCGCGCAGGCTGTGATGTAAGGTATTGTTACCTAGCAACCGTGCAGGATGTCTTATGGCTGGTGGTCATCTGAAATTAGTAGCCGTTGATGGATGGCCATGACCGGCAGATACATTTTATGATTACTTGATTTTCACAAAGAGAAAATTGGTTTCTTTTCTTTTTTATCCTAGTATACAAAGATGCAATGGTTACTGTGCTGTCGGAAAATATCGGCGCAAAACTGTCCACGCTAACTCTATATAGACCCCCAGCACAAAAACATATTCCATATTGATGATTCCCGTTGTTTAAAGGGGCCTAACATCTAGGTCATCGGCCCCTAATGGTATGAAACGAGACGAAATGCAATGACAATTTAAAGGTCCAAAATTCATCCACTGACCAGAGTTCAAAACGTGATGATGAAGAATGAAAGGATAAATATGAATTTAAAATAATCACGGATCCAACTCAAAATACTGGGAGTTAAAAATAATTCAAAAATCGATCCATTGACTAGAATTCAAAAAGACGACGATGAACAATGATTATGAACTTAAAACAATCAGTGGATGCGACCCACAATGTCCCACCTTCCCAGAAACTATACTGAGAAGTTAGCATTACTGGCCTGCTTACAAAGCACAATTCTGAATCTATGATTCTTGTTGTCTAAAGGGGTTCAAAATCCAGGTCAACAGACCCTCATAATGGTACTTATCGCTAGTAAAGTAGAACCATGGTATTCCTCATGTTGCGGTACCAATCAAGAGTAGCGTACACTCACCGTGTTCCACACATTATGGTACTACTCAAGTATTGTACGTCGCACAGGTAAGCAGACCCATGGTGTCGCTCATACAGTGGTAATAATCACGGGTACTGTAAATCCTATACTGTTTTACCGTCTGTTGCTACTAATCACGAACCTATTAGGCTATGTACCTAACATAGTGGTACTACTCGCCAGTAAAGGCGACCCATGGTTTTCCCCGCGTAATGGTACTAATAACAAGTAGTTTCATGGTTCTAATTCAATCATTCCTTGGTCGCCCCTTTTAGTCGACTCCAACGACAGGCAGGGGATACCGTGGGTGTATTCTTCATCTGCGTAAAGACTTATGTGTGTCCAGTTGCGATACACCGTGAAGAACCTGGACATTGAAAAAACGTGACATAAAAAGACCTGAATCTTTGAGATGTGGTGCTGGTGAAGTTCGGAATAAAAATAAGTTTGGTGGAGGAGATGATGAACGTGGATATACTCTGCTAACATGTTGAAACAGTTATCATTGCAACGCCGTATTTTCGTATGTAAAAGTTATTTTAGGTAACAGTCGGGGACGCGATGCATTTTTTCAGCAATTTCGTGGTGAAGTGCCACCTTCACGAGCACAGATTCACATATTTGTAAATAAATTTGAAACTACTGGCTCAGTGCTCGATAAAAATAAAAAAAAACATGCGGGCACACAAACAGTTTTAACAGAGGAAAAGCAAGATGGCATTGGTGCGAATTTTGAACGAGCACCTATTAAATTACACTCACAGTTAGCACAACAAGTAGGGGTTTCGGTTTCTTCTGCACACAGAGCTACAAAGCTGTTACGCATCAAACCGTACAGGTTTGCACGGGCCCATTGTTTTAAACCTGCTGATCTAGCCATAAGAGTGAGTGGTATCTTGCAACACTAAATGATCGTTTATTCGACCCACACCTTGTGTTCTTTACGGGTGAGGCCTGGCTTCACCTTAATGGTCGTGTGAACAGTCATAACTCTCGCTACTGATGTACAGAGAATCCTAATGGTGTTTATGAAGTCGGTCATTATGAAGGTTGACACTTCCAGCATCTTTTACAAGGAAAGATTTGATATAAGACTATACACGCTTAAAGCAGGGCGGCCGCGCGTGACATAAGTTGGGCTGAGACAGGTGCTGTAGCGCAAAGTACAAACACCCTGCACTCGGTCTGGGTTTATATGGTTCAATTGCCACATATGGCTCATCTCCATTGGGGGCGTGTCAAAAAGGATACGAGTTTACTTAATTCTGCTGATAACTTAAACATCTGTTTAACCAACTCCAGTCAAATCCTATAAAGCGAGTTTTTAATTGAAGTATTGAAAAAAATAATAATGTTACTGACTTTAACGTCCCATTGACTACATTTACGGATTTCGGAGACGCTGAGGAGCCGGAATTTAGTCCCGCAGTTCATTTACTTACCAGTAAATCTACCGACAGAAGGATGACATAAAAGCACCTTCAAACACCACCGAACTGAGCCAAGTTAGGGTCAGAAGGAGAGCGTTTTGAAAAAAATGTGATGTACGATAAAGATGTTTAACATTTTGCTACTAGATGGTAGTTGGTAATGGATGGTGAGGTGGAGGAGAAAAAAACTATTCAAGATTTGACTGTTATAAATCTCCGACGTGTAGAGACAGAGCGGTGTTCTTTGTAGCCTCCAGCTTCTTTGATACATATGTCGAGCACACACCCGTGACGTTAAGTTGGTGCTGCTTCTCACGCCGCAATAGATCGCTTCACCATCAATGCAGTTACTTTTAATTTCACAAAGCACAGGAACCACTCATTATTTTAATAATAATAATAATAATGTTATTGGTTTTACGTCACACTAACTACTCTATTACGGTTTTCGGAGACGTCGAGGTGCCGGAATTTAGTCCCGCAGGAGTTCTTTTACGTGCCAGTAAATATACCGACACGAGGCTGACGTATTTGAGCACCTTCAAATACCACCGGACTGAGCCAGGATCGAACCTGCCAAGTTGGGGTCAGAAGGCCAGTGCCTTAACCAGCTGAGCCACTCAGCCCGGCACTCATTATTTTGGCATGGAGGTATCTTAATATCAATCTAAATACGTCATATTTTGCTTTATACTTTGCGTTTATCTCGGATTTGTCCAGCTCTATAGTTAAATGGTTAGCGTGCTGGTCTTTGGTCCGCAGGGTCTCGGGTTCGATTCCCGACCCGGTCGGGAATTTCAACTTTGATTGGTTAATTCCAATAGCTCGGAGGATGGGTGTGTGTGCCATCCTTATCAACAGAATTCATCCCCACAGACGCGCAGGTCGCCCATACGGCGTCAACTCGAAAAACCTGCACCAGGCCTCTTCGACAGTAGGTTTAGTTCAGTTCAACACCAGTGTTCGCCATCTATGTACACAAGATCAGTAGCGTAATCTATACGTTACTGTAAGCTCTATCGCTCTCTCATCTTTTACGCCCCAAAACATAGTCCTAACTATACGATTAGCCGTGCAACGGAGACAAATGTACGACAGCTTTTCTTGTCTGTCTGTTTGTTTGTTTGTTTGTTCGTTTATTACGGAATCAGGGGAAAACGGCTATAAACACAATGTTTCGAAACTCTCGAAGTAAGTTCAGAGATATACAGAAGAATCCCCACCATCCGAGGCAATATCGACCGAGGCCGTTTCGGATAAATGAAAACTCTCATGATAGGGACGGTCTCGCATACATAAAAGTTACGTCAGTAAATATGGCACAGTATCACTAAACTACTTCTCAAAAATCAAATAAATATCTCCCTAGGTCATGGCTGCTAATTTCAGATGACATCCATCCGTCCATCCATCCATCCCTCCCTCCCTCCCTCCTTCCCTCCCTCCCCCCTCGCTTACAACACGGCCTGTACGGTTGCTAGGTAACACTGTCTGGCCATTCATACTTAACATCACAGCCTTCATGGTTGCTAGGTAACAATACATTAGAGCCTGCACGGTTGCTAGGTAACATTGTCTGGCCATCCATCCATACTTTACATCACAGCCTGCACGGATGCCAGGAAAAAATACTTTACATCACAGCCTGCACGGATGCTAGGGTTACACTTCCCTCACACATTTTGTTACACGACACTGTTTAGTTACCCAAATTTTGGGATGACCCGAAGCTCTAAGTCATATTTATGTCAAAACATGTTACCTCTACTTTCTCTGTACTTCAGAATAAATGTTAGCGCTAACTCAGTCCGGATTGTAAGATTATTGCATAGCAACTTCTAAACAATATTCAGGAATACCCTTGCTTCATACAGCATGATAGAGCGAGCTGGCTTCATATTTTGAACCACGTAGCTGTGCGTTTGCACACTCCACCATCAGCATCCCTGTACATAGTTTTCCGTGGCTTCCCATTTTCGCACCAGGCAACTCGTGGGGCTGTACCTGTACTAAAACCAGGGCCGCCTCCTTTCCAATGCTAGAGCTGTCAAATCCCATCGAAACCTTATCTGAGTTACTGAGACGTCAGACTACCAGCAAAATAATAACAATAGGTAAATATATAAAATCTGTATAGGCCTAGCATGAGCATTGGTTTTTTGTTTGGCTTGAACTTCAAAATGACAGTTTAAGTATCTAAATTCTTGCAAATTATAATTCTCTTCTTGGTATTTTTTTCTTTGTCTACTGTAAAAGAATGTCAGTAGTCAACGTTACAATACAAAGAACAACTTACTTGTTTTTTCCTGGAACTCCGCATCGTCCGAATCCGTAAAGAACCACGTCTGTAACAGAAGACAAACAAAACAGTTATTAAGAGCAAACAAACACAGGCTAACAGCAGACATTACCACAACAAATACGTATGTTCCACTCTCCTTCATTTGTCCGCGATACGGACCGGAACGAAAACAAAACTCAACTGTTGTAGTTAGTAAAGCGTAAAGTGTTATTACACAAAACTATTTCTCTTACAACAAAATACTGTGTGTCGTTTTACCAACAGGATTTTCTCTCTTGAACAAGTATGAAAGGTGCATAAAAATAATATAGAACGTTGGATATATCTAGTGACAATGACATTTTCAGGTAACTTAAAAACACGTAATCACTTTCAATTTCTTTAATTTAGTTTGTTTTCTTTGTATATCTTAGTTTGTTTACTTCTCTTGTTTAAATTCTAATCGTCAGATTATTATTATTATTATTATTATTATTATTATTATTATTATTATTATATTATTATTAGAATTGGAGATACAAAGCTGGAACAGGTAGATAATTTCAATTATTTAGGATACGTGTTCTCCAAGGATGGTAATATAGCAAGTGAAATTGTATCAAGGCGCAGGAAAGCCAATGCAGTGAGCTCGTAGTTGCGATCAACAGTATTCTGTAAGAAAGAAGTTAGTTCCCGCACAAAACTATCTTTACAACGGTTTGTTTTCAGACCAACTTCGCTTTACGGGAGTAAGAGCTGGGTGGATTGAGGATATCTTATTCATAAGTTAGAAGTAACAGACATGAAAGTAGCGAGAAGGGTTGCTGGTACATACAGGTGGGAACAATGGCAGGAGTGTACTCGGAATGATATTAGAAATTAACTCGATAGATGAAGCTGTGCGCATAAACTGGCTTCGGTGATGGAGCCATGCGAGGCGAATGGAGGATGACAGGTTACCCAGGAGAATAGTGGACTCTGTTATGGAGGGTAAGAGGAGTAGAGGAAGACCAAGACGACGATGCTTAGACTCAGTAAGTATAGCAGTAAACGAGGCCACATAACCAGTTGACGGGGTGGAAGGAGTACCTTCGGCTGTAAGGCTGTTTTGTCTTATGTAAAAAATCAAGGCATCACTGGGATATATGTTTAATTGACTGTACAGTTGAAGGTGTGCCGTAAAACTACCTCTGTCTATAATATTTATCCATTTACACAGGTGAAAATTTATTTGTTGCCTAATGGCAACAGTATGCAGTAGAGGGTTAAGATTTGAACATCTGTGGAATTTCTGTAGGTAATAATTGAATCGGTCGTTCCCAAAAGGCTTTTTGTCCACATTTTTGTAAAAGTAAGGCAGTTTATACTCCAGCGTACATGTACAGCCATAGCAGCGTAGTGAAGATTTCATTCCTTGCTAAACTTCCCTTGATACAAGACAGAGGGTTGTTTTAGCACTGAACAAGTCTCTACGCAGTGCTTCCATCTGGTGATCATATTCTGTTGGATGTGGATTGTGGCTGTGAAGATGCGAATTCATCTCCGTACAGACCATGAAGGCCCTTGGTGGGGTAGAGTGGTTAGCTTAACGCCCGGCCGCCTTTGCCTCTAGGAATTAACCTGGTACTCATTTCTGGTGTAGGCTAAGTAAATACTATTTTAAAAGTAAATTCTTATTAGTACTTTTTCTTTCTTTCTAAAAGTTTGCTCAAAATATCCCGTAAACTAAAAGTAGAAAGCTCTGTATATTCATTACGATGTAGAACTATTTTTATTTCATTCCAAAAAGGCCCTTGTTTTCGGAAATTCAATTAAACTGATTATACAAAGTAATGGTAATAACGAAGTGAAAAATAGCACTCATTAAGGCAATTACAGATATTTATATCTAAAAGAAAATTCATTGCTCTATGTCAATTAGAATTTGATAAAAACTGTTATTTTTTGTGTTTCTTAAAGCTAACTTTTTGGGAAAAAATGACCTTTCAGCAATGACCAATTCAACTGTCAAAGACCTGCACATAACTGATATAGTTTTGTACATGTTCATAGTGTTAAAGTATGTATTCTCTGTGTTGGATTATTATCATTATCATAATTCTTATTTCTTTCTTCGTTTACAGAGCGTGTTGGAAATCGTTGGCTTGATGATGGATTTCCTTTCTCCTCCTCCTCCTCCTCCTCCTCCTCTCAAAATCTCTTCATGAACTCGCTATGCTGTTTCTTACGTTCTTCCGTCCATTGTTCCCTTGTGCTTCTTTTAGCCTTTTCCGTGAATGTGTGCTTTGCAACAAGAGTTCCAAAAACCTTGCGATCCCTGATGGTATCTTCTGTGATGTTCATTTCTTTTAATTCATGCTTTATTTGCTCTAACCAGCTGATTTTGACCTCCTATGAATTAATTATACAAAGCAGTTTATCTAGTGTCGTCCATCCTACAAATGTGGCCATAGAATTTCAATCGTCTCCTGCGTACGGTATCTGTGAATTGTCGATTGCTTTGGACAAATCTATAGTTTTTCTTTCGATCCATATACCATTTACATGAACGGGGCCATATATTTTCCTAAGAATTTTTCGTTCTTGTTTTTCAATTCCATCAATTTTAGAGTGGCCTCCTAAAGATGTCGTTTTTGAGGCATACAAAGCTTCCGGAAGAGCAAAGTCTTGTAATGCCGAAGTATTGCATTTCGTGACATCACTCTTTTCTTGCAGTGATTCCATTATATCATATCAGTATATCATTATAATTATTAATATAAATGTAATTATTTTTGAAAATATTATGTAGTAGAAATTAGTCTGTCACTGTCTATTGTAACTGAGGAAGCACGCCTGTTATGGACGCAAATAAATAAATTAAACAAGTAAACAAATAGATAAATATGTTTACAAGTTGTTTTACGTCGCACCGACAGACACAGATAGGTCTTATGGCGACGAAAGGACAGGAAAGGGGTAGAAGTGGAAATGGGAAACCACGGAAAACAATCCTAAGGGCTTCCGACAGTGGGGTTCGAAGCCACCATCTCCCGAATAGTGAATACTGGCCGCACTTAAGCGACTGCAGCTATCGAGCTCGGTCATGCATAATTAAACGAACAAATAAATACTATAAGAAAATTTAACAAGGTATAGAATCATACATTCACTAGCCTATTTTCTTGATACAATTAGCACAATTACGCCTACCTCACAACTGTACTATAGATCGACATTACCGCAATTATGCTGTAAACGTTTAGTAACAAATTCAAATATTTTGCTCAAGCAGTTCCTAACAAAATGAGAACTCTAGCAAGATTTTTTTCCTCTTTAACAAATTACTGCGCATTTTACAAACTGGAAGTACTTCCATCCGTTCTTACTAAGATGAATGCATAACAGATAATAGCATCATAGGAACCAATGCAGCCAACCCATTCAATGTTATGTCCGCTATAATTCAAGACAAATCACGCAGCCCCTTAGAGTGGAAAAAAAAATCTGAGTTATTACATTTTTCCTAAACAAATGCTCACTAATATTATATAACACATAGTATACGATTACACTTGGACGAGGCAGAGCTAGTGTGTATCGGAGTGTGAACAGGACAGCGGGGAGAGAAACGCGTACGTCAATGGACCAAGTAGAATCTCTGCATTACCAAGAGGACGATATAATTATTTTGCCATCATTGTGGACAGCATTACGTCGTGATTTAGCAACAGTTTCAATGTCTATTAAACGGTTTATGAATGACTGTTTCATTCACACTAATTAGGTTATTAGGAAATGTCGTCCAGCCGCGCTTCCGTAATGTAGCAACAGTAACAAAATTCTTAGAGTTCAGATAGAGCGTGCCCCTAACGTTTATGCAAATCTCCCAGCATAACCGTTGGGCAGGCTATACTATATTTGTCTCTCCCTTCAGTAAATTAGATTCTTATCTATCACTACCTAAAAATCCAGGCTCTCATTATAACTTACTATAAATGAGTAATGATTTATACAACACATTCAATGACTTGCACTAAAGACCGCCCTATAGATTACGCTACGTTAAATTTAAATACATAAAATAATATAAAAATGAATAAAACTACCAATACAATACAGAAAAATCCTCGGAACGTCAAAGCGAAAGGAATCACTGCCATCACCAAGCATTGACCGACTAATTCTTTATCACAAATTACATCTAGGAACTGCAGCCAGCTCAGGGCTGAGGGTGTCGCATCAAGGTCGTCTTGGAATGATTCCTGAGAGGACAATCCTTCACAGTATGCACCACAGTCTGTCCCTGAGCTTCACATTCACAAGTTGAATAGTTGCGAAGTCCTCATGTATTCACGTAAGCGTTGCATCTGGCGTAGCGGTCGAACGGGAGGGAGCATTGTTCTGTGCGAGACAGTCGATAATAGCTCTGTAATCAGCCATCAGTTAAAATGTAATATTTTCATCTTTAATTGCTGGTGTTCGGACAATGGATTCTTGCCTTGACACTTCCCTCCATTGTCGTTCTTTCTCATGCCAGATGAGTCACTCTGTCTCGACTTACGACGTCTGGGGAAAGTTTTCTGCTTTTGTTGTCCGTCAAAATATACACTGTTCTGTCGCTGGCGAACAATGACCGACAATTCGAAGCTCCACGAGACCAAAAGGCGTGATGGTGGATTTTAAACCTTTAACCTAACACAAAATAAGAAGGCCTATTTATCCAAAAGTTACTATTCGATTGCCTCATTGACTGGAATGGAGTTTCGAATGAATAATCGAGAAAATAATCGAATGGAAAAAATCACTATTCGATTGCTTCATTGATTCGAATAGAGTTTCGAATGAATAATCGAGAAAATAATCGAATGGAAAAAAGTCACTATTCGATTGCTTCATTGATTCGAATAGAGTTTCGAATGAATAATCGAGAAAATAATCAAATGGGAAAAAAGTCACTATTCGATTGCTTCATTGATTCGAATAGAGTTTCGAATGAATAATCCAGAAAATAATCGAATGGAAAAAGTCACTATTCGATTGCTTCATTGATTCGAATAGAGTTTCGAATGAATAATCGAGAAAATAATCGAATGAGAAATATAAGCGAATAATCGAACAGAACGAAATAATCGAATAAGCGATTACTTTGTATTCGATTATCCCATCATTATCGTCACCCTCTAGGAAGACCGCCCTACCCTACCAGAGTACGGTAGTAGTACACCCACAGATTAGTCTCGGATAAAATGGACCCACGGTTACAGGGGTTCTACCATATTATGAGTGGAGAGGGAATCGTACAAAAAACTTTTAGCGAAATGATTTTTAAGTTTTTTAAAACTTATTTGCGTAATACTTTGGTACATTTGAGACGTGATCAAAAATGTTGATCTGAATACCCTGAAAATTTTGTCACGACCCGCCACTGGTTCGAAATTGAGGTATTTCTTTATTCGTGTTGCAAGTACCAATTTTACATACAGATATTTTATAAAAACATGATATCTACATTCCTACTGTACAAATATACAGGTCTATTATACAGTACAAGCAATGAGAAATAAAACAACAATTCGATAGCTAGATGATTTTTTTCCCATTATTGGGCAACGTCAATAGTGTTGGGGAGACTCCAATCAAGTCTTTCATAGGGCACAATGAAGGGCATAAAACACACGGATAGATGTTGGATCGTCTGCTGCTCTCCGTATTCACAAAGTGATGAATCGCTTGAGAAACCCCATTTCCGCAAATTTACTTTTGTTCTGCCGACTTCTGTACGGAGTCTTGTTACGGGCTTTCCAGTTGCCCACTTCTCCTGGTGTCCACATGGAAGACTTTCCTCCGACTCTAGCCACTTGGAGAGGTGGCAGAAGTTACTGGATACAAATAGGGTTTTCTTTGAGTCGTATGCATTTTTGGCTTGCCTCTTTTCCTCTTATCGCTGTACACAAACACACAAAGAGCAATAAACAAGTCGCTCACTAGTGTACACACACCCTGTATTTATAAACATGAACTCGCTGTGGGAACATATGCGCGAGTGTGTATGTTGTTATAAACTCCGACACATCCACGACCCGCCACATTCAAATGTAACGGCCTTTATAACACGCCATGACATCATGCAAGTTATAAAACATTAAACTGACACAAGTAACAAAGGATTTGCACTCAATATTCTGACTTTAAACAACACGGCGCTATTCCAAAGAAAAATCGTGTAATACATCAATACTTACTAGTAAAAGTTCTTGTAAAGTTTCGACTTGCTAGTTTCTATTCCATAAAATAATGTACGAGAATAATAAACTATTTATTTGTTTATTTATTTATTTATCTGTTTATTTATTTATTTATTTATTTATTTATTTATTTATTTATTAGCTGATGTACTCGTGCTTCGCAACGGAACTCTGCACTGTATACAGAAATGAAATGGCGTATGGCGTTTAGTGCCGGGAGTGTCCGAGGACATGTTCGGCTCGCCAGATGCAGGTTTTTTGATATGACGCCTGCAGGCGACCTGCGCGTCGTTATGAGGATGAAATGATGATGAAGACGACGCATACACCCAGCCCCCGAGCCAGCGAAATTAACCAATGATGGTTAAAATTCCTGACCCTGTCGGGAATCGAACCCGGGACCCCTGTGATCAAAGGCTAGCACGCTAACCATTTAGCCATGGAGCCGGACACTGTATACAGAATTCTAGGTTAAGTAGTGTACACGTTGTGAGTAACATTGCATTAAAGTGCATACCCCTTCCATCTTTTCTCTCTGATTAGTAAAGCCCGGATTTTCATGCCACAACAGGTTAAACTGCAAACTAAATTTGGTTAATATGAAGTGTCGGCCACCAGCTCTTCCATAATGTAGCAAGAGTAACATAAAATACAGGAGTTCTGATGAGTCGTACCCCTAATGTTTATGCAAACCCCATAGCGTAATCGTTATGAAGGTAGACTATACTTGCTGCTCGCTTCAGAAACTTTGCCTTCTAACCTATTAATGCATAAAAATCCGGGCTCTACTGATTAGTGTTATCGAGAGGATGGTTGCCTAGTTGTAGTTCCTCTTAAAACAATAATCACCACCACCACCACTCTCATCATTGTCGGTGCGGTAAAACTAAATAATACATAAATGATCAGAAATTGTATTCTGTATAACTTTTGATACGACGTACTTTCCGACAGGACCAACAACGCAGGTAATTAAAAATTAAATTTTAGGCACCTTCCCCTAAACTACCATTTAAACCAAGGCGAATAAAATTATTTATAGCGTACACTCTAGTCCCTTACTCCCCGACTTTACATTCCGATGTTTATTAAATTCTGTTCACCCATTTTCTCGTGGCTCGGCGTTTATATGAAGTTAGCAACAAAAATCGAAATTCATACCTCCGTTATCACAGCCGGTACGGTAATAATGTATAAGTCATAAATGATCGGAAATTTAATTCTACGAAATATAACTTTAGTTAGGTAGTATTTATCGATAGCACCACTAGAAATATTTGAGAATTAAATTGTAGGCTTCCCCTAAACTACCATTTCATTCGGAGTGAATAAAATTATTTATGGCCTAGATTGTAGTGACTTACTCCCCTACTGTACATACAGATTTCCATTCAATTCTCTTCAGCCGTTTCCTAATGATGCGCGTACATACATACATACATACATACATACATACATACAGACAGATATTACAGAAAATTAAGCAATGCATTTCCTTCTTACTGCGGAGACGACCGATACAGAAATATCATTACTTTTCAATTCTCAGCAATCTACAGACAGAACTATCTAATTTATTTATTTATTTATTTATTTATTTATTTATTTATTTATCGTATCGTAGTGTGGTAGAGCCTCCGTGGCTCAGGCGGCAGCTCACCGGCCTCTTACCGCTGGGTTTCGTGATTCATATCCCGCTCACTCTATGTGAGATATGTGCTGGACAAACCGGAAGCGGAATAGACTTTTTTCCGGATATTCCAGTTTTCCCTGTAATCTAACATTCCAGCAACACTCTCCAATATCATGCAATTTCATCTGTCAGTCATTAATCATTGTCGCAGAGGAGTGCGATAGGTTTCGAAAGCCGGCACAATTCCTATCCTCGCGCTAGATGGGAGTTTCCAATCCGTTCCTTACGATCATGACCACCAGGTGGAACGCTCAGACATTCAGCTTAAATGACGTTGAAGCAACCACCAACCACAACAGAAACACGCAATCGTGATTACATCCCTCCATACAGGATGGCGTCAGCAAGGGCATCCCTTTGTTAAACAGGGCCAAATCCACATGTTCGCACCCGCAAACCCATAGGTGTGGGAAAAGCAGTATATTATTATTACCATATTATTAATAATAATATTATTATATTTTGAATTTGGCCATCGAAAGACCACCAATTGCACTTATTTGTGTCATTTAATTCCCGCTTCTTTTCTTGCTTTCTTCCTCCAGGAAATCCTTAAAAACTCTTCTGAAAAGTTGCTCTGTCCCTGCCTTTCTTTATCCCCTGAACACAGTGATTGATATTCTTACTCCACTCGATTAATAAATAGGATTCGCAGGGACTAACATGGGAGCGTGGACTGGCGACTACGAGGCCATTAGCTGAGTCCCGCCATTGCTTCCACTTGTGCCAGGCTCCTCACTTTTTCTTTCCTATCCGACCACCCTTGGGTATCCCTTGTTCTTTTCCGACCCCAACGTATTAGATTCTCGAGGCCTAGCGAGTCTCATTTACACGTCATTAATGACCCTTGTCTTCCTTTGGCCGATACCTTCATTTTTCGAAGTGTCGTGCTCCTTCCATTTTTTTCTCTCACATTAGTGTTCATAGAGTATGCTTACCCAGTTCTGTTACATCTTAAAAGAAAAATCACCAAATACCAGACGAGTTGACCGCGCGGAAAGGGGCGCGCATCTGTGAGCTTCCATCCAGTAGACAGTGGGTTCGAACCCCACTGTCGGCAGTCCTGAAGAAGATTGTCCGTGGTCTCCCATTTTCACCCCACGCAAATACTGGGGTTGTACCATAATTAAGGCCAAGGTCGCTTCCTTCCCACTCCTAGTCCTTTCCTATCCCATCGTCGCCGTAAGACTTATCTTTGTCGGTGTTACGTAAAGAAAACTGAAAAAAAAGTTTGGTTTGTTTGCTGTGTTCCACCCTCATTATGTGAAAAAAATTTAACTCGCCTCTTTCTCATGTAATCCAGGCTCGCAGTGTAGGGGTAGCGTCCCTGCCTCTTACCCGGAAGCCCGGGGTTCGATTCCCGGCCCGATCAGGGACTTTTACCGGTATCTAAGGGCTGGACAGAGGTCAATTAAGCCTATGTGATTACAATTGAGGAGCTCTCTGACGGTGAGATAGCGGCCCCGATCTAGAGGGCCAAGAATAAAGGCCGGGAGGATTCTTCGTGCCGACCATACGACACCTCATAATCTGCAGGCCTTCGGGCTTAGCAGCGGTCGCTTGGTAGGGCACGGCCCTTCAAGGTGCCATCGGGTTTGGTTTGGTTTTCTGACTGTATTATTATTATTATTATTATTATTATTATTTCCGATGAGGCATGCTAAGGAGCACGTGCCTATTTCAATTCAGTTCTTCATACTTCGTTGTTTTCTTTTCCGTTCCATCCAATATCTTTTCATCCTTTCACTATGCTGTTTCTTTCTGTCCTCTGACCACTTCGCACCAGGTTTCTTGTTCAATCTTCCTTAGATTCCTTCCATACTTACTACCCTCTTTCTAAATATCTTTCTGTCCATATCTTCTTCTCTTATATTATTTCTTACTAAATCTTTCTTTACTTCTTGAATCCAGCTAATTAATATCATTATTATTCCCATCTCCACGCTTAAGAAAGGCAAAGCCTCCCCTGTTTTTGCATGTCTAATTCACCTCCGCCAACATTTTAAACCAAATGCCTGAAGACAGTAAGTATGCTGTGTTATCTGATGTGTTTGAATGACAACTCCGTAAGGAGACTGTTTTAAAATGCGCCAGACGTGTGTTCCTTGTGTTATATTGCTTCATGCCACGAATTCTGATCTACTCATTAACTGTGGGAGCTGCATCAAGATCTGTCTTGGACGATCTATTGGCAGAGTTGGGTAAACACCGAATTACGACCCCGCAGTCAACGGGTAGCAAGCCTCCCTCTTTCCACGAGTGCATGGGCTCGATTCTCGACTTGTTCAAGAATGTTTACCTTCATCAATAATAATAATAATAATAATAATAATAATAATAATAATAATAATAATAATAATAATAACGATATTGTTTTTATGTCCCATCCAATGTCGGCAGCCCTGAAGATGGTTTTCCGTGATTTCCCATTGTCACACCAGGTAAATGCTGGGCTGTACCTTAATTAAGGCACGGCCGCTTCCTTCCCACTCCTAGCCCTTTCCTACCCCATCGCCGCCATGAGCAGATAGTAAAGGAAAAAAAGGTTTCACGAACTACTTTTACAGTTTTCGGAGACGCCAAGGTGATGGAATTTTGTCCCGGAGAAGTGTCTTTTACGTACCATAACAGACAATCTGGACCCTGAAAAAGAGATCAGACGCCGTATTGAGATTTCCAGATCATCTATCGAAAAGACAGATCTTTTTTTTGTGTGTGTGTGTGTGTGTGTGTGTGTGTGTGTGTGTGTGTCTGTGTGTGTGTGTGTGTGTGTGTGTGTGTGTTGAGAATCTAAACCTCAATCTCAGGCAAAAGCTGTTGAGATGTTGAGCTGTTGAGGTGAACACTGCTTTATGGAGTAAAGACCAGGATTGTCAAAGTTCCCCCCATGAACAGATTAGAGATATTTGAAATGTGGTTACATAGGAGAATGCTCAGAATAGCCTGGACAGATTTTGGGACCGGATATGGCACTTGAAGAAGGACAAGAAATCTACCGACACGAAGCTGGCGTATCGGAGCATCTTCAATTACCAGAACCTGCCAAGCTGCGCTCGGAAGGCCAGCGTCCCAACCGTCTAAGACAGACGTCATCAAGTAGTTGCTGTAGGGAGCCGATTACTTGCTCTGCTCGGGAGTGCTGTCAGTCACGTGACAAGAGAGCAGCGGACAGGCGGGTTGCATACCGTGGCGGTACTGTACTTGCCGCTTGGAAATGTTACCATATGAACAACAGCAATAAAATAGATACCGGTACATAAATAAATCATCTCCGAGGAATTATCAAACATTGTGATATAGAGTTGAATGCGGTAATATAAAATGTACGTACAACCTCAAATGTGTTATTTTTAAGTTTTTCTAGTAAGACTATGCTTTCCCGGCCTTTATATTTATCATACTTGTTGGAATGATATCAGGAAAAATGGCACTGCAGATTAAATTTTTTAATGTGATTCAATATTTTATTACATATTAAACACCATGTGTGTTATTTTCTTGAAGCATCGAATACTCTTCATTCCAAGAAGGTTTGAAACTTGTTGGCGTCGATGGCCTACCCTGTACTGAACTCCCTTCCATAGTAAATGCAACATTTACCGACTAGGCTTGAACGTCGTGTGGTGTGAGGAAAAAGGCGGGAAGACACTACCGTCACCTCACATGAGTTCACGCGAATCGTGTCGCAATCTAAGCTGTTCAGAAAGATGTGCCATACCATTGAGCCACTGACCTTCAGTACATACTACGTCATGCACTTCCCCTAGTTGCTCGCTAAGCTGCTCTCGTTCCTCAAGAGCGGGGAGCAAACTGGGTCCGAAGACTCTCGATTGACGATGCCTGGTCTAAGGTACTGGATCTGAGGGCTGGTCCCAGGTCCACTCAACCTACGTAAGAACAACTGAGGAGCAAGACAGAGGCCGCGGTCAAGAAAGCCGTCACAATGACCACACGTCGTCCTGTAATCTGCCGGCCAAAACCCACCTGGGTTGAAGGACTGGATTGTAGCTCGATGATGATGCTTGTGGTTTAAAGGGGCCTAATATCGAGGCCGTCGGCCCGTAATGGTACGAAATGTTATGACCATTTACAATCCAGAATCCTCCACTGACCAGATTCGAAAACATGGGGGCGATGAACGAATGGATGGTTATGAAGTTAAAACAATCAGTTGATCCGACCCGCAATGCCCCACATTCCCAGAAACTAGCGTTAAATAATAGTATTACTGACTAAGGGACTGCGTCTAAAGCATAATACTGAATCGATGATGCTTGTAGTCGAAACGGGTCCAAAGTCCAGGTCATCGGCCCCTCAAAATGGTACGTATCGCTAGGAAAATATTCTGGATGGTTGCTTTATAGTTATTAGTAAAGCCCGGATTTTCATGCGGTAATAGGTTAGATTGCAAACTAATTTGGTTAGTAGGAAATGCTATTTGTCATGTTGCGGTACTAATCAAAAGTAGCGTTGACTCACGGTATTCCACACATTATGGTACATGGTTTTCCGTGGTTTCCCATTTTCACACCAGGCAAATGCTGGGGCTGTACCTTAATTAAGGCCACGGCCGCTTCCTTCCAACTCCTTGTTCTTTCCTATCCCATCGTCGCCATAAGACCTATCTGTGTCGGTGCGACGTAAAGCCCCTAGCAAAAAAAAAACATTATGGTACTACTCACAGGTAATGAAATTCGCACATGTAACACAGACCTATGGTGTTTCGCACACTGCGGCGCTATTTACAGGCTACGCAAACCTATAGCGTTCCTCACATAAGTGGACTAACCACAGGGACCCGCACTATTCCGTGGTGTTCCTCACATAGAGGGCACTAAGCATAGGCACGGCAGAACTATGGTGTCGCTAATCCCATGATGTTGCGTATATAGGAGTACGAATCACAGGTACTGTAGAAGCCGGCAACGTACTCTATTGCTACTAATCACAAACATATTTGGTGCCTAAGATAGCGGTAAAGTAAAAGCGACCCATGGTGTTCGCCGCGTGGTGGTAAAAATCACAAGTAGTTTCATGGTTCTAGAATAATCATCCCTTAGTCGCCCCTTTTAATCGCCTCTTACGACAGGCAGGGGATACGTGGGTGTATTCTTCGTCTGCGTCCCCCACTCACAGGGAGGTTGTGTATTTGGTCCGCGAGAAGCATTTTATTTTCCTCAACTCCGCCGGCAAGCCGGTTAGGACCCCCCTAACAGCCACCTGGGACGCACCACGTGGGAGTATCACATCTCTCCCTGCTAAGCCAGCGCAGTAGGTTCGTGGACTTGGATGTTGATGTATGCTGGTAGGTTGCTTATTCTGGATGGTTACTTTATACTTATTAGGTACCCCTGGCTTTCCAGGAAGCAATGGAGTTTATCTGCCGTATTCTTGACGAGCTGGATGAAGATGGGAGCGGGGAAGACAACCGTTTAGAAACTGAATCTGTGCACGAAGACTCTCCGATGAAGATACGAACTATTCATCCAATGACGATGGTTCCGAAGATAGTCTCGACTGTGCTCCAGATTTAAAAGCTTCAGTTGAAATTCAGCAAATAGAGCGGCCATCGAAAGTAAAATCGCAACAAAGGAACAACGAAGAGAATACCTCAAACAGCTCAGCTTCAGCCTAACAATCTCTAAAACAGCCTTTTGTTGTCTGTGAAGTGGATAAACTCTTTGGTAACGATGGGCATCTATGGAAAACAATTGATTCAAACACAGGAAAATACCCAAGAAAGAACATAGTTCATATCCGACCAGAACCTACGTCGAACGTAGAAGCTGATCCACTTAGGTGTTTTGAATTAGTAAACGGTATTTCGTCGTTCTTAAATAATATATTACTTCTGACAACAATGTGGAGCTTGATTTTTGTTTTAGCGTAGATATGGGCATGCACGTAAATTTTATGTATATTAGTACTGGGTAAGGAGCCTCCGTGGCTCAGACGGCAGCGCGTCGGCCTCTCACCGCTGGATACCGTGGTTCAAATCCCGGTCACTCCATGTGAGATTCGTGCCGGACAAAGCGGAGGCGGGACAGGTTTTTCTCCGGGTACTCCGGTTTCCCCTGTCATCTTTCATTCCAGCAACACTCTCCGTTCTCATTTCATAGCATCTATCATTCATTAATAAATCACTTTGGGAGTGGCGACCCCATCTTACTAACAGCCTATATCTGCTTCGTTCATTACATCCCTGACCCGGTCAATGACTGGAAAACAGGTTGTAGGTTTTTATTTTCAGTACTGGGTAACTACCGAATAATGTTAGTACCCTAGGGTTTTAACACCATTGAGTCCTGTATAAATTACAATGCTCAAGTTTTCAGGAAGGATATGCCTTCAATTATTTTTTTGTCCATGTGTGCAAATTTTGATGCAAATTTTGGATGTAAAATGAACAAATTACTTTCACAACGATAAATTAAATTCTGTAAACCTGATGCATTTCATAGTTTATTAAGGAATACATAATTATGTAGTATAAAACACAAAATGTTATTGGAAGGTGATTTTTACATATTTTACCCACCTTCCAAAGCGGTCCAGAGGACCGCACGACTCTAGTTGTGTGGGAACTGACGACTGCGGTTAAGGGTTAAAAACAAGTCTGTTGTTGAAATATAATCGCCAGTATCGTCCCCAATTCATGATATTTTTCCTCATCTCGGGTTGTGCGTTGTAATTGTGGTATCTTGCTGGAGTTGGACTCAACAACCACGGGTAAGAATGCAGGAAACTTGCGTCCGCGGTATGTCAGGACATGACAGCCAGGTGACAGCTTCAGTCAAATCTTTAATCGTGGATATTCAGCGCGATCTCTTCTCTCGTTAGGTAATCAATATTTCCACGCTTGTCTGTAGTCCAAGCGTTCGTTCGCATTGGATGCACGCTTGCACAAGTAATTTATTGGTGATGCGAGCGTGCACAAGTGGCTTACATGTGCGTGAAGTGATTATACAGCACTGTCGCGAGTAGGCTTCCAAAATGTATTCATTGGACAAGAGTTTTGTAATGGAAAATAGTGTTCTAAAGTTTTTACTTATGTATTCAGTTGTAACAAGATTAGAGTGCCTGATTTTAATTAATAAAAAAAAAGGGAAGCTGCAAGAACTCGAAAAGAAGCAAAGGAAGATTCTGAGGAAAATTCTGGGACCACGTAAGACTAGTGATAGGATTTGGAAGAAAAGGAGAAATGAGGAGTACTGAAAAGATCACAAACACAACGCAGAAACGAAGGCTGAAATTCTACGGACATCTTCCATGTTATGAAAACAGTATTGCCATTTCGAACGTCTCTGCTCAACACCATCACGGGAAAACGGCGGCACATAAATTTGTGAAATTCAGTACTTAAGTTCAAGATTTAAAAAAGCGGAAGAAACATAATCAGAGGTAAACTACGTCATATAAAAAAACCTCAGCAATGAAGTGTAAGGCAAACTGGGAGAGAAAATAGCAAAATAATATTTTTATGGGCTCGAGGGGTGAGGGATGTGTTGTATGTCCGTCGCTCCCTTCTCGATCCGCCAGCCAGCTACACGCGTGCCAGTGTGTTATTCTTCGAGCCTCGACGCGCAGCCCTCAGTGCGCGTGCCTGGAACGTCGTGTGTGCTATATAAAGGAGCTCCTAGCCGGTCCAGACGCGCACTGACCCCAGTGTCCAGCTCCAGAATACACCGTACGTCGAGCACGGAGGCTACTCCTCTTGAAAATGTGCTTCGGCCAGGTGGACTGAATTTCTGGCAGTAAGAGGTCTCACCTCGGGTCACCGCTCCTCTTGCCTATTCCGCTGTCCATGCCCAGTCTTACCATTATATGCCACTATCATTCCCTAGCTAATGCAAGCTCCCATTATCAACTTAGTTTCGCTAAGTAGGAACTCTTCAGTCATTGAACTTACGTTAATGAACTCAGACACTTCAACAAGGAAGGACTCTCTGAGATATTTACGTCAGTGCTTATGATAGTTTTCGACTATCAAGAACTTTTCATGTCACAAAGACTATCTTTCCGAAATAGTAGTGAAAGTGAATACTCCAACGTGTATATAGTGTACAAAGACAGACTCTTTCTCCAAATTCATAGTTCAATTTGCTTCGAGATAACTTTCAGTTTTGTTAGTGTAAATATTGTAATTTTACATGTGAAGCAAATAAAGAAGTTGTGCTTTTTGTAAACCCAACCTTGTTTACAACAGGATGTATTTAATAAATTTCCCCAGGCAACGCTGGGTACTACTGTGCTGTCGTATCGCTCACAAAAACAATACTGAAAATTAAATGCAGTCGTGAAAAAAGTGGTTAAAATTACAAAATGCGATTAAGAAAGAACAGCTAAATAACAAAACCAAGCATAAATAAAACACGTGGCAATTTTTCTTATCGCTGCACACCGTAACACCTCAATCTTCAGTAACAACTTCTGTACAGTACGAAAATAATAGAACACACACAAATACTATGCAATAAACAACGAACTCTCACTCAACATAAGAGAAGTACGCACTGATTTAAAGCCTAAAAACACACATACAACAAATACACATTGTAGACGACTTCACTACAGAAGTGAGCTGCCGGCGGTTCACCGAGTGAGGGACTACACGAGGCTTGTACCAGACCAACATGAAGGAAGGCAACGAAGCGATGGCTGTTCCCGCCACTGTGCTTCCTCCCTACAAATATATTTATGAAAAAGAAAATGTTATGTAGTAATTTTAATAACTCACGGGCAAAACTGCCTCAACTTTTTTTTTATCTTTCATAATACATTACAAAGTACAGTATAATATCCCTTAACCACGAGGAAATATGGGTGTTCACTCCTTGTAGGTCCATAAAAGCAGTACCGTTTTCTTAATGTGGAATGAGCCACAGTAAGAAAGGATGACAAATGACTGACCAAAAAGATCTTTACGTACATCAAGGGGTTAAAGGTCACCTCCAGGTGGGTAGAAGAGATCAAGAGGGATGCGGAAGAATTTGAAAATTACACTACAAATGATCCATAATAGACTAGAGTTCAGAAGAAAAGTCGACAGTCTAAAACCATTTGAAGAGAAACCACTAAAACGGAGACGCGAACGGATCATTTCCGACGAGGAGACGGAGATGAGCAGCGAAAGAATGAAGAGGTTTTGGGGAGAAGGTCCATAGATGGACAAATTCCGAAGAAGAAAAAAAATAAGATAATGATTCCACGAAAATGTCATACCGTGGCGTAAAGTGCCAAGTAGATATTACTTTTTGTTCAAGAATTATCATTATTTATATATATACTGACTGACAGAGCAAATGCAATACCAAGAAGGAGTGGTTCGAAAGGGATGAAAGTTGGGGAAAAAAACAGAGACGGCACGGACGAATAATTGATGTTTATTTCAAACCGATATGCAGGTTACACAATGCGCACGGCATCGACTCAGTAGGATGTAGGACCACCGCGAGCGGCGATGCACGCAGAAACACGTCGAGGTACAGAGTCAATAAGAGTGCGGATGGTGTCCTGAGGGATCGTTCTCCATTCTCTGTCAACCATTTGCCACAGTTGGTCGTCCGTACGAGGCTGGGGCAGAGTTTGCAAACGGCGTCCTATGAGATCCCACACGTGTTCGATTGGTGAGAGATCCGGAGAGTACGCAGGCCACGGAAGCATCTGTACACCTCGTAGAGCCTGTTGGGAGATGCGAACAGTGTGTGGGCGGGCATTATCCTGCTGAAACAGAGCATTGGGCAGCCCCTGAAGGTACGGGGAGTGCCACCGGCCGCAGCACATGCTGCACGTAGCGGTGGGCATTTAACGTGCCTTGAATACGCACTAGAGGTGACGTGGAATCATACGCAATAGCGCCCCAAACCATGATGCCGCGTTGTCTAGCGGTAGGGCGCTCCACAGTTACTGCCGGATTTGACCTTTCTCCACGCCGACGCCACACTCGTCTGCGGTGACTATCACTGACAGAACAGAAGCGTGACACAACGGAGAACACGACGTTCCGCCATTCCCTCATCCAAGTCGCTCTAGCCCGGCACCATGCCAGGCGTGCACGTCTATGCTGTGGAGTCAATGGTAGTCTTCTGAGCGGACGCCGGGAGTGCAGGCCTCCTTCAACCAATCGACGGGAAATTGTTCTGGCCGATATTGGAACAGCCAGGGTGTCTTGCACATGCTGAAGAATGGCGGTTGACGTGGCGTGCGGGGTTGCCACCGCTTGGCGGCGGATGCGCCGATCCTCGCGTGCTGACGTCACTCGGGCTGCGCCTGGACCCCTCGCACGTGCCACATGTCCCTGCGCCAACCATCTTCGCCACAGGCGCTGCACCGTGGACACATCCCTATGGGTATCGGCTGCGATTTGACGAAGCGACCAACCTGCCCTTCTCAGCTCGATCACCATACCCCTCGTAAAGTCGTCTGTCTGCTGGAAATGCCTCCGTTGACGGCGGCCTGGCATTCTTAGCTATACACGTGTCCTGTGGCACACGACAACACGTTCTACAATAACTGTCGGCTGAGAAATCACGGTACGAATTGGGCCATTCGCCAACGCCGTGTCCCATTTATCGTTCGCTACGTGCGCAGCACAGCGGCGCATTTCACATCATGAGCATACCTTAGTGACGTCAGTCTACCCTGCAATTGGCATAAAGTTCTGACCACTCCTTCTTGGTGTTGCATTTGCTCTGTCAGTCAGTGTATATATATTTGCTAGTTGCTTTATGTCGCACCGACACAGATATGTCTTATGGCGACGATGGGATAGGAAAAGCGGAGGAATGGGAAGGAAGTGGCCGTAGCCTTAATTAAGGTACAGCCCCAGCATTTGCCTTGGTGTGCAAATGGGAAACCACGGAAAACCATCTTCAGGGCTGCCGACAGTGGGGTTCGAACCTACTATCTCCCGATTACTGGATAACGGCCATACTTAAGCGACTGCAGCTATCGAGCTCGGTATATCATTATATATAGTCTAAAACCTCTTATTACAGAAGGAAACATCGGAAAAACATTTTGCAATAGCCCATATCTTACTTCAAATCTTGTGACACTTAGCACACTCTGAAATACAACAAATAACGTGCATTTTCCATACCTTAATATTTACAAGTATTATTTATTCAAAACTCATCTTTTAATGTCAAAATGTGACCTTTCCTGTATGTACATTTTTATAAAGTATAATTGTACTAATTCTCTTATTAGTTTTAAAGGACACTCCATTTGTTCAGGGCAGACTGTGGTCAGCTAGTCACGATGTCACGAAGAACATGGGAAAACTCATCTACTCAACACAATAATCGATGATTCCTTCGACATTTCCTTACACCTTGAAAGAAAAAAAACTCCACTAATCTTCAGACAATCAAATCCGATTTTACGATCTGTGTTTCTCCAGAAGAAAAGCTCGTTACTATATTGAAGTAAGCATAAGGTTTTACAAAAGAAAAACCTACAACCTTAAAAGTAAGCCGTTTTTTTAATTGTTACATGAAGTAATTTTATTTAACTTCCAAATAACTACCGTAACTTACTGTACGTGTATTGAAGTGTAAATGCGCATATGAGTAAGAGAGGACTGTTGCCAAGTTGTAATTTCCTCTTAAAACAACCACCATCAACATCAACGAGGGCTGGGTACTGCGGTACAGGGTTGGTAGCACGGTTGGGACCCGTTGTCGACCTTGCAAGGAAGCATAAGGAATATCCTGTGAACATCCGTGAATTCGCACTCCATGTGTCACGCCTAGTTTAAGTCATTCCCAAATCTCAGCTGAGCGGCTTTCTTTGCAGCCTCCAGCTTCTTCGTCACACACATGTCACGCAGACCCGTGACGTCAAACTGGCACTGGTTCTCACGACCCAATATATTCGCATAGTCATAAATTCATGTACTTTTTAGTCGAACAACCAGAATTACCAGTCATTATTTAGGCAGATATTATTTTGGCATAAATATATCTTAAAGGTGTGCCGGTCCCAACGGTGTAGGGGTAGCGTGTCTGGGTTCGATTCCCGGCCAGGCCAGGGATTTTTAGCTGGATCTGAGGGCTGGTTCAAGGTCTACTCAGCCTATGTGATTCCAATTTAACAGCTATCCGACGGTGAGATAGCGGCCCAGTTCTAGAAAGCCAACAGCCGAGAGAATTCGTCTTGCTGACCACACGACACTTCGTAATCTGCAGGCCTTAGGGCTGAGCAGCAATCGCTGGTAGGCCATGGCCCTTCGGGGCTGCTGTGCCATGGGGTGTCATCCGAAAATGTATGTAACGAAATAGTGTCATGTACAGCTGTAACAAAATGTGTGATACGATGTTACCTAGCAACAGTACCTTGAAAGCTGCACAGGCCATGGATCTGTATGTCATGGACATCTTTCAATACTTCACATAACAGCCTACACGGTTGCTAATTAATTTCGTGTCACCCATTTTACAAAATCAAGATGGTGTTTTAACTTAACACATGATCATAAATATGTCGTATGGCTGGGGGGGGGGGGTGAGGAGGGTGTCATACAAAAATTTGTGTAACGTAACGCGACAAAATGTGTGACGGAAGTGTAACCATAGCAACCATGCAGGCTGTGATGTAAGGTATGGATGGATGGCCAGCAATGTTACCCAGCAACTGTGCAGGCTATACCTTATGTCTGGTTACCATCTGAAATTAGCAGCCGTTGATGGATGACCATGAAATGAGGTGGTGATTGTTCATTTAAGAGGAAGTACAACTACGGATGGCCAAGATCGGGAAACGTATTAATGATAATTTGATTTTTGCAAAGGGTTTCATTTTTTTTTTATTTTAAAGACGAGGATTCCCAGACCGTTATGTATCTAGTTCCCTATCTGGGATTAGAACTCTGAACTGTGACGTCTCAGCTATTACCATCTTCCAGTTTCGGCCCTAGGATCATCCTGAGAATTCTTCTCTCTCTAATTTTCACATTTCAATCAAGCATTTTCTATTTAGGGGACACACTCTATTGGATATAGGGCTTCCGGACGCATGGCTGTTGTGTAGTGGTTGAGCTTTATTTTTATTTATATTATTAGTCTTACTCTGCGCCTTCAAATACATTTGTTCATCAGTTAATAACTCGAATTGTACGTACCGTGGCGAACTGAAAGAGGCACAGCACTGTGTTTGTTCTAATACCCAGGCAATTGGATACAAGATTCCATTGGCCGTGATGATGATCGGATTGTGATATTCCGTTATTTGAGCGCACCATATTTGGTTAAGGAGTTAGCTGCTTCTTGCCTCAGAGGCGAATATCATTATGCGAGTGTACGTATTTAAATTTCCAGTACAGCTATCCTCTGTGGGTCAGCGGCAGTGTGTCGGCCTCCCGACCCCGAAGATCGCGGGTTCAAACCTGGCAGAGGTAGTCTGATTTTTGAAGGGCAAAAAAAATAATAGCATTTAGTTTTTGTAGAATTATTATGTCTTATTTTTATTTTCAAATTAAAATTTTTAAATTGTAGGTGTTAGGTGTAAGAGAAGGTCGTGTTCCGTAGGCACAAGTGTAAGTCGAGAATAAGTGAATAAATACACAAATAAGTATTTAAATAAATAAATAAATAAACAGCGCTAAAACAGAGTGTGGAAAAAGCAACAAGATTAATCAATTTAAATACCTAAAGGAAGTAAACCGATATATATTTTTTATTTTTTTATTTTTTTACAAGTTACTTTACGTCGCACAGACACAGATATGTCTTATGGCAACGATGGAACAAGAAAGGGCTGGGAGTGGGAAGGAAGCGGCCGTGGCCTTAATTAAGCACTTGCCTGGTATGAAAATGGGAAACTACGGGAAACTATCTTCAGGGCTGCCGACAGTGTCCGAATACTGGATACTGGCCGCACTTAAGCGACTGCAGCTATCGAGGTCGATAGCAAACAGATCAAGAGCAAGAAAACTAGAACTAGCATACCAACCGACTAAAGATGTCTACAATAAGCAGAACCTGTCAAGGAAAACTAACATTAAAAACTACAAACCAGAGTGTCTGTATACCACTCTATAAAAACCGGTGAAATAGAAGAGAGGGAAAACAAGAAAATATTGAGGAAAATCTGGGAACCGTTGAAAACGAAGGAGGAGGAATAAAGGATGAAGAAAATGAAAGAATGTCAGACACGATCAGAAAGAGAAGTACATTTTTGGTCACATAATGAGGATGGATAACAGCAGATTGACAAAACAAGTGTTTAACCATGTTTACATTGCAACCAGTCGATCCAAGGAGTAAAAAAAAAGGTTTGACAGAAATTAGAACAACAGACGATATAATACAAGACGACAACTTTCAGATGATTGCGCAAGAGAGGAGAAAACAGCAAAGTGAAAGGATGAAGAATTATTGGAAGTCAAGGAAAGAAGGATCAAGATGAATGCCGAGTGTTACATGCCGTGGTCCTTAGATGGCCAAAATCGAAGTAGAAGAAGAAGAAAATAATTAAAATTAATTAAATGTCTCAGAATCATAAAAACACTGCGCGATCGCTAATAATATTTTTTTACGATCATCTTCTGAGAACGAACTCTAATAGATTAACCAAACAAATCATTGACTTCTTCTGTAATCACAAAAGAAAGCGAAATAGACCTAGTAGAATTAAAAATTACAGAAAATTCAATATTCGATCGAACAGCTAAAGTAATAACTAAAGACGAAAATAAAAGGTTCAAAGACAAATCTACAATAAAATCCAAACCTATTTTATCTCAGAAGACGAAAGGAAACGAAGATCAGAAAGAATGAAGAAATGCTGGGCACAACGCGCACAGACAAACGATTGATTCAACGTTCCCCAAATAGGGTGAAACGGAGGAAGAAGAAGAAAAGAAGAAAAATACCTCGGTCACTTCCATATGTTCAACGCTAAGGATGAGACTGAGGCTAACCAATGAAAGTAAGGACCACATCAGAAGATCCAGTAACTGTAAACACCTCATCTTACCAGAAATGTATCTGGGCGTTTACAGTACTACAGCAATTCTCAACTACGTTACTGTCTAAGCCTGTGGAACTTTAATACTTGTCCCCTATTATAAACATGGCGCATTACGTAGGCCATAAACTTAGAAATCTTCTCATCTTACTGAGTCATGTGCGTCATTTGTTACAGTATGACACACAGAGTTTTTTTCTGCCCCATCCCGTCTCTCCCGGACTGGCACTCGGAAGTGAACTCGGCTAACTTCAGGCTCTCACCAGAAGGACGGCTTCTATACTCGTCTCTAAACACTGATAGTGATGGATACTAGACAAAGAGATAGTCGCTTGCCTTATGTAAGGCCTACCTAAGAACCTAACATCTTACATTGTACTGAGAAAATTATGTTCAAAAGGTTTAAATGCATATGACTATAGCCTGGATTTTTATGCAGTAATAGGTTAGAATACAGAGCCTCCGTGGATCAGGCGGCAGCGCATCGGCTTCTCACCGCTGGGTTCCGTGGTTCAAGTCCCGGTCACTCCATTTTGAGATTTGTGCTGGACAAAATGGAGGCGGGACAGGTTTTTTTCCGGGTACTCCGGTTTTCCCTGTCATCTTTCATTCCAGCAACACAATAAATTATTATTTCATTTCATGTGTCAGTCATTAAACATTGCTTCAGAGGGGTGCGACAGGCGTCGGCAGCCGGCATAATTCCTATCCTCGCCGCAAGATAGGGGCTTCATTCATTCCAACCCTGACCCGGTCAATGACTGAAGAACAGGCTATATAATAGGTTAGAATATAAAGTTACTGAAGCGAGTAACAATTATAGTCTATACTGCACAACGGTTATGCTACGAGTTTTGCATAAACATCAGGGGGACGACCTACGATAACCCCTAGAATATTTATGTTACTCTCGCTATATTGCGGAAAAGCGGGTTGGAGGACATTTCCTAATAAATTAGTTTGCGTTCTAACCGATTACTTTCTAAATATCCGAAGTCTTAATTATGAAAATAGTGTTGACATTAATATGTAACTAGCGAGTACTAAAGCAGGAGAAACAAAGATTTTTTTTTTTTTTTTTTTTTTTTTACAATTTGTCTTTCGTCACACCCATGCAGATAGATCCTATGACGACGATATGGGACAGGAAAGAGCTACGAGTGGGATGGAAGCGGCCGTAAGTGGAGCATTTCCCTGGTATGAAAATGGGAAACCACGAAAAACATCTTGAGGCCCAAAAAGACGGTGGACGGATTGTGTGAGAGAAGAGATGTGACGGTGATGATATTTGGGTCTCAAGAAGGTGCAAGAGGCTGACCAGAAACGCAGAAACCTTTTGAACGGGAAATGTCGAAGTAAAAAGAAGAAAAAAAGATTAATTAGTCCGAAAAGTTGCTGGCCTTCCACTTGGACGGCCAAGATATGCATACTGATGGACACTGCGTTGTGATTTTCACTAGAAAAAACAGAAGGGGCTTTTGGAATATAGCCTAATAATAATAATAATAATAATAATAATAATAATAATAATAATAATAATAATAATAATAATAATAATAATTATAATAATAATAGCGTGTGGCCTCTGAACAGGCTGGTTGCATGTCTTTCTAGTCGACTCCCTCGGGGCGACCTGCGCGTCTGTGAGGATAGGGACGTTCCTATGACGAATTCTAATGTTGAAGACGGCACGCAAGCACCCCATTAGAATTAACCAACAAATGTTAAAATCCCCAACCCAGCTGGGAATCGAACCCGGGACCCTCTGCACCAAATGCCAGATATGTAACCATTTGACATGGAGCCGGACTTATGGAATATTAAGGGTAGATAGAGAACAGAGGAGGCGAACAACAGACCAAAATTCCTATCTTAAGATTAATCACGGGGGGGGGGGGGAATTGTAATGAAGGCTATCCGCACAACATACCATACGGGGTCAAGAAGGGTAAAAAGATGAAAGACACCCGAGACTTCGCAAACATAATACCCCAGAGATCGCAAGAGAAGATAAGTTGAGTAACAGAAGTCCTTAGGGAAAACGAAAGCGCGAATTAAATACGGGACTCGGCTAGGGGCACTGTAGTTACCTCACCCTGCAAACAGGGGCTGAATCACGGTAGCTCTTTTCAGGCACAACCCCACTGGAGGTGAGCTGGATGCTCCATTTTACCCGCAGGCGGTAAAGTAAATCAAAGAAACATTTGGAAAGGGAATCACAATCCAAGGAGACGAAATCAAAACAGATTTGCCAATGACATTGTTATTTTACTTGAGTCTGCAGCGGATCTGGGGAAATTTCAGAATGGTATGGACAGAGACCGGAGAAGGAGTACAAGACGAAAAGAAATAAGTCCAAAATTAAAGTAGTGGAGTGCAATCGAACGAAGTCAGATGATGCGGGTAATATTTGGAAATGAAGTCTTCAAGGAAGTAGATGAATATTGTTACTTGGGTAGTAAAGTAACTAACGATGGCAGAAGTAAGGACATAAAATGAAGACTAGCACAAGCAAGGAAGTCCGTTCTTAAGAAAAGATATTTCCTCACTTCAAACATTATATAGGAATTAGAAAGATGTTTTTTGAAAACTTAGTCTGAAGCATGGCATTGTATGGAAGTGAAACTCGAACGATAACTAGCTCCGAAAGAGAGAGAGATTAGAAACATTTGAAATGTAGTGTTACAGAAGAATCCTAAAGGTGAGATGAGATCGATTTGGCTAAATTTGACGAGAAGAGATATAATGATAGGACTTATTTTAAGACACCCAGGACGTGTTAAGTTGTTTTTTGAGACGTCTGGCTTTTAGTGCCGGGATGAGTCCGAGGACTTCGGCTCGCCAGGTGCAGTTCTTTTGATTTGACACCCGTAGGCAACCTGCGCGTCGTGATGAGGATGAAATGATTAAGGCGACGCATATACCCAGTCCCCGTGTCATGGGAATTAACCAATTATGGTTGAAATTCCCGACACTGCCGGGTATCGAAACCAGGACCCCTGTGACCAAAGGCCAGCACGCTAAACATTTAGTCATGCAGCCGGACTGAGGTAAGTGTAGGCGGTAAGGACGGTAGGGTTAGACCAAGGTATGAATATGACAATCAAAGCAGATGCAGGATGTAGTAGTTATGTAGAAATGAAAAGGTTAGCACAGAATAGGGTGCATTGGACGGCTGCATCAAACCAGTCTATGGACTGATGACTCAAACAATAACCAGCCCTCCTATCATTCTTAAATCTCTGGCAGTACCAAAGATCGAACCGGAGCCTCAGACGACGCAGTTAACAGTACTAACCCTTGCGATACGGAGGTGGAGGGGGCACCTAGTACAAGTAAGTAAACCTCAAGGGACATGAGGTTTGGAGGAAGTGTTACATAACGGAGAGCAGTAGAAAGTCTCCAGCTGGTGGTCTCAATAAACAAAATCAGAACAGGTTGTTATCATTTCCTCTCATATAATTAGTAGGTGACAGAACCGAAAACCAAATCAGATAGCTCGCTATTAACTGAACTAATCCATCAATTTGTGAGTGTAGTAACATTTGGAATGATCGAATGTGATCTGTCTTCTGAATACTGACACTTGGCTTAGTTTGACACATGATATTATCAAAATAACGAGGCCGTATTAATGGAGAAATCTCAGTTGGTAATCACAGACTCGTACAAGGATTCTATCACATTAGACAGGATATAATAATTAATTCCATCTAGGGATATAATTATCTTACAGTTGTGTAAGTCTTAGCTGTTTGATCCATTAGGGAAACTGTGTTTGAGGCTGATTTGATGTAGCTCTTCATCCCACTCTATCCAGTGCTAACATATTTATTTTTAAATAGCTACTACATTTTGTATCTACTGTAATCTGCTTGTCTTATTCATACCTTGACTACCCCTACCCTTCTTATCTACTACACTTCCCCCAAGGACCAACTGAACGAGTCCTGTGTGTCTTAAGATATGTCCCATCATTCTATCTCCCTTTTTCGTCAAATTTAACGAAATCGATCTCATCTCACCAATTTGATTCAGTATCTCTTCATTCGTGATTCGGTCTAACTATCTCACCTTCAGCATTCTTCTGTAACACCACATTTCGAAGGCTTCTATTCTCCTTATTTCTGAACCAGTTATCGTCCATATTTCACCTCCATACAATACCACGCTCCAGATGAAAGTCTTCAAAAATATTTTTCTAATTCCTATATCAATGTTCAAAGTGAGCAAATTTCTTTGTTCGAGAAAAGCCTTCCTTGCTTGAGCTTTTTTACTGCATTTTATGGCCTAGTTACTTCTGCCATCGTTAGTTATTTTACTCCCTAAGTAACAATATTCTATTACTTCCTTTAGGAATATTCGTTTAGTTTAGTTTATTGCCTTTCTTATATGGCGGGGCTCAGGCTATGAAGCCTGCTATTATACCAAACCATATTATACAACAGTGCTTTATACAATTTACAGAATAATGTACATAAAATCATTGTTACATATATTTCTAAATATCACTAAAATTAATTTACTTAACCTCTATAATTTTGTATCCTTATTGATAATTAAGAGCTAATTATTAAATTTTTACGTTGGTGAAATCTAGTTTTTACATATTTGAGTACCACATTAAACATTTCCTTTTAAATATCCTCGGATTGCCTATGCCTCTAATTTCAGCTGGGATTGAGTTCCAGGAACGTATGGTAGCAGGTTTATAGGAAAGGAAGCTAGGGATTGGAATAATAATTTACCAAGGGAGATGTTCAATAAATTTTCAAATTTCTTTGCAAATTATTTAATGAAAGACTAGGCAAACATTTAGGGAAATCTGCCACCTGTGTGACTGCTCTAATTGATTGATTGATTGATTGATTGATTGATTGATTGATTGATTGATTGATTGATTGATTGATTTCCTAACCTAATATTTCCTGCATCACCTCACTTTGTTCGACTGCACTCCGTTACTTTTGATTTTTTTACTTATGTCCATCTTGTACTCATTTCCTAAGTCTGTGTCCATACCACTGCTATTATTACCAGAGCCCTGCATGGATGCGGATATCCGCGGACTTAGTGTCTTGGCGGTTACAAACTGTATGGCAGTGCGGATAATTTTGCTGATAATTTCTAAATAATGACGTTTATTGATTTTCACTCAGGTATACTCTTACTTTTTGCTTGTGATTAGGTGACCCTTCTTGTCAGTGGTATGGTGATGTATTTAGGAGCCTTGAGATCATAAAGCCGTAAATCTGAGCTAAGACTAACCGACTCCTGCCCGCATATTAATGGAAGGAAAGAACATTTGCTAGTTGTTTTACGTCGCACCGACACAGATAGGTCTTACGGCGACGATGGGACAGGAAAGGGCTAGGAGTGGGAAGGAAGCGGCCGTGGCCTTAATTAAGGTACAGCCCCAGCATTTGCCTGGTGTGAAAATGGGAAACCACGGAAAACCATTTTCAGGGCTGCCGACAGTGGGGTTCGAACCTACTATCTCCCGAATACTGGATAGGAAGGAAAGAACAAAGGCCAATACGTCGGTAATTGTCACAAGAGAAAATCCCTCATAAACCTGTGACTGTAGGGTGCGAGGTGTGAGGCCTATTGTATTATGTTAACAGATCTATCAGTTTCATTACCTTGGGTGTAATATACTACCGTATAGATAAATATTTACAATATCCGCGAATAACTATTCGCGGATGCAGATATTATTTTACATATCCGCGCAGGGCTCTAATTATTTCCATACAATTCCAATATAAATAAATATTGTTACTTGGGTAGTAAAATAACTAACGATGGCCGAAATAAGGAGGACATAAAATGCAGACTAGCAAGAAACCATTTTATTAAGAAAAGAAATTTGATCACTCCGAACACCGATATAGAAATTAGAAAAATATTTTTGAAGTATTTCGTCTGGAATAATGGAATAATTTAGCAAGGCAGACGTTCGAGAAATTTGAAAATTCTTTGAAATTATTTAAGAAGATCCGGTAAAAACTGATAGGAAAATCTGCCACCTGGGCAACTGCCCTAAATGTAAATCAGTGGTGACTGATTGACTGATGGTGTGGCATTGTACGGATGTGAAACATGGAAAATAACTAGCACAGAAAGCAAGAGAATAAGAACTTTTGAAATGTTAAAGGTAAGATGGATGAGATAGCGAATCGAATTAGTGAGAGGAGAACTATTTGGCTAAACCTGACGAGAAGAAGAGATAGAATTATAGAACACATCCTAAGACACCAAAGACTTGTTCAGTTAGCTTTTGAGAAAGTGCAGGCGGTAAGAACAGTAGGGGTAGACCAAGGTATATGACAAAAAGATTCGAGCCGATGTAGGATGTAGTAGTTACGAGAAATGAAAAAGTTTAGTACAGGATAGGGTAGCATGGGGAGCTGCATCAAACCAGTTTATTGACAGATTACCCAAACAAGAACAACAAATCAAAGAGTGCCTGTCCAAAATTAAGCCACAAGCTCATACTTGTCAGATGATATGCATCTGAATAGGCCTTTCTAAGATGCAATGAAGAGGTTAAAAATATGCCCGTTCCTTACGGCTTACTGAAGAAAGAAAGAAAGAAAGAAAGAAAGAAAGAAAGAAAGAAAGAAAGAAAGAAAATAAACTTTTCCCTTTGCGAAAAATTAATGATCATGAATGTCTTTCAATAAATGAAACTCAACGTTATATCAAGGAGAACTGTAACTCTACGTCAAAGGAACTTAATTTGTAGCCGCATCGTCTTTGGCGACCAAGGCCTACGATAACGACTAATATGACGTCACTACGTTACACAAATTTTCGGATAACCCCCAGCCACAAAACATATTCATATCAATAACCGCCCAAGAGAAATCTACAACTACACGCAACATTGGAGAACATGATTTTTATTTACCAAAAAAAGGAGGAATCTCAGAAAGATCGCTCCTTCCTGGTTCAAGAGAGAAGGAGATTTTACTGATGAGAATTTTCATTTCCATATTGGCAACGTTGCTCGTATGTCATGTGCATTATGTAGGTTAGTTCCGTCAAGAGGGTTGGATGTTGGGCTAGTCGCCACACGAACACATGTTGAAGTTGTTAATTTTTTGTTCCGCTCTTGACTGCGGGTGTTCTTGGAATGTGCCTACCCCAGTTTCTCTTCTGTACACAAACACATGAGAGAGGGAAAAGGTCGACAAGTGCATATACAGCTGCCCATTCAGAACTCTCCGCAGGCTCCTAGCGTCCAAAGGGTGCAACCTGATACGGTGCCAAAACCCCCTGACAATAGAATGGTACAGATTATTATTATTATTATTATTATTATTATTATTATTATTATTATTATTATTATTATTATTATTATTCTTTCGAATGGGCCACCAGAGGACCACGTGCCAATTTCAATTCCTTCTTCTTTGTTCTTTCCTTTTCTTCCAGTACGCTTTCATCTGTTCACTATGTTTCTTCTTTCTGTCTTCAGACCACTTTGAACCAGTCGTTTTTACTTTCCTACCTTGGAATCCTATTTTCAATACGTTTAACCGAAAGCCTTCTCTATTATTTATTTCTTCTGTTGTTATATTGTTTTTTTCTAAATCCTTTCTTACTTCGTTGACCCAGCTTGTCGTTGATTTCTTACTCCACAAATATCTGAAAATCTTACTGGTTAATCTACTATCTTGCATTCGATATAAATGTCCAAAAAACATAAGTCTCCTTTTCCTCATTACATCTGATATATTTTCTATTTTTTGATATATTTCAGCATTACTTCGTAATTTCCAACCTTCTGCTGTGTTTTGTGGGCCTAATATTTTCCTCATGATTCGCCTTTCTAGTATTTCTAGCTTATCTAAATTATAGTTTAATGCCAGACACTCGCTTGCATATAGGCATTCTGGCTTCACTACTGTGTTGTAATGACTTATTTTTGCATTTTTGGATAGGCATCTTTTATTGTAGATATCTTTGGTGACACCATAAGCTCTCTCCATTTTATGTACCCTCTCCTCTACTGCAGATTTTTCTAAACCATTTTCTTGGATTATTTCCCCTAGATATTTGAATTTTTTTACCCTCTCTATTTGGCCAATATTATTATTATTATTATTATTATTGTTATTATTATTGTTATTATTTATTCGGTAGGGCCATCGTGGACCACGTAAAGTCTTGTCACATTTGGCAGTGAAGTTTGCTTTCTTTTGAGCCCAGAATTCCCTCACTTTTTTCTGAGTAGGCCTGGTTGCGATCCTCTGTCCAAGGAACACCGTGTCTTCATTTCGGTTCTTCGCCTCGGTTTACCCCGTTCGTCACTGTCATTTTTCGGAAAAAGATCTCTGTCAAAGGCGTCTTCCGGTTTGATCTGTAGCACTTTAAGGTCTTAGTTGGTGTTTCTAAACCAAAACATCGTGATTTCAGGTTTTGAATCAAAAAGGTGAAACCTGTTTCCGTCCATTCGTTTGAGGTGATCGTAAAATTGTGTCTTATTTTTTTCTATTTTGTTACAGACTTCCTTACTGGACCTTTTCTTGTGGATGTCATTCTTGTAGTTCGATCCCATGTTTCCCCTAATTATTCTGCGCTCCTTTATCTCCAGTTCTCAGAGGAGTCCCTTATTGGCATTTAAGGATAGGGTAGAATAGTTTCATAGTAACGGAATCTTAGTATTTTGGAAAAGGCATTTTTTACTGCGTGACATTTGGTAGGCTATTTCAAGTTTGCGTGTTCGTTCCCTAAGTGCTTCCTTGTCCAGTCAGTCCATTCCTCATGATGATCTCATTCACGTACTTAAATGTTTCTACTGGCCTGACGTCCCTGTATGTTGTCTTCTTTGATGTTAGTCATTTCTTCGGTTTTTTCAAACAATAGTATTATTGTTCTCACTAATGGCTGTGCTGAGAATGGTTTTCTGTGGATTCCCAGGCAAATGCCGGGACTGTACCTATTCATAGACCTCAGCAGATTCCTTCCACCTCCTTACCAAATTTCACTCACCATCATATTTATTAGCCATGAAGGACATCCCATATTAATTCATATCACCTCATCCCCAACACCTTACCAGGAAACAGAAAAAAGGGGTATATATTATTATTATTTTTCTTGTTTCGTTTCGGCCAACTAAGGACCACGTCATTTCAACTGTTTCCCTTGAGCTTTAATGTTGGTCCAGTACTCCTTCATTCGTATACGGTGTTGCTCCTTTCGTTCTTCCGTCCATGCCTTCCCAGTTTTCATCTTCGGCTTTGGTAGGAAACTCTGATGTTCTTGGAGTTTTTTCTTAAGTGGGACACGCTCCTGGATATCTTCAAATGAGATCCCAATCTCCTGCAGATCTTTCTGTACCTCACTGAACCATGCCCCCTTTGCCTTTTTCTCTTGGAGGAAAGTGAAAATGCGGTTGGTTAACCGTGTTGAATTCATTCGGGCAATGTGTCCATAAAAAGTAATCCTCCTTTTTCGCATCACATCAGTTATTTTCTCCACATGCGAGTACAACTCCTGGTTGTGCCGTCTCCTAAACCCGCCGTTGTCTCTGACTGGACCTAAGATTCTTCTCAAAATCTTTCTTTCCTTGGCCTCCAATTCCTCAGTCATGCCTTTTTTGTTCATGGCGAGACATTTCGCAGCATATAGAGCCTCTGGCCGGATAACAGTGCAATAGTGTTTGATTTTTGCATTCAGAGATATAGATCTTTTGTTATAGACATTTTTAGTCAGATGGTAAGCCATTTCCATTTTATTCATGCGTGAAGAAAAGGCTTCTTTTTCGGACAAGTTAGGTTCTATCCATTCACCAAGATACTTAAATTTTTCAACTCGCTTGACTTTTCCGTGAGTCCCTTCTAGCTCACTTGGCGCCAGCTTGATGTTTGTAATGAATTTCGTTTTCTCAAAGGAGATTTGAAGGCCCACCTTTGCAGCTTGTGTTTGAAGCTGGTTGATCTGCTTCGTGGCCACATCCAAGGAATCAGCGAAAACCGCGAGATCATCTGCAAATGCTAGACAGTCAACTGAAAGGTTCTTGTTCTTGTGGCCTAGTCTGACTCCGCTTTCGACTCCTTCATAACTCATTTATCTGCGCCATTCACGGATCACTTTCTCAAGAACGCAGTTGAACAACAGAGGCGAGAGACCATCTCCTTGCCTAACTCCTGTCCGTATATTATTATTATTATTATTATTATTATTATACACACGAACCTCGTAACACAATGAACACTTAAATAGCCGACGACCTCGATGACCACATCCTATAACGTCCTCGGCTACGCAGAAGGTTGGCTAGCAAGGACCAATTCGGCAGCAGTTTCATTCAATCATTCGTTTCGCGTCTCCCTCATGTTTTATGGCGCTACAAGGCAGGAATTCTAATGAGTACAGACGCGATAGCATGTTGCGTTCCTTTGCTTCATACTCTGTAACCTAACGTGCCGCGTTTTGGAACACGCTCAACATTTCGGCTCCAGTAACAGCGTTTGCGAGATAAGGCTTTGGAATAATCAATTACGCAAATCTTGTGCATGGAGAGGAAGAATGGATTGTGCTAAAGTAAGGCCATGTACAACACTGTTGGACCTTAATACAAAATCAACATGGCCGACGGATCGGTTGAATGTAAGCAAGCGAGTGATACACGAACATAACCTTCTGATTAATAGTATTGAATTGCCAACTTGTCAATAATAACGTACAAATTTAAATATTTCATGTTAAATTTTTAAAAAAAGATCCATCTGAAAATATAGCAAAGCAAAGCAAAGCCATCTCCGTACAGGCCATGAAGGCCCTTGGAGGGGCGGAAGGTAAAGGCGGAGTGGTTAGCTCTACGCCCGGCCACCTTGGCCCCCAGGAATTAACCTGGTACTCATTTTAGTGTAGGCTGAGTGAACCTCAGAGCCATATGCACCTCCGGAAGTGGAAATCTCGTTTCTTAAATTTTACGACTTCCTGACGGGGACTCGAACCCACGTCCTTCCGGGCGAACCGAGCAAAGCCTCGGCCAGGCAACCCCTATCTGAAAATATACATCATCTATATATATAGTAAGAGTTTTGTTTTAACAGCGAATCTCCCACCAGGGCGACAGCACTAAATTCAGATCAATGATGAGTGGTGAGTCTAGACATCAGATTTTGAGCCACTAAACTCGTGTCCTCATCCTGAGACTGTGCAGCTCTTTGCAGCCATTCTTAAATTTCTGGCAGTACCGGGAATCGAACCCGGACCCCCGAGGGCGGTAGCTAATAGTGCTAACCATTACGCTACGGCAGCGGACTTTTATAAAGTAATAGGTTAGAATGCAAACTAATTTGGCTTGTAGAAAATAGCATGCAACCCGTTTTTCAATAATGTAGCAAGAGTAACATACAATAAATATTGTAGGACTTCTATAGGCCGTACCCCTAACGTCTATGCAAACATCATAGCACAACAGTTGTACAGGGTAGTGTATACTTGTTACTCTCTTAAGTTTGCATTCTAAACTATCCAAACCCGTACCAAGCGACCGCTGCGCAGCCCGAAGGCCTGCAGATTACGAGGTGTCGTGTGGTCAGCGCGACGAATCCTCTCAGCCGTTATTCAACACCGGGGACGCTATCTCACCGTCAGATAGCTCCTCAATTCTAATCACGTAGGCTGAGTGGACCTCGCTCCAGCCCTCAGGTCCAGGCAAAAATCCCTGACCTGGCCGGGAATCGAAACCGGGGCCTCCAGGTAGGCAGGCACGCTACCCCTACACCACGGAACCGGCATTCTCACCTATCAGTGCTGAAAAATCAGGACTTCGCTGATGACTGACTGATTGAAAAAGGTACTGTAATGTTATACTCTGGATTAATTAAAAACGAGAAATAACATACAACTAGGGGACCCGTGCGAGAAATCTCGCATGTTCATAAAGTATGTGGTGGAGTAGCCCCCTGCTGAACCAAGGAATACACAAATCAGTATAATATTATAGGCAGTCTTACTTACCACTTAATGTAATCTTTGATGTTTTAACATTTATGGTATCCACTTGAACGAAAGCAATTGCAAGTGCATTATTATACTGACGAATGTTCCGGAAGTACTTTTTGGTTTTACTATCATTCTTTTCTTAACTCATAATTTAAGCATATCATAATGATATAAAACAGGCGCCCCAGCGGCCAAAATGTGAAGTAGATAGCAATGATGACACGTATATTCCTACAGCAACAGTATTTGCAAATCGCACACTTCGTACAATTTTTCAAACTCATTTTTAAAAGAAATTATCCATATTTATGAAATGAGAATGCAATTCGTCACTGCTAATGTCTATTCTCTTTCTTTTGAATGCTCATTTGTCACGATCGGTTACTTGTGGATCTATACTACTGAAATAATACATAATTATACGATATCAACATGAATAAATAAATGCATATGATTAACTGGATTAAAGCCACTTATTTATAACTAAAACAAAGCTGAGCTTTCCACCAAATTACATTGGCCTTCATCAGGCCATGTGGAGTTCTGCTTCTGACAGTAAACATATAAATTAAGAACGTAGAAGTCGCCACCATACTATCCATGACCGTCTTCCCTGTTGGAAATTATTTGGGCGCAGCTCTATCTTTATGGCTTTCCTGATAAGTCAAGCATAGAAGTCTTTTACAGGCTTCAAATTATCAACTACATGAAGACCTGTACTCCATAAATACATGCATACCCCCACCACAGCACAGCGCGATGTTACCTGAGTCCAGTGCAATTTGGCGGAAATCTCAGCTTTGGTTTAATAATAAATAGGCTTTGTTTTCGTAATAAATAAGGGGCTTTAATCCAGTTAATCATACGATTTATTTATTTATTTATTTATTTATTTATTTATTTTAATACAATGAGCCAAGAAAACCTCCCTTTATTAATTTCAACATGAATGTTTCAATAGTTGCCTAAACTATATATTTTAAGTGGGTCATCGGCGACCCCATAGTGTAGTTTGTGTCACGAAAGTGACAGGCTCTTGTTCTAGGGTTAAAAACTAGTCAATAAAAGTACGTGTAATATCTCAACTACTCAAATTAGTGCGACATCCAGCCGTTGAGTTCAAGATAATGCCATTACCCACTTCATGAAGACTGATAAGAAAGCCTTCTCCCATCAGCCACTTGAGAGCAGACTCCCACTTGCCACTTAACTCCTTCCTCATTGGCCAGATTGCCTCCTGGGACTTCAAACATCCCGAGAGAAGATGATAAACTACTGTGAAGCGCTTAACGAATACATCACGTTATTTATAAAAAAGAACTTACACACGTGTAACTGTATTTCCTCGTACGGTTCTTATAGCAGCCATGTGTGGCTTGATCTTGATGGAAAGTTCCAGCACCACCCTCTCACATCCTTCCAACCCTTCAGTTACTTGTCTCTCAGCAGCTGAGTTAACGGAGTTCTCACGACCCCCGCATGTGGCAGGTTCACCCGACGGTGAACTCTAACGCCGCTAGTAACAGGGCCTACATCACAGGCCTGGCTACTTTTCAGTCAGTAAGGTTAATTAAAAATACGTCATACTGGCTTCTCCATGTCTCAGACTTGACAGCATGCCACAGATTCTCCTTTTTAATATGTCGAGCAGTGTCCTAAACCAATGGTATTCAAAGTGTGGTAGGCGCACCACTAGGGGTTCGCAAATTTATCGCAGCTTCTATACTCCGCACGGCTTTACTTCTAAATTGACGTTTCGCAAAACAAATGAGCCATCACCTAACCTCTGTTACCAGCGCGCTACCGCCGCGAGAACAGCTGAAGCAATACGACCGCGCCAAACAGTCCTCGTAAAATGTAATATCGTACCCAGAAAAGTTAATGAATCGGGATTGAAAAATTCACCTAAAATAAGAATAAATTAAGAATAAATGAGAATGAGGAAATAGCACAACACTAACCGCTAATGGCTGGCACCGAAAGGAGATTATGGCCTACAAAGGGAACACTCCACTGATCTCAGACTCATGCTAAACACGCACGAACTAAGTATACTAACCAATACACGGACATAAATAAAACTACAGTTATTTTATATACTGAACTACTAAACCTGTATTGAACTAACTTACGCTAATATGAAAAGCCCTAGTTACTGAAGAAAAATGAAAAATGTCGCGAACCGTACAGAATACCATACACGCTGAGCAAGATAGGTTAACCATGTGGAGAATGTAAATATTAGAGCTGGCAACTAGGTTTGGAGATCGCACTCTGTCGATATAAATCGATGTAAATGGCTGTTTGGGACTGATTGAATCACGGCCGATTTGATGCGTCGCTCTAGCTAGGAGCGCAGAGAGGGATCCAGTCGGCCGTGATTGGATGTCTATGTCTATGCATAACCACCAGACAGAGCCAAAATAGGCCAAAACGTCAATTTAGAAGTAAAGTAGTGCGGAGTAGAACTGCTTTGACTCAAAAAAGGGTTGAACCTGCTCATTTTCAATAAAATCTTGCTTTGATTTAGTGTTTTTGTCTAGCACTACACAGAGCCCCTTTTCCGAAGTATTCATTCTAAAATATGTGTCAGTATGTACCTCCCATTGATTAGGAATATACGAGGGGCAGCACATTTTATTTCTTGGCCAACTTACGTTTTTAAAAATTGGAATTTTGCCTGGGGCATCTTTGAATATTACCGTTTAGTCTCGTGAAGTTCCATTACTTTCCGATAGAAGGCAGCACTATAACTAGCCTTCGAAATGGCGTCTGTAACGGAGGTGCCTACCAAACAGAGAGCAGTTATGAAACATGGATTCATCACGTCGAACCGGAAACAAAACGGGAATCCATGACGCCAAACCAACTCTCCCACGAAGAAAAACTTCAAAACCATACCCTCAGTTGGTAAAGTCATGGCTACGGTCTTCTGGGACTCTGAAGGGGTTCGATGTCCTTCCTCGTGGTGAAACAATCAACTCGGAAGTGTACTGTTCTACTCTAGGGAAATGGAAGACTTTCTCCACGACAACACAAGACCTCAACACAAGTCTGCGGCCCCGACAGGAGCTCACAAATCTTCAGTGGACTGTTCTTCCTCATCTACCCCACAGCCCGAATCTCGCGCCTTCTGACTTCCATCTATTTGCCTCAATGAAGGATGCATTCCGCGGGAAACACTACGTGGATGATGGGGAAGTTACCGATGCAGCATGATGTAACTCCGACATCGACAAGTCGAATGGTGCCATGCAGGCCCTCATATTACGGTGGCGTAAGGCTGTAACACTTAACGGAGACTATGTTGAAAAATAGCGAATTGTAGCAAAAAGATTGGGCAATAACATGGACTTTTTGAATCCTCAATAAAACCAACCTGCTCTTAGAAAAAAATATGTGTTGCATTATATATTTATATATTGAACTCCCTTCGTAAAAATGATTACATAATATGCTACACTGTTCTTTTTTAATTTTTTGTTTCAAAATTCACTCATTCACCTCAATTTTTTTCAGTAGCAATGTATTTTAGCCCAACTCTGTGGTGTAGTGGTTAGTGTGATTAGCTGCCACCTCCGGAGGCCTGGGTTTGATTCCCGGCTCTGCCATGAAATTTGAAAAGTTATACGAGGGCTGAACTCAGCCTCAGGAGGTCAACTGAGTAGAGAGGGGCTCAATTCCCTCCTCAACCATCCTCGAAGTGATTTTCCGTGGTTTCCCACTTCTCCTCCAGGCAAATGTCGGGATGGTACCTAACTGAAGGCCACGGCCGCTGCCTTCCCTCTTCCTCGTCTATCCCTTCTAATATTTCCATCCCCCGAGAAGGCCCCTGTTCACCATAGCAGGTGAGACCGCCTGGGAGAGGTACTGGTCATTCTCCCCAGTTGTATCCCCAGACCCAAAGTCTCACGCTCCAGGACACTCCCCTTGAGGCGGTAGAGATGGGATCCCTCGCTGAGTCCGAGGGAGAAACCAACCCTGAAGGGAAAGCAGATTAAGAAAGAAAGAGCCATGTATATTCTACAATAGTAATTGTTGCATTAATAATAATATATTCATCGTGCCGGCCCCGTGGTGTAGGGGTAGCGTGCCTGCCTCTTACCCAGAGGCCCCGGGTTCGATTTCCGGCTAGGTCAGGGATTTTTACCTGGACCTGAGGGCTGCTTCGTGGTCCACTCATCCTACGTGATTAGAATTGAGGAGGTATCTGACGGTGAGATAGTGACCCCGCTCTAGGAAGCCAAGAATAACGGCCGAGAGGATTCGTCGTGCTGACCACACGACACATCGTAATCTGCAGGCCTTCGGGCTGAGCAGCGGTCGCTTGCTAGGCCAAGGCCCTTCAAGGGCTGTAGGCTAGTACCATGGGGTTTGGTTTTGAATATTCATCGTGGCTAGGCAATGAAAATCTCGTAATACCACTCTCGAGAAAGCCACGTTTCTCCGCCTGCCTTGTGAAGGCTTGCCACGTTGCCCGAGAAGGCCACAGAAGAGCCCAATGGTCGAATAATTGGGATATCATTGAGCAATGAAAATGCCAGGAACAGTTATCCGGCCATTGTATTAAAACAATAACTACCACCACCCACCAGTGTTGCCAACTTAGCGGATTTTCCGCTAAATTTGGCGGAATTCTAGATTTATTATAGCGGAATTTAGTGTTTTATCCATTTTACGTTCTTTTTTTAACTTGTACTCCAGTCTGTCTCCGAGCTATTCCGTATTTCTTGTCAGGAGCTAGCAGTCACATGAGGAAAACATGTTATTTGGATTTGATGTTCTGAGATCATGGTATCAAACTTATAAAACGTGGGGAAAGAGTACTTATCTCTTAGTTGACGAATGGCGACAGATAATGAAACTGTGAGAGAGTAGTATTTATATTCATGCTATGAAGGAAGACCGTTTAATAAACTGGCCTGTTTTGTGTGCGACCCTTGAGGTAGAGGATTTACCTACTTTGCACCCGACATTAAAACGCCAACAAGTTTTAGCTCGCCGGCAGGGGGTTAATCCCAGTGATACAGATCAGGTGAATGCAGACATTTATTATTATTATTATTATTATTATTATTTTGCTATTTTGTTTTACGTCGCACCGACACATATGTCTTATGGCGACGATGGGAGAGGAAAGGCCTAGGAAGTGGAAGGAAGCGGCCGTGGCCTTAATTAAGGTACAGCCCCGGCATTTGCCTGGTGTGAAAATGGGAAACCACGGAAAACCATCTTCAGAGCTGCCGACAGTGGGGCTCGAACCCACTATCTCCCGATTACTGGATACTGGCCGCATTTGAGCGACTGCAGCTATCGAGCTCGGTATTATTATTATTATTATTATTATTATTATTATTATTATTATTATTATTATTATTATTATTATTATTATTATTGCTTACTGTATTGCTCATTATTTGATATCGTATTTCTTGCCTGATTTTAAGCAGTATTTAGCGGATCTTGAAAATATAAGTTGGCAACACTGCCACCCACACCTCAGAACCTAATAGCGTCGGGGTCGTAAAAGAACAAGAATTGACCAAGTGAGGTCAGATAGGTTATATGAAAGTGAGGAACCTGGCACAAGTAAGTGGAAGCAATACCAGAACTCACCTAAGGGCCCCGTGGTAATCAACACGCGTTCCAAAGTTGGGAGCCCCTGGGACTCTTCTTAGTCGCCTCTTACAACAGGCAGGGGATACCGTGGGTGTCATTCTACCGCCCCCACACACAGGGGGAAACAGTCAATGTGTCCGAGCAGTTCTACGTAAAGTCCGTTACCCTATTAGTGTGCAGTCAAAATACTAAATGATTGTTAACTGCACAATCACGCCATACTTCTATTTAATATTAATACATGTGTAATGTGTAACTAATGATGGCAGGAGTAAGGAGGACAAAACATGTAGACTAACACAAGCAAAGAAGGCCTTTCTTAAGAAAAAAAATTTGCTCACTTCAAACATAGGAATTAGAAAGCTGGTTTTCGAAGACTTTCGTCTGGAGCGAGGCATTTTATGGAAATGAGACATGGACAATAACTCGGTCAGAAAGAAAGAGAATAGAAGCTTTTGAAATGTGGTGTTCCAGAAGAATGCTGAAGGTGAGATGGATAGATGCAATCACGAAAGAAGAAATACTGAATCGAATTAGTGAGAGGAGATCAATTTTGGCTAAATTAGACGAGAATAAGAGAGAGACTGACAGGACACATCTTAAGACACCCAGGACTTGTTCAGTTTGATTTTAGTGAAGTGTAGGCGGTAAGAACGGCAGGTACGAATATCACAAGGAATTCAGAGAAGATGTAGGATGCAATAGGTTAGCACAGGATAAGGTGGCATGGAGGGCTGCATCAAACCAGCCTATGGACTTAACCTAACACCATTGCACTACAGCACTGAAGGACCTTGGCCTACCAAGCAACCGCTGCTCAGCCCGAAGGCGTGCAGAACACGAAGTGTCATGTGGTCAGCACGACGAATGAAAAGTAATCCTAATATTGCCATCAACTCATTAAACCAAATCACAGGGAAATTAAAATTACCTATCCCCATTCCCTTACAGAAAGAGTGTGGAAAGACGCACGGTCTCTGATAAGCCTTCCGAAACTAAAACGAACTCCGTCCATATGAACGAGTCATGCACTCGGATACCATTACTTAATATATTTGTTGAATACCTGGCTCACCACCAAATTTATCAAGTCACAAATTAAGATGAGTTAGAGCTTTCTCTAAAATATCGCGAAGTCCCTATCTTTGAAATTCTGTTGCTAAATGACTTCAAAAAGCCTTCAGATCGCTAAATAAGGAACTTTATTTTGCGAATATTAATGTCAGTTAATTCCCTCATTTGGTTTCAACATTTGGAGATTCATGTGGAAAAAAGTGTATTTCTGTCTTTCGTAAGAGTTCATCTATTCGCTTTTTTCAATCGATTTTTCATCCGACACACTTAAACCGAAAAACGTATTCAGAACGCATCCGATTTTATTCGATGCGATAAAACTGAACGTTATTTTAAACACATTCAATTAATTCATTCGATTATTTAAATAATCGGATGGAGATTATTCGATTGTTAAAAGTATTCGACTATCTTACTACTACAGTGAACATTTATCTTCCTGCTCGAAATTCGCTCAAAGAGCATCAAAAAGCTTACCATTATGTACTTTTTCTCAATGTTGATGTACCCCACCACCACCATCACATTCCCAGAACCCGAGAACTTCATGTTCTCTATACATTTTTGTCCCCCTCCACACAGGCCCCAGGGGCTCTGAAATTTGGAGCGTGGGTTGGCGACCACGGGGCCCTTAGCTGAGTCCCGGCATTGCTTCCACTTACTTGTCCCAGGCTCCTCACTTTCATCCATCCTATCCGACCTTCCTTGGTCAACTCTTGTTCTTTTCCGACCACGACGCTATTAGGTTAGTGCTAGTGCTAGTTGTTTACGTCGCACCGACACAGATAGGTCTTATGGTGACGATGGGACAGGGAAGGGCTGGGAGTGGGAAGGAAGCGGCCGTGGCCTTAATTAAGGTACAACCCCAGCATTTGCCTGGTGTGAAAATGGGAAACCACGGAAAACCCATTTTCAGGGCTGCCGACAGTGGTGTTCGAACCTCTTATCTCCCGAATACTAGATACTGGGCTATTAGGTTTGCGAGGCCTAGGGAGTCTGTCATTTTTACGCCCTTCGTGGCCCTTGTCTTTCTTTGACCGATATCTTAATTTTTCGAAGAGTCGGATCCCTTCCATTTTTTTTTCTCTGATTAGTGTTATATAGAGGATGGTTGCCTAGTTATACTTTCTCTTAAAACAATAATAATCACCACCATCACCACCCCTCCACCCAAAGCAGTTCCAATTCCTAATCGTCGCTACTGGGTACACAGATCACTGCCACAAGAATCCTGGCCACCACTTTGGCGGAAGATGACCCACTCAACTTTGTTTAAAATGAAAATCCACTTTGTTTAACGCCCTGCAAAAAAATAATATTACACGGAACAAACACAACGGGCGGAGACTTGGCGAAACACTATCCTTCTCAAATTGAGCGAAGTATTCCAGTGTCGCTAGCGTAAACAAAAAGGTTTTTGAAACAACCAAGCCATGGTGGGTTGTTTATTCAGGAGGCGAGTCTGCCAACCAAACGACACACACAAGTCCTGAGTGTTTTCAGCTGTGCGGAATACGTGGGAACATCACTTTGGTTTTACAGAACCCGGTTGTCTGATGAAGAAGCAGTTCTCTGTGTCGCTAAATGAACACTTCAATTAGTAACTCACTTCAGCTTGCCTAAAACTCGTTGGCGTGCTCATGTGAAATGTTCTACACACGCAGGTGAGTATCACTTTAATGCTGGCCGCAGACTGGCCTTCCCAACCCGTCAAACAATGAACAGAAACAGAAATATCAGTAGGCCAACATGAACGAACTGATAAATTAAATCAGGGGTCCCAGCTATTGAAAATTAGTGGGGGTGTTCTAACTCACAGTCCAAGAAAACTCCACAGTTCTAGCCCTTCAGGCAAGCAACTCAATGTTGAAAACATCCTAGGGATATGAGCTATGAAAGTTAGGTAAATAAAGTTTGAGAATACATTCTTTATTTATTCCTAAAAATTACAAACCTTTCTTTTTAATCATCGTTATCCGGTCGATCAGATCACGGCCCACTTGATGCGTCGCTCTAGCTAGCTTCTTACGGAGCCTAAAGAGTGATCCAGTTGGCCGTGATTAGATTAGCAGTTTGCCTTTTCCTACCACTACGAGCGCTAATGAGTCAATGTCTTGTTTCACTTGAGCACCGCTACGAGCGCTAATATGAGTCAATGCAGAGTTTCACTTAAGCCTTTCAGTGGGCACATTTTTTAAAGAAATCGAAAAATGCCTGAGGGTATTGAACTAAGAAACACATTACTGAAAGAATTATATAAATAGGTTATTTTAGCTGCGATTTATATTTAAAAAAGAAAAAGAGCAAAGGAAGCATTTAGGCGGGAAGTGATTTTCGACATTTGTTCTATATAGCTTCATAGAGCTACCCAAGAATCACAATTTGAAACCTTCCTGGGCCCTTTAAGGCCTTCAACTTTCAGCACAACTGAGGAAATTGCAGACCCTTACTTTGTTAAGAAATATTTTCAACCTTAAAAGGTGAGCGGGAAGCCCCAGAAAATCTCAAAAATGTTTTAGGTGTTTTTGATGAGCAATACTTGTTGGCAAACATTATTTATAATTTTATTAGCCGCTTCTTCAACAATAATACACGAGTACAAACAAAAGTTCACATACAAGTTAAAGGTGTATTAATCATGAAAAAGTAAGAGATTTTACATCTTAATTATAATACAGTCGAACCTCGATATCTCGAACTTCCATAACTCGAATTTTCAGTATCTCGAAGTAACTTAAATTTCCCGGGCGTTTGTCCTATTCTTCACGTGTATTTATTTCTCGATTACTCGAAATTCGGTTCGATTTCTCGAAGCAAACATTACTCTGTAATTCGAATTATGTGCAACATTAACTGTGCATTACGATATTTGTGGTTTGTGAGGAACAAAGTTAACAAGTAAAGAAAGGTTTACAGTGATGCCGGGAGCTAATATGATGGGAACCGAAAAACGAAAACTGCTAGTGATCTGAAAATCGGCGAAGCCTCGCTGTTTCTCGAGTGTGAATTAATTACTGGTCACGTACGAGAGCAACCCCCGAAGTCGCGGATGACAAGCTCCATTTACAAATCTCGGCTGCGCGGTATTGACGAGAAGTTTCAACGTGAAAAGAGGAAAGGTTAACAGTAACAAACAGAAGATACTAGTGGATTTTTTTTTCAAATGTATTAATGGAGGTATGTTTCTAGTTTCACTATTGTATCCTGTCTTATAATAATTTCCTGTGGCTATTTCTAGCCGAGTGCAGCCCTTCAGACCCTCCATTGAGGGTGGGCGGCATCTGCCATGTGTAGGTAACTGCGTGTTAATGTGGTGGAGTATTGGAATGAACCAATGAAGGTTAAAATCCCCGACCCGCCCGGGAATCGAACCCGGGACCGTCTGAACCGAAGGCCAGTACGCTGACCATTCAGCCAACGAGTCGGACATCCGGTCTTATAAAAAGTTACTATAATAAGTGTTATAATGAAAGTAATGCCGTAAAATAGAGTTTGTTTGTACATGTTTAAATACTGTTATAAATAATGTATTCAGTATAAGCCCGTGGATACATATGATTCAGTTATGTGCTATACATGCTCAAAAACGGTATTCTCGATAACTCGAAGTAAAATTAGGCTCCCGAGATGATTCGAGATATCGAAGTTTATTTATTTATTTATTTATTTATCTATTTATTTATTTATCTGAAAGTACACAGGTTTTACACCCAATTAAGTACCTTCTTGACATTCAGTAACAAGTTGAAGTTTAACAAAAACAGAGTTAAAAATGAACAAAAAACAAAATAGAACAAAATTAACATTACAGTATATATACCATTTACAGTTGATAATAAAGGAAAAATTCACTAAGAAATCACACAGTAATACAAAGCAAAAGACAATGCAAAAACAAAGAAACTTAAAACATGAATGAGTACACTGGGGAATATGAAGAATACCACACAGAAGGAATTATCAAAAATTTACAAATTGTAAAGGCAGGCTTCTAGTTTCTTACTGAATTCTTTATCCGATTTGGTGAATATATCGACTTCCTTTGTTACGGTGTTATAAACCGTTGTCATTTTTACGAAAGGTGAATTTGACTGATGCACTGTTCTTGACGTTTGAACGTGAAATAATTGGTGCTGACGTGATCTTGTCTGCGGAACATGGAATGAAATGCGTCTTAACAGGTGCAAGGAATCAAATCGTCCTATTACAATTTTTCTCAGTATTTGTATAGAAATTAGGGACCGTCTGGTTTTCACTGGTTCCACTGTATCTGAAAGTATCAACAATTTCAAGGTTTTGACCATGGATTTTCACAATGCCTTTCCCTCGTCTGTTTCTCTTCCTGATATCACCATGGTCATGCTTTCCTCTGAGCTAATTTTAATACTGTGCCTCAGTTTTCAATTTCGGCTTCTTTGTCTCGCTCAGAATGAGCCCTGTACGAGTAACTCTCCCTTGAAGGTAAGAAACGTCAGTTTAATTGTGCCCCTATGTCTCGGGCAAGAAGGAAAAAGTTTCGTTCTAAAAATAACTTCATATGATACATTAAGATGCAGTCGTGATTTAGTGTCATCGTTTATGTCTGGGAAGGGGTACTCCCCATGTGATAACTATGATGTAAGCTCGACAAGTGTGTCTGTCTGACTCCCTTCCCATGTGTGTCGGAACCCTTGCGTGGGAAAAGTAACTTGTTATGTCTGGCTGACTTCTCCTCCCACCGGTCTTACCCCTTCCAGGTTGGCATGGTGAAGGTCAGGGTAGCAAAACCGATTACTTGGCTCTGATCTTCATTTTTTTTACATGTATTTATCCAGAGAGAGTTTTGAAATTGAGTTTTATTGGGGCGCCGATGACCTAGATGTTCGGTCCTTTTAAAAAACAATCATCATCATAGTGATCATCATCACCATCATTTTTGAATGAAAATCCACAGCCTGTTTCCCGGGTCATAAATGGAATGAATGAAGCCGCCATCTAGCGGCGAGGATACGAACTGTGCCGGCTGACGAAGCCTGTTGCACTCCTCTGCGGCAATGATCATTGAATGACAGATGAAATGAGATAATATTGGAGAGTGCTACTTGAACGAAAGATGACAGGGAAAACCGTAGTACCCGGAGAAAAACCTGTCCCGCCTCCGCTTTGTCCAGGACAAATCTCACATGGAGTACCCGGGATTTGAACCACGGAACCCAGCGGTGAGAGGCTGACGCGCTGCCAACTAAGCCACAGAGGCTCACTTACAAAATTAGTTAAAGATAAAAGTGAATAAATATAAAACAAATTAAATTCATAAATGCATACATACATACATACATACATACAGTGAGTCACAATGAAACTCATACACGATCGTAATCTATTTGTTTCATTACGAACAGAAAGTTTGGTGATTATATTTGCCATGTTTTTATGTGCAATGTAAAATGTATATCTTGTATTATTATGCCACTACTTGTTAGTTACCTTGTCCATAAATTAGCACAAGTATCTTTGATTCTTTGGTATTATGCTACTGCTCGAGGTCACAAGGAAACTCATACAAACCTCGATGGACAGGTATAAACACTGTACGTTTGGCTGTCAAGTGCAATACGAAACGCAGGAGACAATTCAGTTTGTCATCAAGCGTTGCGAAGTAAAGATAAGTATAGGCCCTAGTGTAATTATGAGCCGTCAGAGGGGCCAGTCTTCGAAAGAAGGGAGAGAGTTGAAGATATTTCATTATAAAACAAACATCATTAAGATAAATTGGCTAAATTGTGAACAAAAGTCAATCAGCTGTGCAGTGTGTTATGGATAGGTACAAAAGTACCAACCGCATTGAAAATAAGGACAAAGTAAGCCAAAATAGAATCTTTAATTCCGCAGATGAACGTTGGATACTACGAGAGGTTGAGAAGAATCCAATGATTAGTGCTCCAGAACTTGCTGTGATGATTGAGGAACATACAGGGAAGAAAGCCCATCCAGAAACAATTAGGCAAATTATCAGAAAAAGTAACAGGCATGGAAGAGTAAGTAGGGAAATAGCATTAGTCAACAAACTGAACAGGAAGAATAACGTATCCACAAAGACGCACACGAGATGCTGCCAGCTGGTACAATTATTTTATTCACATGTATCTACATATTAAACACACACATAACCTTAATCGCTGTTGGCACAAACAAAACACTCACATCACAAACCGCCATTTAAAAAACTACCAATCGCTGCACATGGAAATTACAACCTTGAAACACAGTTGAAAACAGTTGACTACTTAAAAGCATGTCGCACACTTGGTCACAAGCATAACCTTCCAATAACTTCCAAATAATAATTCGTTCAACAACTAACTTGTCACCGTCAAGATCGTGTCTGGCCAGGTTTCTAGAAAGCTACATGTATGTAAATATGCCTATGTAATTATTTTAACTGTATATAAGAACATCATGTAGAATGTAATTGTATATTTGTATATTATAATTTTTAAGTGGTGATGGAGGCACTTTTGTGTATATGGGGCTATGCCCTTTCTCCATTCACCATCCCTAAATTGTAACTACAATTAGTGGAAAATAAATAATAATAATAATAATAATAATAATAATAATAATAATAATACATTACAAAAAAACTACTTTCGTGAAAATTCTAGAGTGCGTAATACATAGATTGTAATGTACAGAATATTCTCAATCGTTCTCATGTCTGTACCATTCTGGAAGTTTCAGTGTGTTTCACAATTATGGATTACAATTTATATATACAGGTAAGAATACATTATAATATTAATTTATAGGTATTTATTTACATTAACGGAACTGATATAAATGTCTGTGTACAGGACAGGTTTCATGACATAACCTCAAACACGATAAGATCATTCAACTACGTAAATAATAATAATAATAATAATAATAATAATAATAATAATAATAATAATAATAATAATTTGAGCTCGATATTTGCATTAGTTACCCATGTGTGAGAGAACATTGTTTTCAAGTTATACCTGTTTATCACACTTGCGTCAAGGAGAGGTTACAGTTTGTTCGAGAGCACATAGGAAAATATTTTAACTTCTGGAAAACGGTAATATTTGCAGATGAAAGCAAATTCGACATCTACGGATCAGATGGGAAAGTGACTGTCTGGAGAAAACTGAATGAAGACCTAAAACCTACCAATATGCGACCAAGTGTTAAATACGGTGGAAGACGTGTTAATGTCTGGGAGTGTATGGTAGCTAGTGGGATAGAGAAGTTGACTTTCATTGTCGGGATAATCTATAAAAATGTGTAATTGAACATAATGAAAAACAATTTACCTGCTAATGCTTAAAAAACTTGGAATGCAAGTATTATCAGGATAACGACCCCGAGAACAAAGCTTACATAGTGTGAATGTGGCTGCTGTATAACTGTCCAAAGGTGCTGGCAACACCACCTCAGTCACCAGAGAACTTGTGGGTATCTCTTAGAAATGGCAATAAGAAAACATAAGATTTTCAACAAAAATGACCTGAAAGCTGTTTTACTCGAACAATGGGAAAACCTTAGTTCATCATTCTGCGATTAATTGGTACGATCCATGCTTGCCCGTTTGAGGGATGTTAGACAAGCCAAAATACTGATTTTGTAGATGATTGTATCTTATTCGGAGCTTCAAAGATCTACAATGGGGTGTATGAGTTTCACTGTGATCTCTTTTTGTGTATGTTTGAGAAAAGGTTTTTAATTTCCTCTGTAGATGAAATATACTTATGTACTGTCGTAGAAAATTATGTATTGGAAACAACAGAGTTAAAACCAGCTTGAGATAATAACTATACATTTGTTGGTAAATGCTCAAAGAAATATTTTGCCGATTGTATGAGTTTCATTGTGACTGACACACTATTATACTTTATCAGTCTGCAGTGGTAAGAATCAAGGCTATGAAAAAAGCAGCAGCAATCCAGAAAGGAGTGAGGCAAGGCTCCAATTTGTCCCCGTTCCTTTCGAATGTTTACACAGGACAGGAGATAAAGGAAATAGATAAATTTGGAAAAGGGATCGCAATCCAAGCAGGGGAAATCAAAACTCTGAGATGATCTTGCCATTCTATGAGGCAGCAGATCTGGAGAAATTGCAGAGTCTTGGGGAAGGAGTACTAAGTCCAAAACAAAAGTAATGGAGTGCAGTCGAATGGAGTCAGGTGATGCAGGAAATATTAGATTAGGAAATGAAGTCTTAAAGGAAACAGATGAATATTGTTACTCGAGTATTAAAATAACTAACGACGGCAGAATAACGAGGACATAAAATGCAGACTAGGAGAAGCAAGGAAGGCTTTTCTAGAGAAAATAAATTTCCTCACTTCGAACATTGATATAGGAATTCAAAATATGTTTTTGAAGACTTTCGTCTCGAGCGCGGCATTGTATGGAAGTAAAATATGAAAGAAAGAGACTAGAAGCTTTTGAAATGTGGTGTTACAGAAGAAGGTGAGATGGACAGATCGAATCACAAATGAATAGATACCGAGTCAAATTGGTGAGAGAAGAAGGATTTGGCGAAACTTGACCAAAAGAAAGGACATAATGATACGGCACATCTTTTTTTTTTTTTTTTGCTAGGGGCTTTACGTCGCACCGACACAGATAGGTCTTATGGCGACGAACGGCACATCTTAAGACAGCCAGGACGTGTTCGGTTAGTTTTTGAAGGAAGTGAAGGCGGTAAGAACGATAGAGGTAGACCAAGGTATGAATATGACAAGCAGAATTAAGCAGATGTAGAATGTAGTAGTTACGTAGAAATGAAAATGATGCACAGAACAGGGTGGCATGAAGGGCTGCATCGTTTATATCATTCATAACCTATATAGAAAACAACATGCCCTGTTTCATCATCGTATAGTCAAAACTGCTCGAGATAAGGAAATGAAATTTTGGAGATACACTTATATTACAGTGTAGGTGCTCACTAAGGGAGGATTTTTGGATATTCCGTCACCGAGGGGGTGAAAAGGGGGTGCATTATTTAAATGTGTATATCTATATCTCGTAAACTTAACAGTTACCAGAAGTAAAAATTGGTATTTGAAATCTTATTTAAAAATAAACAAAACATGTATTCTTTGTTTTCGGAAAATCCGCCAAAGGGGGGTGAAATTGGGTGCAAAAAGGATTTAATTATCTGTATGATGACACTTATATCTCAAAAACGGAAGATGCCACAGACGTGAACATTGGTATTTTGAATGTTCTTTACAAATGAATAAACACGGTTTTTTTTTCTTTCTGGAAATCCACTTAAAGGGAGGAGGGGTTAAGAGAAGTTAAGGAATTGAAATCTCTTAATAGGATACTTATATCACAAGATCTGAGGATGTTACACACGTGAAAATTGATATTTGGAATCTCATTTAAAAATAAAGAAACACATATTTTTCCTTTTGTTTTTGACTTGAGAGAAGACTGTTTCTCACATGTAGAGTTCGTGTCACATGTTCCAGAGTTATCTCTGCCAGTAGCCCGGTCTTCTTAGCTCCAACAGGTTATACCACAAACATGGTTTACAAAGGGGTTCTGGGGTAAATGAAACTCAATTTTTCGGTGAGTTTTTATACTCTGCAGATTTTCAGATGTCGTCTTAGTGCAGTGCGGAGGAACGAATACTTTTAACAAATCACGAAATCCACGCGAGCGAAGCCGCGGGAAATAGTTAGTACAATATCAAGATTGCAATAATGTAGAATAATGCCTTCACTTATAGCGGACATTTTTTACCCCTCTTGGTCAACACTGCGGCAGATTCTGGTTGCGAGGTTAAAAGTACAACTACCGTCAGCTAAATACAGTGGGATCTCAAGTTAGTTGCTGTAAAAGGTTTATAAGACTCTTCCTTGTCACACTGCCCCAGTTAGAGAGACACACACCCCTCTCTCTCTTATCGCATTCTGTTTGTAGAGCACACAAGGTGCGGGCAGCGCGTCTAGACTTTCCTCCAGAGGACCGTGAGATGATAACTACTGCTGGAGAAACTCGGCCGACGAGACGTAGGCACTTATCAAAAGATAAATCGAACAGGGCCGTGAGGCTCGATTAATTTTGAAGCCAGTTACTGTCTATCATGATACTTTACAAAAGAGGGGGAAAAAATGAAATTTGTCTCATTACTCCGCAATACAATTTTCTAAAATGTTATTTGAATTAGTTCTTTTGTATACGACAGAACCTAATATAAGGGCCGGTTTCATTAAACCTTAAACCCCGAGTTATACAGTTTTAACTCGGGATTTGACCATTCATTCTCTTTCATGAAGGAGGGTTAATTTTAACTCTAAGTTAAGGCCGGAGTTAAGTTAACCCCTCCCTTCACCTGGGTTAAACTGTTAACTCGCGGCTGAAAACAAAATGGTCATATGTTTGATGCAGAGTAGCTTTACTTAGATTTGTTAAATGGTGTTCCTAACAGAAAAACAGGCCTATAATAAGAAGGAACGACTTTTCACATTCTATCTGAGGAACAATTTCTGAAGAGATATAGACTGTCAAATGAAATTCGCGAGAGGTTAGAATACACAATCCTATATGGAGGGATGCGATCACTATTGCGCGTTTCTGTGTAGGTTGGTAGAGTGGTGTGTTGTGTGAATATGTAGAGGAAAGTGTTGGAACAAACACAAACGCCCAGTCCCCGGGCCAGAAGAATTAATCAGAGACGATTAAAATCCCCAACCTGGCCGGAAATCGAACCCTGGACTTTCTGAAAGTAAGGCTTCAAAGCTGACCATTCAGCCAATGAGTCGGACGCAATGTTGACTTATTTATGACCGCTAAACCGAGTGTTTATTTCTCATTGTCACTTGGTATCCTTTCCCGGCAAATTCTATTTTTCACGCGTTTTGTGTTACATTATTTAATTCCACGTGTGCAGTTATTGTTTTTGTCATTCATAAGTAGCTCACTATTATTTGTTAACAGTTGGAAGATTATTTTGCTGGAGCAGAAACCACACTCACTAAAGATCTCTGCAGAATTGATAATTATTATTAAAACCTGGCGACTGAAACCAAACATAACAAAAACAGAGGTCAGCTGCTTTCATTTGAGCAACAGACAAGCCAATTATGTCCCTCAGGTTCAATTCAGAGGTCATATTCTGAAGTTCAATCCTCATCCAAAATATCTAGGTGTTACCTTGGATCGATCCTTGACTTACAGCGAACATGCACGCAAAACATCTGCCAAGATCAAAACCCGCAATAACATCCTGCACAAACTCACAGGAACAAGCTGGGGCCCACCTGCATCCACCCTCCGAACTACAGCACTTGCGTTAGTATACCCAGTAGCCGAATACTGCTGCCCAGTATGGCTCAACAGTGCCCATACAAAGATAGACACTCAAACGATACAATGAGGACTATGTCAGGAATCATCCAATCCACACCAGTTACCAGTTCTTTCAAATATTCCACCTCCTCATCTCCGAAGACAAATGGCACTGAACAAAGAATGGCTTAAATGCTGTGACAATCCTCTTCTACCAATACATGAATACTGCCTACGTGAAGATCTCAGGCTGAAATCTAGGAACCCTTCTTGGTTACTAGGAAAGAGGCTAGCCCAAGATGAATTTCATACTAACACTGCCTGGCGCGATGGGTGGGCAGCTTCAAACCCTGACAGATTAGGTCTAATTACGGATCCAGTTATGCAACCTCCTGGTTTCAACTTACCCAGAAAAATCTGGTCATCACTTAATCGGATCAGAACTCAACATGGCAGATGCAACTTCTGGAAACACAAGTGGAAGATTACCAGCGACTCTTATTGCGACTGCTCTGACGTGCCTCAGACCGTTCAACATATTATCGTTACAGAGTGCCCACTCCGAAGATTCAGTGGGACAATAAAGGACATCCACGAGGCCAGTGATGAAGTTGTGAGTTGGATAACAAAACTGGACATTCAGCTTTAGCAGCAATGCAGATATTGATGAGCTCAAATGTATAAATATTGTTTGTTTATTACGTACTTGTGTAGAGATGAAACTGTTTTTCGTGTAATTGTACATACGGTATTTGTAAATAACTAAATTGTAAAATTGTAACAATGTATCCTCATGCTATACGAAATATATATTAGTTGGAAGATTACTTCTAGATTATATTTTAGTTTACGATAGCATAGGATAAGATTGTGTGTATTTTCGCCGGTGGATTTATAAAATTGCTGTCAAAAATTAACAAGAGCATTTTGTCCAAGTTTATTTATAATTTGTAACAGGCAGTAGGGGGACACCCTTCTGCTAATTTGTGCCGTCATGCAGTGCGAGACACGCCAGTTTCTGGGCGCATCCATCCGTGCTGTGTACACCTGGAACACACGTACTGCAGGTAACAAACGCATTCCTCCGCGCCGCGCTGCGTTATTACAATGATTGCACCCCTCTCCCCAAGGCTGTGGTTTAGTAACTGTTTTAAACTCACCACGAGAAAAATCTTGTTCTCGACGCTTACCAGCAGACAAAGTAGCAATAAAATGTGAACCAGATACAAACTGCCTGCGGCTTAGTTCAAGCGTTAGCGTTTTCATGGCCACCTGGCTGATCGACGTGAGTACAACTTAGCTACACAATCCTTGCTCCCAATCAAGGAGGAGGCCATGTTAGCCGATTGAGCTCACTGTCTACAGCAGTTGTCTTTAAACTAGACACTTTCTGGGGTCGAATTTGACCCCCATTAAACAACAATTAGGCTTACCAGACACGGTTTTTGTCGGAATAGCGCCCAATCAATGATATGTGTAAAGAAGTGGAATCAGAGATAAGGCTTTTCACAGATGTTATTCTGTACAGAGTAATAAATAAGTTACAAGATTGTGAGCAACTGCAAAATTACCTCGATAATGTTGTGAGATGGACAGCAGGCAATGGTATGTTGATAAACGGGGTTAAAAGTCAGGTTGTGAGTTTCACAAATAGGAAAAGTCCTCTCAGTTTTAATTACTGCGTTGATGGGGTGCAAGTTCCCTTTCATTGTAAATACCTAGGTATTAATATAAGGAAAGATCTTCATTGGGGTAATCACATAAATTTGATTGTAAATAAAGGGTACAGATCTCTGCACATGGTTATGAAAGTATTTAGGGGTTGTAGTAAGGATGTAAAGGAGAGGGCATATTTGTCTCTGGTGAGACCCCAACTACAGTATGGTTCCAGTGTATGAGATCCTTACCAGGATTACTTGATTCAGGAAATGGGAAAAATCCAAAGAAAAGCAGCTCAATTTGTTCTGGGCGATTTCCGACAAAAGAGTAGCGTTACAAAAATGTTGCAAAAGTTTGGGCTGGGAAGACTTGGTAAAAAGGAGACGAGCTGCTCGACTAAGTGGTATGTTCCGAGCTGTCAGTGGAGAGATGGCGTGGGAGGACATCAGTAGACGAATAAGTTTGGATGGTGTCTTTAAAAGTAGGAAAGATCACAATATGAAGATAAAGTTGGAATTCAAGAGGACAAACTGGGGCAAATATTCGTTTATAGGAAGGGGAATTAGGGATTGGAATAACTTGCCAAGGGAGATGTTCAATAAATTTCCAATTTCTTTGCAATCATTTAAGAAAAGACTAGGAAAACTACAGATTGGGAATCTGCCACCTGGGCGACTGCCCTAAATGCAGATCAGTAGTGATTGATTGATTTTCCCCCATAAGGTGCAAATCGTAAACCGTGTGCCAAATGTTCCGATTTTTGGAAAACTTATCCTTTATGGATTTCACAGCCGTTCAAGAGAAAAACACCTTTCCTTCTTACTCCCTTTACCGTCCAGCGTTGGTTTTAATGTCAAAAACATTTCTTAGCAGAAAAAGTAAGGGTCCCCATTTTACGAAACGTAAAATTAAGCAATTTCCTCAATTTTGCCCAAGGGCCCGGGGTTACGTCGCGCATTCCTATCTACGAAATGTTACTGTAAAATTTGTCACAAATGGAACATAAATATTTGCTTTTACACAGTTGAAGTCTAAAATCTGCTGTAATTTAAGAAATATTTTTGGAGAATATTATGTAAACCTAGTTTACTACTTTACAAGTACTTTTGGTGCTACGCTCACAGTAACACACGTATGTCTTTTGTTTGTCTTACACTTTCAACAATTTCGTGTGTGATGTCTGTGCTCAATGAAGTTCTTTGCTTTCGCTTCATTGCTTCAGTTGCCAATGACATCATTTCCTGAATTGTATCGCGATATGCAAAATTTAATAGGCGACAAAAAGCTATGGCCAATGTACATAAAAATAATTCTGTGAACTGGTGATTTATTGGTCCAGGGATCATGCTATTTTCGTTCGAACAAAAATAAATATTTATTGGTCCAGGGATCATGCTATTTTTCTTTCAACAAAAATCATTTTTGTGGTACCTGCGATATTTCTCTGTCAATAAATTAACAAAAGACGACACCAGCAGCGGAATACGACATTAAGGAGTCTTGTCTGCAGGCCTTAAGTATGTATTCATATTTCTCTAATAACGACGGTATTTCTTAATTTACCGCAGATTTTTCACTTCATTTAAGGAAAAGCAATTATTATGTTCCATTTGTGACAAATTTTACAGTGACATTTCGTAGATAGGAATGCGCGATGTAACCGGACCCGGAAAGGTTTCAAACTGTGAGCCTTGGATAGCTCTATTACACTGATCTACATTTAGTCTCCCAGGTGGCAGATTCCCTATCTGTTCCTAGCCTTTTCTTAAATTGCAAAGAAATTGAAAATTTATTGAACATCTCCCTTAGTAAATTATTCCAATCCCTAACTCTCCTTCCTACAAATGAATATTTGCCCCAATTTGTCCTCTTGAATTCCAACTTTATCTTCATATTGAGATCTTTACTATTTTTAAAGACGCCACTCTAACTTATTCGTCTACTATTGTCAATTCACGCCATCTCTCCACGGACAGCTGGGAACATACCACTTATTCGAGCAGCTCGTCTCCTTTCTCCCAAGTCTTCCCAGCCCAAACAATGCAACATTTTTTGTAACGCTACTCTTTTGTCAGAAATCACCCAGAACAAATCGAGGTGCTTTTCTTTGGATTTTTCCAGTTCCTGAATCAAGTAATCCTGGTAAGGGTCACATACAATGGAACCATACTCTAGAGAGAAGGCGTGGAATGACATCAGTAGACGAATAAGTTTGAGTGATGTCTTCAAAAGTAGGAAAGATCACAATATGAAAATGAAGTTGGAATTCAAGAGGAGAAATTGGTACAAATATCCATTTAGAGGAAGGGGAGTTAGGGATCGGAATAATTTACCAAGAGATGTGTTCAATAAATTTCCAATTTCTTTGAAGTCATTTAAGAAAAGGCTAGGAAAACAACAGATAGGGAATCTCCCACCTGGGCGACTGACCTAAATGCAGATGAGTATTGACTGATTTGTTGATTGATTGGATTGAAGGCCAGCGCCTCAATCGTCTGAGCCACTCCTCCTGTTGAGCGTTCTCAGTAAGACTTTGGATGCATGTGAAATGAGACTCAATGTCCTATTTTCTTCGCATTTTGTGCTGTTCTTTTTCTTTTCTATGGGGATGAATATAGTTGAGGTCGGAAAAGAACAAGAGTTGTCTAAGGGAGGTGGGACAGTAATGATGTCATTGAGAAACATGGCACACAAAAATCAATATCGGATTCAGCTAAAAGACCGTTTAGTCATCAGCCCAGAAACCCAACATCCAGAAAGGCGGATTCTTGGTAACCGGTATCTTATACTCATAAATTCTAGAATGCACTACGGTATGTCAGCGAAATACATTAAGCCGTCACTCGACAGAATACAGTAGCACAAGTTCACTTACATGCTACAACACCACGAAGATTATAGCCGCCACATAGAACAGAGGCTGCGACTGAAGTCTGGTCCTAGCTCTATCTGTTCATCGTCACAGAACTGCTGTCAGTGGCAACAAGCAAGCTCTGTGCGCAAAGACAAGCCACATCTTTATCTTCGTGTGTACACTTAATTCAAACGTCCACTTATTGGAGAATAAAGAACCCGTTCGTAAACACATCATTCTCACGACAGATCTTCATAAACTGATGACAAAGCACTAAGACACACAGGGTGTCCCACTCGCTGCGGGGCAGGAGACAACACGCATGTTCCGAACGGTATATTCAAGTGATAGGATAATCGAATACTTTTAATATTCGAATAATCTCCATCCGATTGTTTAATCGAATAAATAATCGAATAAAATAGAACGAGTTTCAAATTTAATATCATTCAGTTGCATCGCATAGAATATTTGGATGCGTCATGAATCAATTTTTCGGATGATCGATTGAAATAATCGAATAGATTAACTCTTATGAAAACTTGAAATACGCCTTTTTCCTAACGCGTCTCCAAACGTTGAAACTAAATGAGTAAATTAACTGTCTTAATAGTATCACTTTTCATTTGATTATTTCGAAAGCATTCACTATACAATTGCCTCATTCATTCGAATGAATAATGGAAAGGTAATCGAATGGGAAATATATTCGAATATATATTACAGGCGTTGTTGAAAGTGGTGTCCTTCGGCATTCAAACTTGCCTAGCATCTTCTAATGAAATTGCTACTCATACGCATAAGTTCCTGTTGCGAAATTGTCCTAATTACGTACAAATGATGTGTCCACTCAGCCTCAGGAGGTCATCTGAATAGATGGGGCTTCGATTCACACCTCAACGATTGTCAAAGTGGTTTTCCGTGGTTGCTCACTTCTTCCCCAGGAAAATGCCGGGATGGTACCTAACTTAAATTCACAGCCGGTTCCTTCCCTCTTCATTGTCTATCCCTTCCAACCTTCCACGCCCCCCTCCCTACACACACACACACACACACACACACACACACACACACACACAATGTTGCCTAGCTACCGTGTAGGTAGTGATGGACGGATGGCCAGACAATGTTGCCTAGCTACCGTGCAGGTAGTGATGGACGGATGGGCAGACAATGTTAACTAGCAACCGTGCAGGCTGTGGTGTGAAGTATGGACAGATGGCCACACGATGTTACCTAGTAACCATGCAGGCTGTGATGTAAGGTATGGATGGATAGCCAGACAATATTACCTAGCAACCATGCAGGTTGTGATGTAAGGTATGGACAGATGGCCACACAACGTTATCTAGCAACCGTGCAGGCTGTGATGTGAAGTATGGACAGACGGCCACACAACGTTATCTAGCAACCGTGCAGGCTGTGATGTGAAGTATGGACAGATGGCCACACAACGTTATCTAGCAACCGTGCAGGCTGTGATGTGAAGTATGGACAGATGGTCACACAATGTTATCTAGCAACCGTGCAGGCTGTGATGTGAAGTATGGACAGATGGCCATACAATGTTATCTAGCAACCGTGCAGGCTGTGATGTGAAGTATGGACAGATGGCCACACAATGTTATCTAGCAACCGTGCAGGTTATGACGTAAGGTGTGGACGGATGGCCACACAATGTTATCTAGCAACCGTGCAGGCTGTGGTGTAAGGTATGCAGATGAACCCACTTGGACGAGGTAACTGGCCCTACTCCCAAGTTGTAGACTAACAGCGCTGACCAAATTTCTCACGCTCCAGGACATTGCCCTTGAGAAGGTCGAGGTAGGATCCCTCGCCAAGTCGGACGGAAAGCTATTTGCTTTACGTCACACCGACACAGATATGTCTTATGGCGACGATGGGATAGGAAAGGCCTAGGAAGTGGAAGGAAGCGGCCGTGGCCTTAATTAATTAAGGTACAGCCTCGGCATTTGCCTGGTGTGAAAATGGGAAACCACGGAAAACCATCTTCAGGGCTGCCGACAGTGGGGCTCGAACCCACTATCTGCCGATTACTGGATACTGGCCGCACTTAAGCGAGTGCAGCTATCGTGCTCGGTCGGACGGAAAGAACAACCCTGGACGATAAACTATTAATAGTGTTCGAAGTGAGCAAATTTCCTTTCTTAAGAAAGGCGTTCCCTGCTTGTGGTAGTTTGCATTTTATGTCCTCCTTACTTCTGCCACCATTAGTACTACCTAAGCATGAATATTCGTCTACTTCACTTAAGACTTAATTTCTTAATCTTTTTTTTTTCAATCTACTCTAAGTCGCAACAACACACATAAGTCTTATGGCGACGATGGAATAGGAAAGGGCTAGGAGTTAGAAGGAAGCGACCGTGGCCTTAACCCCATATTTCCTGCATCACCTGACCTCATTCGACTGCACTCCATTACTTTAGTTCTGGATTTATTTATTTTCATCTTGAACTCCTCAGACATTCATAACAGCAAGACAAACATACAGTATGTTGAGCTAATAACCAACTGATTGTGTCGGGTAAACACCAAATGTGTCGCCAGTGATCTTAAACACGCCGACATCATACAACATGCAGTGTTGACTGGATTTCAAAAATCCGACTACCTCTACCGGGTTTGGACCGGGGAACTTGAGATCCGGAGGCCGATGTTCTGCCACTAATCAACAGAGAAAGCTTATGGCACTCTGAGCCTTTCTGTGTACTGACTTGGGTAAAAGATAGACAGAAGTAGATATCGGCCATCTGTAATGTCCTAATGAAGCTACACAATGATGCTCAGTGTTGGCGTGCGACCACGACCTCGAGAAGATCTCACACGTAAGATCTGACAAGGCTCACAGGGAACTGACCTTCACAGGACCACACACTCGTCACATCAAGTTTGTTTATTTATGTCTTAAACAGTAGGGAAGTTAGCGCACGTGGCCTTCTCCTACGCTAAACCACATAGATTAGAACATAGTAAACGGAAACTAGCATTCAAATAACGAACAAAAATTGGCCGCCTGGGGGTCAAGATCGTCAAGGCGTCAAGTCTGTCAACGTAGTTAGCCGTTCCGAATGTTGGCAAAAATGTATGTAACGAAATAGTACCATGTAACAAAATGTGTAACTCAGCAGCCGTGTAGGCTGTGATGTAAACTATGGATGGATGGTCTGACAATGTTACCTAGCTACCGTGTAGGTATTGATGTAAGGTATATATGGTTGTCCAGGCAATGTTACCTAGCAACCGTGCTGGCTGTGATGTAAACTATGGATGGATGGCCTGACAATGTTACCTAGCTACCGTGTAGGTATTGATGTAAGGTATGGATGGATGGCCTGACAATGTTACCTAGCTACCGTGTAGGTATTGCTGTAAGGTATATATGGTTGTCCAGGCAATGTTACCTAGCAACCGTGTAGGTATTGATGTAAGTTATATATGGTTGTCCAGACAATGTCACCTAGCAACCGTGCTGGCTGTGATGTAAATTATGGATGGATGGCCTGACAATGTTAGCTAGCTATCGTGTAGGTAGTGATGTAAATTAGGGATGGATGGTCCGACAATGTTAGCTAGCTACCGTGTAGCCAGTGATGTTAAGTATGGATGGATGGCCTGACAATGTTACCTACCTACCGTGTAGGTAGCGATGTACAGTATGGATGGATGGCCTGTCAATGTTACCTAGCTACCGAGGTAGCGATGCACAGTATGGATGGATGGTCTGACAATGTTAGCTAGCTACCGTGTAGGTAGCGATGTACAGTATGGATGGATGGCCTGTCAATGTTACCTACCTACCGTGTAGGTAGTGATGTACAGTATGGATGGATGGCCTGTCAATGTTACCTAGCTACCGAGGTAGCGATGTACAGTATGGATGGATGGCCTGTCAATGTTACCTAGCTACCGTGTAGGTAGCGATGTACAGTATGGATGGATGGATGGCCTGTCAATGTTACCTAGCTACCGTGTAGGTAGCGATGTTAAGTATGGATGGATGGCCTGTCAATGTTACCTAGCAACCGTGTAGGTAGCGATGTAAACTATGGATGGATAGCCTGACAATGTTACCTAGCAACCGTGCTGGCTGTGATGTAAACTATGGATGGATGGCCTGTCAATGTTACCTAGCTACCGTGTAGGTAGCGATGTACAGTATGGATGGATGGCCTGTCAATGTTACCTAGCTACCGTGTAGGTAGCGATGTAAACTATGGATGGATGGCCTGACAATGTTACTTGTGATTAGCTGTGATAGCTTCATACATAAAAAATTCCTTAAAATATTTGCTGTATTTATGAATCAAGTTCTATTTTTCTTAATACTTGAAAACTCCATCCATAAGACTCGCTCAAAAAAGTACTTTAGAAACAAGCTCTATTATTGTTCTGTTTGCATTAATAGTTGTTCCTCATTTCACATGCCTGTGTTTCATGTCAATCATGCCCACCCCCAATAATTACCCGAAGTCCCTCTGTCCGTTCCTTATACAAATCTGTACCGTTCCACCAATCTTAACCAAATTGTGCATATTCAACTTATATGAACTTGCGGGAAACCCTGTCTAAAATAAATCTAAACATCCCCCTCATTTCTCTAGATTTAGCTCCTTTGGCACATTATCTTCGGCGAAATATCGAATTTGTTGCACAAGAACGAGATAAAGTTCCTTTTAAGCCTCAAAACGCGAAGAACAAAACTCGACCATGTTTTAAGGCCGTAGAACTAACCTTTTACGAGATATTGACACTAGTGATGAGATAATCGAATACTTTTGAGAATCGAATAACCTCTATCCGATTATTTAAATAATCGAATGGAAAAAATATTCACTATTCGATTGCCTCATTCATTCAAATGGGGATTCGAATGAATAATCGAATAAATAATCGAATGGAAAAAATATTCACTATTCGACTGCCTCATTAATTCGAATTAATAATCGAATAACATGAAATAATCGATTAAGCTATTTTGTATTCGATTACCCTATCACTAATTGACACCACACAACCATCGCAGTAGGAATCGGACGAAGAAATGACCAGTCGTAACTTCACTCGCAATAGAAGAGGAATAAATAATCTTTTCTACGAACTACGTTGGTCTTATCAAACAGATGGAAATGAAAACGGGGGACTCCTTTTCATTTAGATAATGTATCCACGAGCGTCTGCTTCGTACTTCACTGATTACATACAATCAGGGAGGTGCAGGTAAAGCCAAAGGGGGGAGACGATAGGCAGCAGGTCAGTCACGTGTCGCCATATTGTTGCCGTCAGCTTCCCACGGTCGCTGCAGTGGGGCGATGGTCACGCGACCGTCAGTGCTAGGAGGGGGCCATGCAAGCGAGCGAGCGAGAACTTCGTCCTGCTCTCTTTTCTGTTTTCTTTCTTCGACTGTTTTCATAACAGTGAACGCAATCATTTGTTAACATCAACATAACGCGACTACCATCCTGGAGTTTTTGTTAATATTATTAAAACAATTATTTTGAAAACAGAAACCGGGAAAACCTAGCGAATAACAAATCAGAAGGGGCAGTGTCATTTGATAACTTTTTCAGGCGTGAAAAACATCTAAAATATTTTTATTTCATCATTTCTTTTATTCTTTATTCATCATTTTTTAAATTTCTGTATACTTCATTTTATTATTTAATTTTTTTGCTACGGGCTTTACATCGCACCGACTCAGATAGGTCTAATGGCGACGATGGGCTAGGAAAGGCCTAGGAATGGGAAGGAAGCGGCCGTGGCCTTAATTAAGGTACAGCCCCAGCATTTTCCTGGTGTGAAAATGGGAAACCACGGAAAACCATCTTCAGGGCTGCCGACAGTGGGATTCGAACCCACGATCTCCCGGATGCAAGCTCACAGCCGCGCGCCTCTACGCGCACGGCCAACTCGCCCGGTATTTATTTAATTAAAACACACATAGGAAGTATAAAGCGTCTCTCTTTGAGTCCAACCCTTCGAAAGGGTGTAATGGCATCACGCGACAAAACTTTTGGTGATCTGCCTCCAGGAGCCTCTGCTTTGACTTGCTTGCTTGCTGTAAGGTCATCCTGGTCCTCTAGGTCTTCGGCCGTCAACTTTTCCCTCTACGATAAGTATCTCTATTGCCTCCTGTCTTCTGGCAAAATGACCAAAATATTTGAGTTGTTTCGGGTTGATAAGGGTCGACAGTCTTGTTCTGATGCCGAGATGTTGCAGGACCGATTCATTAGTACGGTATAAAGCATAAGGTGTAGTTATTATGTGAATGTTTCTAACAAATGTTAAATCCAAAAGGAAAGCACCCCGATGTGTACGAAAATGTTGCACACTTTGGTCTGGGAAGACTTGGAAGTAAGGAGACGAACTGCTCGACTTAATGGTATGTTCCGAGCTGTCAGTGGAGAGATGGCGCGCAATGACAAACAGAAGAATTTGCTCGAACAGAGCCTTTAAAAAGTAGGAAGGATCCTAATAAAGAAGGTGAAGTTGGAATTCAAGAGGCCAGATTGGGGCAAATATTAATTTACAGGACAAGGAGTAAGGGATTGGAATAAATTATCAAGGAAAATGTTCGATAAATTTCCAAGTTATATAAGAAAAACTACATGATAATGTTATTGTGTTTACGTCCAAATAACTGCTTTTATGGTTTTCGGAGACGCCGAGGTGCCGGAATTTATTTTACGTGCCAGTAAATCTATCGACACGAGGATGGCGTCTTTGAGCACCTTCAAATACCAGCGGACAGAGCTAGGATCGAACCTGCCAAGTTGGGGTCAGAAAGCCAGCTCCTCAACCGTCTGAGCCACTCAGCTCGGCATTCTAAAGGAAAGCAGCGCGATTTGTTCTTAGTGAGTTCCGACAACAGGAAATTTAGCAATTACTGTTGTATGTCCGGCGCTCCCTTCTCGCTCCGTCAGCCAGCTGCACGCCCGCCTGTGTATCATTCTGCTAGCTTCGACGCGCAGCCCTCAGTGCGCGTGCCTGACCATCGAGTGTACTATAAATAGGAGCTCCCTGCCTGCTCACTTGCCCACTTGCCCGGTGTCCAGCTCCAGAATACACCCTACGTCGAGCACGGAGGCTACTCCTCTTGAAAATGTGCTTCGACCAGGTGGACTGAATTTCTGGCAGTACGAGGTTTCACCTCTGGTCACCGCTCCCTTACCTGTTTCCGCTGCCTATGTTCCGTAATTCTTTCACAAGCCATTTTCATTCCCTAATTTATGCAAGCTCCCTTAGTTTCGCTAGGTGGAATTTCTTCAATCAATTGAACTTGCTTTTTAGGAATTCAGGCACTTCAACAAACAAAGACTCTCAAAGACATTTATGTTAGTGTGCCAGATAGTTCTCGACTATCAACGTGTCAATTCACAAAGACTATCTTTTCAAGATAGAAGTGTATATAAAGACTGTAAACCTGTACATATTGTATAAAGACAGACTTTTCTCAAGATTCAATATTCCTTTTTGCTTCAAAATAAATTTCAATTATTTGTGTAAATATCATAAAGTGAAGCAATAAAAGTTGTGTTTGTAAAATTCAACCTTGGTTACAACAATTACCACGATAACATGTTCAAGAGAATATCAAGGCCCCCCAAAAGGAAAGAACTCATTTTCAAGGCATTGTATCCGCATCCCATCCCAAATTATCTTAAAACTGACAGCAGTTTAAGGGAAGTTTAAAACATACGCACACTTTCGCTTAACGCCTCTGCCTGTCGTAAGAGGCGACTAAAAGAGAACCTGAGAACCATGAAACTACTTGTAATTAGTACCATCACGTGGGGCACATCACGGGTCGCCTTTACTTACGAGTAGTACCACTACGTTAAGTACACAATAGGTTTGTGATTAGTAGCAGCAGAGAATGGTTTACTGTGGGTTAAACAGTACCTGTGATCAGTACCACTATATGAGCGACACCATGGATCTGCGTTGCCAGTGATTAGTACCCACTATGTGAGAAACATCATAGGTCTGCGTTACCTGTGCGACGTTACGATACTTTTGAGTAGTACCACAATGTGTGGAACACCCGTGAGTCTACGCTACCTTTGATCAGTACCGCAACATAAATACCATGGTTCTACTTTACTAGCGATAGGTACAAGTATGAGGGACCGTCGACCTGGATTTTGGACCCCTAGACATCAAACATAATAATAATAATAATAATAATAATAATAATAATAATAATAATAATAATAATAATAATAATAATAATAACAATTTCAAGAATGTGCTTTAGAAGTAGTCCCTTGCTCAGTAATACTATTGTTTAAAGATAGCTTCTGGGAAGATGACGCACTGCGGGTCGAATCCACTGATTGTCTTAAATTAATATTCACCCATGCATTCTTCATCATCACGTTCTGAATCCTGGTCAGTGGATGATTTTGGACATATAAAATTGTCATTACATTTCGTTCCATTAGGGGCCGATGACCTAGATGTTAGGCACCTTTAGACAACAAGCATCATCATCATCACCATCATGATCAGATAAAATGCCACGCCCATTTGGTTAGCCAGCTCTTCTGTAATATAGCGAGAGTAACAAATTCTATAGGGGTACCCCTAATGTTTATGCAAAACTCATAACACTACCTTTGTAAAATACTTCAGTTTGTGTAAAATTTTAACACTCAAAGACCTATCATTACTGCCTACTGGCCACGGGTACGTATTGCAAGGCGCAATTATATTTGCACGACCATAGGTCAGAAATGTCTGAGGTTGAGCCAGAGGTACTCCTGAAGCCTATGGTAATGTGATGGGGCGGGCCCACGGAAAATAAACTCGTAGATGTTGACGGGGTGAAAGGAGTGTCTTTAGTTGTAGGGCTATTTTGCCATCTGTTATGTAATTATTTTTTTTTTAACCAAGGCAACACTGGTATATGTGTCCGACTGATTGTGTGCAAAGGGGCAAAACGCACCAGGAAACATTATGTTAGGAAATTGCCGGGAATGGACGTGTTCGGAAGTGTCGGCTGGCCCGTTCTTCCGTAATGTAATGAGAGTAACAGATTCTAGGGCAGGGATGCCGAACCTACGCCACGCGTGTTACTAGATGACACACGGACACGATTTCGGTGGCACACCACATGCACATATTAACGATATTATATACGTCTTTTATTATAGACTATACATATCTCGTGCAACTTACAGTCATAGTGTTTCAGGTTTAAGAAATATATACCTTACCGAAAATATAAATTCCAGTTCCATTCGGAAGTGCATTATGGTAACACTGATATGTCCGAAAGTCAAGCGAGATAAATGTCAGCTGCGGCCCACATCAGTCAATTAGTGAAGTTTGGCTTGTGTGTGGTTGCTAGCAGCGGGTAATTATTCTTAGTGAGTAACTGTTTAAATTTTGTAAGACAAATAGTTGCCAATTTCGAGATTTGGAGAAACTATCGCACTTTATTTCGAAACCTCATCTTGCACAAATGAGTGATGTTAAGGTCATTTTTGTGTGTGTGTTGACGGGCGGCGGGAGGTGGGGGGGAGTGGAAATTGACAGTTTACAAATGGAGTTGACGGAATTTCAAGAAAGCAGTATGGGTGAACAAATTCGTACATTGATGAAAATCGAGTGTAATGGTGAATACTCTCTCCAGAAGCCGGAGAACTCAATACTACAGCGCTACTTACTTTGTTTGGGTCATCGTACGCCTGCGAGCAGATGTTTTCTAAAATGAACGTTGTGAAGTCAACAGTTAGAAACCGTTTTGTTCAAACCTAAGTGCTTCTTGTGTGTTACTGAAGACAAATGAACCTAACATAAATGACATGGCTATTAAGACTTAGCAACAAGTTTCACGCGAGTGTTGACAACGATATTCGATTTAAAGTCCTTTTGCAATATTAAATTTTTTGATTTCTATATCTATTAATACTAATGACGAAGGGTGTTACAATGGACACTTTTTTTTTTACAAATAATGTTGAGTATTCTTAAAAGTTACATATTTAAAAATATGTTTTTGCGGATTGACAAAATACGACCACGGAACTTTCAATCAAATGTATTATTTTACAATATATATGTAATAACGTGATATGAAGCATAATTTGGAATTAAGGATAGAAGTTGGAGATGGGGAGGTGGAGGATGGGGGTTTGTAGCCATGCCAAAGAAAATAACAAGTAGCACAGTAGAGAGTTGAGAATAATAGCCTAAACCATACTTAAAATGGCACATTAGTTGGAAAAGGTTCGCCATCCCTGTTCTAGCGGTACCCTAATGTTTAGCAAAACTCATAGCATAACCGTTGTAAAACACTTCCGTTCTGTGTCTCTGAAATAGGGCGGGGAAAATCGCAAGATTTTAATCTAAACAAGTACAGTACTTTATGGAATATTTCAAAATCGGAAGATCTAAAATATCAGAGGATGTGGCAACACTGATAATCGGATACATCCACACGTACCTCTGAGTGAGGATGGGGAGAGGGATAAGATGACTACCTGTCAGCATGTGATGATGCTGTTATCAGCACAAACTCTGGTATACAACACCGAGAGCTCGTTTACTACTGCGCAATACATTAGCGTGTATTTCTTGGCTTGACAGACAAAACATGCTAAGATTATAACTAGAACCCTGCACATACGCGGATATCCGCGAAGTTAGTGTTTTGGCGAATACGAACTGTATGGCAGTGCGGATAATTTTGCTCATTATTTCTAAATAATGACGTTTATTGATTTTCACTCAGATACACTCTTATTTTTGCTGTGGTTAGGCGACCCTTGACATTGGTATAGGAGATTAGTGATATATAAAGGGTTACGTGCCAGATGCGACCGCGCCGGATGCGACCCGACCATTATAGTGCCAATAGCGACCGAGCGGATAAGCACCGTGCCGCATGCGACCCATCAATCACTTACAATTGATCTGCATTAAGGGCTGTCACCAAGTGGCAGATTGCTTATAAGTAGCTAACTTGGTCTTTTCTAAAATAAAGGTCTGACACCGTTGTTAGCAGGTTCGAGTGTCATTGGTCGAAAGAAAAATATAATAATGTTGCTGGCTTTACGTCCCAGTAACTACTTTTATGTTTTAAGGAGACGCCGAGGTGCCGGAATTTACTCGCGCAGGACTTGTTTTACGTGCCAGTAAATCCACCGACACAAAGCTGACGTATTTGAGCACGTTCAAATACCACCGGACTGAGCAAGGATCGAACCTGCCAAGTTGGAGTCGGAAGATCAGCATCTCAACCGTCTGAGACGTCTGAGCCACTTAGCATGGATGAAAAAAAAATTCACCATCAGAATGTTGGCCGGCAGGATAGGAAAGTTGGTGGTAGACAGTTTCTTATCACTAGATTGCATGCCATTGGCCGGGATTCAAATCCAAACCTTTTCTCAGTGTTCAAATGGAGTGAGGGGATATGATGCTGTTGATGGTGATTCGGCCGTCGGATGGCGGCGTAAAGCATGGAGCAGACCCCTTGGTATTATTCGAGAGGAGTAGGCTACGTGCTGAAACCGGGTTTCATCTCTCCCTACTTCATTATCATAATCCCACATCCAGACGCGCAGGCCGCCCAAGGGTGTCAGGTAGAAAGACCTGCACCAGGCAAGCCGAACACGTCCTCGGACACTCCTGGTATTAATAGAACACGATAAATAAGTAGGCCTAAGTCGTTAATAATTTCAGAGAATTAGGATCTTTTTATTGCTAGTGGCATTACGTCACACCGACAGACAGGTCTTAAGGCGACGATGGGATAGGAAAGGGCTAGGAATGGGAAGGAAGCGGCCCTGGTCTTAAAGTACAGCCCCAGCATTTGCCTGGTGTGAAAATGGGAAACCACGGAAAACCATCTTCAGGGCTGCCGACAGTGGGATTCGAACCCACTATCTCCCGGATGCAAGCTCAGGGCCGCGCGCCTCTAACCGCATGGCCAACTCGCCCGGTAAAGACGTAAACGCATCACCATGTTTCGTATTGTAAAACGAGTTTCCCCCAGAAGTGTTATGTAAAGTAGGGGCAGTAGTTGCGTATAGGACTTATTGAAATGGCATTGCACATCGGTTAGCTTACCTTATCTTGGGTGATGACACAACTTATCAAATGACAATTTGTTTGTCAACGCCGGTCGCATCCGGCACGCCACCATATAAAGAGCCTTGAAACCATAAAGCAGTAAAACTGACCTAAGCGTAACTGGCTCCTGCCCGTAACCATTTTGCGGGTGCGGATATTATTTTGTATATCCGCGCAGGGCTCTAGTCTAGTTATAGTCTATAACTTTATCCGCACCCTCATCCGCGAGTGACTATCCGCAGATACTGTAAGTATTTAACTACAGTATATTACACCCAAGGTACTGAAACAGATAGATCTGTTAACATAATACAACAGGCCTGAAAAATGGCCCCAGAATCCCTGCAGTTGCAGGTTTATGAGGGATTTTCTTTTGCCACAACAACCGACGTATTGACTTTTATTCCTTCCTTCCATTAATTGCGGACAGGAGCCAGTCAGGCTTAGATCAGATTTACGGCTTTAATGGTCATGGCTCTCCATATACCACTTCTCCCATACCACTGTCAAGGGTCGCCTAACCACAAGCAAAAATAAGAGTATCCAATCAGCCAATTCTATCAATAACTGATGTGGCCTCTTGAAGTCTGAAACTTAGGTAAGTATTTAGGAGTTGCCTCCACTTGGGCGATGTTTTGCCAATTAACGCCGGCGATTTTACGGATGTCCTTGTCCGAGCGATCCGGTGGCCTTCCTCGCGGTCTCAGTTTATCTCTTGAGCTCCATTCGAGAACAACCTTGGTCCATCTGTCATCCCTTCTTCGGGCCACATGTCCTGCCCATTGCCACTTCAATGCTGAAATTCTCGTTGTGATGTCAACGACATTTGTGACTGCTCTTAAGTCATGGGCCCTCTTTTTATCTCTTCTGGTAAACCCAAGCACAGACCTCTCCATTCCTCTCTGGGCAGTTCCTAGTTTCCGTTTAGTGAACTCATTCATTGTCCAGGTCAGACTGGCATAGGTCATGACAGGGAGAATGCGTTGGTCATGAAATTGCTTCTTTAGGTTTACTGACATATTGGACTTGAATACGGTTGAATATCGTCCAAATGCCTGCCATCAGAGTGAAAATGAATAAACTTCATTATTTAGAAATTATCCGCAAAATTATCCGCACTGCCATACAGCTCCACAATGTAGCAAGAGTAACAAATTATAGGAGTTGTGATGGGCCGTACCCCTAATGTTTATGCAAACCCCATAGCATAATCGTTGTGAAGGTAGACTATGCTTGCTGCTCTCTTCAGAAACTTTGCATTCTAACCTATTACTGCATAAAAATCCGGGCTCTAGTTATAAATTTCATACTGGTTGGTCCATATTGAACTGAGATTACATATGATCTATTCAGGTAAAAAAAAAAACACCTATTCAATACAGTAAGTTTTTTGTAACGCAGTTTTTACAGTGCATTATAATCTAGTTTCAATCCTACTCGGGGTCATCATCAGTCGTAAATATTCAATTACACAATTTAGTCAAAGTATCCTAAAACAATACATTTTAGTTAAAATAAGCAATATTACATTTTCCAGCTTAAAAGTTAATGGTGAAGAAATACAAAGATAGTAAAACAAATATAAACTAATATGCTGTTGTAAAATGGCTACATCTAGAACCAAGTACAGTACTATGGTTCTAAAGGTATACCTCTCATGTGAGTTCTAAAAGTATTGATTTTGCGTAGCACTGAATAAAATGAGCACAACTGTGATGAAAGTTCATAAAATAAAAGCTTCAGAATGTGCTTTATAAATACCTAAGTTCTAATGGTGTAAAAGTTGAGTCTTTCTGGTAAATTCTGTAGATAGTATGGCCTATGTTTTGGCGCTGTTGAATTATAAACTATTCCAAAATGTTGGTGTATATATATGTCATTGGAGTAAATTTATATAATAATTTCGTGTGGCTATTTCTAACCGAGTGCAGCCCTTGTAAGGCAGACCCTCCGATGAGGGTGGGCGGCATCTGCCATTTGTAGATAACTGCGTCTTATTGTGGTGAAGGATAGTGTTATGTGTGGTGTGTGAGTTGCAGGGATGTTTGGGACAGCACAAACACCCAGCCCCCGGGCCATTGGAATTAACCAATGAAGGTTAAACTCGTCGACCCGACCGGGAATCGAACTCGGGACCCTCTGAACCGAAAGCCAGTTCGCTGACTATTCAGCCAACGAGTCGGACATTGGAGTATACTTGACTTTGGTATTTAAAGTTTTTCATTAGAGTTCTAATAGTAAAATGGCTTTGCTGATATTTAAGTGAGGAGAATAATTAATGCGCTTAATGTAAACGAATAAACCATATCGTTGAAAAAAAACTTCAGTAGAATTTAGTATAATCCCTCATAGAAAGGATGAGGTGGTCTGCTGACTGCTCGTCATCTCTGCACTGGTTTCTCTAACAAGACGAAACACATCCTCATGCAAATAGAAGGAAGATCGTCGGAGAATTGACGCGCAAGAAATGTGACGCTACAGAAAGAGCGCTGTCAAAAACCACGTAAAGCTTACCTGAAATACAGTAAATGTCAATACTTCTGGACTACTCAAACAGGTTGATTGTGGTAATCAGTCAATAAGGGTTAAGACCAATACAGCACACGTCTGTAATTTCCACGTCTAGCACACAACTACCCTTTCAAGAGACGGGACAACCCTTCAATCTAGTGATTAGCCACCAGACAGACGGGAGATAATCGCCCCTTGCTTATCTCGCGTGTTCCACATCGTGCTTGTCTACCTGACTGACGATATGGGATCGTGGGAAGTAACCCTAACCCCTACACAAACTGAGGAGGGCCAAGTATATATATCGGAAGTTTTTGTTTATGGAAGTTCCCTCTCTTGAATTTGATCAGTAAAGGCCCACACACATGACGGGAGAGAGGTTAGATAATCTTAACCTTCTGTATAGCCTAACATCATTGCAATAAGCATGCGCAACAGGTTTGACTTCAACTTTGGCTGTATTTTCTTCAATATGAGGCGTACTCTTTAATCTCACTAATATACTGAGAATGTAATGTCTCACCCAGTCATTTCGTTTTGTTCTGTTACGATTTTGAGATGGCTGATAGCACACACCACTGGTGTTCGGGGGCCGCAGCAATACTCCTGTACTTTCTGTATTCACTGTACAGTACTGAAAATAGCAATAACTAGTCTAGATTAAATCGGGAAGATATCCTAAATCGAACAAAGTATAGATCAGTGATCAACAGCTTCAGAGGCTTCCATGACGAACAGAAACTGAATAGAGGATGGCCGGAAGAAAGAAGACAGGCTGCAAGAGGAAGAATGCAAGGATTTTGGGTTGCAAAGAAGGCTTCCAGTAATGTATGACTGTGTTCGGCCCCGCGGTGTAGGGGGGCAACGCGTCCGCCTGTCACCCGATTCCTGGCCGGGTCAAGGGTTTTTGATTGTTATCCCTGGCCTGGGGACTGGGCGTTTGTGTCTTCCTCAACGTTCCTTTCCTCACATTCAACACTCTACACTTCCGCAATTACAATTACACGCAGGTTCATATCATATGGTGCAAGTAGGGGCAAAAGATCTCTATAGGTCGACGCCCCGAACAAATAGCATTTTTTTAAATGTGTAACTGTTGCTTAAAGTAGTCTCAAATGTCCGTAAATAAATATAATAATAATAATAATAATAATAATAATAATAATAATAATAATAATAATAATAATAATAATAATAATAATCTAGATGTACTTAAAACACTACGCTGATTTTGTTACAGCGAGTTTGAGAGAAAGGGTGAACTGACTGACATCGTAAAGCACTCTGACTTAAGCTCTTGACCTGTAGATTTGCACAATGTCTTTAAAAGCATAAACATTTCTCGCCGTACATTTTTTAAATTATTAAAGAAAAATCTAATACTCTGATTGGCCAAAGCGCTCGCCAGTACTTCAAAGCCGCCTCAACCGTGAGAGCACCGAGGCATGGGGCACAATAGAGGCGGCGACTACCCCTCTGTAGTTGGTGAACTACCAGTCAGAATAATAGCATCTGATGATATCGTGATTGAAATTTTATAGCAAAACGTCTATTTTTGATTTTCTCGAAAGTTGCCATTCTTGTCATTGGGCTTGTACCCGGTAGTTCAAAACCACACACTAGTGTCAACAGATTAATGCTGAAAATGAAAGTTAGCTACTATAATTTCCTAAGTAATTCTTGAATTCCTTGGATTTAATTGTTTGTCCCCACATATTCTTATTCTAAAAGATGGAGCCACAGTTATGCTCCTTAGAAATCTGAACGTTCCCGAACAGCTCTTAAACGGGCCTAACTGTAAACATTATGTACGAACATTGTTTAGATATGGAAATAATATGTGGAGATAAAACTGGGCACAGAGCTCTAATCCCTAGAATTGGCTTAACATTGGATAAAACACTTCCATTTTCTTTTAAGAGACATCAATTCCCAATGCGCTTGGCATTTCTTTATCACGATCAAGAAACCTCAAGGGACATGAAGGTCTGTTCTCCTCAGCCATGGCCAGTTAAATGCTGCAATGTCAAGAGAGAGATATTTTAAATTTGCAATAGTGCCAAAACGGTAACTGTACAAAGAATGCACCGAGCAAGTGGCCGTACGGTTAGGGTCGCGCAACTGTGAGCTTGCACTCTGGAGTTAGTGGGTTCGAACCCCACTGTCGGCAACACTGAAGATGGTTTTACGTAGTTTCCCATTTGCACACCAGGCAAATGCTGGGACTGTAGCTTAATCAAGACCACGGTCGTTTTCTTCCCACTTTTAGCCATTTTCTATTCCAGCGTCGCCGTAAGACCTATCTGTGTCGGTGTGACGTAAAGAAAATTGTACGGAAAAAGTTCAAGAAATGTTGTATATAAGGAAATCCTTCAATAAATATTTGCCCCACTGACCGTCATGTCTTGGCGGGTTTCAGCTAATAATAATATTAATAATAAGAAATAATTATGCTACTTGATAATACACCAAACTCCATGTACGGGACTACTCTGCGCTGAATGGAAGGCTAATATTCAACATTATAATAAGGACGTAGGCTACAGCTGCATCATGTACAAATATATTTTTCCGATGAGCAGAACATGGCGCTCCATAAAATAAACATCGATAAAGACAACCTTCCCTTTAAAACCAATGGAAGAAAGATGCGACAGTTAATGATAGATCGATCTTTTCAGTTATGGTGTCAATTGCCTCATAAAGGGAGAGGAGTGGTTTTGTACGCCGATCACCCGACAGCAAACTCCTGGATGTCTCGCAAGACACGTTTATCTTCATCCGAATACATAAATGCTATAAAAATGTCGTGCAACCTGGCCGCAGTAAGATCGGTTCCCGGCAGAACTTCCACCTCAACCCGTTGCTGCCAAAACGGCTGTAACGAGACCGAAACGCTTGGACATATGCTAGGGTTCTGCAGGAGCACCGAATTACTGCGAAACAATCGGCACCATCGAGTAAGGACATCAATTGCTCAAGGCCTGAGACAGCACGAAGAAGTTCACTGCGTCTCTACTAGTTGGGAGATCAGAAGAATGCACATGCCCGGTGAGGCACGGGACGAAGGGGTTTTCACCAGCAGAGCCAGTGACGCAATGGTTACCATAGCAACTCCGCTACTATCCAGGCGACTTTATATTGTCTTCTACTGGCATCTCTTCGCTCTTGTCAGTTGTAATCCAGCAAACTGCAAAGTGTGAGTCAATGTTTCTGTGTAGCAGATACGAGCAGATAAAAGTCGATCTGTCTGCGCAGAACAGGAAGTTCGTGCTTGCAGGCTACATTCCTCATTCTTGCATTCTTCTCATCTCTACACAGTACCGAGGACTCAAGAGAAGAGTGGACATCAATAAGAAAGAGAATAAAGTGATGGTGTTAGATCCTACCATTCGCTTCGAGAGGGACCTGCAAGAAGCTCAGGATGTTAATATGGATACACAAGCATTTCATATGCCACGTCTGCCAAATCTGTCAGCCAAATATAATATTCCCCTTGGTCAATGGGTTGTCAGAGGCCTCCTGTTTGAAGCCAGAGGTACCCTGCCGAAGAACATAGCAACTATCCTTCAAAATTTTAAATTTATTTTTACGTCATAGAGAAGATCTTAATACAGATCATAAGAGGTTCTCTACAAGTTCTACAGGGTCTACGATGACTATTCCAAAAAAATAATTTTAAAAATCTTTATTATAATTATACAGGGTGATTCTAAAATTCTTCCACAAACTTTGGAGACGGGTCCTTTACCCCCCACCCCCCACCAAAAAAAAGGTCGTATAAACATGAGCCACAAAATCTTTTGTTTCGCTTTGGCGTTAAGTAATTAAATAATTAATTTACTCATTTATTAACCAACCCAACAACATTTTTCCCAGCATATCTTACAAGTGCTGTCTACAGGATCTTATTCAGAACACTTACTAGACGTGCCCCAGCAAATAAGAATAATCATGTGGTTTATGCATGCGAGGGCACGAGATGCAATAGCTGGTATCTACGTGACAGATGGATAAGTAGAGAACAGTACCATCAGCTACACGTCTCCCTAAGCCTCAACCTTTGGATTTTTAACTCTGGGGATACATTAAACAATTGGTTTATTCAGCAATCAAACAGGATGAAGAAACTTTTCCTCGACGTGTCATGGAAGCCCGCGAAACCATTCGACACCGTCGGGGAGTATTTGAAAGGGTGCGTCAGTCTGTGATTCGACGAGTGCATGCGTATCTAGACACACGAAGAGGGCATTTTGAGCCCTGCTAACAATATTAATGTCAAAAACAGATTATTGTGTCACTCTAATACGTTCTTTCACTAATAACATTTTGAACTGTAATAAATCGAAAATGGTCCGCCTCTGTGGTGTAGTGGTTAGCGTGATTAGCTGCCACCCCCGGAGGCCCGGGTTCGATTCCCGGTTCTGCCACGAAATTTGAAAAGTGGTATGAGGGCTGGAACGGACTCCACTCAGCCTCAGGAGGTCAACTGAGTAGAGGTGGGTTCGATTCCCACCTCAGCCATCCTGGAAGTGGTTTTCCGTGGTTTCCCACTTCTCCTCCAGGCGAATGCCGGGATGGTACCTAACATAAGGCCACGGCCGCTTCCTTCCCTCTTCCTTGCCTATCCCTTCCAATCTTCCCATCCCTCCACAAGACCCCTGTTCAGCATAGCAGGTGAGGCCGCCTGGGCGAGGTACTGGTCATACTCCCCAGTTGTATCCCCCGACCAAGAGTCTGAAGCTCCAGGACACTGCCCTTGAGGCGGTAGAGGTGGGATCCCTCGCTAAGTCCGAGGGAAAAACCGAACCTGGAGGGTAAACAGATGACGACGATGAATAAATCGAAAATGAAGCATTTGGAGCACATATGTTCCTTATTCTTCTTTTGCTGTAAGAAGCCCGTCCCCGAATTTTGTAAAAGTATTTTTGAATCACCCTGTATACTGTAAGTATGTATCCCGGACCTTTACGATCACACTCGCTGGAGGACAGATGATTTATTTTTTTAATAAATCTTACTACTACAACAAATTGCATTCCAAAACTTAACAGAGCATTACATTTCCAATTTAGTCCAATAAATCCCTTCGTGTTATTAAACACAGATAACTTGTTAGTGACAGCGGGAAGAAATGGGTTTGCGTAACCACAATGGTACATGCACGCCAGGCTTCTCCTCTGCTGGAGTAGAGGGGGTAGACTAATGATTGTTGCGCTTTGCACCATCTGCCCGTGGAGAAACAATGAACAATAGCAACAGAACCACAGCATACAGCGTGAGGTCAAATGCCAAACCTAAATGATTACTCGAGATACATGCCGACCAACGAGAGAAGTATTTCATCTAAGGAGCTCCTGACAAAATAAGCATGAACAGAATTGCGTATACTCTGATTTATTGTGGTTCCTAAAGTGATATACGAAATTCAGCTTCACTCGGCTTTGTCACAGCAATCTTTCTTACTGATTTAGATCTTATTTCAATTAAATCTTCTTTCACTAGAAATACAGCATTACTAATAGCAACATCGAACACTTGTGTAATAGAAATTATTGTATTTATATACTTCTGGAACAAGAAGTTGTTGATGCTGATGAAATAGGAGACCCAATTTTCAGGTCAGAATTCGACAGAGTTTTGAGAGATCTAAATAGGAACAAGACACCTGAAATTGATGATATACCCTCAGAATAATTACTGACTACCTTGGGATAAACCAGAATGGCGACGTTATTCAATTCAGTGTGTAGGAGAAATGTCATCCGATTTTAGGCAGAATTCCAAACAAACAAAAAATACAAGTATGAAAACTACCGCACAATTAGTTTAGTGTCTCATACCTGCAAACTTTTAATACGTAGTATTTACGGAATATGGAAAGACTAGTTGAAATTGAGTTGGGAGAAGAACACTTTGGCTTCAGAAGAAATGTAGGAAAACAAGAAGCAATCCTGACTTTACGTCTGATCTTCGAGGACCGAATTAAGAAAGAAAGACAAGTCCACGTACGTGGCGTTTGTAGATCTAGAAAAGGCATTCGATAATGTTTATTGGATCCAGCTATTTCACATTCTGAAGGTGATAAGAATCATATACCGAGAAAGAACAATTGTCTACACTCTGTACAAAAATCAGTTTGCAGTTATAAGAATCGAGGTGTTTGAAAAAGAAGCAGCAATCCAGAAAGAAGTGAGGGAAGGCTGCAGTTTGTCCCCCATCCTCTCCAGGCGGTACAGGAAATCAAAGAGGAATCTGGGAAGAGAATCAGAATCCAAGGAAAGGAAATCAAAACACTTTGAGATTTACCGATGATATTGTTATTTTATCTTGAGTCTGAAGAAAACCTGGAGAAATTGCTGAATGATGTGGACAGAGTGTTGGCGAAGGAGTAAAAGATGAAAATAAGTAAGTCCAACACAAAAGTAATAGAGTGCAGTCGAACAAAGTCAGGTGATGCAGGAAATATTAGATTAGGAAATGAAGTCTTAAAGGAAGTAGATAAATATTGTTACTTGGGTAGTAAAATAACTAACGATAGCAGAAGTAAGGAGGATATAAAATGCAGACTAGCTCAAGCAAGGAAGACGTTTCTTAACAAACAAAATAAAAAAGTTGTTCGCTTCGACCACAATAAAATGAATAAAACAGCAGCGTACGAGAGAATGCACGAGAAAAATATCAAGAAAGTGGACAGCTCTTATGTTTATTACCGTACGGTAATCTATAAGTATTATTATTAGTATTATTATTGTTATTATCAAAGCCCGGATTTTCATGCCGTAACAGGTTAGATTGCAAACTAAATTTGGTTAATAGGAAGTGTCGGCCACCCGCTCTTCCATAATGTAGCAAGAGTAACAAATTATAGGAGTTCTGATGGGCCGTACTCCTAATGTTTATGCAAACCCCATAGCATAATCTTTGTGAAGGTAGACTATACTTGCTGCTCTCTTCAGAAACTTTGCATTCTAACCTATTAATGCATAAAAATCCGGGCTCTCGTTATTTTTATGCTAAAATGTCATATCTCTAAGTTTTAGGCAGCACACTTCCACGATCAATTAACAGAATAAAGTTAAAACTTTAAAAAAAATAACAAAATAAGTAGCCTACTGTATTTGCAATACAGAGCCTCCGTGGCTCAGGCGGCAGCGCGCCGATCTCTCACCGCTGGGTTTCGTGATTCAAATCCCGGGCATTCCATGTGAGATTTGTGCTGGACAAAGCGGAGGCGGGACAGGTTTTTCTCCGGATACTCCGGTTTTCCCTGTCGTATTTCAATTCCAGAAACACTCTCCAATATCATTTTATTGTATCTGTCAGTCATAAATCACTGCCCCAGAGGAGTGCGACAGGCTTCGGCAACCGGCACAATTCCTATCCTCGCTGCTAGATGGGAGCTTCATTCATTCTATTCCTGACCCGGTCAAATGACTGGAAACAGGCTGTGGATTTTTATTTTTTTAAATTTTTATTTTCAATACGGTATTTGTGGAATGGGGCTGAGAGGAATTTTTCTTCTAATCTTTACACAGTGCGTACAGCAAAATACACCATAATAAGTGAGGAAAGAAGTAGCAACAATGTAAATTGATCGCTAATGTCACACACGGTCTTGGCTTCTCTCTGTCCTTCCAAATTGTAGAAATCCTTGACTATGATGCACACTGACTTTTATCTCCCCATTTTCTAATCCCCATATTGTGTGTGATTTGTCTTCAGCATTAAACACTTTCCCTTCACACCGATGATTGTCTCAACTGTTTAACAGACAGACTGATTTGAAACGTACACTCTACTGCAAAGAAGAGTTTGAAAATAAGCTTTACATTCTTGTCAACAATTTCTAAATACGTAACAAACAAAATCAACAAAGGACGCAACAACCGATATATTTATCCGAAAAAGTGGTAAAAGTACGTCGTTTTATGCGATATATCGTAATAAGCGATGTCGTATTAACCGATTTTTATAAATACAGTGTTTATATAGGATTCAAACCGGACCGTTAGTTTTCGCCGTCATATCGAATACACCATGTTTTGTTGTTGTTGTTTTTTCTTTTTTTTTTTTTTTTTGTTAGTGCACCGACACATATAGGTCTTATGGCGACGATGGAATAGGAAAGGCCCAGGAGTTGGAAGGAAGCAGCCGTGGCCTTAATTAAGATACAGTCCCAGCATTTGCCTGGTAATACATCGTTAAAGAGCGATGTCGCAACAAACGGTTTCGACTGTAATTATTCTGTAAAAACAAGACCTGTGTTTGCGGGCCACTTTTACCACATTGATAATAATTCTATAGGAAGAGCGGGCATTTTAACTAGATGACAATACAGAAGCTGAGTCCAACGAACGTAGGCCTCTGGTACACCACGCGATCGGAGTGCATGGCAAATCAGTTCGTAAGGAACTCGATCAAACGCCTTCTCCAAGTCCAAGAAGGCCATGTGGACAGGTTTGTACTTCTCACTGTGTTTTTCTGCCAGCAGTCTGGTAGCATCTACAAAGCCACGTTGACTGCATGTGATCTCGACAACGTCGCAGAGGCGACTGTCGAATATTGCGCTCGAAACCTCAAGATGGAGGCACAATTGCATCATCCGATGACGTCATACTATTATTGCTAGATCACGGCCGACTGGCTCTCACCGCTGGATTCCGTGGTTCAAATCCCGGTCACTCCAAGTGAGATTTGTGCTGGACAAAGCGGAGACGGGACAGGTTTTTCTCCGGCTACTCCGGTTTTCCCCTGTCATCTTTCATTCCAGCAACATTCTCCATTCTCATTTCATAGCATCTATCAGTCATTAATAAATCACTTTGGGAGTGGCGACCCCATCGTAGTAATAGCCTATATCTGCATCACTCATTCCATCCCTGACTGTCAATGACTGGAAAACAGGTTGTAGGTTTTCATTTTTTCATTTTCACGGCCGACTGGATCCCTCGCTGCGGCCGTGGCTAGGTACATTGCCCCTTCCTCTTTACAATAATTATATTATATTTAACGTTGTCGCAGGTGTTGTCTAGTTAGAAATCATTTATGGCGCACCGTCACAGGTTCCGAAATGTCTACTACGTCAAAACGGAGAGTTCCATGTTAAGAATCATCCTCCAAAACCCAAAAGGAAGATTCTATTATTTCTAGTTACTTCATTACACGTCCGTACGTGGAAAAAAGTGCTGAACTCTCTCCCGTTTTGTTGGATATCACCGCGTCTTTGATGATGATGTCAAATCCCTCATTGACCTTCTTAACGAACGTGTCAACTAATTAACCAGCAAACCTACGCGCGGTATCTCCTGAACTTAAGGCGGAGGGTGTCGCAGAGACTCAGTGATGTAGCAAATACACAAGTGACCACTTATACTTTGCAACTTCCATAACAAAAACTTACTAAAATATTGGCAAACTTAAGACAAAGCCTCATTTACGTCATTTTCAACGTATAACAATAATTAAACAATAAGAAGAAAAATGCTATTTGTTTTACCACCCATACAGTTTCGAGAGACATCGAGGTGCTGGAGTTTTGTCCTAAAGAATTTTTCACGCGCCGTTACTTCTTTTCTACCCCCAACAATCTGGATCTAGCGCTGTCACCCGGGTGGCAGATCACCTATCAGTTCTTCACCTAGTCCTTTCTTAAGTGGTTTCAAAGAATTCGAAGCTGGAAATTTATCGAACATCTTCCTTAGTAAATTACTCCAATCTTCTTCCTATAAAAGAATATTTACTCCATTTTGTCCTCTTGATGATGATGCATGTTAACAATAATAATGTTATTTGTTTAACGTCCCACTAACTACTATTTTACGGTTTTCGAAGACGCCGCGGTGCCGGAATTTAGTCCCGCAGGAGTTCTTTTACGTGCCAGTAAATCTACCGACACGAGGCTGACGTATTTTAGCACCTTCAAATATCACCGGACTAAGCCAGGATCGAACCTGCCAAGTTGGGGTCAGAAGGCCAGCGCCTTAACCGTCTGAGCCACTCAGTCCGGCGATGATGCTTGTTTTAAGTGGCCTAACATCGAGGTCATCGGCCCCTAATGGTACGAGATGGAAGAAAACTACACGATAATTAAAATGTTAAATTTTAAAATTTAGAATTTAAAAATGATGTTGAAAAAAGAATCAGTGGATGCAATTCGCAATGTCTTACTTTCTGATAAAATAATAATTATTATTTATTCATATATTAATAATAATATATTAATAAGTAATAACATATCCAATAGCATCAAATTATTAAATATATTATTTTTCTCCTATTTTTAGATTTTTTTGGCATTGATACTGCAAATTTAGATCTAGCCTTTTCTGGAGTAGCTCACATTATTTATCGTGATGTCAACTACGGTTGACTTTTACGTACTTTACATGCTAATGGTGCATCCTTCTTTATTTGCCTTTACTTTCATGTAGGTCGTGGAATGTACTACGGTTCATATAATTATATACACACTTGATCTACAGGTGTTGTAATTCAATTTCTAGTAATAGGAACAGCCTTTATAGGATATGTTCTACCCTGAGGGCAAATATCTTTTTTGAGGAGCTACAGTACTCTTATCAGCTGTTCCCTATTTAGGTGTTGACTTAGTACAATGAGTTTGAGGAGGATTCGCTGTTGATAATGCCACTCTTACCTGGTTCTTTACCTTCCACTTTGTTCTTCCATTCATTGTTGCCATAATAGTTAATAATAATATATTATTATTATCATCATTATTTCGTGTGGCTATTTCTAGCCGAGTGCAGCCCTTGTAAAGCAGACCCCCCTATGAGGGTGGGCGGCATCTACCATGTGTAGGTAAGTGCGTATTACTGTGGTGGAGGATAGTGTTGTGTGTGGTGTGTGAGTTGCAGGGATGTTGGGAACAGCAGGAACACCGAGGCCCTGTGTCAAGAGAATTAACCATGTAAGGTTAAAATCTGCGACCCGGTCGGGAATCGAACGCGTGACCCTCTGAACCAAAGACCAGCACGCTAACCATTTAGCCGTGGAGCCTGATGATAAAATGATAGAAATAGATTATAATGGGATAATGCATTGGGTAGAAGTAAAGTACAATAGTATATATTATTCAAGTCCGAAGTTATAATACACAAACACTAATATAGAGTCAATGGAATAAAAGCATAGTTAACAACAAGATAGAAAATATAATAGTTTTTTTTATTTTGTCCTCTTAAACTCCAGCGTTATCTTCATATTGCGATCTTTCAAGTTTATTCTTCTGCTAGTGACATTTCACACCATTTTTCCACTGGCAGATCGAAACATACCACTTAGCCGAGCAGCTCGCCTCCTTGCTCTCAAGTCACCTAAGAGGAAAATAAATCCATGATTCTATGCTTTTCCATGTAGTGGAGAAAAAGCATGAGGTTTTCTTTTTTTTTTTTTTTTTCGTCCTCACTCCCTTATTTCCAAAAATATCAACTTGTCGCCAACAAGATACTGAACGCATTTTGATTGTTTCCGGCGTTCATCAATTCTATAAATGAACACAAACTTAATTCACACGCAAACAAAGCCGCGTATTAAAGCGTTAAAACGCTCCCAGTAAGAAGAGTAATGAGGCGTGCGCCTTCGGCTGGAAAGCTTTGTCTGGCGCAGAATACATGATCAATACATACCAACAGCACTTTACGCGGCTCCCTGTCTTGCTCAAGCAGGGTTCTTACTCCCAGACAAGAATATTGAACGGTAAAAAGATTTCAGAGCCACCTATTTCTCAATTTCCCATTATCAGCACATTTTTTTTCAGCAGAAAAACAATGGATATTATTTTGCTTTTTATTGCTAGTCTATGTAATCATAAAACATATTCCAGCTAAACATCTACTTAAATGACTAAAAAAGTACATGTAACGTTCTGGATTTGGAATATCTTCAGCTAAAATACGTGGGTAAAGGTACAAAAATTCGCATATATAAAATAAACACTTGATGACTATGATGAGATAACATGTACCTTTATGTTGAGCTAAAACATTGAACAAGTCATGTTCAAGTTTGTGATAAAATATGTATATCTTAGAAAGTGATCTTTCTTCAGAATGATGGAGAAGTTGCTTTAGTATTCCAGTATGTACTTGAAGTACCTTTTTTTAATTTTATATACGCCAATTTCTGTTATAAGTGTTCTTTGTCAGTAGATAGGCCAGTTCCAACTCGTTGACCCTCATGGATAATGGTACTCTTTCTGATAAGCTGGGTTCAATCCATTCGCCGAGATACTTAAATTTTACAGTCCCGTTGATTCTTCCCCGTTCTAATAGCATCTCTCTGCTAGCTTCCTTGATGTTGGTGAGGAATACTGTTTTCTCCAGACACTTGAAGGCGCACTTTGGTTGCCTGTCTTGTGAGGCAATTAATCTGTATTGTTGCTGTATCCAGCGATTCAACAATCAGTGCCATGTCCTCTTTGTCTCGCATTCATTATAATAACGCTCTGTTACTTAGTACTGCAGTCCGACTCGTTGGCTGAACGGTCAGCGTACTGGCCTTCGGTTCAGAGGGTCCCAGGTTCGATTCCCGGTCGGGAATTGGTTAATTTCTCTGTCACAAGGGCTGGGTGTATGTGTTGTCTTCATCATCATTTCATCGTCATCACGACGCGCTGGACGCCTAAGGACGTCAAATCGAAAGATCTGCACCTGGTGAGCCGAACATGTCCTCGGACACTCCCGGCACTAAAAGCCATACCCCATTTCATTTTACTCAAACGTGTTACGGGTAATTTGTTTCGTAACCAAAGTTGTAAATGTCTTGATGATTATTATTATTATTATTGTTGTTTAAAGGGGCCTAACATCGAGGTCATCGGCCCCTAATGGTACGAAATGAGACGAAATGGAATGACAAATTAAAAGTCCAAAATTCTCCACTGACCAGAATTCAAAACGTGAGGACGAAGAATGAATGGATGAATATGAACTTAAAACAAACAGCGGATGCGACCCGTTTCCCAGAAACTAGCGTTAAACAATAGTATTACTGACCAAGGGACTGCAGCTATAGCATAATATAGACCTATGGTTTTTCTCACTTTGCGGCGCCATTTACAGGCAACGCAAACCTATGGTGTTCATCACATAAGAGTACTAACCACAGGGACATGCACTATCCCATGGTGTTCCTCATATAGTGGGTACTAATCACAGGCAAGGCAGAACCATGGTAGCTATCATCCCATGGTCCTGTTCATATGGTGGTACTAATCACAGGTGCAGCAAAAGCCGACCGCACGGTGCTCCTGTGTGCTACTAATCACAAACCTATTTGGTAGCCTACCTAATATAGCGGTACTACGCGCAAGTAAAAGCGACCCATGGTGTTCTCCGCGTGGTGGTACTAATCACAAGTAGTTTCATGGTTCCAAGACAATCATCCCTTGGTCGCCCCTTTTAGTCGCCTCTTACGACAAGCAGGGGATACCGCGGGTGTATTATTCGTCTGCGTCCCCCCACCCACAGGGGGTTGTGTGTTTGGTCCGCGAGAGGTATTTTATTTCCCTCAAGTCCGCCGGCAAGCCGTTTAGGACCCCCTATCCGCCACCTGGGACGCGCCACGTGGGAGTATCAACTCTCCCCCTGCTACTCCAGCGTAATAGGTTCGTGGCAGGGGACTTTTAACCGAAATTGTAAATTAATAACAATTGTTACCGTAGTTAATATTTACTAAGGTAAATGTAACAGAGTTTAAGAAACTGGGCATTATTTATGTCAATAACTAAATCAACATACACGGTACATTATGTGCACGGAACCTAGAAGTTAGCAGATATGGAGCCTTTGACACTTCAGGAATGATGCGCAGTGTGTTCGCTGCTGCTACAGAGGGCCGTGAAAAGATGAGTACAGCAGGAAGTGGCGGCGGGGCTTGCGGATCTCATTAATTCTGTTTCCATCATGTCAGTGTGCATAATTAAAATTTCTTGCTCCGTCCACTGCCAATTTAAGCGATCAATGGCAATGGAATTTAATTATACTTCCAGTCAAGTTAACACAAAAAGTTCTACAAAGGCAGCGTTAAATTAACAAAGCATTACTTAACAGCCATACAAGGTAAACTGGATAAAACACACGAACTGAGAAAATTAGCCCTCTCGACTGCAATTATTACAGTCGGTAACTTTGACAATGCTGCCCACCCACTCGTGAAAGAATTTGCTAAAATTTCCTCAACTGAATTACAATCTCATGAGGAACCTATCCCACTTAAACACAATATTACCGACTAAGATCGTTCTTCCCATTTGTATGCATTGTGCAGTACTAAGCCGGGAGGCGGGTTAGATCTTCAACTGCCATAGATGGTCTAGACGTCAGTGAAGGAGTGTACAAGGGAAATGAGAAGTGAGCTAGTTTCCGTTGCTTTCCTCACAGAGTCAGAAGTTGATATTTCATATCAGTCCGCAAAGTGCACTAAAATCGTGCATCGCTATGAGCGACATCTTCACACCATTCCTGGCTGCATAAGGAATGGTATTACTAGCATCGTTTGTACCTCAGTCACTTTCATATTGTCAAAGCCAAAGATGAGGCTGAGACATGTCAGTGGAAGTAACAATTTTGACCTCTTCTTCTCGTCAAATTTAGCCAAATCGATCTTGTCTCACCAATTCGATTGAGTATCTCTTCATTCATGATTCCATCTATCCACTTCACCCTCAGCATTGTTCTGTAACACCACATTTCAAAAGCTTCTATTCTCTTCCTTTCTGGGCTAGTTATCGTCCATGTTTCACTTCCATACAATGCCATGCTCCAAGCGAAAGTCTTCAAAAACTTCTTTTTAATTACTATATTAATGTTTGAGGTGAACAAATTACCTTTAAGATAGGCCTTCCGTGCTTGTGCCAGTCTGCATTTTATGTAATTACTTCTACCAGCATTAGTTATTTTACTACCCAAGTAACAATAGGCCTACTCATCTACTTCCTTTAAAACTTAATTTCCTAATCTAATATTTCCTGCATCACCTGACTTTTTTTTATTTCCTCCCCTTGGAATTAGAATTCCCTTTCCAAATTCCTCTTTGATTTCCTTTATCGTCTGTTCTATGTAAACATTGAAATGGAGAGAGGACAAACTGCAGCTCTGCTTCACTCCTTTCTGGATTGCTGCCTCTTTTTCAAAGCCCTCGATTCTTATCACTGCAGGCTGATTTTTATACACGTTTACTTATTACTTTCATGAAGAGAGTTATGGGTGTGAGCAAGGCATCCCGTTCATGGCTAGTTTATGTTCTGCCAACTACTAGATCAAGCCAGAAGCTTCAACGACTGAGAAAGGTAAAGAGAGAACAGATAGAAGCAGAGTTCTACAGCACAAGCGCTGTGTGTGACAGAAACTGGACTAAAGAAGGTCAAGAACAAAGGCATGGTCTTACCAGGCTAGCCACACATGGCTTTCACCACTCTATTTGCAGGAATACCATCTTTCATAAACCAAACAATCAGTGCGTTCGCTCCCTCTGTGATCAAAAGTGTAGTCTATATCATATAACGGAATGTCCGAAAAGGGTGAAATCAATTAGCGAATATAGTAGGGAATACTCTAAAGTTACAAAGTGAGATTTTAAAAATTGCAAATTTGTAAATTTTTTACTTTAATAAATAAATTATTTAATAAATTATTTTATTACTTTCATCTTGTATTCCTACTCCAAGACTGTCCATACCATTTAGCGATTTCTCCAGATCTTTTGCAGAGCCAGATAAAATAATATCATCAGCAAATCTCAGGGTTTTTAATTCCCTCCCCTTGGAATTAGAATTCCCTTTCCAAATTCCTCTTTGATTTCCTTTTTCGTCTGTTCTATGTAAACACTGAAATGGAGAGAGGACAAACTGCAGCCTTGCCTCACTCCTTTCTGGATTGCTGCCTCTTTTTCAAAGCCCTCGATTTTTATCACTGCAGGCTGATTTTTATACAGGTTTAATGAGCTTAACTCACACACTTGTAGCGGACAAAACAGTAGAATTTATGCAAGTTCGCCTCCGCGGCTCAGACGGCAGCGCGCCGGCCTCTCACCGCTGGGTTCCGTGGTTCAAATCCCGGTCACTCCATGTGAGAATTGTGCTGGACAAAGCGGAGGCGGGACAGGCTTTTCTCCGGGTACTCCGGTTTTGCCTGTCATCTTTCATTCCAGCCACACTCTCGAATATCATTTCATTTCATCTGTCATTCATTAATCATTGCCGCAGAGGAGTGAGACAGGCTTCGGCAGCCGGCACAATTCCTATCCTCGCCGCTAGATGGGGGGCTTCATTCATTCCATTCCTGACCCGGTCGAATGACTGGAAACAGGCTGTGGATTTTCATTTTCATGCCGATTCCTTTCACCTCAACTAAGATTGGTGTCAGGAAGGGCATCCGGCCGTAAAAGCATGCCATAAAAATTAATCTCACTTCATCACCGAACTCATATCCAGAAACGCAGTAGCATGGCCAGGATCGAGCGATTTTGGTGGGGGGGGGGGGAGGGGTTTATAGTATCGAAATGCTGATAGAACATTCTGAACGTGCGTGCATGCATAAAGACATTGAATTATGTTGATATTGTCCGGTTCCATGGCTAAGTGGTTAGCGTGCTGGCCTTTGGCCACAGGGGTCCCGGGTTCGATTCCCGGCAGGGTTGGGAATTTTAACCTTAATTGGTTAATTTCGCTGGCACGGGGGCTGTGTGTATGTATCGTCTTCATCATCATTTCATCCTCATCACGACGAGCAGGTCGCCGATGGGTGTCGAATCAAAAGACCTGCACCTGGCGAGCCGAACTTGTCCTCGGACACTCCCGCCACTAAAAGCCATACGTCATTTCATTTTATGTTGATATTCAGATTGCAGTACATTACAACATCTTACACTAAAATACGGGACAACACTAAGGTCAACAGTTCTACAGGGAATGGTATGTTGAGATTACAATCTCAAATCCAATTTTAGATTCAATAGATCTGTTGCTTTTATAATTATGTCTATGAATGTTTGTTTAGTTTATAGTTTCTGTTTATTTTTTTATTTTTTGGTAAAAATTCCATGGAAAGGAGGGGTCTAATCCCCAGTAACCCCAACCCCAAGTCATCCGCCCATACTTTATATCACACCTGTTCGGTATAAACATACAGATAGGTCTGACAAAGAAGGTGTAAAATTGTTAAGTGATTACTGCGAATAAAGAATAAAGACGCAGCGGAGTCTTGAAAATTCAGAACGAATAATGAGAATATTTCTTAGGTACGTGACAGATCCAGGATTACAGCAGGGAGTCTGCAGAGATACTGGAGTACAGTAAATCTAAGTGCTAATACCTGGACAAATAATAATAATAATGTTATTGATAGGTCTTACTACTAGAGGCGCTGATGTGGTGCCGGAATGTTGTCTGGGGCGGTTATGTTACGTGCCAGCTGACGTATTTGAGCACCTTCAAACACCACCGGGACTGAGCCAGGATTGAACCTGCCAAGTTGGGGGTCAGAAGGCCAGTGCTCTACGCCTGCGTTATTCAGCCCGGCACACCTGGATATTATGTTCCTTGGTTCAATAAAGAAATGAGGTCAGCTAATAGAGCGTTGGATTCTCATCTCTGGAAAGAATAAATTACTTTCGAATTTCCCTGCACAATACGAAAACAGAAACAAACGAGTCTTGGCGAAGAGACCCGAAGAACCAACGATGGTCGAATATCTGAATACAATCGATATAAAGAACATTCCAGCACAGCAAGTCCGTACTTAAGCTCCATTTTTTTATAGTCAAGGAAAAAGATGAACAATTCACACCTGCGCATTTTCTCCACTACACGGTAAATCATAGGATATGATTTTGGTCTTAGAAGAGCAGAGAGCGAGCACAAATTCTTCGGTGTGTTCCCTTTTAGTAGTCTATTACGACATGCAGGGGGTAAAGATAATGCATACTTTGACTCGACCCACATGGGAGATAAAGAGTTCCGATATCTACTTCTTTTTCTACAGCTTTTCCCACACTTGTGGGGTCACGGGTGCGAACTGTGTCGCACATGTGGATTTGGTACTGTTATACGGCCGGATGGCCTTCCTGACGCCAATGACGCCAACCATATATGGATGGATGTAATCACAATTGCGCGTTTCAATGGTGGTTGGTATTGTAGTGTGTTGTATGAATATGAAGAGGAAAGTATTGGGACAAACACAAACACCCAGTCCCCGAGTCAGAAGTATAGGTCTTATGGAAACGATGGGATAGGAAAGGCCTATGAGTGGGAAGAAAGCGACCGTGGCCTTAATTAAGGTACAGCCCCAGCATTCTCATGGGGTGAAAATGTAAAACCACGGAAAACCCTCTTCAGAGCTGCCGACAATGGTGTTCGAACCCGCCAACTCTCGAATGTAAGCTCACAGCTGTGCGCCCTCTAACTGCACGGCCAACTAGCTCGGTGAAAAATAATAATGATAAGAAGAAGAATCAGCCCTGTGGTATAGAGGTAGCGAGCCTGTCTCTTATTCCAATGCCCTGGGTTCGTTTTCCGGCCAGTTCAAGGAATTTAATTCTGTACTGAGGACGGGGCTCGTTTGATAAGAGGTTTTTCTCAAGCTGTTATTTACAGGAAGAAAGCGCACAGTGAGAAGATGACGCTACTGACCGAGTGTACATAGACGAACAACGGTTGCCATGGTTAGAATGGCGTCGGGAAATAATTGATGACGCTAATTTTAAGAAAGACATCATCCCAAAACAAATGAATGCTAAAATACAACTTTATGCACATTGCCCATTGTGCTGGACCAAGACTAATTGATGTTGAATCCAAATACGTTACCTTGGAAACGGAAACATAAAAGGTTCTATTCCGCTTGACCCAGCTAGGAAGTTGGGAACCACTGTCGTAAAACCGTGGCGTTAGTTAACGCATACTTGATGTAAATATAGCAGGCCATGGCAGTAAGATCAGCAAAGAATCCTGCCGTCAGAGTAGTGAATATCATTTTGGCGCTACGTAGTCCTTGAGAAGTGATTCTTTTCGCTGAGACAAGGAACTATGCCAGAAGCCATATGTCACACGTATGTAGCGGACAACATAAACAACCACTTTTTGCGGCCGGCTGACTAGATCGAGATGTCTTTCCCATTGACTCATACAGTAACCTTTCCACATGACAAACATATGGATCTTCAAGGCATTAGACTACATTGCACCGGGCGAGTTGGCCGTGCGCGTAGAGGCGCGCGGCTGTGAGCTTGCATCCGGGAGATAGTAGGTTCGAATCCCACTATCGGCAGCCCTGAAAATGGTTTTCCGTGGTTTCCCATTTTCACACCAGGCAAATGCTGGGGCTGTACCTTAATTAAGGCCACGGCCGCTTCCTTCCAACTCCTATTCCTTTCCTATCCCATCGTCGCCATAAGACCTATCTGTGTCGGCGCGACGTAAAGCCCCTAGCAAAAAAAAAAAAAAAAAAAGACTACATTGCATATAATCGTAAATAGCAATAATAACAATAGTCTAATAATTATTATAAATAAAACTGGCAGAGAAATTCAAATGCCTAAACGAGTGGATACAACTTGATTTATGAGAAAGAGGTATTCAAATCAAGAATCAAGATGGAAATGGCCTGCCACCTCACAAAAGATATCTACGGTCAATATCTTTAAAATCCAAGCTTAGACAAGAGCGTAGAGTAATTCGACCTGAAGCTCTGTATGCAGCAGAATGCCTCTCAATGAATAAGAAAGGTCTGGCAGAAAAACTAGAAGCTAAGGAAAGGAAGATTCTGAGGAATATCTTGGGCCCAGTGAAGGAAAATGGAGAATATAGGAGAAGGCACAATCATGACCTCTATCTGCATATGGAGAAAATAACAGACACGATTAGGAAAAGAAGGATTTATTTCTATGGTCAGTTAACACGAAGGAGACCAGAAAAATTGCCCACTAGAATTTTTGTCTACTTTCTGAATAAGAAAAATAAAAGGATGCGGTTCACCAAGGTGGAAAAGGATTTACAAGAATTGGGGATCTTACGTGATGACATCTTGCAACGTGACCCTTTAAAGAAGAAACTTGAAGGTCTACAGAATTTTCGAACAGTACCTAAAATGAAAACAGACAAGATGTGGACCGAAGAACGGAAGGAAGCTCACCGAATAAGGATGCGGGAGTACTGGGCCAGTGTTAAAGCTCAAGACAGAAATTTCATGGTCTATAGCCGGTCGAAACGAAATAATAATAATAATAATAATAATAATAATAATAATAATAATAATAATAGAGGAATACACTTTTCAAAGTTTTGCAGGAACGGGGAATTGATAGGAAGACGAGAAATTTTACAGCAAACAATGGCAGGAACTAATTCCAAAGTTACGTTTCTTGGAGAAATGTCCCACCCTTTCGAGATTGGAACAGGCGGTCAACAAGGAGATTGTCTGTCACAATGCTATTATTGGAAAAAATAATGAGAAGATGGAAGACTGCAATAAAAGGGAAAAAAGGAATATGTTTAGCCCAAACAAACAGGGCCTAAAGATGAAAAGCCTCGATTTCCCTGATGATCTGGCATTGCTCGCAGAAAACAGATAATTCAAGAGAGATCCGGTTTACACTGGCATCTGGTAGAGAACGTCGATATTGACGCGCAGACATTGTAGATGACGACAAATCAAGGTGCTTGCACACAGTAGCCATATGATTATTTTTATTATCATCATCATCAATATCCTTACTCTATGAAACCATTTCAACCCTTCCTTCCCACTATATTTCATAATTTCATCTATTCCAGCGGGTTTTCGACAATGTAGTTTATTTAGCATTCTTTCCACTTCCTCGAGTGTAACGTCACTTATAGAACTCAGAGAATTAGAGTAGGTAAAGCGTTATCAGATGATTTAATGATCAAAAGGCGGGTACCGCAGGGCTCTATTATTGGACCGTTAATTTTTCTTATATATACAAATGATATGAGTAAAGATCTGAAATCACATATAAGGCTATTTGCGGATGATGGTCTACTGTATAGAGCAGTAAGAGAGTTGCAAGATTGTAAGCGACTACGAGGGGACTTAAACAATGTAGTGAGATGGACAGCAGACAAAGATATGAATGTAAGTGGGATGAAAAGTCAAATTGTAAGTTTCACCAAGAGGACGTCCGCCTCCGTAGCTTAACGGTTAGCACTATTAGCTGCCGTCTTCGGTGGCCCGGGTTCGATTCCCGGTACTGCCAGAAATTTAAGAATGGCAGGAGGGCTGGGGGGGGGGGTGCCTGAAAAGAGCTGCACGACCACAGGATGCGGACACGAGGAAATGGCCTCTCATTTATAATTATTGTGTTGATGGGGTGACAGTACCTCATGGAGAACAACGTAAGTACCTAGGTGTTAATATAAGGAATGACCTCCATTGGAGTAATATTAACGAAGTAGTTAAGAAAGGTTACAGATCTCTCTTCACATGGTTATGAGGGTACTTAGGGGTTGTAGTAAGGATGTAAAGGAGAGGGCGTATAAGTCTCTGGTAAGACCGCAGTTAGAGTATGGATCCAGGGTATGGCACCCTTGACATACTTGATACGAGAACCGGAAAAAAATTCTAAGGAAAGCAACACGATTTGTTCTGGGTGATTTCCGACGAAGGAGTAGTGTTACTAAAATGTTAGAAAACTTTGGGCTGCAAGACTTGGGATTAAGGAGAAGAGATGCTCGACTATGTGGTATGTTTCGAGCTGTCAGTGGTGAGTTGGCGTGGAATGACATAAGTAGAAGAATAGCTTGAGTGGACCTTTTAAAGATCATAATATAAAGACAAATTTGGAATTTAAGAGGACAGATTGGGGACAAATATTCATTTATAGGGCGAGGAGTAAGGGATTAAAATAAATTATCAAGGGAAATGTTCGATAAATTTTAAGTTCGTTGAAAATATTTAAGAAAAAGCTAGGTAAACAATTCTAAATAAATGTAAATATGAAGTAAACAGCTGATAGGGAATCTGCCACCTGGGCGACCGCCCTAAATTCAGATCATTGTTCATTGATGATTGGATCATACTTCTCTTCCCCATGAACACCATTCTTCCAGACTTCAAAAGAAATCAATCAATCACTACTGATCTGCATTAGCGGCTGTTACCCAGGTGGTAGCTTACGTATCCGCTGTTTCCAGTCCTTTTCTTAAAAGATATAAAAGAAGTCTGAAATGTATCAAACAACTCCCTTGGTAAATTATTCTAATTCCGAACTTCTCTTTCTATAAATGAATATTTGTCCATATGAATGTCCTCTTGAATTCCAACTTTATCTTCATATTATGACCATTCCTACTTTTGAAATCTCCACTCGAACTTAATTCCTCTACTACTAATATCATTCCAAGCCATCTCTGCGCTGACAGTTCGGAACATACCACTTAGTCGAGCAGCTCGTCTCCTTTCTCACTAGTCTTTTCAGCCTAAAGCTTGCAACATGCTTCGTTAACACTGTTCTTTAATCGAAAATCACCCAGAACAAATTGTCCTGCTTTCCTTTCGATCCTTTCCAGCTCTCGAAGCAAAACGTTCGTTCCAACTGCCCGGTGATTCTCTGGAATCTACAATGAGTTCAGCTGATTTACCCAAAGTAAATCAAATCTGAAATAAATCAGAACAGCATTCCCTTCCAAGCAATCGTTTCGAGGGTGAGCCTGTTTGTGACAGTACGATAACCAAGAGCCCTTATAATGCTGCACACGTCCGACATTAGATGATGGATCGGTACAGAGGGCCCGTCAATTACGAGTGAAGTATCGGCCATCACTAATGGAGCGACAGAATGTGGGCACATTGCTGTTGATGGAATTGATTTAATCGCGTGAAACTAACCAAAGTTGAGAGAATACATGGGAATTGCAGGGATATCTCAACAAGTGTCCCACCCAACAAACGGGCTCTCTTTAAACCAATCTTGACAACCGCCCGACAACCTTATTAATTAATGTGGTGGCTGGTCAGGGCAGGGGCGAACTGGCTATCCCAAGACACAAGAGGGCGGTGCAGTGACCAGTACGGAGGCGCCGACTACCGGAGGGGTGGTCTGGCATACTCCCCAAGAAGAGGAGATTTCGGGGGTCTTTCCCCGAAAAAATGTTTGAATTAAAATATGCCTTAATAATACTCTTTAATTACATCGTTTTACAAGGCATTAATTAAAAGCCTGATTGTAAAATTGGGAGTAAAAATATTTAAATTACAGAAAGGGCTATAGTTACCTCATTCGAATTTTGTAGGCCTCCTATTTTTCATAGCATAGACAGAACTTTCGACATAGTCCTCTGATTTCTCCAATTGACTGTGGTATATTCATTTGTTTTTTATTTCTAAAAAACTAAGATAAGTAAATATATTTTTTTCTTATGAAACATTCATTCTAAATTACTGTGCCATAAATTATTTAAATATGAAGAGAGGAAAAAAAATCAACAATACGAACTTCGATGCTATAATACGGACGTTTTAATAAAACAAAAACAAATCCCATGGCGCAACAAGCGCCTACCATGCGAGCGCTGCTCATCCCAAAGCCTGCAGATTACGAGGGGTCATGTGGTCAGCACGACGAATCCTCACGGCCGTTATTCTTGGCTTTCTAGACCGAGGCCACTCTCTCACTGTCAGATAGCTTCTCAACTGCAATCACGTAGGATGAGTGGACTTCGAACCAGCCCTCACATCCAGGTAAAAATCCCTGACCTAGACGGGAATCAAACCCCGGAAAAGAAGCAGGCACGCTACCCCTACATCGCCGGGCCAGCTGGATATGTTAATAGCATAGTTGTATTTTTTTATTTTGAAAGGGTCACCATATAGTCATATAGTTATAGTACTACCCATCATATTTCGTCCCTTTCCTTGCTTATTATTTGGATGATTTATAATATCCAAGCCCTAAATATCAGAAATTGTTTTAACTACTGTAGGTAAAGTTGTTGTTAAAGTTATGAGAATTTTAATTTTCTCATTTTGATTTGCTTCGAATTTTTATAGAATTGAATAATTAATACAGATTGTTTTTAAAACAAATTTTAATCATTTTTACGAAAAAAAATTATACATCTGATACTCAAAACATGAGCTATATTTTAAACAACATTTCAACGCAAGGGATTTTACACCAATTTTTTAAAATATAAAATATCGCAATAATGCCAAACCTAACACAGCTACGAACCTGTAAATTGGTAGCATGCATGTCAACGACTCTAAACATATGGTTACAATTTGGTTATGATACAATTAAAACTATGGAAGTTGAGAAATACAGTCATACCTCCCCATAACAAATCTATTACAGTACCAGGAACTCAGAATGTGTGTGCACTGGCATCCTACTCATTCAAAACAGGGTAACGCAGAGTCCATACGGGAGATGCTGAGTCATTAGCCCAAATGTAGGTTGGATCCTCAGCAGTTCTGCCATCAGTCTAGGCGTACGTAAGAAACGAGGTCCGAGGTGGTTTGCCGTTGCTTTCCTCGCCGAGCCAAACGTTGCTATTACATATCAGTATGCCAAACCCACTGAAATGCTCGCAACAGGAGCAACATTTTTCACACCACTCACAACAGGGACTAACAGGATAACGTCCCCCTGTGGGTGGGGGCGGTAGAATAACATCCACGGTAACCCCTGCCTGTCGTAAGAGGCGACTAAAAGGGGCCCCAAAGGCTCTGAACTTTGGAGCGTAGATTGGCGACCACGGGGCCTTTAGCCGAGTCCTGGCATTACTTCCACTTACTTGTGCCAGGCTCCTCACTTTCATCTATCCTATCCGACCTCCCTTGGTCAACTCTTGTTCTTTTTCGACCCCGACGCTATTAGGTTTGCGAGGGGTAGGGAGTCTTTCATTTTCACGCCCTTCGTGGCCCTTATCTTCTTTTGGCCGATATCTTCATTTTTCGAAGTGTCGGATCCCTTCCATTTTTTCCGCCTGATTAGTGTTACATAGAGGATGGTTGCCTAGTTGTACTTCCTCTTAAAACAATAATCACCACCACCACCAACAGGATAACGAATGGCACTACACAAGAATCTCGTTTATCCGGCCCTCATTAATGCGAATCGAAAAAATAAAAATGTATTTCTACTTAAGTACAGTATTTCTTTTACGGGGTCGATTCTTCTTGAATGTCTTTTCGGCCAAGAAGAGTTAAAGACAGGAGTTGGAAGCAAGTCGGCCGCGGTCTATCAAAGGTACCGTCCCGGCATTCGCCTGGAATTGAGAATGGGAAACCATGGACTCTTCTGAGTTCCTTGGCATATTAGCACGCATTCCCGGATGCTCGGAGGTAGATGTGAACGACGTAAATGACTGGTTGAAAAATGACTGTACTTCAGGCTACGGCAAAATGACAGATAAATAAATTCTTGCCTCTTGTTCCTCGGCAGGTAATGACGACAATGGTGGTGAATTCGAAAGTGAAACCGGCGCTCCATCAGAAGAAACAGTGACTCATGGAGATGCAACAATGCAGCTGGACAAACTGATGGCCTATTTAGAATTCCAGACTGAAACCACACCGCCAGAACTGATGTTAGTAAAACGTCTTCCTGATCGTGCTGCGCGCAACCGCTATACAAACGTAAAACAGAAAAAGCTCAGAAAAGTGCATAAAACAGAGTCGTAAATGTACGAAAAGCGTTCTTATATATTCTTTTGTACAACTGAAAAAATATATTACTGTACAACTTACGTTAATATATAATATTGTAACGGTTCAAATCCCGTTACAAGATGATATCTGTATTTTATTATTATTATTATTATTATTATTATTATTATTATTATTATTATTATTATGTCCTTATTATTATGTTATCTGTGATATTGTTACTATTATTGTAATTATCAGTCTTATTTAATTCGATTTTGCAATTGCCTGTTGCTTGCAAGATTGTACTTAGATGTATGCATATATACGTATGTGTAGGATAACACTCAATACCTGTACAGTGAGAATTGTTGTATATATCAGAGATTGGGTGTGACGTTGGGACATTGTGCAAGATTAGTGGCGATTCTGCCAAGTCATCGCCGCGCCATGGCTATGTCATCGTATTTATTTAGAATATGCGCTCAGCGAGTCGGCCGCCGCAGGGCTATTTCACCACTGTATGTAATATTTGCCGCGTTGTGGGAGTATGTCATTGTTATTTTTGGAGATTACGTAGCTGTGTCAACCAACGTCTATATAAGGTGGATGCATATTGTAGCGTCAGTCATTAGTTATACGGATGCAGTACAGTGAAGTAGTCTACTAGATCAAGAGGCCTTAGTTGGTCAGTCAACCAGTGTGAACGAGAGATGGTGAAGACTCAGTGAGCCATTATTGGTCATTGAGAGAGTGAGGCCAAAAGTTAGTTGGTCCGTCACTTAGTGGAAGACACGGACGCAACCCTGGACCTGCCAAGAGGTCATACCATATTGACTTACAAAGAAGCCAGATGATATGGAGAAGAAGCAGTCACAAGGATGTATCACCAAGTTTGGCGTGACACATCTACAGTAAACACCAGATCAATGGATTACGTCGTAATTACACTCAAAGTGTTGAAGGTACAGTCAAGTGAATCAGTGAGGGAAATATTTCGTATAAATTGTTAAATGTCCGGTCAAGAAGAATTCAAATTCATGCCTAGTTTCTATCATTTGCAATGTCATAATTTCATATTTTCATCTGTTTTATCGCAACAAGACTCACTATTTTTTTTATATATTATTTAAAGAATATATATTGTTCTATCAAACGAATTCATAGTTTCATTTCATTGACAGTAAAATATCTTAACCTCAAAATTAATGGGGAAACCGAACGCCAATCTCCTTTTCCCAGAACTTATATGGTATGTTGTCAAAAGTAAGCTTATTACCCCACACCCTAGAGATAGTCAAGAGTCTCATTCTATTATTGCTGTACTGAGTGACAGCTGGCGCCCTTCAAATAACGTATGTGTAAGTAAGCAGGTAACAGTAAGTGTGAGTACAAGGTTCTACGAGTGTGTATTTTATATAATGAATGTTAATTTTTATAATTTTTGAAGTTAAAATGCAGATTTATAATATTTGTAAAATCAGTCAATCAGTTAGGAAATATCACAATATGTACTGTATTTGCTTTTTAGTTTTTCCGGATCATGCGGATTTTCGATCATCCGGATCAGTTCCGGTCCCACTTAATCCGGATAAACGAGGTTCCTGTGTACTAGCAATGCCCATACCTCAATCACTTTGACATTGTCAAAGCCGAAGATGACACTACGGCAGGAATGAAAGTAACAAACTGTAAACACTTTGTCTCGCCAGAAATGGACCTAGGTCTATAAGAGAGTTAAGGAAGAACAATTCCTCTTGTTTCAAAATTAACATAATACTAATCTTCCCAATTCAGAGCAATAGAACTGCACACTGTTAAATGGGACATCATATATACATCCATCCATCTTCATTATAGACTGTGATGCCTTTCAGCGTCCAGCCTGCTCGCCCCTGTGAATTTACTAAACGCCTCCAGAATCCTCTATACGTAACTACAGGGTCAGCAAAAGAAAACTGGCCCGGAAAATGACCCTTCTCGATGAACAGGAGAACTGCCCATCAAGGAAATGTTGGCAACCGTGATTTCGATGCACCAATCGATTGCTGCCACATGTCTGTGCGTGCGCATCTCCCGAGTACATCGCTGTGTCATTACGTGAGAGTGAGTGAGAGGAGCTAAAGTGTTTAGTGACCAGTTGATTGTTGCGACACAAAACAGGGCTCACGATTAGAACTGGCACGTGTCATGCGAAGCACGATTCGTGGAAAAACCTGTGCGGAACTCTGCGCAAGAGTTTAATTAGACTAGAAATTTGTTGGCAAAACCTCCCTCCAGCAAAGTCTGCAATGCAAAATGGTGCGAAACGGACTCTGTAGCGGAAAAAAAAAAAACCAGTAAAGCCCCATTCACAATGCAAATGTAACGTAACGTAAAGTTAAACTTAACGTTAACTTAAGCGGCCATGTTATCTAATGGAACAATTCACAATGCGCCGACGTCAACTTAACTGCGAGTTCGTAAAATTAAGGGATTACAAAACTCCAAGCTCTTGCGGTTAATTTTACGTTAGGTTTCAGAACCAGCCCAACAGAGCAGACGTAAACATTGTATTTTGTTTATTTATTTATTTATTTAATAAATGTGCCACGAACAGGGACACGCTCCAATTATATGTGGCTTTTACAAATTATTTGAACAAATAACATAGAAATACCAAAAAGAAGAAAATGTGAAAACGCTATGTAAATGAGATGATAATACTCTGTATGAAATGGATGAAACAATATATCATATACAGAAGCCTGTTAATAAATCAAACAAAAAAAATTGTAACAAAATCATGTAAATATTATACATATAAACAAATCACTTCGACGAGAAAAATTATTTTAATATATTTACATGTGTGTCATATTCATAAGCAAAGTCAAGATCTATATGATACTTATTAATTAAGTTATTGTATGTTTCACACATACTGATAAACGGAGAGTTCTTAAAAAATACAGTTTTGGAGACTGGAGTAATAAACAATTGCCGAAATCTTAAATTTCCTTTTCTAACATTAAAGCATAACTCGTGAAGCGAACTATTATCGTCAATTAATGCATTAACCATTTGTTGAGCTATTACACGCCTACTGGCTAGCGGTACATATTTAAATTCATTCAATTCATTTGTGCGCAATATAATGACTTCTTTCGACGAAACATTTGTAAGTGTCTCTCAACATAATCTTTGTGTGTATGTATAGTAAAAAAGAATTACAAAGACGCTATACCGAAAAAGAATGCGCGGAAATGAATGTGCTGTAGCAATGAAATCTGACGGTAAATATAGGGAGACAAGCTCGCAGCGCAGGCGACCGGACGAGAGACAATCCCTTTCATAGACAAAACAGTGTCTCTGTATATTTCCTAACATTATGCCAGACTACTAGTTTAAGAAAACGATATTATCCAAACATCTCATCGGAGTGCGATAGCTAGGCGCATAGATGTCGGTAAAGGAGACCTTACACTTCTTTTTATTAGGAAAGGGGAATCAAATCGTAAAATAGTGTCAAAGAGTTCAGGTTTCATCCGCATGTATAAAACGAACCGATGAGGGTCATTTCGTACATTAGATTACCGAAATCGCCCTGAGATAACCTTCTTTGATTCAAGGGATGAACCCATTTTCTGCACCGTTGTTTAGTTCGCCTTTTCATGAACACAGCTCCCAGGAGCAAAGCAAGAGATGTCTGAAGTAATATGAATTCCGCTACCACGTTGTCTGATTCCATCGAGATTTTAAAGTATAAAACTGCGAGCTAGCCTAAAACCCGACTTCCGTGCTAAATAACATGGCAGTGTTCTGATTGGCTGCCATATACTCTTTACGTTCACGTTACGTTCCTCCAGTGTGAATACCACAAATTTTACGGTTACGTTTGCACTGTGAATGGGGCCTAACTATCCGAGAAGAGTTCGAATGACGGAAAGCCTGGAACGAAGTCCGGCGAAATCTCAACGTCGTTTTATCTGTGCTAGTGGGATTAAGAGATCGTCGTGTTAAAACATTATCAAAAAGGACCAGTTACTGTATCCTTAAAAATTTACTGTTGTGCATGCGTTACAGCGTCCAGACGAACCTTCGCGTGTTGAGTTCTGTCGGTAGTTTCTGAGTGAAGTGGAATCTATTAAAGAAACTAGTTAAAATAGTTATGTTGTCTGCACCTTGTCAATACAATTTAAATGATTGATAATACTAATAAGATAATTTTCAATTCACATAAAATAGAGAATAAATGTATGTTAACAAGTAAGGAATAGACATGCCAAACATGTAGGCAACGATACATAGGACAGTCTGGAAGAAGTGTCGCCATAAGGTACAAAGAACATGTTAATGCAGTCAAACATAAAATATATTCGGCAATGGGAGAGCATATGGTTGAAAAGAATCAAATTTACAGACATTTCTAACGACATGAGGTTAATATATTCGGCCAAAAAGGGAAAATTCATGAAAGTTTTAGAAAGATTACAAAATGACCTTGCCAAAAAAAAAAAAAAAAAAAAAAAAAGAGAGAGAGAGAGAGCCCATTGTATAAACCAGCGTTTGATCATTTAAGGAAGAAAAAAAGAAAAACCATGAAGATCTTAAATTTATTTAGGTATTCTCACTCAATTCATCAAAATATTAAAATTTTGATTATGATGATGATTGTTGTTTAAAGGGGCCTAACATCGAGGTCATCGGCCTCTAATGGTACGAAATGAGACGAAATGGAATGGCAAATTAAAAGTCCAAAATTCTCCACTGACTAGAATTCAAAGCGTGAGAACGAAGAATGAATGGATGGACATGAATTTAAAACAATCAGTGGAAGCGACCCGCAGTGCCTTACATTCACACAAACTGACGTAAAACAATAGGATTACTGACCAAGGGACTGCTGCTATAGCATAACACTGAAACGATGATGCATGCAGTCTAAAGGGGGTCCAAAATCCAAATTATCGGCCCTTCATAACGGTACTGATCGCTAGGAAAGTAGAACCATGGTATTTGTCCTGTTGCGGTACTAATCAAAAGTAGCAGAGATTTGCGGTATTCCACACATTATTGTACTACTCAGAGGTTATGAAATTCGACATATAATACAGACCCATATTTTTCTCACTTTGCGGCGCCATTTACAGGCAACGCAAACCTATGGTGTTCATCACCGAGTACTAACCACAGGGACTTTCCACTATCCGGTAGTGTTCCTCATATAGTGGGTACTAATCACAGGCAAGGCAGAACCATGGTAGCTATCATCCCATGGTCCTGCTCATATGGTGGTACTAATCACTTTTTATTTTGCTTTACGTCGCACCGACACAGATATGTCTTATGGCGACGATGGGATAGGAAAGGTCTAGGAAGTGGAAGGAAGCGGCCATGGCCTTAATTAAGGTACAGCCCCGGCATTTGCCTGGTGTGAAAATGGGAAACCACGCAAAACCATCGTCAGGGCTTCCGACAGTGAGGCTCGAACCTACTATCTCCCGATTACTGGATACTGGCCGCACTTAAGCGACTGCAGCTATCGAGCTCGGTGGTACTAATCAAAGGTGCTGCAAAAGCCGACCGTACGGTGCTCCTGTGTGCTACTAATCACAAACCTATTTGGTACCTAACACAGTGGTATTACGCGCAAGTAAAAGTGACACATGGTGTTCTCCGCGTGGTGGTACTAATCACAAGTAGTTTCATGGTTCCAAGACAATCATCCCTTGGTCGCCCCTTTTAGTCGCCTCTTACGACAGGCAGGGGATACCACGGGTGTATTCTTCGTCGGCGTCCCCCACCCACAGGGTTGTGTGTTTGGTCCACGAGAGGTATCTTATTTCCCTCAAGTCCGGCGGCAAGCCGGTTAGGACCCTCTATTAGCCACCTGGGACGCGCCACGTTGGAGTATCACTTCTCCCCCTGCTAAGCCAGCGTGGTAGGTTCGTGGTATTAAAATTTTATGCAATGATAATTTCCATAATATTTCACTAGTATGTTTATTCATTGATATGGTGAATGCAATGTTATTTAAATTGTGGGCTAAACAAAAGATAGTGTTATATTTGTTTTATTCCTTGATTTGACTTCACTGATGAAGGGAATGCATATTGCACCTGAAACATGTATGATAGCGCCTTGCCAATCATTACAAGTGTATTGACAAGGTGGACACAACATAAACTATTTTAAATAGTTTCTTTAATAGATTTAGACAAGTCAATCCAGGATCAAATCAAATTCCTATTATATTTCTATATGCCTTTGCTGGCAAGACGTAGTGTTTACAGTGCCCTATGTCTTCTGGTATGGGCTAGAGCAATATTGTTACTTTCATTGATCTGTCTCAGCTTTATCCTTGGCTTTGACAAGATGAAAGTGACTGAGGTATGAGTGATGCTAGTAATGCCGTTCCTTATGCAGCCAGTCCCTGCTATGAATGGCGTGAAAATGTTGCTCATAGGGTCGGTTGGTGCATGCATTTCAGTGGGCTTGGCAGACTGATATGTAATAGCAACTTCTGGCTCAGTGAGGAAAGCAACGGGAAACTATCTCACTCCTCATTTCCCTAGTACACCTCTTCAGTGATGCCTAGGCCATTTATGACAGCTGATGGCGGAGCTGTTGAGGATCCAACCAGCCTTCGGGCTGAGGACTAAACATACATACATACATGTTTTCTATGTTCCCATATATTTCATCATTACTTCTTGATTTCCAGAGTTCTGTAGTTCTTAGCGGGCCGAGTATTTTCCGTATAATTTTTCTTTCCAGACATTCATTCGCATATAGGCATTCCGGTTTGACTACTGTGTTGTAATGTTATATTTTGAGGTTTTTAGATAAACCCTTTTGTTGTTGTAGATTCCTAGTTATACTGTATTCTCTTTCCATCTTGCGTATCCTTTCTTCTACAGCGGATATTTCCAAACCATTTTCTTGAATTGTTTCACCCAAATATTTGAATTTCTTTACCCTCTTTATTCGACCAATTTATGTTACCGGTACTAGAAATTTTGGAGCATTTCTTATATTTGAAAAATAAATTTGGTATTTCTTTTCACCGAGGTCGATAGCTGCAATCGCTTAAGTGCGGCCAGTATTATCCAGTATTCTGGAGATAGTGGGTTCGAGCCCCACTGTCGGCAGCCCTGAAGATGGTTTTCCGTGGTTTCCCATTTTGACACCAGGCAAATGCTGAGGGGCAGTACCTTAAATAAGGCCACGGCCACTTCCTTCCCACTTCTAGCCCTTTCCTGCCCTATTGTCGCCGTAAGACCTATGTGTGTCGGTGCGACGTAAAGCAACTTGCAAAAATAAAATAAAAATAAGAAAGAAAAATGTTTAACCCGTTGTGTTGGCTATTTCTTTCAAGAGATTGACTTGTATTTCGGCATTTTTTCAAGTTTTCTGAAAGTATGGCAAAATCATTTGCAAATGCTAGACTGTTAATTTCAACACCTCTGTCCTTTCTTCCTAATGTTATTGGTGATAGTATGTGTTCTTTCAGTTTTTCATTCCAAATTCTTACTATTTTCTCCAGGACGCAAATGAATAGGAGTGGAGATAAACCATCACCTTGCGTTACACCTGGAATGGTTTAGATAACCACTGCTCCACAACAGATAATATACACCCTAAATACCTGAAGTGACGATTTGTATTTTAGCGAATAGGAGATCATACCAGAGATATTCAAAACCATCCTACCTGTTCTTTGGCGAGCTGGAACCAAGTTTTGATGATGACCGGTAGTCTCCACTTGTGGAAGTTCCGCGTAGTCTTCACGCTGATGAAGACATCTTCCAACTTCGTAGTTGGCGGTTTACTGGTAGCGGTGGCGATACCACCCGTGTGGTACGAGGGGGGCGGTGGTGGGGGCATCTTGGGGGGCCGAGCTACGATAACATTGTTATTGTTGTTGAGGTCGTAGTCACGTGACACCGAGCGAGGCGCTCGTTCCTGCCAGCCAGACACCTGTCAACAGACAACAAAAGAGCAACGTCAGGAGTGGAGAAAGTGCTACTGTCGATATCACTCAGCAATATAACCACAGTACGTTACATCCGTCCAGAAAGAATCAGAAACTCATTCTCAGACCTTTACCGATACATTGCAATGAGTAGTAATAATAATAATAATAATAATAATAATAATAATAATAATAATAGGAAAGGAAGATCCTGAGAAAAATCATGGGCCCTATTAAAGAAGGAAAGTACAGAATCAGGCACAACAACGAACTGTACCAACAATTGGAGAGCATTACAACATCTATGAGGAAGAGGAGACTGAACTTCTATGGTCATGTCATGAGAATGGACAATCAGAGGCTCACCTCCAGAATCTTCCACACCATCTCTAGAGGGAAAGCGGCTAATGCCAAGTGGGAAAGACTCGTCAGAAAAGACCTTCAAGAATTGGACATTGCTCCCAGTGAAATTTATGACAGGAATAGGTACAGAACGTTTATCAGAACATCAAACTCTCTCCAGTCACTAACAGAAGAAACAGTACGTCAGGGAGGAGGTGTGAATTGGACTCAGGATCGAAAAGACATTCACAGTGCAAGAATGAAGGAGTACTGGTCAAAGAAGAAAGCTGCTAGAGATAAGAACCACGTGGTCCATAGCAGACCCAAACGGAACTTAAAATAATAATAATAATAATATCACAATACAGCAGTGGAGCCTGACGCTCTTAATGGAACCGAAACACAAACTAATGCAGAGAGGTGAAATTAAAAAATCGTAAACATAGAAAGAAGACAGATTAGAAGCATTCTTGGCTCAAGAACAATAATAATAATAATAATAATAATAATAATAATAATAATAATAATAATAATAGCTATTTGCTTTACGTCCCACTAACTACTTTTACGGTTTTCGGAGACGCCGAGGTGCCGGAATTTAGTCCCGCAGGAGTTCTTTTACGTGCCAGTAAATCTACCGACACGAGGCTGATGTATTTGAGCACCTTCAAATACCACCGGACTGAGCCAGGATCGAACCTGCCAAGTTGGGGTCAGAAAGCCAGCACCTCAACTGTCTGAGCCACTCAGCCCAACCCAAGGACAACAGAAGCAGAATACAATAGGCCACGATCTAATAAAGAAATCTATGTACAGGTCGTTTTTCAGACATTTGAACAGAATGAATAATGACTGAGTGACAAAACAAATTTTCAATACAATCATAAAGCTTCAAGTACAACCAGCATGGATTACACAAACATTAAATGACCTCAAAGAAGCAAACATTGACATTAAGGATTACACATTACAGGAAATTGTTTAGGGACAAAATTCAAAAAGTGATCTTCAGTGAACCGAGCTCGATAGCTGCAGTCGCTTAAGTGCGGGCAGTATCCAGTATTCGGGAGATAGTAGGTTCGAACCCCACTGTCGGCAGCCCTGAAAATGGTTTTCCGTGGTTTCCCATTTTCACACCAGGCAAATGCTGGGGCTGTACCTTAATTAAGGCCACGGCCGCTTCCTTCCAACTCCTAGCCCTTTCCCGTCCCATCGTCGCCATAAGACCTATCTGTGTCGGTGCGACGTAAAGCAACTAGCAAAAAAAAAAAAAAAAAGATCTTCAGTGATGAACAAGAAAGAAAAAGAAAACAGCCACGTAACATAGAACAGCTCCGGAAACAGAGATCTGAACGAATGAAACAGAAGTGGGCAGAGAGGAAGAAGAAACATAAGAATTGCTCTGTAAAAGTGTTATTCGATTAAATGAATGAATAAATAAATAATAGTAATAATTGTAATAATAATCTTCGTTGACGATATTGCAATCCTTTCTGAGAATATACGAACAGCACTTAACCAGGTAAACCTTTTGAAAGAAATTGCAAAGAAGAGTGGACCAAATTTATAACTAACAATGGAAATTGTTAATAAAAATATTATGGAAAAATCTACAGGCTAGAAAAGTGTTTTAAGTACTTGGGGGAAGTTATTCAAAATAATGGTCCACACAAAGAAGCAAATAAAGCGAGAGAAAGGAAAGTTTATGCTTTGTGATAAGCATGTGTTTGGTGTATACTACCAACAGCTGGAAATCCTATTGTGATAATGGTGTGTTTAATTAATGTAATATGATTACATACAATTTACAAGTTGTTAATGCGCATAACGTAACCCACATGTCATACTTTATACGGCTACTACAAGACTCTAAATACTCTTATTAAATACATTATCCCTATACATAAAATAAGAAGTCTGTCCGTACTTTAGTCATAATCAAGAAATTCCGGTTTTCTCCCGTATCACTCGTGTCTAGAATAAACACAGTATGTCATTAATTTATTTCCATGACCTCTATCTGAATGTAGGATGCTAAAAGGTTTGTTTTGTCACCTATTCAATACATATAAATTTTACAATTTAGGAATTTATTATTGATTCCACTTGAGACATGTTTCGCCCTTCATTGAGGGCATCATCAGTCAAATTATCTCCTCAAGGCAAAAATCAGGTACCTGGTTAGTAGTTGACATGCACAATTATTACATATTATTAATACACATTACAAAAATTTAAGTATGAGAAATAGTTGTACAATAGTGATGGTTGAACATACAGGTTTATAGAATAAGAAGTCAGCACCAATGCGTAAAATTAAAATAGTAGAGTTCGGCAGTGGTGCTCTGGAGAACAGTTGACGCAATCATAGGAAAATATAAAGTTTTAAAAATATTTACATTATAACAATCAAGGGAGAAAGGGTGTAGTGCTCGGCGTCAATGTTTGTAACCAAAAATTAATGTCAATGGTTGGTAACTATACAATGTTTACATTGTCCAATTGAACAGTTGAGAATTTTACATTCATATACATATTTACACAAGAGCAGCTTGGTGAGCAAGGATATAAAAAAATCTAGCACCAAGTGCGTCCTGTTGTTTTAAAGGTTGGAAGAAGAATGTAGCATTGACATTTCAGATATATGCAGAGTGGTTTGTCTTAGGTAAAATCACCGGGGGTAGGGAAATATTCCATAGCCAAATGAGGTTTTATAGGCATCAAGCTGAAAGTTGTCATGAAGATCTACAAGAAATGGGTATTGAGGACGAAACCATTCAAGATAGAATGAAATTTAGAAGCTTAGTAAACAAACATAAATTTGCAGATAAACCAACAAGAAAAAATACAGGCTGGACAGAAACACGCAGAAAGGAACACAGTGAAAAACTGAAGAGATATTGGGAAGAAAAGAAGAAGAAACATTGTGCAAAATAAGTTCAAACGCGCTCTACAGTTGGGCACAACGAATCAAAAAATAATAATAATAATCAACAAATGTATCAAAGAACAGAAGGAATGGTTGAATTGATGAGGAAGAGAAGGTTACAGTTCTATGGACACTTGTTGAGGATGGACAATAACAGACTAACGAGGAGAATCTCTGAATTCTTCAGGACGAGGAAGACAGAGCTGAAAGGGTTTCTAGAAGTGAGGTTGGACTTACGAAGATGGAAAGAAATCAATTTAGACAACTCGTCAACAAGTTCCGCGGTTTCTAGGAGACGGGAAAAAGGCTGGTGAGAAAAGGGAGGCCCTACACAGAAGGATTAGGAGAAAGGATTTTTTTTAATTTATTTATGCTTTCGTCGCACTTATGGCGACGATGGGACAAGGAAGGGCGAGGAGTTGGAAGGAAGCGGCCGTGGCCTTAATTAAGGTACAGCCCCAGCATTTGCCTGGTGTGAAAATGGGAAACCACGGAAAACCATTTCCAGGGCTGCCGACAGAGAAAGGATTAAAATATACTGGCAGAGTGAAGGCAGAGAAGGCTAAAAATACTGCAAAGATTGTCAAACGTGATCATAGATGGCCGAAAAGACGATGATGATAATAATAATAATAATAATAATAATAATAATAATAATAATGTGGCTTCAGCTACAGTCTGCAAGCATTTTAATTTGACGCCATATGGCTGCCTGCTCGTCAATTTCGACGTTCAGTTTTACTCTAAGCCTACTAGATGACAGAGCAAACCGAATCTCTCTTGGGCGTCTGTGGCTGAGTTTTTAATCAATTTTGATCAATTAATTAACCGCCTTCTATCAAACCACTTAGTAATAATTAGGGCTCGGAAGTTGGAGAAAGGTCCTTTTCCTGTCGACTGTCCCAAGACAAGGCCCATCATAATGTGTCACCAGAAATCTTGTACATGCCGACATCGTATACATGGAGTGTCGAATGAGTTTTATTCAGTCCTTCAAAAATCCGACCTCCTATGCCGGGTCTGAACCCGGCTATCTTGGGATTGGGAGGCCGACACTACTACTGATCCACAGAGGGATCTACCCTGTCACCAATAGCGATACAGCCCATTTTGACCTCCTGAATCTAAATTATACATAGCGAGTTAGCCGTGCGGTTTGCATTCGGAAAATAGTGGGTTCGAACCTACACTGTCGGCAGCCTTGAAGATGGTTTTCCATGGTTTCCCATTTTCACACCAGGCAAAGGCTGGAGCTATAGATGAATTAAGGCCACGACCTTTCCCGTGCCATCGTCGCGATAAGACCTATCCGTGTCGGTATGACGTAAAGCCAGTTATAAAAAAAATAGAATCTAAAATATCTGCAATGTCTTGCTGGAATCTTACAAGTTGAGCCTCACTGGACAACCCTTCCTGAACCCGAACCAGTTAGTAACGATATGAGAAGATGGGACAATTTATTAGAATCCTTAAGAGAAACTTCCCTCCCTACTCTTAATGACTGTATCCGCGCTTACTTTGAAGACATTAGTATCGTACAAGTAAGTATAACAGACACGCACGGAACAACAACGTGGCGCCAGCAACCGTCGTACACGGCGCGCAAAGCATGTTTACCTTTCAATGTGCGTGCCCTGTAACCCAAGTGACTTGATCTAGTCAAGAATAGGACGGTGGAATGTTGAGTTACTGTATGTGTGATCCGTTGCGCTTCTAAGATTAACAGATCCTCTGCTGTGAGGAAACCTCCCAGACTGCAAGATAAAGAAAACGACGTGCCCTTAGTACTAAATGGAAACTTTGTGATGTTTTATTCACCCCAGGCGTTAACAGTTAACACAATACGAGCGGATGCAGTAAGAAATGTGACACTGTTAACAATAGTTTAGGGGTTACCTCTTTTCCCCGGATATATGTTCGTTATTAACATCAGAAAAAGTGTCCGGGAGAATTTTAACTTGGATATGTTTTTGGGTTGCTATTTGGTGATGGTTGCTGATAGAGGAAAGAAGCTCCAATTTTGTGGTTGTCTAGTATGGAGCATTCCAACTGATGAACCCACTGCTACACTGGGGCGAAACGCTGGTAATTTCACGACTGAAAAAGCCTAAAGACTTAAAGAGCTCACATTCTTTTAGGCCCAGATATTGTTAATAAATTCGTTTACCGTGGCTCCTTGCTGAGCAACAATGGCAGTTGTAAGAAATATATATATTTTTGCAATTTGCTTTACATCGCACTGACGGCGACGATATGATAGGGAAGACTAGGAGTGGGAAGGAAGAGACCGTGACCTTAATTAAGGTACAGCCCCAGTATTTGCCTGGAAAACCATCTTCAGAGTTACTACAGACAGTGGGGTTCGAACCCACTATCTCCCGAATGAAAGCTCACAGCTGCGCGCCCCTAACCGCACGGCAAACTCGCCCTGTCAAAAAGGTCTCATCTCAAAAGGCAGGCATTTATACAAGTGGAGGCTCATGCTTCCCCTAGTGCAGGGATGGCGAACCTATGCCACGCGTGTCACCTTGTGACACGTGAACATGATTTCGATGGCACACCACATGCACGTATTAATGTTTATATGTACGTGTTGTATTATGGACTGTACATATCTCGTGCATCGCACAGTCATAGTATTTCAGGTTTAAGTAATAAATATTGAAAACCAAAATTCTAGTTCCATTCGGACGTGCATTATGGCAATACTGCAACACTGATAGGTCCGGAAGCGAAGTGAAATAAATGTCAGATGCGGCGGACGAGGCATTCGCTCATCCACAACGGTCAATTAGAGAAGTTTGGTATGCGTGTGGTTGTCAGCATCGCGTAATTATTCTTACTGAGTAACTGTTTATTGTTTTGAATTTTGTAAGAGAAATAGTTACCAAGAGATTATCCCAATTTCCAGATTTGGAGAAACTTTCGCACTTTATTTCAAAACCTCATATTGCACAAATGAGTGATGTAAAGGTCAATTATTTTGAGTGGTTAGATATTGACAGTTTAGAAATGGAGTTTACTGAATTTCAACAAAGCAGTACATGGGTAAACAAATTCGTACACCTTGGTGAAGCATTGATGAAAATCGAGTGTGCTGTTGATAGTGAATATTCTCTCAGAAGCCGAAGAACTTAATACTTGAACAGTGGAACAGCCTGCCACAAATGTTTTCGGCTATGAAGAAATTTGCTATAGCGCTAGTTACTTTGTTTGGGTCAGCATACGCCTGCGAGCAGCTGTTTTCGAGAATGAACGTCGTGAAGTCAACAGTTAGAAACCGTCTTGGTTCAGATCTAAGTGCTTTTCGTGTGTTATTGAAGAAAGATGTTATGAACCTAACATAAATGACATGGCTACTAAGTATTTTTGCGGTTTTGGCAAAATACGACCATGAAACTTGCAATCAAATGTATTACAATGTATATATGTATAAGTAATAACATATTGTGAAACACATTTTTGAATTAGGGATGGAATTTGGTGGGGGTGGTGGAGGTAGTGGTGTTGGGTGGGGATGGGGGGTGTAGCCATTACAAACGAAAATAACAAGTGACACAGTAGACAGTTGAGAATAATAAAACAGACTTCAAATGGCACACTAGTTGGAAAAGGTTCGCCATCCCTGCCCTAGTGCATCGTAACTGTATTGTCCTACGTAGGAGGCTTGTAGTGGTGTCCTAACGGCGCACTACCCGCCAGCGTCTTGGAATGGTGCAGCAATCCAACTGATGATGTCACTGCTACACTGGGGCGAAACTCTGTGGTCATTTGACGATTGGACATGCCGAGTGCACCGTATTGGCACCTACTTATGGTATGAAAATAACCGTACACAGAGACAATAGTGCTGACTAGAGGAGAAACAGAAGGGAAAGTTGCTGTAAAAATTGGGGGACAAGACCATGAAACTGAGGAAAGCTTCAAGTACTTGGGAAGTGAACTGGTGCAGGATTCGACACGCACACTAGTAAAAGGATACAACAAGGAAATGTATTTTACCAGAGTGTGAGGAACTTGATCTAGAAGTTCAAAGAGATGATGCATAAGACGTATTACCCCCCCCCCCCCCCCCGCCTGACACTGACATACGTGCAGCAGACATCTGGACCCTGACGACAATACAGGAGAGTAAAATCCAGCCCAGTTGAGATTAAATTTTTAGCAAGTAAGACAGGAAAGACAAGTAAGTGGTGGTAGCGATTTTTGTCTTAAGAAGAAGGTTTTTATTTTCTTTACAAATCTGCTTTACGTCGCACCGACACAGATAGGACAATGGGACAGGAAAGGCCTACGAGTGGGAAGGAAGCGACCGTGGCCTTAAGGTACAGCCTCTGCAGTTGCCTGGTTTGTCTTAGTTAAAATCACCGGGGGTAGGGAAATATTCCATAGCCAAATAAGGTTTTATAGGCATCAAGCTGAAAGTTGTCATGAAGATCTACAAGAAATGGGTATTGAGGACGAAACCATTCAAGATAGAATGAAATTTAGAACCTTAGTAAACAAACATAAATTTGCAGATAAACCAACAAGAAAAAATACAGGCTGGACAGAAACACGCAGAAAGGAACACAGTGAAAAACTGAAGAGATATTGGGAAGAAAAGAAGAAGAAACATTGTGCAAAATCAGTTCAAACGCGCTCCACAGTTGGGCACAACGAATCAAAAAATAATAATAATAATCCAACAAATGTATCAAAGAACAGAAGGAATGGTTGAATTGATGAGGAAGAGAAGGTTACAGTTCTATGGACACTTGTTGAGGATGGACAATAACAGACTAACGAGGAGAATCTCTGAAATCTTCAGAACGAGGAAGACAGAGCTGAAAGGGTTTCTAGAAGTGAGGTTGGACTTACAAAGATGGAGAGAAATCAATTTAGACAACTCGTCAACAAGTTCCGCGGTTTCTAGGAGACTGGAAAAAGGCTGGTGAGAAAAGGGAGGCCCTACACAGAAGGATTAGGAGAAAGGATTCTTTTTTTATTTATTTATGCTTTCGTCGCACCGACACAGATAGGTCTTATAGCGACGATGGGACAAGGAAGGGCGAGGAGTTGGAAGGAAGCGGCCGGGGCCTTAAGGTAAAGCCCCAGCATTTGCCTGGTGTGAAAATGGGAAGCTACGGAAAACAATTTTCAGGATTGCCGACAGTGGGGTTCGAATCCACTTTCTTCCGAATGCAAGCTGACAGCTACAGTAGTGGCCCAAACCACGCGGCCACTAGCTCGGTTACTAAAGTCGTAAATATTATAGTAAATGTAATATTTCCTAACATAGTACGTTGCCCTCATAGCGACGGAATTTCTAATGAAGGGCGAATTTCCTTCTGTGAGTGATATGTTAATGATACTCTCGATAATAATGATGCTTGTCATCATTTCAGAGTTTTTTTTAAGTTGCCCGAAAATGATGCCTCGTTTCTCCTTGACAACTTCTAGCAAAGCCAGCTTCTTGTAATCATCTTTATTTCCCATGATTAAAATTTTAAAACTACCGGTTGGCCTACCACAATATTATACCGTCAAGTTCGCCGCAAAAAATAAGCATTAAAATCATGGGAGTATTAAACAGTTTGTCCATGGAATAAACTTGATCGGATCACTCATTTGCAAAGACGTTTCACTTTGCAAAGAAATTGAAAAGTAAACCGTAGATCATGGTGGAACAGAAAGAATTGAAAAGTGAAAAGTTGCAAAGTTCATTCGAGTAACAGGCCCCTGCTCGTACAATGAACGGTCATATACAGATTACCTTGATATGAAATGGCGTATGGCTTTTAGTGCCGGGAGTGTCCGAGGACAAGTTCGGCTCGCCAGAAGCAGGTCTTTTGATTTGACACCCGTAGGCGACCTGCGCGTCGTGTTGAGGATGAAATGATGATGAAGACGACACATACACCCAGCCCCCGTGCCAGCGGAATTAACCAGTTATGGTTAAAATTCACGACCCTGGCGGAAATCGAACCCGGGACCCCTGTGGCCAAAGGCCATGGAGCCGGAGACAGATTACCTTGATATTTATATACTCTCACAATTTTTTGTGTGTGTGGCCTCTGGTCTGACCTAATGGCCTGTTTATTATTACTGTACATATCAATGTGGTAGCAAGTTCCTCTCCTTTGAAGGGTGGACCGCTATGGCCATAAGCTAAGCTCTTGGCGAATGATCAGCACATAATTTAATACAATAAATACATTCAACTTATTTACTTGCTCTTTGAGAAGGATGCCGACTTCGTTCATAACAGAAAACAAATCTGCCTTGAGAAGGAGGCTGACTTGAATCATGCAGCAGAAGGGGGTCTAATGAATAACAAATAATTTATACTCGTGTGGGAGAGTTGCCTTGAGTGCTTATTCCACACCTCCATAACAGAGCCCATTATTCTCCTAGGTAACCTATCCTCCTCCATTCGCCTCACATGACCTAACTTTATTTCCCTATCCCGACTATCCTCCGGCCATTGTTCCCACCAGTGTGTACCAGCAATCATTCTCGCTACTTGCTTATTTGTTACTTCTAACTTATGAATAAGATATCCTGAGTCCACCCAGCTTTCGCTCCCGTGCAGCAAAGTTGCTCTGAAAACAGACCGGTGTAAAGATAGTTTCGTCTGGGAGCCGACTTACTTCTTACATAATACTGCTGATCGCAACTGCGAGCTCACTGCGACCTTAAAACAACAGAAAAAATATCAATTGTTTCTGAGAAACGGGAAGCTGCGAGGAACTTGAACACAACCATGAGCTTTTTTTAATGTTGAAAACATCTCTTAGTAGACAAAGTAGTGGTCCCCATATTACGAAAAACCGTAAAATTACGCAATTTCCTCAACTGTGCCGAAAGGTTTCATATTGTGAGCCTCGGATAGCTTTATCAAACTAAAAGAAGCAAATTTCGAAAATCACTTCCACCCTAAATGCAGTTCCGGAAATACACCTAAAATTGCTTGTTTGTTTACTCTTTTTCTTTTTTAAAAATTTAAATCCTAGCCAAATTAACTTATTTACAACCTAATTATTTATGTAATGTGTACCTTGGTTCAATACCCTCCAGCGTTTTGTGATGTTCTCAATAATGTCCACACAGAATTAGTTATAATGGCTTGAGTGAAACTCTGCATTGACTCACATTAGCGCTCGTAGTGGTAGAAAGGGCAAACAGCTAATCTAATCGACCAGATAGCGATGATTAGGAAAAGGATTGTCATTTTTAGAAATAAGTAAAGAAGATATTCTCATACTTTATATTTTTTTTAAACCTAAAATTCGAAGCTCATATCCCTAGGATGTTTTCAGCATTGAGTTGCTTCCCTTAAGGGGTAGAAATGTGGATTTTTTTAACCTGCAAGGGTGTGTACAAAGTAATGAAACAATGACCAACATGATGAGCAAAGCGCCAAGCGGTAAACCGCTTGCTTCCCAATAGAAGACCCCTACTCAGATTTTTGTTCTAAAAATTGAGGATTTAAATTCGTGACAGGTCTTGAAAACGAGTACAAAGGGAACTAAAAGTGGGAACTTGAAAAATGTTCAGACCTAACCGCAATACCGCAGCAGTCATAAGAGAATAAAAAACAATTAAAAAGAAAGGTCAGATAAGGAAAACAAAAGAACAGCCTTGCACAAGTGAGTTGTGTCTGACTCAGAACATGACATTTTCTTCCCGGAACTGCAAATTGTCATCCCCTCGCTGCTTCACCACAGTACAATAGAACTCGGCATTACCAAGCGTAGGTAAGTGGGGAGTCCTTCAGTCTGTCTCACCTAGCTCCATAGCTGCAGTCGCTTAAGTGCGGCCAGTATTCGGGAGATAGTGGGTTCGAACCCCACTGTCGGCGTGGTTTCTCATTTTCACACCAGGCAAATGCTGGGGATGTATCTCAATTAAAGCCACGGACGCTTCCTTTCCACTCCTAGCCCTTTTCCGTCCCATCGTCGCCATAAGACCTACCTATCTGTGTCGGTTTGACGTAAAACAACTTGTAAAAAATAATTAGTCTGTCTCTCACGTATCGAACCCGGGGGTGGCAGCTTTATCGCACTAACCACTGCACCACAGAAGCGGACGGGAACAATTAGTACGAAAGAATTTTCACCTACAGTTCACAAAGCGTTCGATAAGTCAATCCCTCGTGAAGTCGTCTAGTGTTTATCTACAAATAAGTTACTTTTTTAAACAAATGGTTTTAAAAAAATGAACTTTAGAAAAAGTACTGTACCAATGACTAGAAGATGTATGTTCGTTTGTTTGTTGTCTGAGTTTTCAGCCCAAAGGTTGGTTGGATCCTCAACAGATCGGCCATCACCTGCCATAGATGGCGGGGGCGCCACTGAGGAAGCGTACTAGAGAAATCAAGAGTGATTTAGTTTCCCGTTGTTTTCCTCACCCGGCCAGAAGTTGTTAATACATCTCAGTCTACCACGTCCGCTGAAATGTAAACATCAACCGACCCTATGAGTATTTTTATACCATTCATAGTAGGGACTAGCTGCATAAGGAATGGCATTACTAGCATGGCTAGTTGTTCTAGTTCACGCCAGAAAACAAAGTAGGCCCTAAACTGTAACCACTAGACCTTGCCAGAGAGGGCGTGTTTAGAGGATATGCTTACTAAAATTAAGAGAATATCTCATACATTAGGTAACTTATATAAAGTTTTGACGAGTTTTCTTATAAAAGGAAGATTCCAATGGTTAAAAATGCAATAATAATAATAATAATAATAATATCCAGAAAACAGACTGGCAAGAATCTTACTAGAAGCAACAGAAAACATCAAAACAAAACAAATAGCCTAGGTGGACATTGGGTCTAGTACCATCAGCTTGCAGTCGGGATATAGTGGATTTGAACCCTACTGTCGACAGCCCTGAAGATGACTTTCCGTGGTTTTCCATTTTCACACCTGGCTGTCCCTTCTGTAAGGCCACGGTCACTTGCCACTCCTAGCCTTTTCCTACCCCATCGTTGCCATAAGACATATGTGTGTCGGTGGGACGTAAGGCAACTGTAAAAAGTTCAACAGTCCAAAAAGGCCCCAAAAAATGTCGAAATTTAACCCTCAAGAAAAGGCCGTTTTAAGTGTTTTTGAATGAGAAATACTTGATGAAAACAAGAATTATTGCTTTATTAGGCGCTTCTTTTCAACAATAATGAATGAGTACAAACAAAAGTCTACATGCAATCGACGTAAAATCCGCATAAAAGGTATGTTTTAATCATAAAAAACTAAAAGAATTTATATACAAAGCGTGTCTCTAAATTCTTAAGATTTAAAAAAAAAAGCCTAGTTTTCTCGTAGAATGATACCAAACTGACTTTTAAAAAGGCAAATTGCCACAAATTTGACATTTATTATTAATGAAAAACTAAAGTACAAAATTTAAAATCTTTGCGGAATTTCTATTTTTCACTCAAAAGGGAACAGTCGAACTTTTGATGAAAAATGTTCGCCACAGTTTTGAGGCTCAATTTATTTTTTGTTTCTTGATTATGGACATGCGTCACTGCACTGTCGTTCAATTTTCCTTGCGTCATAATACTGCTCAAGTAACTTTTAAATCTTCTTAAGATGTAAGTGGAACGTCCTGATGTGCACATAAAAATGGGTCTAGTTAAAGCGATCTTTAGCAAACTTAACTACCTCTGGAATAAATAACCCTTTCTTAAGTTAATTGATCAGATCTACTTAATAAAATAATATATTCATATAACTCACTTGTGATCGAGAACAAATTAGACAAAAGTTTCTTAGTATGCTCCTCAGCCCCCTCCCCCTCCTCGTTAGTAATGTAGGGAGAAAAATATCTTGGTATTCTTCCCCCCTTTTTCGTTTATTTTCTTATGTTATCATCTCTTTTCTCAATCTTTCATCTCCCTGTTTGTTGGAATTGCTCGGCACCGTAGCACCCCCGCAGTCGGGGGCCCTGACACCCGTGAAAAAGTATATAAATAATGTCATACTGATAGGAAAGTAAAATGACCGCTTAAGGAATGACTGCAGATGATTGCAATATAATTTCTTCATCAAAACAGTTACTGAGAAACAAAGTACAACACATGAATTTAAGAAAATAAGCATTATCCAGATATACCAACGGGAATTCTAATGGAGAATTTGAAAAAATAGGGTACCAGTTTCTAGCCGATATGCTCTTTAAAACTATGAGAATATCTAATGCAATAACTACATACATTCTTTACGATTTTTCCCCCTAATAGGTACCTAAACGTGTTATCATGAACAGAGACGAAATATCGGTAATGAAAGACCGCGAACACTCAGTAGAATGAACCTACGGACGTAATATCGCAAGAAATAACACATGTTTAAACTTGATTCTGAACTGTAAATTTAACAAGAAAAAATGCGGCAGGTGCATGCTGCTTGTTTACAATACAGTACCTGTTGCTGTTGGGCGAAAGAACCTGTCGCTGACACACTCTGGTAGACGAGCAACATCGTATACGCAGCTACACCAACCAATGTCAGAGCTTGCACCAGTCTCTTGAGCCTTACAACACTCATATTGAGAACGTATGCATCGCAACACACACATACACGACACAAAACCCGTATCAGACCTTTCAGTCAACAACGACACAACAACACGTAGCACCGCGCCGCATTACGGCTAAACCACGACTGGCTGTGATACAACACACGACCACACTAATCGCTGCCATCTTGTAAACAGCAGAAAGCAACAGTTGGTTGCGAGCCTGACACCTAGCGGTCAATGCTGGGAACTACTGCAGGAACGCAGCGCGCCATTCAACTAGGTGTCACCGAGTGACAGCCGGGCTCAATCTTTAGAATTTAAGAGCAGTGCTTTTTTCGATGTTTGGTAGTCGTAGAGAAAGTTTTAAAAAGTCTCACTTCAAATAAAGGAAATATAAATTACGGCAATTATCCATGTTGTTTCGGTCTAAAACATTCATACCTTGGCCTACCCCTGCTGCTGCTGCTGCTGCTGCTGCTGAGGTTATTTCATTCCTGTCCACTGCGTACATTTCCCACAAAACCAACTGCACAAGTCCTGTGAGTCTTAGGATGTGCCCTATCTTTCTGTCTCTTCTTCTGGTCAAATTTAGCCAAATCGTTCTCCTCTAACAAATTCGATTCAGTATCTCTTCGTTTGTGATTCGAATTACTCATCTCACCTTCAACATTGTTCTGTAACACCACACTTCAAAAGCTATTCCTTTTCTATCTAAGCTGGTTATTGTCCATGTTCTACTTCCATACAGTGCCACGCTCCAGACGAAAGTCTTCAAAAACGTCTTTCTAATCTCCATGTTCGAAGTGAGCAAATTATCCATAACATGCATAAGTTACTGTATTTTACAATATCTGATGAAATCACAGACTAGGGGCTAAAAGCCGGGGTGAGTGGCTCTGACGATTGCGGCGCTGGCCTTCTGGCATCAAATTGACAGATTCGATCCTAGCTCAGTCCGGTGGAATCTGAAGGTGCTCAAATACGTCAGCCTCTTACGGTAGATACGGTAGATTAACTGGCACGTAAAAAACTTCTGCGGGACTAAATTCTGGCACCTCGGCGTCTCCGAAAATCGTTAAAGTAGTTAGTGGGACATAAAAACAATTATTATAATTATACTTTCTTTCTCAATCTGTTTACCCTCCAGGGTTGGTTCTTTCCTTGGATTCACCGGGCGAGTTGGCCGTGCGTGTAGAGGCGCGCGACTGTGAGCTTGCATTCGGGAGATAGTAGATTCGAATCCCACTATCGGCAGCCCTGAAGATGGTTTTCCGTGGTTTCCCATTTTCACACCAGGCAAATGCTGGGGCTGTACCTTAATTAAGGCCACGGCCGCTTCCTTCCAACTCCTAGGCCTTTCCTATCCCATCGTCGCTATAAGACCTATCTGTGTCGGTGCGACGTAAAGCCCGTAGCAAAAAAAAAATTCCTTGGATTCAGCCAGGGATCCCACCTCTACCGCCTCAAGTGCAGTGTCCTAGAGCATGAGGCATTGGGTCGGGATACAACTGGAGAGGAGGACAAGTACCTCGTCCAGGCGGCCTCACCTGCTATGCTGAACACAAGCCTTGTGGGGGATGGGAAGATAGGAAGGGATAGACAAGGAAGAGGGAAGGAAGCGGCCGTGGCCTTAAGTTAGGTACCATCCCGGCATTTTTCTGGAGGAGAAGTGGGAAACCACGGAAAACCACTTCGAGGATGGCTGTGGAGGGAATCGAACCCCCCTCCACTTAGTTGACCTCCCGAGGCTAAGTGGACCGCGTTCCAGCCCTCATACCACTTTTTAAAATTTCGTGGCAGAGCCGGGAATCGAATCAGGGACTCCGGGGGCGGCAGCTAATCACACTAACCACTACACCACAGAGGCGGACACATTATTATTATTATTATTATTATTATTATTGTTATTATTATTATTATCATTATTATTGGGGGCTAAAGGCTCTTAAAGCGGTCTATCGTCAAGGGAATCAGATCAACCGGCCTCAAGACCGAATCATACTTATATTTTAAGTTGTGTAGGAATTAATTCTCTGTTGTTCTTATAAATTCTTCTAAAAATGGCAACCACTAATAAACGGCGTCGAGTGTTGGTACTTACATGATTATTCTTGTTCTTCTTCTTTTCTTGCTACGTGTTACCTCGCTGCAACACATCCATTGTTTCGGGGACGGAAGGCTGGGAAAGGGCAGTGAATGGAAAGGTACAGCCCCAACATTTACCTGGTATGAAAATGGGAAACAACGGAAAACCATCTTCAGGGCTGCCGATGATGGGATTCAAACCCACTATGTCCCGAATGCAAGCTCACAGCTGCTCGTCCCTAACCGCAAAGCCAACTCGCTCGGCATGATTGTTGTATTTAAAAATTTCCCTGTGGGTGGGGGCAGTGGAATAACACCGTCGGTATCACCTGCCTGTCGTAAAAGGCGACTAAATGGGAGAAACAGGGGCTCTCAAGTTGGGAGCGTGAGTTGGTGTCCATGGTTCCCCTAGCTGAATCTGCCATTCTTTCCCCATACTTGTACCAGGTTTCTGTTTCCTATCCGACTTCCGTTGGTCGACTCTTGTTCTTTACCGACCCGGCAGGTATTCGGTTTGCGTAGCCTAGGGAATTTTTCATTTTCACGCCTTTCGTGGCCCTTGTCTTTTTTTGGAAGATACCTTTATTGTTCAAAGTGTCGAACCACTTTCATTTTTCCTTCTGATTAATGTTAATAGAGGATGGTTGATCAGTTGTACTTCCTCCTAAAACAATGAACACCACCACCACAACCTCCTGTTGTTTTAAGCATCAAGATGATCTGCATCATGAAAAATTAACCCGAGGAGTCTGCCTCTGTGGTGTAGTGGTTAGTGTGATTATCTGCCACCCCCGGAGGCTCGGGCTCGATTCCCAGCTCTGTCACGAAATATGAAAACTGATAGGAGGGCTGGAACGGGGTCTAATCAGCCTCGGAAGGTAAACTGAGTAGAGCGGGTTCAATTCCCACCGCAGCCATCCTCGAAGTGGTTTACCACTTCTCCACCAGGCAAATGCCGGTATAGTATCCAACCTTTTTGTTAGTGGCTTTACGTCGCACCGACACAGATACGCCTTATGGCGTCGATGGTATTGGAAAGGCCTAGGAGTTGGAAGAAAGCGGCCGTGGTCTTAATTAAGGTACAGCTCCAGCATTTTCCTGGTGTAAAAATGGGAAACCACGCAAAACCATCTTCAAAACTGTCGACAGTAGGATTTGAACCCAATCTTCCCATCCCCCACAAGCCCCGTGTTCCACATAGCAAATGAGGCCGCCTGGGCGAGGTACTGGTCCTCTTTCCCAGTTGTATCCCCGACGCAAAGTCTCACGCTCCAGGAAGGACATTGCCCTTGAAGCAGTACAGGTGGGATCGCTTGCTGAGTCCGAGGGAAAAGCCAACCATGGAGGGTAAACGGATTAAGAGGGAAAGAAAAAAGAAGGAAAGGAAAATTATTCCAGTCCCTAACTCCTCTTCTTATAAACGAATATTTGCCCCAATTTGTCCTCTTGAATTCCCACTTCATCTTCATATTATGATCTTTCAAACTTTTAAAGGCTCCCTCAAAGTTATTTGTCTGCTAATGTCATTTAACGTCATTTCTCCACCGAGAGCTCGAACATAACGTTCAGTCCAGCAGCTTGTCTCTTTGCCCTCAAGTCTTCCCAGCCCAAAATTTGCAACAATTTCCTAACACTACTCTTTTGTCGGAAATCACCCAGAAAAAATCGTGCTTCTTTCCTTTGGATCTTTTCCAGTTCTCTTATCAAGTAATCAAGGTGAGGGTCCCATACAATGGAACCATACCCTGGAACCCTCTCCTTTACATCCCTACAACCCCTAGATACCCTCATAACCATGTGAAGAGGTATGTAATCTTTAATTACAATGTCGTTAATGTGATTATCCCAATGAGGCTCTTTCCTCATACTGTACTGTATTAACATCTACTCACAGTGAGGTACGTTCAAACCATCAACACAGTAATAATTACAACAGAGTTTCATTCACTTTTAACCATTTAGTAAAGGTTATTCCACTGAAGCTCAACGTGTAGGATGCCATCAAGATATAGCAGATATCCTGGATTCAGGAGGTCAAATGGATTGTACCGTGATTGACCTATCTAAGGCATTTGATAGGGTAGATCATGGAAGACTACTGGCAAAAATGAGTGCAATTGGACTAGACAAAAGAATGACTGAATGGGTGGCTATATTTATAGAAAATAGAAATCAGAGAATTGGAGTAGGCGAAGTTTTTTTATCTGACCCTGTAATAATTAAGAGGGGAATTCTTCAAGACAGTATTATTGGACCTTTATGTTTTCTTATATATATCAATGATATGAGTAAAGAAGTGGAATAAGAGGTAAGGCTTTTTGCGGATGATGTTATTCTGTATAGAGTAATAAATAGGTTACAAGATTGTGAGCAACTACAAAATGACCTCGATAATGTTGTGAAATGAACAGTAGGCAATGGTGTGATGATAAACGGGGTTAAAGGTCAGGTTGTGAGCTTCACGAAAAGGAAAAGTCCTCTCAGTTTTAATTCCTACATTGTTGGGGTGAAAGCTCCCTTGGGGAACATTGTAAGTACCAATGTGTTGGGGTAATCACATAAATATGAATGTAAATAAACGTTACAGATCTGTGCACATGGTTATGAGGGTATTTAGGGGTTGTAGTAAGGATGTAAGGAAGAGGGAATACAAGTCTAGAGTATGGTTCCAGTGTATGGGACCCTCACCAGGATTACTTGATGCAAGAACTGGAAAAAATCCAAAGAAAAGCAGCTCGATTTGTTCTTGGTGATTTGCGACAAAAGGGTAGCGTTACAAAAATGTTGCAAAGTTTGGGCTGGGAAGACTTGGGAGAAAGAAGACGAGCTGCTCGACTAAGTGTGTTTCGAGCTGTCAGTGGAGAGATGGCGTAGAATTACATTAGTAGACGAATAAGTTTGACTGGCGTCTTTAAAAGATCACAATATGAAGATAAAGCTGGAATTCAAGACCACAAATTTAGGCAAATATTCGTTTATAGGAAGCGGAGTTAGGGATTGAAATAACTTACCAAGGGAGATGTTCAATAAATTTCCAATTTCTTTGAAATCATTTAAGAAAAGGCTAGGAAAACTACAGATTGGGAATCTGCCATCTGGGCAACTGCTCTTAATGCAGATCAGTATTGATTGATTGATTGATTGATTGATTGATTGATTGATTGATTGATTTTTGTCAGGTAGGGTATTTGAAGATATCTTACAACCTAACTTCTCACCAGTTGCCTGCCGTCCATCTCACAACATTGTGGAGATCTTTTTGCAATCGCCCAGAAACTTGTAACGATTTACAACTCTATACAGCACATCATTATCTGCATAAAGCGATTCCAGATCTTCACTCAAATTATTTATTTAGTCTACATAAGAAAACATAAAGGTCCAATAATACTGTAGCTACAAGCCATTCATGCACAGACAAATGTTCCCCGCAGGTAACGAACGATGATCACACGAGAAAAGAATCTCCCAGTCATTGGTCGTAATGAACTTATTGAGAACAAATTGAGGTGGCGGCTGGCGGCTTCTCCTAATTCTTTTCATCGAGGTAGAAAGACATTTTTCAATCACTCCCTCTCAGAGCTTACCGTGCAGAGAAATCAAACAGGGCTTCATTTCTATTGAAAGTTGTTTGTTAGGATTTTTTTTACTCAGAGGGAGCTGGAATTTTATATCGTTTAAACTATCATGGATTACAGTTACAGTTGAGGATATAACCCCTTTTATAGTCTCCGGAGATAAAAGGATATTTTTACCTAATGCATGCATTTTCATGAAACTTTGTGGGAATATCACCTACATAAAAGTAGAGACATCACGAACATTTCTTTCATATAGCCTACAATTAATAGTTTTTCGAAAACTTTTTTTTGAAATTTTTATTCGTCCGCCTCTGTGGTGTAGTGGTTAGTGTGTTTAGCTGCCACCCTCGGAGGCCCGTGTTCGATTTCCGGCTCTGCCACGAATTTTGAAAAGTGGTATGAGGGCTGAAACGGGGTCTACTCAGCCTCGGGAGGTCAACTGAGTAGAGGTGGGTTCGATTCCCACCTCAGCCATCCTGGAAGTAGTTTTCCGTTGGTTCCCACTTCTCCTCCATTCAAATGCCGGGATGGTACCTAACTTAAGGCCACGGCCGCTTCCTTCCCTCTTCCTTCTCTATCCCTTCCAATCTTCCCACCCTCCCGCAAGGGCCCTGTTCAGCATAGCAGGTGAGGCCGCCTGGGTGAGGTTTCCTGCTATCCTCCCCAGTTGTATCCCCCGACCCAGAGTCTGAAGCTCCAGGACACTGCCCTTGAGGCGGCATAGGTGGGATCCCTCGCTGAGTCGGAGGTTAAAACCAACCCTGGAGTGTAAACAGATAAAGAAGAATAAGAAGGAGAAGATTTTTACCATTTTTTCATGAAATTTAATTAACATATTAATGTAAATTCGTAATTAGGTAGATAATACTTCTTTTTAAAGCACTACAGTACGTATCGATTTTTCTTACTACTTGGAAAAAATTCTGCAATCAAAAATTCCATACCCAGGTTTCTTAATATAGCTGTGATACATATACCACACAAATTTTGTTACATTTGGCAGAATATTATGGGAGAAAATGGTATTTAAATGTAAAACTACATGGGCAAACAAAGCATTATTATAGTGATAAATTGTTTGACTTCAGCAGAATAACTTCGTGACAAAAAAATGAAACTCAATCCTTTCAATTTCAGTCATAAAGAAATTTCACCAAAATGACAAAAACATCGATTTTCATCTCCGGAGTGTCGCTTGAACCCATTTTCTCCAAAACATAAAATTCAGGAAAACGGTTTCGAAAAGTCCGCTATAGAAGAGAGGATACACAACATGCAAAGAGCATACGGTATAACTAAGAAGAAGAAGAACAACAACAACAACAACAACAAGTGTTTATCTAAAAAAACTCAAAATACAATATCTACAACACAGTATGAAAATGAAATGTCGTATGGCTTTTAGTGCCGGAATATCCCTGGACGGGTTCGGCTCGCCAGGTGCAGGTCTTTCTATTTGACTCCCGTAGGCAACCTGCGCGTCGTGTGGTGGTGGTGGTGGTGATGCTGATGAAGACAACACATACACCCAGCCCCCGTGCCATTGGAATTAACCAATTAAGGTTAAAATCCCCGACCCGGCCAGGAATCGAACCCGGGACCCTCTGAACCGAAGGCTAGTACGCTGACCGTTCAGCCAACGAGTCGGACTACAACACAGTAATCAAACCGGAATGTGTATTCGCGAATGAATGTCTAGTACTGAATTACAAGCTGAGTAATTTCGAAGTACTTGAAAGAAAAATTATACGGAAAATACTCGGTCCGCTATGAACTACAGATCGAGCCCCACTGTCGGCAGCCCTGAATATTGTTTTCCATTTCCACACCAGGACTTAATTAAGGCCACGGCCGCTTCCTTCTCACTCCTAGACTGTCCCTATCCCATCGTCACCATTAAGACCTATCTGTGTCGGTGCAACGTAAAGCAAATTTTAAAAATAAACTAAAGAACTATGGAAATCAAGAAGCAATGATGAAATATATCGGAACATAGAAAACATAACAGAAACAATGATGAAGAGGCGATTGATACTTTTTGGACATTTATACATAATGAATGTGAACAGATTAATCAAACAGAGTCCGGCTCCATGGCTAAATGGTTAGCGTGCTGGCCTTTGGCCACAGGGTTCCCGGGTTCGATTCCCGGCAGGGTCGGGAATTTTAACCTTAATTGGTTAATTTCCTCCAATCTCATCCAGTACTTGAACACCCTCTTAGCAATTTCAACCTTTATCGATTCTTTACAGACTAATCTGGCCCCGGCATTGGCTGTACAATTCGGTAGGTCCATCATGATCTTGCTAAATTTCGCCACCACCTGGTTTAGTTCACTCCTGCCTTCCTCCATTCCCCATACTTCAACCCCAAATAGCATTTTGCCCATTACCAGTGATTTAAACACCGTTTTCTGAATTTTGTATTTAACGTCTGGAAATTTCTTTTCTAATACTCCTACTACAGCAAGCGCTCCTCTTCCTTTAAGTTTTGCCTTCTTACACTGATTTTTCCAAGAAGCATTCTTACTAATTATTACACCTAGGTACTCAATTTTCCCCCCTGGTTTAATTTCTTCCTGCTCAAGCCTCCAGACTTCCTTATTCTTTCTCCCACCCCTTTTCCTACACACCATTATCTGAGTCTTTCTTACATTTACTCTGAGAGACCATTTCCTAGTATATTCAACTACCTTGTCCAACCCTTTTTGCAAGCCATTTGCCGTCAAAGCCAAAATCAATAGGTCATCCGCGAATAGCAACCCGGAACCTCCATTTTCCCTACCCAAGGGCATTGCCATGCGTCTCCACCATGACCCTCTAAAATATTATTTATAAATAATATAAATAATATCGGGGATAGCTTACAACCCTGTCTCACCCCGCTTTTTGACTCAAAACACTTACTCAACCTTCCATCCTGCAATTTAATCATCACAAACACTTCCTCATAAATAGTTTCAATTGCCACCCTCATTTTTTTCGACATTCCAACCTCCCCTAATCTCAAAAATAGCGCCTCCCTACTGACCGTATCAAAGGCTTTTTCTAAATCAATCGCTGCTATAAATAATTTACGCCCTGCTATCCTCACATACTTTGTAATCAAAGTGTCCAGAATCCAAACATTATCAACTGTATTACATCCTTTCCTAAATCCATTTTGGAACTCAGATATCCTACCGTACTGTTCCGCCCAATTTGTTATCCTATTCGCCAAAACCCCTGTGTACACCTTTGATAGCGAGTCTAGGAGTGTAATTCCTCTATAGTTGTTTGGATCACTACTAGCTCCTTTATTTTTATAAATAGGGCATAATACCCCCTTCCTCCATTCTCTAGGAAATTTCCCCGTTTCCAGCAACCTATTAAAGAATTTCCCAATCCCTCTCAACATCGGTTCATTTGCCCCTACCTCTTTCCATACACTATTGGAAATACCATTCACACCTCCTGCAGCCTTGGGTCTAGCATTTTTTAATACTGTAATTACCTCCTGCCTTGTTATCTCCCCATCCAATATTGTAATGCCTACTTCCAGTTCCCTTCCAATTTGTGACTTGTCTATTTCTCTACCCAATTTCCTCTCCCCTTCTAAAAGCCTTTTAAAATGCCTAACCCACTCGTTTTCTCCTATTTTATCCCCCTTCCCCTCCGGTTTCGTTCTTCTAATCTTGTTTATTGACTCCCAAATTCTCTCAAATTTCTTCTCTCTACAATATATATTTATTTTTTTAGCTTCCGCCTCCTTCCATCCTCTTTTCTTCTCATTCAATACCTCCTTATATTCCCTTCTCAATTTACAATATTCCTTCCATTTTTCTTGCACACCCTCCTTCCTAAACTCCGCTAGGGCTCTCATTACAACCTCACGTTTTCTCGTACAGTCTTCATCAAACCATCCATTCATTTTATTCTTTTTTCCCTCTACCCTTCTCCTCACTTTCTTCCCCACCCTCCATACAGGGAGTTCAATTAATTTTAGCACGTTATCCATATCATTCCCTTCTACCGCCCTTTCAATTCCTACCCTTAATATATCTCCCTCCTCTTTCAAATGCCGTCTTAATTTCTCTTTAGTATTATCATCCCATACATACTTCCATCCTCCATTCCTATACCTCTCCTTACTTTCCTCCATCTTTCCCTTCTCATCAGCGACCAACGTTCTCAATTTTATTTTGATAGGCGTATGTTCTGTCAACCCATATTCTAACACCTCAAAACTTATTATTCTCCTTAACGCTATCTCTGAGCTTATTCCTATGTCCACCACACTCCCTCCATTTGTTGTAATATACGTCAAATCTCCCACACTATCCCCCTTCATCCACCCATTTAAAATAAATAAATGTTCTAGAGCACATAACTCTAATAACCTTTCTCCATAACTATTTACAACATTATCCTTACTCTTCCTTTGCAGTACCCCGTCTACTTTTACTTCTTTCTCGTATACCGGTACTCTATTGCTCACTCTCGCATTCCAATCCCCCAATAAAATCATCCCATCTTCTACATACATTCCTTTAATTGTGTTTATTTCTTCAATCAGTTCGTCAAAAAAATGTTTATTTGCATACACTGAATCGCTCGGATGGTTATAAAGCAGTGCCAGACAAATTGCTTCCGCTGCCCCCTTCCCCATTTTTACTCTCAACCACACTACCCCTTCTACCCTAGTCTGTAACGTCTCCACCCATTCAGCTATCTCATTTCCTATCCCATCGTCACCATTAAGACCTATCTGTGTCGGTGCAACGTAAAGCAAATTTTAAAAATAAACTAAAGAACTATGGAAATCAAGAAGCAATGATGAAATATATCGGAACATAGAAAACATAACAGAAACAATGATGAAGAGGCGATTGATACTTTTTGGACATTTATACATAATGAATGTGAACAGATTAACCAAACAGAGTCCGGCTCCATGGCTAAATGGTTAGCGTGCTGGCCTTTGGCCACAGGGTTCCCGGGTTCGATTCCCGGCAGGGTCGGGAATTTTAACCTTAATTGGTTAATTTCGCTGGCACGGGGACTGGGTGTATGTGTAGTTCATTTCATCCTCATCACGACGCACAGGTCACCTACGGGAATCAAATCAAAAGATCTGCATCTGGCGAACCGAACTTGTCCTCGGACACTCCCGGCACTAAAAGCCATACGCCATTTCATTTCATTTCAACCAAACAGAACTTCAAATACACTGCCTTTTAAAAAAAGGTTAAGCACTCAGAAAGAGTGATTGAAAGTGAATGAAACTGCATATGCTGAAAGACCATGTGCCTACCGAGCTCGATAGCTGCAGTCGCTTAAGTGCGGCCAGTATCCAGTAATCGGTTTCGAGTCCCACTGTCGGCACTGAAGATAGTTTTCCGTGGTTTCCCATTTTCACACCAGGCAAATGCCGGGGCTGTACCTTAATTAAGGCCACGGCCGCTTCCTTCCAATTCCTAGGCCTTTCCTATCCCATCGTCGCCATAAGACATATCTGTGTAGGTGCGACGTAAAGAAAAAAAAAGACCATGTGCCTTTATTGAACTGATTATACTATGGGATGAAAGAGACAAGGCTGTTGGCAGTTACAGGAGGAATGTTGGCGCCAAGTCAGTGGGGTGTCAAAAGCCTTTGGATCCTCTCCTGAGACAAGTTCGTCCACAGATTCCGCAGGTTGGTACTGGGATGGACTCCCCTTCCAATGTCATCCCACACGTGTTCAATGATGGAGAGGTCCGGGGAACTTGCTGGCCAAGGGAGGACCTCAACATGCTCTAGGCAGTCCACAGACAAACGTGCTGTGTGTGTAGACGTGGAATACTGTCCCAGGGTGCTGTGCCATAAGGGGTAGGACGTGCGGATGCAGAATGTCTGTGACGTATCGCTGTGCCGTCAAAGTCAGCCGAAGCACTATTAGAGGTGGCCTGAACCCATACCGTATGGCTCCCCACAGCATGATATCAGGGATTACGCCTGTGTGTCCTTCCACAATATGGGTAGGATCCACCCTCTGCCCTCGACGCCGCCAAACCCGCACACGATGGACATCGGGGGTTATGGAGAAGCGGGACTCATCACTGGACATGATGCGACGCCAGTCATCCTGTGTCCATGCCTCCTGGACAAAGCACCACTCCAAACGCAGGCGATGGTGTTCTGGGGCGGTAGGACCCCAATCCGGCAGGTACGAGTCGTCGAGACACTATGCGGGAACTCACAGGATGTTGTAGAGTCTCCAGTACATGTTCGCGGATGGCGAGTGCCGAAGTTATGAGATCCCGCAATGCTTGACGCACCATACGTTAGTCCTCACTCGGGATGGTGTTTCTTGGTCGACCCGAACCTGCACGACGTGATTGGGTGCCCTCATGTACCCAGCGAGTCCAACATAACATCTGAATGGCCCACATGCCTGGCAATTGCTCAGTACGACCAACCAGCCTCACGCAGTCCCACAATGCGGCTTCTGTCAAATGCTGTCAGTTGGTGGATAGACCGTCCAACGCGTCTGCGAGGCATTGCGGGTGCTTCGTACAGTACATAGTCCTCTCTGCACCTCTTGCTTAACTGTCTGCAGTTGACTGGTAACAACTTATCAACAACAGGATGGTGTCATCACGAATGCAGTCTGGTGGGCGTTCTACACATTACGGAGCCTTGTAAATCTAACAATTTACTCACACGTCAATGGTATGCGTGTATACCGAAATGGGATAATATTGGACCAGTCCTTCTGGGTACTTAACGTTTTATCTAATTTTTTAAAATTATGAATTGTATTTTAGTATAGTTTTTTTAACATTTTCTGTTTGTGAAGGGGCTTTAGGATTATCTGTGTTGGTTTCTATAATTCGGACTCATGGTAATGATTTTTTTCAAACATTTAGAGTTTTACAATGTTAAAGTTTATACTTATGATTGTATTTTAAATCCCTCTATGTTTTTTAGTTGATTATTGATGGGTATCTTCGGAACAAGAAGTCAACAACAAACTGGATTCATGAAGTCAGGAAAGATTTGGAAAGAAGCAATATAAGAGAAGAAGCAGCAACAGAGGGAGAGACTTTTAGAAAGAAAGAAAGAAACGGTTAAAATGGAAGGATTCCAAGATCGGTAGGGAAAGAAAACAGACTCAAAATGGCTTGAGGAGAGGAAAATGAGAGATAGTGAGAAATTCAAGGAGTATTAGAAGAAGAACGAACATCCAAGAATGAAACATTGAAATTTTTGCTTGGTCCCCAGAATATCCTAACGGAGAAAGAAATAATAATAATACAAATAATAATAATAATAATAATAATAATAATTATTATTATTATTATTATTATTATTATTATTATTTTACGCCGTACTGACAAAGAAAGGTCTTATGGCGACAGTGAGATGGGAAACTACAGAAATTCCATCTTCAGGGCTGCCGGCAGTGAGGTTCGAACCCACCATCTTTTGAATGGAAGCTCACAGCTACGTAACTCAATCTGCGTCGCCAACTCGCTCGGTTTAAAAGGATTTAAAAGCTCAGTTTCTCTAAATTTATTATTGCTTCAGGAACGTCCGTTCAATTAACGGAGGACAAAAACTTCAAAAATTGATGAATAGGAGAACTGGAACAATTTAAGACATTTGTTTAAGTTCAGTTTCATAAGAAAGGCAAAAAGACATTTCTGTGCCCGTCAGTACTGTGGAATAAATCGTATTCACAAAGACATTCCGCTGAAGACTGAGATATACGACAAGAAGAATGTGACGGCTCGTGAAAATCTTAAGAATATTTCTTGTTCCGTTCAATTAACTGTTACATGGAAATGGAACTCGTCACCGAAATATATCAGACTTTCTTATATAAAATGTCTTCTTTTTATGGTATCGCTCTAAGGTAGAAGGAACCAATAAAAAAGTAAAGGAGGGGCATCCTCGTTATTGGATTCCTTTGGTTGCTGGTCAGAAATGCTAACAAGGAGATGACTATCTGCGGTGATCACCCCCTTACGAGGCAAGGGCTCCGCTGACGTTAGGCGCGGTGGGGAGCAAGGAGTCTATTCATTCCTTTTCAGATGCGTTACAAAGCTCTCGTACAGTGATGTCTGGTGATGACTTTTCGCAACATTGTGTTGTATAACCTATTGATGTTATACCCCTACTATAATAATAATAATAATAATAATAATAATAATAATAATAATAATAATAATAATAATAATAATAATAATAATAATAATAATAATAATAACAATAATAATCATAATAATAATAATAATAATAATCGCTGAAATTTTGAAAATTGGTGGTGACAAACTGGCCCAGAGTATTCAAAAAATCTTACAGGACATTTGGTTTTCTGAAGAAATTCCGGAGGATTGGAAATGTGCATTGATTCACCCACTTCACAAGAAAGGAGACAAATCAGATATTAACAACTACAGAGGAATTTCTCTCCTCTCACTCGTATATAAAATCTTCTCTAAAGCTCTACTTAATAGATTAGAGAAACAAACAGACCACCTGATCGGAGATTATCAGGCTGGATTCCGAAAAGGGAGATCCTGCGCAGAACAAATCCTAAACCTAAAAACCATACTACAGATTCGCAAAACCAAACAAACAGTAATCACCTTTGTTGACTTCAAAAAAGCGTATGATTCCATAGATCGGCAGACCCTGTTCAACATACTAGAGGAATTTCAAGTCGACAGGAAAACGAGGGTATTGATTAAACAAACTCTGACCAACACAACATCAAAAGTTAAGTTCTTGGGAGAAATTTCTGAACCGTTCGAAATCAGAACTGGCGTCAGACAGGGAGATGGACTATCCCCACTACTTTTCAATTTAGTTTTGGAAAAAGTGATTCGTGAATGGAGAAAAGAAACTAAAGGCAGACTTCTTAAAGACAAAATTCACCTTGACTGCTTAGCTTTCGCAGATGACCTTGCGATCCTTTCGAACAACAGACAAGAAGCAATCCAATCCATAGAAAAATTGAATGAAATAGCCGCAAAAACCGGACTTCAAATTTCATTTGAAAAGACGCAGTTTATGGAAGGAACTAAATCAAGATTCGACAATCAACCATTAATCACCAACTGTGGAATAATTTCCCAAGTAGACAAATTCAAATATCTAGGTGAAATTATTCAGCCAGCAGGGTTAAATCAGGAAGCTAACAAAGAAAGAACTGCTAAACTGCAAAGGGCTTACAAAATAACATGGAACAGATACAACAAAAGATGTATATCAAAAAATGCAAAATTACGACACTACAATACAGTCATCAAACCAGAGGCACTTTATGCATCTGAAACACTGATCATTGGCGGCAGGTCACAAATGAAAAGCATTGAGAAACAAGAGAGGAAAATTCTCAGAAAAATCCTAGGACCAAAGTTCGAAAATGGAATTTGGATGAAAAAGAAACCACACGAAATTTTTTCAATTCACAGAAAAAATCACAGATACCATCAGAAAGAGACGACTAAAATTCTACGGACACCTACACAGAATGGATAACAACAGGCTGACAAAGAAAATTCTAAATCTAGCTCTAACCCTGAAAATCCGCAACAATTGGTTAGCAGAAATTCATGAAGATCTACAAGAAATGGGTATTGAGGACGAAACCATTCAAGATAGAATGAAATTTAGAAGCTTAGTAAACAAACATAAATTTGCAGAGAAACCAACAAGAAAAAATACAGGCTGGACAGAAACACGCAGAAAGGAACACAGTGAAAAAAATGAAGAGATATTGGGAAGAAAAGAAGAAGAAACATTGTGCAAAATAAGTTCAAACGCGCTCCACAGCTGGGCACAACGAATCAAAATAATAATAATAATAATAATAATAATAATAATAATAATAATAATAATAATAATAATAATTTGCCTCTGTGGTGTAGTGATTAGTGGTGGTGGTGATTATTGTTTTAAGAGGAAGTACAACTAGGCAAATATCCTCTGTATAGCACTAATCAGCGAGAAAAATGGAAGGAACTTGACACTTCGAAAAATGAAGGTATCGGCTAAAGAGAGAAAAGGGACCCGAAGGGCGTGATAATGAAAAACTTCCTTAGGCCTCGAATACCGTCGGGGTCGGAAAAGAACAAGGAAGGTCGAATAGGATAAATGAAAGTGAGGAGCCTGGTACAAGAGCCCCGTCGTCGCCAACCCGTGCTCCCAAGTTAAGAGCCCCTGGGGCCCCTTTTAGTCGCCTCCTACGACAGCCAGGGGATAGCGTGGCTGTTATTCTACCTCCCCAATCCACAGGGGGTGTGTAGTGGTTAGTGTGTTTAGCTGCCACCCCTGGAGGTCCGGGTTCGATTCCCGGCTCTGCCACGAAATTTGAAAAGCTTCGGGAGGTCGACTGAGTATAGGGGGCTCGATTTCCTCCTCAGCCATCCTCGAAGTGGTTTTCCGCTGTTTCCCACTTCTCCTCCAGGTAAATGCCGGGATCGTACCTAACTTAAGGCCAGGGCCGCTTTCTTCCCTTTTCCTTGTCTATCCCTTTCCATCTTCCCATCCCCTACAAGGCCCTGTTCAGCATAGCAAGTGAAGTCGCCTGGGCGAGGCACTGGTCCTCTTTCCTAGTTGTATCCCACGACCCAAAGTCTCAAGCTCCGGGACACTACCCTTGAAGCGGTAGATGTGGGATCCCTCGCTGAGTCCGAAGAAAAATAAAGTAATAATAATGTTATTGGCTTTACGTCCCACTAACTACTTTTACGGTTTTCGGAGACGCCGAGGTGCCGGAATTTTGTCCCGCAGGAGTTCTTTAACGTGCCAGTAAATCTACCGACACGAGGTTGACGTATTTGAGAACCTTCAAATACCACTGGACTGAGTCAGGATTGAATCTGCCAAGTTAGGATAAGAAAGCAAGCGCCTGAACCGTCTGAGCCATTCAGTCCGGCTTTGCGAAAATCAAATGATCGTAAAATGTCTCTCGATCATGAGCATCCACCAACGGTTGCTAATTTCAGATGACCGCCACCCATATGACACAGCCTGCACGGTTGCTAGTTTGTGACGGTACACTAATCTCGTAACGCAAATGTTCAGATGACCCTCCCCCTATATTTACATCAATATATAAACTTTTCTTTTTCTTTTACAATTTGTTTTACATTGCATCGACACAGATAGGTCTAAGACGACAACGATGGATAGGGAAGGGCTAGGAATGGAAAGGAAGCCGACAGAGGGGGTTCGAAACCACTACTATATCCCGAATTACCCAATCCACACAACTACTTACTCGGTAATAAGACAACGAATGACATAAAAGGTATTGTTATGAAATAAATATGAAAAGTCTCCCAAATCTTTGGTTTGTAAATGCTGTGAAAATACTTGTGTTAAGAAAATACCGTAAAATGTGAAATCTTTAATGTCTGCGAATAATTCTCTCTCTTCTCAATCTGCTTACACGTGTTCAAGCGTGATAGCTTTCCTGAAAGAGTGTATGAAGGAGTTTTGAAACATTCTGATTTATAAGAAGTAAAGCCTTTTCTACTACCTAATGCACAGCATACAAATATCAACAACTTGTATAATTGTATCTAGATTAGAGTTAAGGCCTCATTGTCTCATCATGTTTAAAAGTCGGGGTATGCAATCTGTGCGAGGTTTGGTTTTAGCAACGCACTCCCTATAGCAGGGCCTCTCAGGGTGCAAGCACCGGTGCATTGCGCGGTGCAAGATGCAAAAGACGACTTCGCTAGGTTGACCAGAGTGCAGACCCCCCACTCCTGGATTTTAAGCAATAGAGCTGTCTCTCTCTTACGCTTGTCTCACTCGAACCGCCTGTCCCCTCCACTTTCTCTCTTGCTCTGCATTGCTCCACCATCCGAGCAGAGTTGCGCCGAGCTTAGCCGAGTTTAGCCGAGTCGCCTCAAGACAAAACGCTGGTCCGAACCGAGCCGAGTCGGGTCGATGTACGGCGCAGGGAACCTCTGCGCCTCGGTTTGCACGCGTGAGATTTTAGACGTTTGAGAGGCTCTGCCCTATATGAACATCCGCACAAAAATGAACGTTGCTCAACTTGCATCGTTTGGAAGAAACGTAACAAGCCTAACATATGATGGTTTTGCTCACTATTAGCAATATAATTTAAGTGTTCCTTATTCCTCACACATGTATATACAAAAACAAATTTCGTGGAGAAAATTCTGAAAGTACTCTCGATCAGTGCTGGATTAAGGTGTTTGGGGGCCCTGGGCTATTTAAAAATGTGGCGCTCCTTCTTCGTAACATCACGTAAGACTAGCATACTGAAGTCGTTATTGAACTACTTCTACTTAAATTGATGAATAGGGAAGTGTTGAAATAGACTACAATTTTTCTCTATTTTTCATGTTAATATTTCATAATGCCAAAACATATTTTACATTTGTCTCATCATCACTAGGGGCTGCCTGGCCGATGCGGTAAAGGCGTGCTCGATTCGCCCGGAAGGACGTGGGTTCGAATCCCCGTCAGGAAGTCGTAAAATTTAAGAAGCGAGATTTCCACTTCCGGAGGTGCACATGGCCCTGAGGTTCACTCAGCCTACACCAAAAATGAGTACCAGGTTAATTCCTGGGGGCAAAGGCGGCCGGGTGTAGACCTAACCACTCTACCCCATCACGTGCCGAGGTCAACAATGGTGGAAGCCTTTACCTTCCACTCCTCCGAGGGCCTTCATGGCCTGTACGGAGGTGACTTTGCTTTGCTTTGCTCATCATCACTATCAAATCGACATACAAAACAGAACTTACGTTTTTTGGCACCGCTAGGATATTTTCTATCCATTTTACAAGAACATTACAGTTGTAACTTACGAATGGTTCAATAATCAGAGATGAACTGAAAGTTCTCTTCTTGATGCAAAGATATAGTATAGCATACGCATTCCACCGTGCTTCCCCTGTCCCCTCCCGCTCCCTTCCTAGACCTCTTCCTCCCCTTTCCCCTCTGCCCGTACTCGCAAGCAGCCAGATTTAAATTTTCGTCAACAATAAACTTTACAACAATTACAGTGCGTAAGTAGCGAGGATTCGTGCCTCCGGACGGTAATTGATTCTAGCAGTGATGAAATACTAACGCGGGCAGCTGATAAGAAGAAAGGTACGTGTTCGATATTTTGCGAGCGTAAATATTCATATACATGTACGGAGGTGGAGCAGCAGGCCTTGTTATACAATTTTAGGTTCGTCCAAGGGCCGGGGTCCCTTGGCACGCGGGGCCCGGGGCTGCAGCCCCTTTAGCTCCCCCCCCCCCCAGCCCCACCCACTAATCCGGCCCTGCTCTCGATGAAGTAACACGTGCAGTGGCCGATGTAACTGGTATGTCTAAGGCGAGCATTTACTGTGCTAGCAAAGAACTTAAGGTTGATAGGAAACTGGTTAGTCTAAGAAAACACGTAAAGCGACAAAGCGAAGTGAAACATACGACAGTTTTACAAAAGACATTATCCGTAAAAAAAAAAAAAAAAATGCACGACTTCTTTTTAAGAAATGAAATACCAACTCTTAATAAAACATTAGCTTCAATTAATCGTGACGATACATAATCTCGTGCAACTCTTCATAGACTTTTGAAAATTATGAATTTCACTTACGTGTCTCGACATCGCCAGTGGGTATTTATTGAAAACAGTGAAATAGTGTTGCGGAGAAAAAAGTATTTTCATCAGATTAAGAAATGTCGTGATGAAACGTGGGTAAATGCAGGGCGAAAATTTGGAAAGATGAAACTGTAATATCTAGTAAAGATATCTCCCACCGACAACAGGTAAACGCCTATTGTTCTCCACATTGGAAATTAAAACGGTGTGCTCGGGTAAAACATTCTAATGAATGAAAGAGAAATGTTTTGGAACAGGTAGTACTTCACAATGGTACACGTGGTTGCTAATGCTTTCTTCGACTCTCAAACACGGTGAGACAGACTGTAGTGTCTAATTTTCTTTTAAAAAAGTGTAATTTTAAATTTCCCTGCACCTACTGCCCTTTTTAAACAATTGTTATATCTGGATCCGACCAATGAATCTCATCTTCCTATGAAGTTAAAACTTTTGATTACCGCACCTTCTTTCTCTCATTCATACTTTATTTAATGAGTCATCTTGTTTGATAGTCGGAACTTTTCATTCTGACCGTTGCTCTTCAAAATGTAGCTACAAATCATCGTCTCATTCTCTCCTCTCACCTGCTCTCTTCACAGTTTGTTAGAGAATGAGAAATAGAAATCATCTCACCCTTCAGCGTATCCGTAATCATTTTGTGCGAGGCAAATTACTGTAGACTTAGACTGGAGCGAGATTTGGTTCACTTGTTAAGATTACGTAATACCACACTCATTTGTTTCAGACAAATGAAGGTGTAATTGTATTATTGCTACGTGACCATAATATCTTCCATGGCCCACTGTAACATTATCTATATAATTAATGCATCCCGACATATGGTAAACCTTCTCCTATATTTATCAAGGTCAGAAATCCAGGCTTTAATTATCTTTGGTTAGGTTTTTGTTCCACTTCACTCAGGCGAAACTAACATTATATGCAGCTTAGCTTGTTCAACGGAGATTAATTTGATATACATGTAAGACGTAGACATTGTGTAATCATGCACGGAAATACATTATTACAATTACTCGGCATCCCACAAGATAAGCTTTCAGTAAATTACTAACAAAGTGAAGTGAACAAAATACTATTGAGTCCGTTCTTGCTTAGTGTAGATAAGATTTTGATTAATGTTCATATTTCAAGAGTATTAATGAATTTAAAAGATTATCCTGATAATGCGAATGCACTATTGATAACCTTAACCATAATGGATATTTGTTCCTATACTGACTTGTCTAAAGCTATTAAAAACTATTTAAAATAGTATGTGCTTGGTCCACCTTGTCAATACACTTTTATAATTGAAAATCATTTATCCAGACTCGTTTCAGGAACATAGTACGTTCCCTTCATCAGTGAAAAATAAAAACAATATAACACTTACCTTCGTTTAGCCCAAATCTAAAAACGTATTGTATCATAATTCACCACATCAATGCATAAACAATCATTGACTATTAGGAAAATTATCATCACATAAAATTTTAATATTTAGATGATTTTAAATGAGAACTAAGTACGGTAACTAAATAAATTTAAGATCTTCAAGTTTTATCTTTTTCTTCTTTTCTGAAATGATTAAACGTTGTACTCGTCTGCACTTCATTCAAACTTGATTCGAAGTGATTTTTTGAGCCAGATACATCAGGTACCGAGAAAGAAGAATTATCTACAATCTATATCAAACTCAGTCTGCAGTGATAAGAAGCGAGGGCTATGAAAAAGAAGCAGCAATCCAGAAAGGGGCGGGCAAGGCTGCAGTTTGCCCCCTCCCCCTCCTTTTCATTCTCTAAATAGAATAGGCATTAAAGGAAATCAAATAATAATTTGGAAAGGGAATCACAATCCAAGGAGAGGAAATCAAAACCCTGAGATTTGCCGATTATATTGTTATTGTATCTGAGACTGCAGAAGATCTGGAGAAGTTGCTGGACGGAGTCTTGGGTGAGGAGTACAAGATTAAAATAAGTAAGTCGAAAACAAAAGTAATGGAGTGCAGTCCTACGAAGTCAGATGAGGCTGGAAATAGAAATATTAGATTGGGAAATGAAGTCTTAAAGGAAGTGGATGAATAGTGTTCGTTGGGTAGTAAAATAACTAACGATGGCATTAAGGAGGGCATGAAATGCAGGCTAGCACAAGCAAGGAAGGCCTTCCTTAAGAAAAGAAATGTGCTCATTTCGAACATTGATATAGGAATTAGAAAAATGTTTTGAAGACTTTCGTGTGGAGCGTGGCATTGTATGGAAGTGAAACATGGACGATAACCAGCTCAGAAAGAAAGAGCAAAGAAGCTTTTAATATGTGGTGTTACAGAAGAATGCTGAAGGTGAGATGGATAGATCGAATCACGAATGAAGAGATACTGAATCGGATTGGTGAGAGGAGATCGTTGTGGCTAAATTTGACCAGGAGAAGAGAAAGAATGATAGGATATATCTTAAGACACCCAGGACTTTTGCAGTTGGTTTTTGAGGGAAGTGTAGTGGGTAAGAACGGTAGAGATAGACCAAGGTATAAATATAACAAGCAGATTAGAGTAGATATAGGATGCAGCAGTTATGTAGAAACCGAGCTCGATAGCTGCAGTCGCCTAAATGCGGCCAGTATTCGGGAGATAGTAGGTTCGAACCCCACTGTCGGCAGCCCTGAAAATGGTTTTCCGTGGTTTCCCATTTTCACACCAGGCAAATGCTGGGGCTGTACCTTAATTAAGGCCACGGCCGCTTCCTTCCCACTCCTAGCCCTTTCCTGTCCCATCGTCGCCGTAAGACCTATCTGTGTCAGTGCGACGTAAAACAACTAGCACACAGTTATGTAGAAATGGAAAGGTTAGCACATGATAGAGTGGCATGGAGAGCTGCATCAAACCAGTCCATGGACTGATGACTCAAACAACAACAACAACAACAACAATATTTCTAAACTTTCTAAAACATTCATGAATTTTCCCTTTTTGGCCAAATGTATTAATTCCATGTCATTAGAAATGTCTATAAATTTCTTTTCAACAATATGCCCTCCCGTTGACGAATATATTATCAAATACAGTAGAGACAATACCCGACACTTACGGATTTCGTCTTGCTAAAATGGAAGACAATTAGACGGTGGCGCTCCTAGTGACTTGACATGAACAAATCGCGCTAAATTCAAATATCAATGGAAATGTATATACGGAAATGGATAAATAAATTACGTCTAGAAAGAAAGTGGTATTGAGATATTAACTTCAAAGTTGCTAAAGCAATTCTGGATAAATGAATGAATAATTATTTAAAAGTATTAAAAGTTTATTATTCAAAGACTGAAATTAGACACATAAACAAGATATGAAATGGGCTGCTGTGAAATGGCTTGATCTTTCATTTATGCATTACTTTTTTAGCTTTAGCATTCCTGCCTGAACTTTTACGGTTGGATTTGTCTTTTTTCTCATTTAAAAAACATTGTATGAACACATTAAGACACTTGTCAATAAAAATATCGCACATTCCTTGCACACATGATGCAATGAATTAACATTTAAAAGCTGGACAATTTTCCTCTTAACATGAAGCCTACTAACAGAAAGAAAATCTATAAAATTCCTTCTTTAATCTGAGAAGAGGGATTAAAGAAAGAAAAGTATGAAAATGTTGTCGATAGTGATGCTTTGAGGAATATTTACGTACAATTAGAGTAAAAATGTAATATACCCTTGGCTGTATAGTCGAGGATTTTTAAAGTCGCTGGCCTGGAAATGATCTGAACAGATCTTATAATTCTTATATAAGCGTAACGTCCCTTCTTTCTTGTACACCTTATCCAAATCACTTATGTGACATTTCAAAACCCACAGATCACACCTACAACAACACATCGGAATTGAAGGTTAACTGCTGCACTATACAAAAAAATATGCGCATTACATTTTATGCCAGTTAAAATTTGGGTCGAGCAGGTCAGAAGATTATGAAGTACTATAAAAATCTCCGTCACTGGAAGAATATATTGCAAACACAATATTACTTACATGTTCTTGTCACGAGGGAACCTGAAGAACGACCGCGCATTTTTCTCTACTTCGTAATTACTGCAGCCAAACACAGCACATACCTTTCCCCTCATGTTGAGAGGAGATATCAAGGAATGACACACGCTACTATTTAATTATGTCAACTCACTGAAAGCGCATAAATAACACCAAAAACTTCACACAAAAATACACGTGCTCTTATGAGAGAATGCGTACTGTTCAGGTCTGTCCACTAGAGTGTGCTCCAATAGCTGTCCCTCGATATCTCGCTCAGTGTCGTGTATTGTCTCTACTGTATTTGATATTATGTTTGACCTCATTAACATGTTCTTTGCACCTTATAGCAAAACTTCTTCCAGACTGTCCTATGTACCAATGCCTACATGTTTGGCATGTCAATTTGTAAATTCTTGGCTTATTAATTCCTGAATCAACTGATAAATACCCATTATTTTTTTCGAATACTAATTTTGAAACGAATATGTCTTATGGCTGGGTGTAACGCGACAAAAGTGTGTGACGGAAGTGAGGTCACATTAGTTGTTACCGTAGGCCTTGGTCAATATTTGAGTTTCATTCATGATCACCAGCTTTTCGCAAAGGGAAAATTCCCTTTTGTTTTACTTACGCCGTTTTTCTCAAGTTGTAGTTTCTTTATCGCACAGTGCCGGGAGTGTCCAAGCATATGTTCGGCTCGTCTGGTGCGGGTACTTCTATTTGACGACCGTGGACGACCTGCGTGTCTGGGTGTGAGATTATTTATATTTATATCGTGTCAAGAAAACACATCAATGCCTTTGAAATGTGGTGCTGGCGTAGAATTCTGTGTGTGCCTTGGACCGCAAGAAGAACCAATGCGTCTATTCTTCAGTAGCTGAAGATTTTAAAATGCCTTTGTATCAGTGAAAGAATACTTCAGTTCTTTGGACACATTGCGAGACCACCTGGATAAAATGTAGAGAAGTTAATCTTGGAAGGGAAGGTTGAGGGTAGTAGACCACGGGGAAGTACTGCAACCAGATGGAGAAGACAAGTGAAGACTATTACCGGTGTAGTTTTCCAATGTGCAGACAATGCTGTCTGCAAGAAAGTGTGCGGACTAAAGTAACCCCGAGATATTTTGGGGTCACACAGTGGTGGTGGTGGTGGTGATTATTGTTTTAAGAGGAAGTACAAGTAGGCAACCATCTTCTATATTACACTAATCAGAGGGAAAAAATGGAAGGGGTCCGACACTTCGAAAAATGAAGCTATGGGCCAAAGAAAGACAAGGGCCACGAAGGTCGTGAAAATGAAAGACTCCCTAGGCCTCGAGTGCTCTAATACCGAGCTAGAACATGAGTTGACCGAGGAAGGTCCGATAGGATAGATGAAAGTGAGGAGCTTGGCACAAGTAAGTGGAAGCAGTGCCAGAATTCAGCTGAGGGCCCCGTGTCGCCAACCCACGCTCCAAAGTTGAGAGCCCCTGGGGCCCCTTTTAGTCGCCTCTTACGACAGGCAGGGGATACAGTGGGTGTTATTCTACAACCCCCACGCACAGGGGGTTGGGGTCGCATAATGTGCCGCCAACTTGACCCCTTCCCATATGACATTCAGGTTTCTATCAGCCTGTTTAAGGCTCGTTTCCACCTAGTGGAATCGAATCGAACCGAACTACCTACATTTCCACTCGACCGTTCATATCAATCGGAACAGAATCGAACGGGATTATACGGGAAACTTCATTCTTGCAATGGAAGGTGTGATAGAAGGTGTGAGGACGCAGAAAATTATGAGAGATCGGAGAAGTTTCGGCGTTATGCTGTTGCTAATCCTGAATAAATAAATAATAACAGAGACGCAAGGAGAGTATTGAAACTTATTTGCATTTTAATTGCGCGATGAAGGTAAGTCTCGACGGCACTTCAGAGTTATTGCATTGCAATTTCAACAACTATTTCAGATAGTAGATCTAGAATCAACAAAAGAGTTTAAATTTACAGGAGGAAATGCTACCTTAGATGCAATGGGAGTCCGTGATCTTTTTTTCTTTTTGTTTGCTATTGTTTTTACGTCGCGCCGACACAGATAGGTCTTATGGCGACGATGGGATAGGAAAGGGCTGGTAGTGGGAAGGAAGCGGCCGTGGCCTTAATTAAGTTACAGCCCCAGCATTCGCCTGGTGTGAAAATGGGAAGCCACGGAAAACTATCTTCAGGGCTGCCGACAGTGGGGCTCGAACCCACTATCTCCCGGATGCAAGCTCACAACTGCGTGCCTCTAATCGCACGGCCAACTCGCCAGGTGTAATAATTTTAAACATTACTTTCATACAGTAGATTGCGTCCCGTGGCAGGATGAAATCATTAATCGAGGTAGCCTCAACATTTTTTAATTTTATTTTTTACCTAGATTGAGACGGTGGTGGTCGCACCAACACAGACAGGTTTTATGGCGACAATGGAATAGGAAATAGCTAGAAGTGGGAAGGAAGCGGCAGTGGCCTTAATTAAGGTACAGTCCAAGCATTTCCTGACGTGAAAATGGGAAACCACGGAAAAATATCTTCAGGGCTACCGACAGTGCGGTTCGAACCCCACTATCTCCCGTATGAAAGCTCATAGGTGCGCGCCCCTAACCGCACAGCCAACTGGCTCGTTAACAGTAATTGAAGACTGTGAAGTGCATTTATTGTCCACAGCAGAGCAGTTTCGTATGCAGTACTATTTGTTAGAAACACGTGTACGACAGTTTGAAACCTAGGAAATGCCACTTACGAAATTGTTCACTGTAAATATAATGAACACTTAAAGATACATCCCATGTGAGATGTGACATCAATTATCGTACCGGTACTGATATACTGTATATGGATCCCAACAAAACATTATTTTGTGATAAAGTCAACAATAATTATGAAATAAATTGGATACAGACTACAGTAACCTACCAGGAAACTGAATATTCTGATAAGTTTGATGTTTCATAGCGTTGCTTATTTCCTCCCAGGCATTATTTCTAGTAATGCTCAAGAGCGCCCCCCCCCCCTAGCTCTCAGGGAAAGAAGGAAATCTAATGTAATCAGGTGTTTTTCTTTCAAGAAAATTATTTAAACGTCGGTATTACGTAGAAGTGGTAGTACCGCCCCCCCTACCAACAGGCAGGGGATACCGTGGGTGTTATTCTACCGTGGAATAAAAGTTACCAATCATCTTTCAAAATACTAAAATACTATATACCCCCAGGTCTAACCCCCCCCCCCTCCCTTACAAACTATCATATGGGTGCCCCTGGTAATGCTCATGGGTCTTGTTGTAGAGGAAATTATATTTTTGAACTAAACTGATAAGTTTTTCCGTGTCTAGTGAATAAGTTATCACAAAACAGAACGTTCCCGACCGTATCGAAGAAACAGCTGACTTTCAAGCTAAAGATGATACACATTTGCCACCAAAAGGTCGTCTGAAAGATCTAGACCCGACTGTATACGGAGTTGCACGAATCTTGATAATTCTGTTCGATTACGCTCTGCTGATCGAAAAATATTCTTGCCCACTGACCAACTCAGGGTCTGGAAGTCATATATAGAAGAACTGTTCAGCGATGATAGACCTAACGAACATGGTGTGAACGAGGCGAACACAGGTCCTGATATTTTGAAGGACGAGGTGAGGCGTGTCATCTGCCAAACGAAGAATGGAAAGGCTCCTGGACCTGATGAAGTGCATACAGAAATCCTCACACCACTGGACGACAAAGGTATCAGTATTCTAACAGAGCTATTCAACAAAATCTACTCAACTGGAATAATCCCAGAAGACTGGCTTAGGTCCACTTTTATCACTCTCCTCAAAAAGGCAAATGCCAGACAATGCGAAGAACACAGAACCACAGTCTGATGATCCATATCCTAAAGATATTATTAAAGATCATTCATTGCAGAATCCGTGCTAAGTGTGAAGAAGTGATAACTGAAACACAGTTCGGATCCAGGAATGGTCTTGGGACTAGAGATGCACTTTTCTGTATTCAAGTACTTGTCCAGCGTTGCTTGGAAATGAACAAGGATGTCTATGTATATTTCATAGACTACGAAAAGGCATTTGACAAAGTCCAGCACGGAAAGTTGATGGAAATTCTGCAGAACATCGGACTTGTCGACCGAGATACTCCGATTATTGCCAACTTGTACTGGGGTCAGAAAGCAGCAGTCAAGATTGAGAAAAACCTGTCAGAAGAAATAGGCATCCGCCGTGGCGTTCGACAAGGCTGCATATTATCGCCTCTACTCTTCAACATTTACTCAGAGTCTATCCTTGCAGAAGCTCTGGAAGAACCGTCTACCATACGCATCATTATCAACGGGGAACGTCTAAACAACCTCCGTTATGCTGACGACACGGTATTGCTAGCAGACAACGTAGAAGACCTGCAAGTATTATTAGACAAAGTGAATGCTGCTTGCAACAACAGAGGACTGAAGATAAACATTAAGAAAACCCAGTTCATGGTCGTCAGTAAACGGCAAGACGTCCACATGCAGCTCACTCTTGACAATGAACCCATCGCTAGGATTCACCATTACCAGTATCTAGGATGTTACCTCAACCAGAAATGAGACTGCAGCCAAGAAATACGGGTCCGCATTGAACATGCGAGAAGCATCTTCATGCAAATGAAGAAAGTGCTTAACAACCGCAACCTACAACTAAACTCCGTCTGGTCCGTACCTACATCTTTCCCACGTTATTTTATGGAATGAATGGCTGGACACTTACTCAAGCCCTCTGTAAAAGACTGGAAACATTCGAAATGTGGGTGTACAGACGGATGCTCCGCATTTCGTGGACAGACAGAATCCGGAATTCCGAGGTGTTGGATCGACTTGGAAAGAAGACTGAAGTCATGCTGACCATCAAAAGGCGGAGGCTGGAATACTTCGGCCATATAATGCGTACAGAATCCTGCAGCTTGTTATGCAAGGAAGAATAGAAGGACGTAGGAGTCATGGTAGACGACGAACTCTATGGAAGAAGAACCTCGTACACTGGTATGGGTTGGACACGATGTCTGTTCCGTGTCGCTGCATCCAAATTCAAGATCGCCATGTTGACCGCCAACCTTCGCTAGAAGATGGCACATTAAGAAGAATAAGAAGAAGAAGAAGAAGAAGAAGAAGTTAAAAACAAATTCCGCTCGATTCGGTTCGATTCGATTCGACTCGTGGCGATCGCCATCTCTATATCCCGTTTAAACACATGTTAAAAACAAATTCCGTTCGGTTCGACTCCATTCCATTGCACCAGGTGGGAGTGGGCCTTGGAAAACACAAGTTTGAATTTTAGCGGGATTTGGCTTCAATTGATTATTCCTGTAGTAGGCCTATGTGGTAAGATATTTCAAAGCGCTAGTTAACGTCATTTCAACATCTTCAAAATTGTTAGCCTGAGCGGTGAGAGCAAGGTCGTCAGCGTAAATGAAACTCTTGAGTTCCTTTGGATAATCGTTGATCATGATAATGAGGAAGGGAGAGGGTGAAACCCAGCGTCAGCATTTCCTGTCGAATAGCACCAAGGGGTCTGCTCAAGGCTTAACGTCTTCATCCGACGGACGAATCACCATCAAAAGCGTCATATGCCCTCACTCCATATGAGCACTGCAGAGAGGTTTGGAATTAAATCCAGGCTTTTGGCACGCAATCTAGTGATTAGAAATTGTATGCCACCACTTCTCCTACCCTGCCGGCCAACATTCAGATGGCGAACATTTTTTTCACCAGTGGTACTCGAACTGGATAACCACGGTGTCAGAATTCACCTATCATGGCCACCAGGTGGGCCCAAGCCGAGGTAGGGCCCCGGGTATGAACTGTAATGCACATGTGGACTTGGCTCTGTTTAACGGACAGATGCCCTTCCTGACGCAACTCTATGTGGAGGGATGCATTCACTATCTCGTGTTTCTGTAGTGGTTGGTGCTATTCATAGTGTGATGTGTTGTACAAAGAGTCAACCAGGCGCAATTAAAATCCCCGACCCAGCCGGGAATATTTCCGAGACCGAAGACCTAGACCTAGATGCTTACCATTCAGCTGAGAAACCGAACGGTTGATCGCTGAACGTGTTGTACAAAATAAGGGGGTTGGGTATCTATATTAAAAAACAAATAAGACATTTTGCACTTTTGATGCATCAACACGATATTTAAGAAGTAACTTTAACCTCACGTCGTTGCGAAACAAAATTTTCTCGTTAAAAACGTTAAACAAAATTGCAAACAATAACTGTAATTACATAGGACTGTTGAATTTTATCTCCTTTCATGTTCCACGATCCAGAATATTTCATCACTTGAACTCACCATTTATTAAAATGCTACAACACATTTGCTGCAGGAACAGATGTATTTTCTGAATCACACACTGTCATTAATTCACATTTAAAGGCCTGTGTTTCTAATTTATAAATTCAGACTCATTTTTTTTTAAATACTTGGTGCTACTTAAGGTATTTACTACTGTAGTCACTTATTACATTAGTTATATCTCTGTTTTAATTCCTAGGTTTTCACAGCATAGAAAGACCCTCGATGTACTTTAGATCGTTGTCTTTATTTTCATTATTTTTTATTTTTTAACACATAAGTATTAAAATTATTATTGGGCCTACTGGCTGTGTACTTTCAAATAAATAAATAAATAAATAAATAAATAAATAAATAAATAAATAAATAAATAAATAAATAAATAAATAAATAAATAAATAAATATATTTCTTTCCAATTAAAGCCTTGCCAACCGTATGGACGTGTCCCTATAACTAGTAAATTTTAGGTCATTTCTTCATAATAGAGACATTAGGACGGATTTCGTCGAACACAGCTGTCTGAAAAAAATAAATGACAAGCGCATTCCAATTGTCTATTATATGGCACACGCAGGTATGCATCGCCAACCATCGCTTTAGGGCAGGTTTAAATATGTTTTTCCTTTCGAGTTAATAAACTCCTGTGTATCATGAAACTGGGAGCTACGTTTGGAGCTGCAAGATAAATAAGACGAATGTTCCTTCCTGGTCCTTCAGATGCGTGAGGATCCCTTTATGGGCATCACTGTAAAGTACCTAGGTGTTATTATAAGGAAAGATCTTCAATGGGTAATAACATAAACGGGGCTTAAAAAAAAGTACAGATCTCTGCACATGGTTATGAGGGTATTTAGGGGTTGTAGTAAGGATGTAAAGGAGAGGGCATGTAAGTCTCTAGTAAGACTCCAAGTGGAGTATGATTCCAGTGTATGGGACCCTCAACAGGATTACTTGATTTGAGAACTGGAAAGAATCCAAAGAAATGTAGCTCCATTTGTTCTGGGTGATTTCCGACAAAATATTGCAAAGTTTAGGCTGAAAAGACTTGGGAGATACGGGACGAGCTGCTCGACTACCTGGTATGTACCGAGCTGGCAGTGAAGAGATGAAGTGGAATGACATTAATAGATGAATAAGTTTGAGTGGTGTTTTTAAAAGTAGGAAAAATCACAATATGAAGATAAAGTTAGAATTCAAGAGGACAAATTGGGGCAAATATTCGTTTATAGGAAGAGGAGTTAGGGATTGGAATAATTTACCAAGAGATATGTTCAATACATTTCCAAATTCCACGCAATTATTTAAGAGAGGACTGGGTAGACAACAGATAAGGTTTCTGCCACTTGGGCGACTGCCCTAAATGCAGATCCGAGGTGACTGATATCTTACGAGCTTGGGAGTTTCCCACGCGCTTTACTTACGACCAAAGCAGCAGACTGACATATGCAACTCATCAAAAGTGTCACTTGCACTTTTTTTTTTTTTAGACAAGTGACAAAAATATTTAGCCCCCACCATCGTCACGAGCCACCCCAACGATGTTATCTAAAGTTATATCTCTGCAGAACAATCTTGCGAATTTAAATGTAACTAGATCCACGAGCTCGGTTTGAACTTCGCCCGTTGTTGGAGAAACGAAACGGACAAGAACCCGCAAGACATTTCAGCAAACTAACATCTGTACTTTCGTCAATCAGTACTGAAAACGGGGCATTCTTAATCACACCATCCTTTTCAATTTTTGGCAACATTTTAAAAATCAAATTTGTGCAATCTGTTCGTTTTAATTTCAATTCCTGGACAATTTTTGAATCAGTAAAAACAACTTTAATTAGGGGAACAAGATGGTCAAGAACTTGAAAAGCAACAACGCTGAGTTCAGCAACGGAAGCGGGTAATTTAATTTCAGCTTCCGTAACTTTTTCAGAACACTTTTCATTCGGTTTTCTTTTTTCACTTTTTGATACATACAAATACACTGATTGGCTCTGTAGCAGAAAACGCTTTTACTAGTATACTATGTATTTGACCTTGCCTATGTTTCTGCAGTTCACTTTTGCCTCATGATAATTTGACGTTACATGTTATACATTTAAACTTGTAATCATTTCCGGCTTCGGGCACTCGCTTTAACCACCCCTTAAACTTTTCATCACTAAGCCATTCTTTGTTACCAGACACTGTATCTAGTTGATTTTAATTTTTCCAAATTCGTACACTCCTCATTAGTAGAAGGTTCGCTTACTGTGCTATATAGCCTATTCGTTGTATGTGTCTGGCTCCATGGTCTCCATTGGGTTTGATTCCTGGCTGGGTCGGGAATTATAACCATCACTGGTTACTTTCAATGGCTCGAGGACCGGGTGTGTGTGCCTTCATAGAATTCATCATAGGTAGGGCCTCATCCTCACAGAAGTGCAGGTCGCCTATAGACGTCAACTCGAAAGATCTGCAACAGGCCTTTTCAGAGGCCAAACGCCATTATTATTATTATTATTATTATTATTATTATTATTATTATTATTATTATTATTATTATTATTATTATTACTTTGAAGAAATATTGGAAGCATAGAAAAGCTAAATATTCTTTGTATAATTGACTGTAGTGGTCCTATGTTGGCCATAAAATGTTACAATGCAATATAATTACAGTAAAACCTCGTTAAGATTTCTGCAGGGGACAAAGAAAAAGAAAGTGTTAAGCGAGAACGAATTATTGTTGTCAAGATAGATTCCAAGCCAATGACCAACACAATGGTGCAGATCTATATGCCTACTACTTCAGCAGATGATCAATCAATCAATCAATCAATCAATCAATCAATCAATCAATCAATCAATCAATCAATCAATCAATCAATCAATCAATCAATCAATCAATCAATCAATCAATTCTGATCTGCATTTAGGACAGTCGCCCAGGTGGCAGATTCCCTATCTGTTGTTTTCCTAGCCTTTTTCTAAATGATTTCAAAGAAATTGGAAATTTATTGAACATCTCCCTTTGTAAGTTATTCCAATCCCTAACTCCCCTTCCTATAAATTAATATTTGCCCCAGTTTGTCCTCTTGAATTCCAACTTTATCTTCATGTGAACTTTCCTACTTTTATAAACGCCACTCAAACTTACTCATCTACTAATGTCATTCCACGCCATCTCTCCGCTGACAGCTCGGAACATACCACTTAGTCGAGCAGCTCTTCTTCTTTCTCTCAATTCTTCCCAGCCCAAACTTTGCAATATTTTTGTAACGCTACTCTTTTGTCGGAAATCACCCAGAACAAATCGAGCTGGTTTTCTTTGTATTTTTTCCAGTTCTTGAATCAAGTAATCATGGTGAAGCTCTCATACACTGGAACCATACTCTAGTTGGGGTCTTACCAGAGACTTATATGCCCCCTCCTTTACATCCTTACTACAACCCCTAAACACCCTCATAACCATGTGCAGATATCTGTACCCTTTATTTACAATCATATTTATGTGATTACCCCAATGAAGATCTTTCCTTATATTAACACCTAGATACTTACAATGATCTCCAAAAGGAACTTTCACCCCATCAACGCAGTAATTAAAATAATACTTATATGGTACGAACACACACACACACACACACACACACACACACACACACACACACACACACACACACACACACACACACACACACACACACACACACACACACACACACACACACACACACAAGAAATGCATATTCCAATTATATTAGCCAAAACACGCTGACCGTCACAATATTGAGAAATAATCTCTATCCTAGGACCAAATAATTTACATCTCAACCGTCCATCGTAGGCCTACACTAACTGCCGAGAGTTATAAATAGACTCGATAATTCAGTATTTGGAGTTTAGATAAGGAGGCTGTCTTTATTATCGCATCTTCGCTGACTACTGGCTAATTACTTCAAAAGCCTTGTTGATTGTTGTGATTGGCAGCAAGGGAAAGAACAGGTTGGGAAACCCACATTCTTTCAGAAAGAACTACCGTACTCCTATTGACGAAAGAAGCTCTGCATTACGACGGCCAAGTTTGGATTAACCCTCTGTAATACAAATAATACTGTGTTGTGTGCTGTAGCTTTATCATCATCATCATCATGATCATCTGTTTACCCTCCAGGTTCGGCTTTTCCCTCGGACGTAGCGAGGGATCCCACCTCTACCGCCTCTAGGGCAGTGTCCTGGAGCTTCAGACTCTTGGTCGGGGCATACAACTGGGGAGTATGACCAGTGCCTCGCCCAGGCGGCCTCACCTGCTATGCTGAACAGGGGCCTTGTGGAGAGATGGGAAGATTGGAAAGGGATAGGCAAGGAAGAGGGAAGGAAGCGGCCGTGGCCTTAAGTTAGGTACCATCCCGGCATTCGCCTGGAGGAGAAGTGGGAAACCACGGAAAACCACTTCCAGGATGGCTGAGGTGGGAATCGAACCCACCTCTACTCAGTTGACCTCCCGAGGCTGAGTGGACCCCGTTCCAGCCCTCGTACCACTTTTCAAATTTCGTGGCAGAGCCGGGAAACGAACCCGGACCTCCGGGGGTGGCAGCTAATCACGCTAACCACTACACCACAGAGGCGGACTGTAGCTTTATCAATATGTAAAATCACTCTTCAGCAACTGAATTAAGAAACAGTCATGGGTCCCTCACAAGCCATGCCCCCCGCCCCGCGGGGTCCTAATCGCCGCCACTGAGTGCCGTTCGAATTTAGGTGATGTAAAGAAATATTAGATTAGGAAATGAAATCAAGGAAGTAGATGAATATTGTTACTTGGGTAGTAGAATAACTAACAATGGCAGAAGTAAGGAGGAGATAAAATACAGACTAGCACAAGCGAGAAAGGCCTTTCTTAAGAAATTAAATTTGCTCACTTCGAACATTGATATAGGAGTTAAATGTTTTTGAAGACTTTCGTCCGGAGCGTTGCATTGTTTGGAAGTGAAACATGGACAATCTCTAGCTCAGAAAGAAAGATAATAGAGGCTTTCGAAATGTGGCGTTACATAAGGATGCAGAAGGTGAGATGGGTAGATCGAATCACGAATGATGAGAGGAGAACGAGTTGGCTAAATTTGACCAGGAGAAGAGATGGGACAATCCTAAGACACCCAGGACTTGTTCAGTTGGCTTTTGAGGGAAGTGCAAGTGGTAAAAACGGCCAGGTAGGTTTCATGGCGACGATGGGAGAGGAAAGGCCAAGGAGTACGAAGAAAGCGGCCGTGGCCTTAAGTACAGCCCCGGTATTTGGTGTGAAATTGGGAAACCACTGAAAACCATCTTCGGGGCTGCCGACAATGGGGTTCGAACCCACTATCTCCCGGATGCAAGCTGACAGCTGCGCGCCCCTAACCGAACGACCAAATCGCACGGTGAAGTAGTACTGTAGAAATGAAAAATAGGGTGGTATGGACAAACAACTCCACGGACTGATGAGTCAACTGTAAACCTTATGTTTGCCTATGGTACCTACTGTATCACTACCGTACCTATCCCTTAAGAGTAAACTTCGGTGTGGGCACAGTAGGCTTAACATGATATGCTGCAAGAGAGACCCTATTCAGCATTTCTAAACTCTGGCAACCATTTGTGGTTGTGATTATAATTTTAAAGCTAGACACTGCGGAAACGTGCATCCTCCGTGGCTCAGGCGGCAACGCGTCGGCCACTCACCGCTGGGTTCCATGGTTCAAATCCCGGACACTCCATGTGAGTTTTGTGCTGGACAAAGTAGAGGCGGGGTAGTATTTTCTCCGGGTACTCCGGTTTTCCCTGTCATGTTCCATTCCAGTAACACTCTCCAATAGCATTTCGTTTCATTTGTCAGTCATTAATCATTACCCCAGAGGAATGCGACAGTCCTCGGCAGCCGGCACAATTCCAATCCTCACCGGTCCAACGACTGGAAAATACGCTGTAGATCTTTTCACTGTGGAAACGTGATTCTCTTTCCCGCAACTTCATTTTGACACATGATCTTTCGCCACGCAAGATTGCGCTAAAGTCAACGCCATCTAGGTTACCGAAATCGAACAAGTCCTCTGGGTTCTCGATGCTCGTATGATTTTGTTACCAACATACAGCTGTTCAAAAGAGAATTCTTACGGCCAATGAATTAAAAAGAATGTGGCGTATATTGATTTAAAATGCTTTAGAAATGAACAGATATATGATTTTAATTCAAAATACTTACATCGTGTATGCAATTTGCCGATAAATGAAGATAATAAGCTTCCCCTTGGTCTCTTGAAACGAGACATTGTTGGCTTGCTTGTATATTTACTAACTTTCCAAGATGGGGAAAATGATTGTTTTATGTTTATCATGATTGTCGTGGTGACAGTTAATATTGTGTTAATGATCGACAAGAGGGTTTCGGTAAAATGAATATTCCAAAAATAAAGAAAGAGAAAACTGCTGACAAGTCACGACCATTTAAATTATAAGTATTACCAATTGACTTAATAGTACTTAATGTTTTATCACCTAACCTCAATTACGGCTTACTCGAGTGTTTTTATTTATCAATGTGACGATATGTAAGAAATTTTTTAAGGTGTATCATAGTGTATTTCTTTTTCATTACAGCCCATCAAATTGTCAGCTTAACTGGAATTAATTTCCAGAGACAGAGCATTATTGTAAGTACACCCACTTCTAACTCGGCTATTCTTATTCCTTTCATTTAGATACGGTTTACGAATATCTGTCCGGCTCCATGGCTAAATGGCTAGCGTGCTCGCCTTTGATCACAGGCGTCCCGGGTTCGATTCCTGGCAGGGTCTGGAATTTTAATTTTAACTTGTTAATTTCGCTGGCATGGGGGCTGAGTGTATATGTGTCTTCTTCATCATACGTTTCACCCTCATCACGGCGCGCAGGTCGCCTGCGGGCCATTTCATTTATTAATATCTATTGAAAAGCTGTGAAAATACGTTGTTTTTTTTTTTTTTTTAGAAAGCTTGTTGAATCATTCTTCTAGTGAATGGTTGTTTCATAGGCACTGTAAGTTACCTGGATATTAGAATAGGCCCATCATGGAACATTCCTTTGAGTTTTCTTCATGCGTTTCTTCCCGTCAGCTTTATTATCTAGGTATATTGTGAGAAATGATTTAGTGGAGAGTTCATAGAGAAATGCAGTCGTGACCTGTGACCGACAAACATTTTGTCACTAGAACTGTTACTTATCTGGAAGGAAAAAAAGATCAGGTATGGTTAAAAGGTAACAGTAACATTCATAAGAACTAAATGGTGTAACTATTCTTCCATTGTTATGAAATGAAACAAATGGTTATTAATAGGAAAAGCCATTGATCTTGTTTCACAGTGCGTAAATAGCACATTAGGGTAGATATATGCCTATTGTAGAGGATCAAATCTTGGTACCATTGTTTTGCATTTGTTGATTGTTGAGTATTCAGCCAAAAGGTTGGTTTGGTCCTCATCAGGTCCGCCAACTTTCGTAGATGGCCTAGGCATCACTGAAGAGGAATACTGGGGAAATGAGGTAGTTTCCCTGTTGCTTTCTTTGCCACCGTTGTTATTACATGTCAAGTCCTCTGAAATTTACACACCAACTAATCCTGTAAACAACAGTTCACACCAGTCACAACAGGGACTGGCTACATAAGAAATGGCATTACTACAGGCCATAACAAATGTTTTTAAATCTAGGAGCCAGCACTCAAATCTAGAAGCCAGATAATTTTTCTAGTACTCGCATCATTAATATACTGGTGCCTAGCGTTTTGAAAAATAAAACATGGTAGTAACAGCAATAGGTACGGTATTGTAATTTTATAGTTATACAGATTACCACAAAATGTAAAGACAGCAGGACACTGAACCAAATAATACGTGCCACTAAGTATACAAATTTATGAAACTAGCCAATTGTTGCGTACTTACATTTTGATACTGTTCTAAGAAACTTGTAAATAGCAAAATGTAAATAGCAAAGTGAATATTACAGACTATGGATCTCATGTTAGATCCATATTGATGGTTGAACTTCTTACAAAATTGTACAAACTTATGTTGATATCCTCCTAGTCAGTACTATAATATCTTACGTGCAATTAAGACGAAGCTTTACACAGACATGAACATGTTTCAACCTGGCATTGTGTCATCCTCAGTAAGACATATATAATGAATTAAAAATATCAGACACACAAAATGGAATGTTAGTTTAAAAGTTCTTTCTTAAAAAGCATGATGAAAGTTTAAAACTGTGACATAGTGATTCTTAAAACAGTCTTCAGCTAGAGGTCTTTTTGTTTCAATGTTTTTGTTGTCCGTTGGTGTAGTTCAACTAGTATCTGTAAACTGTTGGCTTAGTTGTTATGTTCAGACATGGGCTGATATACACAAGGGTTATTGTGAAGTTAAAACTACTGTTTTAACGATCACCATCTCACAGTTTTTAACTTTCATCATGCTTTTTAAGAAAAAACCTTTTAACTAAGATTCCGTTTTGTGTGTGTGATGTTTTTAATTCATTATATAGGCTATGTCCTACTGAGGATGACCAATTGCCGGGTCGAAACATGTCTATGTCTGTGTAAAGCTTCACCTTAATTGGACGTAAAATATAATTGACTAGGAGGATATCAACATCATTTTGTACAATTTTGTAAGGAGAAAAGTTAATATTGTTGTCAACAATACCAATTTGCACAATTCCTTTATATGTATTAGTCTGTCATGTTAAAGGATTAGTAAATTCAAATTTAAACATTACCTTCTTCTTAGAATGCCGTCTTCTTGCTATGGTTGCAATCCAATTGATTATGATAATTCTCGAAACAGTGTCTAAAAACTAATATGATAGGCCTACAAGGAACAACCCATTGCATGTTATAAATCTCATTCTGTATTGACGGTTATCACTTAAAAAAAAATAAAAAAGCCTTCCTTTTCAATACAAAAAAACCATCTTTATTAGATGGGACAATATCTATAGAGCTACACTCACACTTAGTGTCAATAGTGACATGAGACCGACAAGGTTGTACCACTTGAGACGAATGATGTGCATTCCTTCTTCCCTTTATTGACGGTCTCACCACGCTGCGCAACACAGTGTTCCACTTTTAAAAGGATTAGCAAGTTTTATGTCAACCAAACGAGTTTTCAGACAAGTATCTATAGTTATGTTGATGTTGTTATCATTTTTAGAGCAGTATATACACTATATTTATATTCTTATAGTCAACATGGTATAATATATTCTGGAATTTACTTGTGTTCGAGAGGATATAGTCGTGAATTTATTTTGTTATTACTTCATTGATTACCATTAAATATTTTAGTATTAAAGGGAGATTTATGCATATTGTGATTATGTTTAAATAGTTTAATATAAAATGTTGGTTTGTGATTGGTTTGTGTGTGGGCAGAACGCAGGCAAGCAGGAATGAGTTAGCTGAAAAATTTATTATGTCCAATAATGGACCATTTCTATTGGTATTATAAATTTACTCATTCGGGACAAATATTTCAGATTTCCTATGGGAATCAACATCTATATCATCTGATGGCCAAGCAGGCATCAATTTTTGGTAATGAGACAAAGTCTCAAGTGCATTGGCAGTGCCGGTGGCTCCAAGTAGCCTACGCAGTGGCCTCCACGGTGTGCACTAGCCATGCGTCTTGGTAGGTGTGCTAGGTACCAACTGCTGAGCCCAGCCTAGCACACGAGGGCGAATCACTGGCAACCAGGAATGAGTTAGCTGGAAAATTTATAATGTCCCACCCCACAAGCTGGTTGGGAGATCCCAGGTCGTCTCAGTCACCAACTCCTTCCTGGAAGTACTGAAAGGAGCCACCACGGGGCTGGCACGCAACAGTATGTTCCATTTCACTTTACAATAACAGTTCTGTTAAAATAATTGATTTAATAGCAAAAGAGATTCTATTTTGATAGTAGAGGAGCATCACAATATGTTATTCGTGTCATTTACATGAGAAGTATATCCAAGTTATTTCTCTGTCTGTAATACTTCCTTTACGAGAGGTCTCCTCGAACCGGGCGAGTTGGCCATGCGGTTAGGAGCGCAGCTGTGAACTTGCATCCGGGAGATAGTGGGTTCGAACCCCACTGTCAGCAGCCTTGAAGATGGTTTTCTGTGGTTTCCCATTTTCACACCAGGCAAATGATGGGGCTGTACATTAATTAAGGCCACAGCTGCTTCCTTCCCATTCCTAGGCCTTTCCTGTCCCATCGTCGCCATAAGACCTATCTGTGTCGGTGCGACGTAAAGCAACTAGCAAAAAAGAAAGTGTCCTCCACACCCAAATGTTCGTACTTAACATTAATTTTTCTTCTATTGCTTATATAATGCAGCCTTGATTATTATTCAAAATAGTAATAACATTAATATCAAACCAGAAATTGCCCGTGCTTGACAAGAGCCTCTCCTTTACGTAATGTCATTCTCTTGTTCAGGCGAGTTCAATAAATCTACTGGAGTGTCAAGCGATTGTGTATTATTACATACTAGTTCAGAGATACCAAAGCGGGAATTAAATATATAAGGGGGGAAATTATATGCACCCGGGATATGTTGAGCCCTGGGAAATGCTATTCCGTATGCAGCCAGTCCATGTTATGAATGGTGTGAAAATGTTGCTCATAGGGATGGTTGGTGCATGCATTTCAATGGGATTGGCAGATTGATACGTAATAGCAACTTCTGGCTCAGTGAAGAAAGCAACTGGAAACTACCTCACTCCTCATTTCCCTAGTACGCCTCTTCAGTGATGCTAGGCCATGTATGACAGCTAATGGCAGAGCTGTTGAGGATCCAGCCAGCCTTTGGGCTGAGGACTGAACATACATACAGTCTTCATAAGGTTGCCATACATCTCGAAAAACTGTAATTGTCCCAGGTTCAAGGTTGGAAAAATTATCCTGACCTGTTCAGTAAATTTCCTGTAAAAGATCCAGATTTTTTTAACATTTACCCATTACCAGGTGTATGCATAAGTCTTTCCCGCTTTCACTAACAGTATGCGAACAGTATGCAGCGTGTGTCAAGTGTCAAGTGATTGTGATTGTGATTGTGTATTATTACATACTAGTTCAGAGACACCAAAGCGGGAATTAAATATATACATACGTCAGTTTGTTTGTCTGATATTAACTTACCAACACACACAAGCTGAGTCCGCCAAACACTAACATCTGTATTGTATCGTTCAGTGATCATGGCAACGCTTGTGCCTGAAAAAGAACATTTGCGGCACGCATTGCTTTTCTTATTCAATCAAAAGAAAATGGCCGTGGAAAGTCGTTGTTTGCTGGTAGAAACATATGGTGAACACGCTCCATCGATTAGAACATGTGAGACATGGTTTTGACAATTTAAACTTGATTTCATTGTGAAAGACACTGCGTGCTCTGGTAGTGGTATTGTGTATTACGAACTTTCGAAGCCTGGCAAAACCATTAATGCAAAACGCTATCGCCAATAAGTGATCAATTTAAGTCACACATTTATCGGAAGACGACCGGAATGGTCCAGGAGACATGGCGAAGTGATTTTGCTTCACGACAATGCGCCGTCTCACACAGCAAATCCAGTGAAGGACACCTTGAAATTGCTTGGATGGGACATCCTTCCGCACCCGCCGTACTGCCCCGACCTGGCGCCATCTGATTATCACCTGGTCGCATCAATGGGGCACGAGCTCGCAGAGCAGCACTTCAGCAATTTCGAGGAAGTTTGAAAATGTCTTGACGAATGGTTTGCCGCAAAAGACAAGCAGTTTTTCTGGCATGGTATTCATGACTTACCTGAAAGATGGGCGAAGTGTGTAGAAGCCGATGGCCAATGTTTTGAATAAACAAATAATGAATTTCCCTTGAAAATTACGTGTTTTCTTTACCACAAAAAGTGGCAAAAACTTATGCAGATCTTCAGGAAACTAACTTTTTAAGTCTTCCATTAGAAAATAATTTGAAATCAAGGCTTTGGGCAGAGTTTTACTATGCGCTATTCAACATTAATACCAGCAGGCACCACTTGAAGCACAGGCATCTTGGCATGGTATGAATGTCTTTTGTTTAGTTCTTTCAGACACCTTATGAACTAGGGAGAAAAAACCATTGGTCTGTATCGTTAAATGTGGCTAATGACAAAAGCATTGTGGAAAGGGCTGGCCCCCCTGTTAGGTTTGCAAAATGGCCAGCGTGTCCCTTTACCTAGAGCGACAGCAGTGCATTCATATGAAATGAATTTCATTTCGGTCCGTATTGATAATTTATCACAATCAACAAGGATGAGAAGGTCCACCTATTCAGTACTGTATATAGTATGTTAATATTATTTATTACATTGGAACTAGTTTCAACCCTTGTATTGGGTCATCTTCAGTCTTAAATTATAAATGGAAAAGAACCTTACATGTAACTTGAAAACACCAACACCTAATATAACACTATTGGTATGTCTTGAAGCATTTATGAAATAGGTTTTGGTTAACCATGAGTCCATTAGAATTTATGTTCTTGCACATATGTCCAACATTTTTGTGTCACTTTTTATTTTAAGCCAATCGTAGTCTTAATATGAAACTGTACATTATTATGATGTCCGTTGGGTGTAGCTTTTATCTTGCGTTATTGTTTAATAATAATGTGTCGGTGCAACATAAAGTAAATTTTAAAAAAAAAATTCGACAAATATTCAGCTGCGACCCCATCGACTTCCACATTTCTGGCTTAGATCTGTGTTTATTTCATCCCTAAGATCTGATTTTATGTTTATTTTATCTTGCAACAAATTAAGAGCCACTGGAAAAAAATTCTATTTAATTTCTTCAATTTATGTGAACTCCTGTCATCAGACTTAAGGTGCTGCTATTGGGACAAGGACAAACATTAAAATACTTAAGGGCGAACACTATGTTCATGTCTTCACAGACTGATAACTTCAAATAAATAGGCTGCCTCCTGATCAATCCCCGTTCTTTTACATCCACTTCTTCTCAGCCCTCAGCAGTCTTTTATCTGCTTCCCAGTTTCATCTGGACGGTGGACATCAACAGCCATTGGAGGGAGGGTTATCTTGATTTGGGAAGTATCTTGTCTTGTACCAGGTGTATTCTTTTATCTTATATCACTTCCCTTTTCCTGTGTTTACCTAGCTTTCTTTCTATCCTACTGGTGCAGCAGATCCAGGACCTGCTGGCTAGGTGTTGGAGTGCTAGCACAAGAATCACATTTTTGTGGCTCTCTAGCCACATGGGTATAGAGGGAAACAAGTTAGCCGATAGTGCTGCCAAGGAGGTGGTCACACTGCAGCCGTTGTTTTACAAGGTTCTCAGCTGTGACATTTGGTAATGTCCCATTGGGACTTGGAGTGTCAGGCCACCCCTCTTTCAGATAAGCTGTGATTAAAAAAAACTACGAAGGTATGGAAGACTTCACTTTGGGTTTCTCGGAGAGAGCACTGGTGTTATCTCGTCTTCAGATCGACCGTGCCATGGCAATACACTCCTACTTACTGAAGGGAGGAGGCTCCCCGGTGTGTACTTGCGGCGGTCATCTGACTGTAGTACACATCCTTAAGGAGTGCGCGGACCTCGCCAATCTGCACCGTAGTCTGAAACTTCCAAATACCATCTCCCTCATTCTACGAGATGATGGGCAGTCAGCAGACCTTGTCATCCATTTTATGAGGAATAATGGCCTATTTTATTATGTTTAAAAGTGAATTTTCTATTTGTTTATAATTTTTATTTTATTAACTACATTTTTAATCTGTTGACTCTGTTTAGTCTGTTCTTGTGTATTTTAAATGCTTTTTACTTTTAATTTTTATTTAATATATGATTTCACTTCAAAAGCAATTGCCTTATTTTATTTTTATTATATTTTAAAATCAATTTTATAAGAAAACTAAGGCATTGTGAATGAGATCTGCTGATTATTCTAAATTCAAATCTGTTTTCATCATCATTGTTTAAATTCCCGTCAGTGGATAAATTTTAATTATCATAACATTTTGTTTCTTCTCGTACCATAAAGGAGTGATGACCTAGATATTAGGCGCCTTTAAACACCGAGAAGCATCATCATCATCATCATCATCATCATCATCATCATCATCATCATCATCATCGTCATTCTTATCCCATATCTTCCCATATCAAGATTGAAGATCTGTTCAGATTGCTTTACTAATGACTTTGTTCAGATTGCCCCTGAATGTGAGTTGAAGCCTGCCCCCCCTGACAGAGCTCTAAAGCAGAACGGAAATAAGGAGCCCAATTTTATTTCCTTCTCCAGATGTTTACCATAGCCTGCGCTAAATACTGAAGGAACGCAATCGCTCTTTGTAACAACATATATTTTACGAGGTGAGATCATTTCCTGTTCAATTCTGTTTTCAGGGTGTCACAGAGCTGACTATCGTACCCCTCAAGGACACTCTCAAGCACATTAAGCTCAATGCCAAGCAGTGCCGCATATATCGAGTGTTACTCAATGAGGTCCTCGAAGCACCATTCCAGTATTTTGACCCATTCTTGGACATCAGTCAGGGAGATGCAAAACAGTAAGTAACAAAACTAACATTTATGATCAGGGTACATATTCTAGTAGATTGTCATTTTGAAATATATTGAAGGTCAAAGATAGTTTTATAGTACAAACAGGTGGAACAATGGAAGGAAGGTACTTGGAATGAGGAGATAAAGAATAAGTTAAGAATGAACTTGATGGATGATACTAAGGATTTTAGGCCTATCAAAAATAACCACTTTTATTTTCAAACGCAGAACTTTAATCTCTCTGGCCACTCAGCGCTTTCGTCACTCACAATATTCATGGGAAAATAGGCTACATCAGTCTCTAAATTTTTTTTTAGGCTGGGAAAATTGGGATGTTGTTTCTCAAAGACCATTTCCTGAAGCTCTAACTACAATTTATAATCCAAAGGATTGAGATCTGAACTGTCAGATGGCCAATCAGTAACGGAAGTGAGGTGGGGAACACTTGCTTGCAGCCCTTCTTGGGTGGTCTTTGTCTCATGTGCTGGTATGGAAGGGGAAAACCTATGGGAACTATATTTTATTATCTACACATTTCTCACCTTATCTATTATTTTAATGTTTAATGTACATCGTATTTACCATATCAACCAAAACCTCTTAACAATAACTAATAACCAAATTACAAAGTCTTGTTTATTCCTCCAAACTCCAATGAACACTGTTTAGGGTTTTACATCAGAACATAGCACTGTGTTTTGGTGGTAATTGGTGCTGAAACGACATTGGCATTACACGTTGTCTGACCCTCCACCCAGGCATCCTGTGGCGGAGTGCTATCCGGGCTGCCAATACACATAGGGATACTCCCACGCCAGACATAGGTAGCTCGAGTTGAGGAGTGCACGCAGCGGCAGCTCCAAGCTGTCACACACATCACTGCTTTCTCTCTCCTGCTATTGTCGTATCGCTGTTCTGTAGGTAGTTCTTGGATCGTATCCCACCTCCTCATACCCTGAATAAGCCCATGCAACATCACGAAGGAAGCTCGACATGATTTCTCTGGGTGTTTAAAATCCATAATTGCACCACCTAAGGATATACAGAATGTCAGAAATGTATAAATAATCAATATCACCCTTCCCATGTCTTGCCCCTCTTTCTTAACATTGGTTTTCAAAGATTTACGCACTTCTTTGATGTTCTAGATATGGATTTCAGAATCAAAAGTTTGTACAAACAGTATGATGAATGTATCCATCCCCTCAGAGCTAGCTGTATGTATTCCACTCGTCGGTATGTGTTTGTGTACAACAGTGAAATTTTAAAAAAGGGGGAAAATAAATGATCAGAATTGATAGAAAGGGGAAGGCGATGAAGTGGAGGGAGTACAACATAATAAACTTTTACAAAGACCAAGAGGACACCAAGAATCATACGGCCAGCCAGAGATACGTAAATGACTGAGGCGTATTGCCTTGATGCAGCTGACCAATGCGATAGAAAATCAACCATGATAGCACTCTGGTGTTTCCTGTAATGTCCTATGCATCAGAGATATTGACTTTATGCACTGCTGACCACCAGCGCATCAACACGCTTAAGATGTAGTACTCGTAACCTATGCTTCACATTCTATGGATAGCACACAGAACTAATGTATTTCTCTTCACAGATTGTCCACCCTGATCTACAGGAGGATCCTTAGTTTCTTAGGGCACATCACTTGCAGTCTGTAGCCATGACATGTCTGTAAAGATGTTCGGAATATGACTACGTTACCTTTCTTGTGTGAGCATGTAAGAATCCTATCGATTGTCAATCATCACCTCTGGATATAGAGAAAATGATTTGCTCTCTGGACGAGTCCTATTGTGTATTTTCAAACTTTTCATCATTTTTAATAATTGAAATTTTCTGATGTGTAAAATTCAGTGTATGTGTTTCAAAATCTCTCGTATCAATTAAATTTATATCTCCTTTGCAGAAGGTCGCTGGACTACTTCTCAACGTCTCACTTAAATGCTGCCCTGCAGATTGATCCCGACTGCAATGCTGGCGAACTGGTCATCAGCATTCCTCCCGAAGCCAGCCAGTTCGTTGGCGAGGGGCGAGGACTTCGCATCAGTATCGAGTTCTCCTTGGAGCAGCCGCAGGGAGGGGTACACTTCGTCATCCCGGATTGTGAGGGGACGTTGGCCGAGGTAAGACATGACTTGAATTCAGCATTCAGTCTGCCCAACATTGTGCTGCTGTAAATTTTGCCCACTGTCGACTGCCCTGAAACTGGTTTTCCGTGGTTTTTGGATTTTCAAAAAAAGACTGTACTTTAATTAAGGCCACATCGTTTCCTTCCCAGTCCTAACCCTTCCTTTCCCATCGTTGCAGTAAGACCTGCCTGTATTGGTGCGACATAAGGCAAATATCAATCAGAGTCTTGTTTTGGAAGCTGGAAGGACATATTTCTTCATACAAGCTTTTTTAGTTGTGGGAACTTTTGAAGCGGTTTAGTTTAAAGAATATCATTCTCCTGTTTCCCATCAGCCTGTATTTGAGTTGCTTCAGCCAACAGATGTGAGATAGTGGATTTATTAGATGTTGATCAAGTCTGGATGGTAGTATTTTAAGCTTGTTCTACGTGTGTTGTATTGTCAGTGACCAATTCCATTTGCCTTTGTATTGATACCAAATTTGTTCTCTAGATAGCTGCCCTCCTATCAGCAATGCTCTTTTCCATCAGATGCAGAAGTTCAGAATATTGCTGGACAAATTGAACGGATGCTGCACAAACGGGCTAACCATCATTTTCTGAAATTGGAGGAAGTTCCTCACTGATGGAAAAAATACATTTTTGGAGGAAATTAACATATTTTTCATTTTCGTATGAAAGAAGAACCTTTATTTTAATATTGCCAAGTAAAAAAAATATCACTTTTCAAATTTCGTGACAGCTGGGAATCAAACCTGGGCCTCGGGGGGTGGCGGGTAATCATGCTAACTACCACACCACAGAGGGGTACATAATAAGATAATTATTATTATTGTTGCTGTTGTTATTATAACAGTAAAACCTCAATACTAACTCTGCTAAGATGAACAGTCGGTTAACATTAATAAAATTTTTGTCCCGGCAGGGAATGTATTATTTTTTATTGTAGTCCCCCTTGGTCAACACGAATTTGGGTTACCACTAACTAAAAACTCTTTCTTTAGCCCCTCTGTCATTATATCTCACTTAACGTGAACAACCGATGCTATGTGTATTTTTAAAATTCTTTCTCAGCAAGGAATGCACTTAGTTGAAAGTTGTCAGCTGATACCGGTATCCGAGTATTCTTTTGTATCCTGCGATTCTTCCAGTGTTTAAATTCAAGGTTGCAGGTGCTGTGGATGGCTAAGGAGACCGATCCCGGCATGAAACATATGACTACATTGGTTGTACCTTTTAAAGGGTGGAGATCGTGGTTAAGCCTGGCTATCAGAATTATATTGAGATGTAACAGGTTAGATCATTGCAGACCATTATTTAAGAGACTAAGGATACTCCCAGTACCAAGTATATATATCATGCAATGCATTCTACACGTGAAAAAAATTATTGATCACTTCAGGAAGAATTTTGACAATCACAATTACCAGACGCGAACAAGAAATAATATTTTTATCGAACACAAGAGTAAAACCATTGCCTTGAGACATGTAGACTCTGTTGGAATCAGATTGTATAATAAGCTTCCAAATACGATTAAAGATATTAGTCCCGTCAGTTCATTTACCACAGCTTTAAAAAATCTCCTGATGAGTAGCTGCTTCTACAGTACAGAAGAATACATGATGAAGTGCTGGTAATGATGCTACTACTTATTAACTTGTAATCTAGTATATAGCCTTAAAAATATGTTAGTGTCACATTGACTATGTTCACATTATTAACACCACACCAATATATTTTTATTTTGTCTTGTAAATATTGTAATTGTAATATTGTAAAAAATTAAGATATGCTGTCCTAACATTGAGGTATGTGGTGTTTCTGTTCTTCTTCTTTTTCAAAATGTTCATTGTTGTGCATATATTATTGTTAGTATTAGGAAATCACTTGACAACTCCTATACTGTTGGCATATTTCAAAATATGTAATTGTACAGTCTATGGAAGCTAAATGAATGAATGAATGAATGAATGAATGAATGAATGAATGAATGAATGAATGAATGAATGAATTGCTTACGCCTCTCACATTTTTCTGCTTCCTGTCTACGATGTTCACACTCAAATTGTGAAACACCAGCTGCAGTAGTTGTGTGCCAAACTGTAGTTTATTTGGATGTCAAGCTACGAGTAAGCGGGTTAAAACTGACGTTTCTTGGTAAAAGTAAACGTGTGCCCTCGTCCCGAGTGGTGCAGCTCTTGTCAGACACACCCCCAATGGAGGTGAATTACATGTACCATTTTAACCACATACCAGCCCTCCTACCATTCTTAAATTTCTGGCAGTACCGGAAATTGAACTCGGGCCCTCAAGGACAGCAGCTAACAGGGCTAAGCGTGACGCTACGGAGACGGACTCGTTTCTCGGTGCAATTAGATCAATAATTGTGAACGTTACTGAATTAGCAATAAGCTTACCCTACAAACTCATTTAAACAATGTTCACATTAAATGTAGGGAAAGAACACTCCTGAAGATCAACATTGTTATTGTTTGAGGTAGTGTTGGTCATCGGGAGAATATGTAATTCCGCCCAGCCGCCGGGAAATTTTCTTCTTCTTAAGCCGCCATCTCCAAACGAAGGTAGACGATCCACACGGCCAGCTCCGATCTTGACGTTGCAGCCATGCCATGTGGATTTATTGAAATATCTCTCAGGATCTTTAATGCAGTGGTTGCCCGTTGCCTTCTGCATCCTAATGCCGTTGACCAAACTGGTTCCTATGCCTTTGGAAACAATTTCTTGTCCCCAGGACAATGGAGTGCCCTTACCCATACCCGCTCATCCACTCTCAAAGAGACTCTTGGCACTTGGTATAGGGGATCTCCTTATACCGGGAGATAATCGGTCCCTTCATTCGTTAGCCACCTGCATATAAAATATTATCTTTATATGCAGTCATTGCCCCCTCTCTACCGCGGGGAGGTGAATGTCAGGATTTCACCATCATTGAAACAAGGACCAAATGGCATTTCCTTGTTTCTCTGGTTCTTTAGAGAAATTTTAGGAAATTTTAACTGCCTTTAATATTTTGGATCGATTTGCTGCAACGTCTGAAATCAAGTCCAAAATCACTGCTGAGTTTCGTGAAGCTATGAATTCAGCTGGCTGTGAAGTGATGAGGCACTTTCATTCCCTTGAGCGACAGTGAAACGTACCTGAATTTTTCTCTCGAAAATGACTTGCAGGTACCTTAACATATGTACATGGTCATATACTGAACTATGCACCAGTAGTCTACCGTACTACTGAGCGAGTTGGCTGTGCACTTAGGTTTACGCAGCTGTGAGCTTGCATTCATAAGATAGCGGGTTCGAACCCCATTGTTGGCAGTCCTGAAGATGGTTTTCCGTGTTTTCCAATTTTCACACCAGGCAAATGCTGGGGCTGTACCTTAATTAACACCATTTTTCCCTCTCTTATCCCATCGTCATAAGACCTATCTGTGTCGGTGTGACGGAAAGAAAAGAAAGAAAAAAGATGATCTACTGTACTGTGAAGTGACTGCTATTCTAAGTCCTAAATTTGGGTACTTGGTTATCACAAATGTCTTTTAATACAAAATCTTGATTTTCTAGTTCCTTGTATTTTGTGTTAATGAGATTTTACTGGATTAACAACAACAACACTTGATAAGAGTGCATTCTAATTTCTGCTAATTTTTACTGTTTCTCCCTGTCAACATGACCACTTTTGTATCACCCACGCCAAATACTGCCTAAATGTGTGTGTTTATTTATTTATTAATTCTGAGTATTTGATATTAAAGAAATGTGGCCTTCTGTTTCAGCGTGGAGCTCACATGTTCACGTATGGCCATGAGAACTCATCGAGGCTATGGTTCCCCTGCGTGGACAGTTTTGCTGAGCCATGCACCTGGAAGTTGGAGTTCACTGTGGACGAAAGCATGACCGCTGTCTCCTGTGGCGATCTCATAGAGGTGGTGTACACGCCCGACATGCGACGAAAAACCTTCCACTACGTTCTGTCGACACCAGCATGTGCTCCCAATATTGCTTTGGCTGTTGGGTAAGCTTGTCATTTAAACCTCTAACGAGAACAAATAAGAGTGTAACTCGCATGTTAACGCATTATTGAGGACAGACCCCAAACGGAGGCTGCTACCGCATGTAGACCGGATAGTTCAAGTCTTCAAGAAGGAAATTACACTGCTGCAGTCAAACTACTGTAACGTGAAAGATATTCAAGATATCAACTTCTAACTTGGAATGTGTACTCACTAGGTTGCTTAGTAGTCTGCACGGTGTGATACCAATCAAAACAGGACTGTTTGTGGCTTCATTTAATAATCTTTCTAAGCACAGTGTAGTAGGAATGCCCTGTTTCTACCTTTTATGTACTTATTGTATTCAAGTATACAAGGATTTCTCTTCACTGTTAACCCCCATTTAGTGTTAGCCGTTAATCATTACGAATCTCCGTATCTAAAATAAGAGTTTTATCTGTACATTGCTCAGAATATTAAAAGAATGTTATTTCTGTATTGGTCGTGTCCACAGTAACAAGGAAATGCACTTTTTCATTTTCTGGTACCTCTGTATGTACGTACGTAGTAGTTTACGTGGCAGTTTAGGGTAAGGCCTTAAATTTAATTCTCAAATATCTGTATTATTAGTTGTCCTATCGATGAACACTATGTAACTAAAGTTATATAGAATTAAATTTCCGGTCATTTACATATCGTCTATGATAATGGAGATATTCATGAATTTTGATTTTTGTTGCTATGTCCATATCAGTTCTGAGCCACTAGAAAATGGGTGAACAGAATTTAATGAAAATTGGTATCTAAAGTTGGGGAATAAAGCACTACACCCTGGGCTGTAAAAGACTTCATTCACATTGGATGAAATGGTAGTTTAATTTAATTTGAAGTACCTATGTTGTTATGCAATGTAATTAAACTCTTACTCACAACATGTGTACGACTCCATCTATAATTCTGTATGGAATGGAGAAATTTGTAGCGAAGCATGGATACACCAGCTGGTATCCAATTCACTGTCACTCGGTACCTATGATAACCGGTGTGCATATAATTAATCGCAAATATCAGTATCTGTTAGTGCTGCGCCATGTTGACATCCACACTGGAGCTCCAGGGAATAGCTCTACATATATGATATTCTGTTAAATACATGAAGATTTAAAGAAAAAAGATGCAGTTATAGCGATAGTTCAAACACTAGCTAACAGACAGCACAAGCTGAAAACTAAGCCATTACGTAAAAATGGAGATTTCCAGGGCCCGTCCACAACTGCTGGCCGCAGTACGGAGATCTGCGCGGCCGGTCTTCAGTGTGTTAACAGTGATTTCATCATCATTGGTTCCTTCTGCACGAAGCCCATAGGATAGAAAGCTTCTGCCATTGAGTCCTGTTACAAGTTACAAGCTTTAAAAGCTCTATTATAAAACCCATATTGACTAGAAAATCAAGGTGGGGGCAGTAGAATAACACCCATGGTATCCCTTGCCTGTCGTAAGAGGCAACAAAAAGGGGCCACAGGAGCTCTCAATTTGGAAGTGTGCATTGACAACCATGGGGCCTTTAACTGAGTCCTGGCATTGCTTCCAGTTATTTGTGCCAGGCTCCTCATTTTCGTCTATTCTATCTGACCTACCTTGGTCAACTCTTGTTCTTTTCTGACCCCTACGGTATTAGAGCACTCGAGGCCTAGGTAGTCTTTTATTTTCACGCCCTTCATGGCCCTTGTCTTCCTTTGGCTGATACCTTCATTTTTCGAAGTGATGGATCCCTTCCATTTTCTCTCTCTGATTAGTGTTATATAGAGGATGGTTGCCCAGTTGCACTTCCTCTTAAAACAATAATCACCACAACGACTAGAAAATCAAGTAGCGAAATATTTAAGAATGTGTACTCAAATACATCTATTTAGCAGTCTGCCTATTCAATACATGTTAATAATCTAGTACATGTTTCGTCCCCTAAGGGACATCATCAAGAGAACATAGAACATTTTTTATTGTTCACATTTTGTAATCTATTTTAAATTTCTCGTATATTAATGAATTTTAGCTTGTGTCTTACCATTTTAAATTGTAATTTTTATTTCTGATGCTAGCAGACGATGTCCCCTAGGGGACGAAACATGTACTAGATTAATGTATTTAACATGTATTGAGTAGGTAGACTGCTAAATAGAATATTACCGGCCGAGTTGGCTATGTGGTTAGGGGTGTACAGCTGTGAGCTTGCATCCGATAGATAGTGGGTTCAAGCCCCACTGTCGGCAGCCTTGAAGGTGGTTTTCCGTGGTTTGCCATTTTCACAACAGACAAATGCTGGGGCTGTACCTTAAGGCCACGGCCGCTTCATTCCCACTCCTAGCCATTTTTTAAAAATCCCATCGTTGCCGTAAGACCTATCTGTGTCAGTGTGACTTAAAGCAACTTTAAAAAACAATTTATACCTGTTAAGTGTAATACTGTTACCATGTTTTCTCTTTCAGGTAGTTTATCAATTTATTTACTCAAAGATAGTTTCAACAGACTGAAGAACCTGACAGTTAAAAAATTAACTGAGTCAAAATTGAAAAGAAATGGCTTCAGATAATACCATAAAAAATAATAATAAAGCAACTTGTAAAATTTTTTTGCAGCCTCCCCTAATATGGAGTACAGATGCTGCTAGATTGTACTCATATTAATCCCCAAGTCCAGGGCTGTCTCTTAGCCATCTCTACTTGATCAGAGTCCACTTCTCCACCATAGATTCTGTTGAGGTCTTCACTCATAACTCTGAGCTGGCACCATTACCACATCTTACACACCGAGTCAGTGTGTTCTGGGACTTACACAGTCAGGGGCGCCACTTGCTGGTAAGGTCCCTGCTTGTAGAAACGTAGAAATTAGAGAGTGAACTGGTTTCCCAAAACTGCAATGCAAGATAGAGACCATTCAATTGAAATAGTATGGACACATGATGAGAATGGAAGATAGTAGAGTTCCATAGTGAATGTTTACAGAGAAAACAGTAGGAAGAAGACAGAGGGAAAGCCCAGAAAAAGGTGGATTGATATGCTGAAGGGGAGCATAGAGAAAAGAGGAATAAAAGTTGAGGAAATATTGGAGAAAGGATGGGAGTGGTGGAGAGATAGATAACAGCAGAGGTCCTTGATTCACAACCCAACCCAGGAGAGTTAAAACAGGAAATGATAGCGAAGATTTTTTTTAAAATGTCAGGTGGCATGTTGTATGTTTGTCAGTCTTTCCAGATTTTGTCTTGTTTTCCTAATTACTGTTTGCTCTATATTTTTAATCACCGCTGTACTATGAAACTGTGTATAACATTCTGTGGAATTCAGAAACTTGTGGTCACACTGCTGAGTGTACTGATGGTCTTGATGAAATATAGTAGTTGGCTACACTGAAAAATAAAAAGCATATATTGTTGTTATTTCTCTGCAGGCCATTCGAGATCTTTGTGGATCCCTACATGCACGAAGTGACTCACTTCTGTCTCCCGAACCTCATGTCGCTGCTCAAGGTGTCGGCCAGGTTCATGCACGAAGCCTTCGAGTTCTACGAGGAGACTCTCGCCAACCGGTATCCGTATTCTTGCTACAAACAGGTGTTTGTGGACGAAGTGGATGAAGATATATCTGCATATGCTACGATGAGCATTCTTAGGTTAGTGAAGTGTATGTCGCACAGATTACTGAACATTTTCAAGTTGTATAGAATAAGAACATGTGATAGGATGAAGACAATGGCAGTTCATTGTAGGAAGACCGGGCGAGTTGGCCGTGCGGTTAGAGGCACGTGGCTGTGAGCTTGCATCCGGGAGATAGTGGGTTCGAATCCCACTGTCGGCAGCCCTGAAGATGGTTTTCAGTGGTTTCCCATTTTCACACCAGGCAAATGCTGGGGCTGTACCTTACAATTAAGGCCATGGCCGCTTCTTTCTAACTCCTCGGCCTTTCCTCTCCCATCGTCGCCATAAGACCTATCTGTGTCAGTGCAACGTAAAGCCACTAGCATTGTGGGAAGAAAGAGGAGGACTAACATGTAGAACTGGGACTGATGAGGATGGAGCCTGCCTGTTTGAAAACGCTAGTTTATGTAGATTAGGAAATTGTTCTTGTCCTTTTGAGTTTCATGTTTGTCCTCGTCTTCTATATCTATTGCTCCCTCTTCCCCACTGACTTGCCATCATCATCGTCATCATCATCATCATCGTTGATCATCTCCAGTTGCCCGGGTATGGTTCTCTCGTAATCTTCTCCTAATCTTATCCTCTCTCTTTCTTCACCAGATCGGTCCATTTTCCTGTGGGTCTGTCCACTGATTTTTTTCCTTTTACTTCTCTTTCATGTTCCCTTCTTGCAGTCCTGCTTGTACTCATCCTTCTTCTTCTTCTTCTTCTTAATCTGTTTACCCTCCAGGGTCGGTTTTTCCCTCGGACTCAGCGAGGGATCCCACCTCTACCTCCTCAAGGGGAGTGTCTTGGAGCGTGAGACATTGGGTCGGGGATACAATTGGGAAGGATGACCAGTACATTGCCCAGGCGGCCTCACTTGCTATGCTGAACAGGGACCTTGGTGGGGGATGGGAAGATTGGAAGGGATAGACAAGGAAGAGGGAAGGAAGTGGCCGTGGCCTTAAGTTAGGTACCATCCCAGCATTTGCCTGGAGGAGAAGTGGGAAACCACGGAAAACCACTTCCAGGATGGCTGAGGTAGGAATCGAACCCACCTCTACTCTGTTGACCTCCCAAGGCTGATTGGACCCCGTTCCAGCCCTCGTATCACTTTTTCAAATTTCGTGGCAGAGCCGGGAATCGAACCCGGTCCTCCGGGGGTGGCAGCTAATCACACTAACTACTACACCACAGAGGCGGACACTCATCCTTCTTACATGGCCAAACCACTTCAGTCTTGCTTTCTGGATCCTCTGTAGTAGGGAGTCTCCTATTCCCACCTCCTCTCGGACTTTTTCATTCCTGAACTTGTCCTTCCTGGTCTTCTGTATCATGGTGCAAAGGAACTTCATTTATAGAGTTTTGAATTGTCTTGTCTCGTTAACATGGTAGTTTCCTGGTTATACGTGAGGATGGGTGTATAAAAGGATTTATATAATGTCAGTGGTACTTGTTTATCCCACAGCAGTTGTCTTACTTGGTGGTAAAATTGAGTTGCCTTGCTAATTCGACTGTCCACCTCTTATTTTGCAAGATTGTCTTTCTCTACTATTCTACTTTGTAACACTGTCCAGTTTGGTGTCATTTAGTCTGATCTGTTGTTCATCATCTCTCTTCTGTAACTTCATCACCACCACCTTAGCCTTGCTGATATTTTAATTCTATCTCTTAAACTCTCGACTCGATTTCTGCAGATTTTCTCCACATCATTTTCGGTTTCATGCTACGTCACCTCATCATCTGCAAAGATGAAAGCTTGCAAGTTTTGCTGCTCCTTCCTTTTTATGCCTTTGTTATGGCATCCATCACAGTGATAAATAGGAGGGGTGACCTGCCATTGTATCTGTCCTTTTACAGTGGAACCTCGATTCTCCATTTTTGGAGAGACCACAGTAGATGAAAGTACAATCCGTGAAAACGGAAAATCCAGAAACAAATTAAAACCATCGAAAATTTGGCTAAACACCACAATAGTTAAATATGTGCACTGTACTTATAATCTTACAAAAACTCCTACATGAGTTAAAAACATTGATACTTTAAATTTGGTTTTACTGCAGAAACTATGTCACTTTCCCATGATAAGCTAACTTCTTTCCAGTCAGTAACTTAGATCAGCCAAGTTTGACAAAAACTATGCTACTAAATAACAGCAAGCCAATCAGCAATTGATCACAAGTAGTTTTTTTTAGTTTCCTTATCTAATTAAATAAAACACAACAGTCAAGGGTGAAAAATTTCTTGCCGAGCTGAGTGGCTCAGGTGGTTAAGGCGCTGGCCTTCTGACCCCAACTTGGCAGGTTCGATCCTGGCTCAGTCCGGTGGTATTTGAAGGTGCTCAAATACGTCAGCCTCGTGTCGGTAGATTTACTGGCACGTAAAAGAACTCCTGCGGGACTAAATTCCAGCACCTCGGCGTCTCCGAAAACCGTAAAAGAGTAGTTAGTGGGACGTAAAACAAATAACTTTATTATTGTTATTAAAAATTTCTGGGAGGAGAAGAAAAGATGAACCAGTAAACCAGATGTTTCCCACAGTCCAGAGTAGGTGAAAATTGGAAGAAGAAGAAGAAGAAGAAGAAGAAGAAGAAGAAGAAGAAGAAGAAGAAGAAGAAGAAGAAGAAGAAGAAGAAGAAGAAAAAAAAAAAATAAAACGCATCTGATACAAAAATGCATAACATGATGGCTAAATCCTTTCTTTAAAAAAAGATTCATCCCTTGTTATTTGGTTGGTAAATTTTCATTAGCTGGTTCACAATAGAACCAACTTGGTCCAGCTTGGACGTCGCAGAATGCTACACAAAGTTGCCAATACAGTTTATGTTATGCTGTACTCGAGAACATGGTTTAGAATACAAATATTGATTCTCAAAATTCCTCAAATGTGTTATATTTGATTGTGCCCATCTTAAAACACGCTTGATCAAGGATTTAGCAGTGATGGAGTTGGAATGTTTGGGCGGTTGATGCGGAAAATAATTTCTTCAAGAAACGGATAATGGAGTATTTTTAAAACATGATTCAGTTAGGATATTCACGGGACCATGTAATTTGAGTGGATAATCTGGGAAAACGTAATTTCCGGAAACGGATAAGCCCGGTTCCACCAGAGTTTCTTTTCATGTTCCTGTCTCTCTACATATGAATAATCCGTAATTTAATTATTGATTTGTCACTTGTTCATTCCCTTCCATTACTTGGACATAAGCGAAGGCTGATAAGAGATAAGAATCTATTTAACACATTGGAGACCATGTCTTAAGGTAGCATGCGGGCAGGCAGACCGCCATACTTTGAAGGTTTTCAAAAAATTGTAGAAAATAGTAGGTAGCTTGCAATTGTAATGCGTATATATCATCAAAAAATTAAAAGTGTCTATTCTACAGATTAAAAAGTTGCATTAAGTTCTACTGAATACTTTTCACACTACACATTTTCCAACGGTATGCCTTTTGCAACAACAACAAAAAGTCTGACAACGAAGTCTTACAAATGATGAGCTTGAGTGAGGAATAGTTTGAAGCATTCAGGGACACAAAGTGCTAAAGAATACATTTGATACCACCAGTATGTCTCTTTTCTCGTTACTTTCCAATTTTCCGCTTTTCGTTTATCTGCACGGGCGTTGTAAGTGCATCTAAATCACCAAAAGTATCCGGCGAATGTGAATCAGTCCCTGCCTTTGAATTATCATCGCTTGCGTCACTTCGTTCAAAATGAAAATCCAGTCGTATGAAGATCTTGAAACATTAGCTAAATAAACTACAAAGTGCAAAAGGTTATAAATACCTTCATCACTAACATGAAGTTTCATATCAGGGTCTATATCTGAATCATCTACCTCTTCTTCTGAACCACTGTCATCAAAAATCTCTTCTAAAATCTCTACAATTCCACCTTCATTCAATGATCCAATAATTATAGCAGAAACAAAACACATTCTAAACACTTCACACGATGTAAACAAAACTCTGAAAGCGCGCGCCTTGAGCGGCTGGAAGCATGGAGTGTAGAAGCGAACTCGAGCAAAAATAAGCTGCTATAAGTTCGAGAAAACAACGACAGAGGACACAAACGCACGGTATAGCTGTTATAAAAGTACTTTAAAGTGGTATGTATATTTTCCGAGCGAATCTCGTCCTGGCCGTGTTGACAATATAACAAATACGCAGGCCCAAGTTAGCCTCGGGCGCGGTCAGTCTGAGCTGTTACCCGACCCCGATACACACTCGGGCTCGGTCTCATGTGTTAACCTTTTGACGAGTGCGCACTGCATGTGCCATACAATAATGACAGCCACATTCGAGTACGTATTTGACCGGTAAGCAACCTCTGGGGAGTAAGATTTAAAAAAAAAAAAAACTTTTTAAAAATTACAACTTTGAGAGACTTGAAAACATATTTTGGATCGAGAAAACACTGTCATTTCAAAACTTTTTTAAATGTATGATACTGTTCAAAACGAGGATGTATGTAGAGAGCAACTTTACAAGTAGAACAGTCGTAGCTCATTTCTTTCCTCTTCTGTCCTGATCGGGTAGTGTGTTTGCACACATAGCATTGCCTGAGAAGTTTACGCCTCTTTGATTCACTTTGTGGGAGTGGCCTCGTAAAATGGTGACATTCGAGGCGTAACGGATCTTGTGTCCCACCTCCAGTCGGGCCTGCAACATTCCTTCCGTTGTTTTTAGCAGTAAAGTGTTTCTCAAGCAGTTGTCAAAAATATGTTCACAGTTATATTTACAAAAACCATAACTATTTACAGCGACGAAGAGCACAAACAACTGTCCACATTGACGGCAATCGTAGCACTAGGCTGTAATCTACAGGCTAACGGCGCATCATACTCTTACACTGAAAAAGTTCCAAAAAATGCTGCCAGATATCATATTACATCATTAACACTTAAATTCTCAATACTAGAGTAAAACGTCACATGCTGTGCTCACTCTGTTGACTATCCTTTGGTGCACTCGTCAACAGGTTAAAGATTATGTCAGAAATACTGTTGTACTTCAAAGGACAAACTTACCAGGTACTGAGATATTTTAAAATCACTTATGTTAGACAGGATATGTGATCTGCTTCTTAAGAAGCTTGCTGTGTAGACATCTACCCATCTTGTTCCAAGACTGCGATCTGTCAAGATGGCCTCTCAGTGAGTGTTGATGCCCACCCTTCTGATGAAGCTGGGAAGCAGAAATGAACTTGTTGAGCGCTGAGAAGAAATGGATGTGGAGAGAGCATATTATTTGAAGATGGCATTGTATGAAGATGTAGAGACGGTCGTTTGCGTTTCCTTTCTATGTGCCCCTCTTCTCACACTGTCTTGTTCTGTTTTTTGTGTTCCTTTCAAATTTCCTATGTTGCCATACAGGACTTCATTTCCTTAATCATGCTAAATGTCTCTTATCATATTCTTGTTTCTCTTCATTTCCAGTTATGTAATAAGCTAACTGTTTAAATTTTGCTATTGCAGTACAAACTTACTACATTCCCCAGCAATCATCGACCAGACATACATCACAAGGAAGGCCATGGCTCAGGCGATAGCGGAGCAGTTCTTTGGTTGCTTCATTTCGATGCAGAACTGGTCAGACACCTGGTTACCTAAAGGTATCTCAACGTATCTCTGTGGTCTCTATGCCAAGAAGTGCTTTGGCAACAATGAGTACAGAGAGTGGGTACAGTCGGTAAGAATTTTCATATCCTTTTCCTCATTTTTTTTTTTTTTTTTTTTTTTTTTCATTTTGCTTTATGTTGCACCAACACAGATAGGTCTTATGGAGACGATGTGATAGAAAAGGGCTAGGAGTGGAAACGAAGCTGCCGTGGCCTTAATTTAGATACAACCTCAGCATTTCTCTGGTATGAAAAATAAAAAACCACAGAAAACCCTCGTCAGGGCTGCCAACAGCTGGGTCCGAACCCACTATGTCCTGAATACAAGCTCGCACCTGCGCGACCTTAACTGCACGGCCAGCTCACTCGGTCTTTTTCCTCTCTTTTCCTATATGTGACTCTCTGTAGGAAACCATACCTTTAGTTGTATGGCATCATATCCCGGGACGAACAAAGAAGTGTTCTCTCTCATTCTGAATCCGAAGATCGGTTGGCAGCAATTCTCCTCCTCCACTCCTCTCTGTTCTTTGATAGTCTCTTCATTTTTTCATATGATTCTGCTCCTGTATCTCCTTGAATCTGTTTCATGTATTGTGATCTGGCTCTTCCTCTGCCTCTTTTGCCTTGTACCATTCCTTCCATAACATTGATTATAGAATCGTTGTGCCTATACAGATGTTGTATTAACTGGTCTCTTCTCTTCATTATTGTTTTCAATAGGGCTCTTTTTTCACCAACTCTTTCAGCTTTGCCGTCCAGGAGATTTTCTGCATTCTCCTCCAACACCACATTTCTAGTCTTCTCTTATTGCATGTACCAAGTGTCCCTGCATTTAAGTTCCTTTATGTTCTGTTTGTTGTTAAAAGTTATTTTTGCCTGCGGAATCCTGCTTTTTACATCTGCTGAACTTTTGCCATCTGATGTGATTTTGTATTAACTTCTTTCAGTGGTACATCATTAACCTTAAAATCAGTTGTAATTTGCTGACGAGCGAACACCATGATCTCTGTCTTCTTTGGTTGATTTTTCTTGTTTTACTTTTCTCGCAGGATTTTGTTAATTCCTGTAAACGCTTTTTTGCAGATTTTCTTCATTCTCTTCAGTGATAGCTATGTCTTCAGCAAACCTTATAATTTTAATTTCTACTCCATTGATCGTAATTCCTTCCATATCCTACTTACATTCCTTAATTTCCTCCTCAATATAGAAGTTGGTGATAAATTGCATCACCATGTTGTGGACAAAAAATGATTGATATTTCAATTTCACTACCATCTGTTAGCCTGATTCTTTAACAACATCAACAGCACCATCAGTGCATTGGAAAGTTTCCAAAAATCCCTTGGATACAAGTTATAGATGCTAACGAAACCATACATTAAGCTGCAATAGACATTTCACATGAATGACTTTGGTATGTTTTTTTTTTTTTTTTTTTTTTTTGAAGTCGTCTTGTAGTACAACATAAAATATCCTCAGTAAATGAGACATGGTTAAAATGAAAGATCTTATCTAGATGTCTATTTTTTTCACTTCCTATTTTATCTGAAGTCCAAAAGACTGTCTGTGCAAGAGGTCTGTCACACAGCTGTGAGGCAGGGGCATTCTCTGTTTAAGTTCATATGTGACTAAAGATAAAGGCTATGGGTGGCAGAACTATGGAAATTCCTCCACTGACAAAAGCTGCACCCTTGTGTTTCTTTTGTGTGTACTCTATCCATGCATTCTTTCACAATAAGTCGCTGCTCTCCATCTCTTTCCTCTACATATAAGAATAAGTTAGCTGGAAAATTTATCATTTCCAATAACGGACAAATTGGAACAAATACTTCAAGTTCCCTATGCGAAATGACGTCTATTTCACCGGTGGCCTAGCTAGCAGGCATCAATTTTTCAGGGAGAGACTGGGTCTATCATGGTGCATTAGAGCTTTCTGTGGCTCGAATTAGCCTGTGCAGTAGTCTCCACAAGGGCGGCAGTTGCAGAATAGGTTTCGACCTTCAAGTGACCACGGCTGGTTCGTGGTCTGGCAGCTTTGCACTCCTACCGACCAACTGAGCAGAGGACGGGTGGCCGTGACTCTACACCTCTGTATTTGGGAAACGAAGAGGGGCTGGTCCCCATCGTCGGCCATCCAGAGAATGGTTTTTCATTCTTGTGCACTAAGTGAATGCTAGGTCAGTTCCTATTATAGTTCACGGTTGCACCTACCTTACCTTCACCACAAATGTGTTCTCTGATACAAATCTCCTGGCACGAGAGATGGCATCACCGTCTGAGAGGCCTGCTTCCCCTTCAGGGGAGGAAGGAAAACATTGCGTAGTAGTATAGTTCCGTTTCTATGAGTTTCGACTTAATTATTTATTTGTTTGTTTGTTTCTTTCTTTATTAATGAATTAATTAAATTAAACCAAAACAGCGGGAAGCCGAATTGACAGTTAACCGGAAGTCAGACATTGGTGCCAAATTGTTATGAGTACAATTGTTGCAGCTGATTTGCAAAACACAACACGATCGGAAATGTATATGCTCGAAAATAAGTCCAGAATCAATTGTTCTTTCTAGCAACATGCATAACTCGCATAAGATTAACAATAACACATATCATATTTAGGATAAGTCTATAAGATAAAAACAGATCAATGCTCGAACAGATAAAATGCAAGAAAATGAAATTTCCACTCATCCTCTAGAACAACTCGCGTTGCTAATAGATTCAGTTCCTCCTAAGGAAGGAAAAAATCCTACAAAGGGAATAATCCACTCATTTCTGAGTCACTATCGGCATTGTCTTCGTTTGTGAGGTTTCATTCCCGCTTGACCGTAAAGAGATTATAACGTCTTCAACATAATCGTCTGTGATACTTTCCCTCTCCCAAGCTTCACTTATCTGAGATTGTCTCTCACAACCTGCACTTAAACGGCCTACGGCTGCCCACAGAAGTCGTTCAACTTCCGAAACTGTGAAGAGTCTGTTATTTTGCAGCTACATAATCCTTCACTTCGGCCCAAATCTGTTCTATGGCATTAAAATGGCAATGGTATGGCGGAAGGCCTGCTGGCTATTTCATCCACCACGTAAACTGGGTGCTAGAGCCGTTTTGTTTCACAAGATGCATGAGATCTCCCCCTTCCTCATGTTATCGTGAACCGAAATATTGTGCTCCTTGGACCACTCAATCAACTGATTATTCCTAGTCGCCAGTGTTGGTGCTTTGTCCAGAATGACCGAGTGAACTGACAATGACCACAAAAAGAACTGAGCATAATACAACACACAGCTGACAGCACGTGGTTATAGTAAACAACAGATCTACAACACTGGTAACCAGAACTAGAGTCTAACGTGCTCTATCGGAGCGATCGGTTGCCTCTCATTGGCTGTTTATTAATTCACATAGCCTCTACCAAAAGGCAGCACTCAAATGTCAAGTCGAAACTCATAAGAACCGAAGTATAGTAGTCTCCACTACTTGCACTAGCCATGTGTCTTGGTGGGTGTGCTGGTTGCCAGCTGATGAGCCCAAATTGATGCACTGGGGTGGAGTGCTAACAGCCAGGAATGAGTTAGCTAAAAAATTTATCATTTCCAATAATGGACCAATTATATCAGAATTATATATATTTGGGTCCTGTTAACTTCCTTATCTGAGCATTAATAATTTAAGAACTGTTCAACACCAACAAAATTATAAAACAACTGTAACGACATGATCACCAATGCATTCAAAAACATGATCAGAACAGATTGGATTTCCTCTTGTCAAAAATACATCAGTACTGTAATTTCTCTGAACTATGTTCGAGGGACACGACTATAGACCAGTCATTTCTCATATTTTAAAACATTTTAAGAACTAGGAAATTATTCTGTTACCAGATTTAGATGCAAGAGAGGGGATTTCACTTATAGACAGACAAGTAATTTTCATGAAAAATGTTATCAGTCAGCAGAAACAAGAGGGGTTTCTAGTTGAATCGAAGGATGATACAGTAGTTGTGTGACAGCATGGTATTTAGTTTTGTTGAAAAAATCTTTTCACTGTCACCTACCACAAAACTTAACAACTGGACAAGTTGGCTGTGCAGGTAGGGGTGAAGAGCAGTGAGTTTGCATACAGGAGATAGTGGGTTTGAACCACACTGTCAGCAGCCCTGATGGTGGTTTTCCATGGTTTCCCATTTTCACACCAGGCACCTTAATTAAGGCAACGGCCGCTTCCTTCCCATTCCTAGCCCTTTCCTATCCCATTGTCACCATAAGATCTATCTGTGTCGGTGCGACGTAAAATCCAAATGTAATTGTCCTTAATTTATCCAAAGTCAGTGACAATTTTGAGTCACGTGTGTCTAATTTATTCACTTGTTTCATTTTGTCTGAAACCGTCAACTGTCTTTTTATTTCTAGGGTGAATATTATTTATATTTAAATTACTATATTTTCCACTTGTATAAAAAAGATTTATAATGATTTTTCTCTTTGAAACAATTATTGTAGTCATCAGTGGAATATTACAGCTCCTTATTTCTAAGATTAATTAATTTTGTTTCGTTAGGTTAGGTTAGGTCATTAGTATTAGCTGATATGGAAAAGAAACGGCGAACGAGAGCATGAAATTTTAGTGCATTTGAAACTGAAATGCTTATGGACTTAGATGATTTCTTGGAGAAACAGGATTATTTCTACGAGTAGGGAACTCGAGTCTGTCACTTATTAATTGTAACAAAGACGTCACAGTCTCCTCCTCCAACCAAAACCTGTCTTGAAATGAGGAGTCTGTCCAGTTTTCAAATAGATTGCCCCTGTCTCTTTCTCTCCGTTCATCATCTTCAAGATACTGTAGATATACGAGGTGTGGTGCCAAATCCATTTTAACTACAAGATCACGGCACTTTTGATGCACATATTTAACAACTTACACATGAAGTTATGTAGAGTATATAGGCCTTAAAGCCTCGGTTAGCTGCTTAACCGCTCGCTCACGACCGCTAAACTTTTAACTGTGGTAAAACATCAAAAATTTCAAAACCGGGCTTGATGCAACAGAAATGTAACTTAACCATGGTAAGGTATCCATTTTACCATGGTTAAGTGATAACCAAGGTTGATGAACCCAAGCATTGAAGGGAAATGTTGTTTATCGGGAGGTTCTGCAGTTTTCTTCTTCCTTCAGTGAGGCTGCATTTTTCCCCTACTTCATTGCCTACATAGGTTGCTGTAAGTTTACATCCATTTCATGTGACTTGTGTAGAAATCTCTTTCCATCCGTGATGTATGATGTAGCTAGTATTGTATAATCCAGAACTTGAAATATTGCAGAATCCTATACTTGTGCATTCTTGCCCACAGGAGTTACAAGAAGTAGTAAAATACGAAGAAACCTTTGGTGGTATTGTTCTGGATCCCAGTCAACCTCCGAGCCCGCTGCCCTCATCAGCAATGGGGCCCATCCCTGCTCCGCGGCCTCCAGACCAAGGGTTCTACTTCCCTATTCGTAACCTGCACACCATGTCACCTAAATACCTGGAAGTTCTCCGCAAGAAGGCTCATCTAGTCATGAGAATGTTGGAACATCGGATTGGACAGGAATTGCTGCTCCAGGTAGGTTCTCAGTTTTCTGTTTTTAACGAAAAAGTAAACTGTAGCAAAGGAATTGGATAGATTGGCTTATCACAAGAGAACAAAGTTAATAACAGATTCAGAGAACACTTTGGAATTCGAGCCCTGTCCAGCCTCCCAGACGTTGGTGATTATAATAGTGACTATTCTTCAATCTTCAGAGTTCTTCGGTACTTCATATATCCAGTCTTGAATATTCTTAAGGCGCGTTTCCTGCCTACTTCTCGTTGCCCTTCAATTTTACCTTTCTAATAAGTTGTATAATAGCATACTTTTCACCACGTACCACATGCCCTAGATAAGCAATTTTGTGCATGTAATGTTGGTTAGCAGTTCTGTTTTGCAGTTTACTCTCTGTAATGTCTGTTCATTGGTAGCGTATATTTCCAGTTGCTTTCTGTGGTGTTGATCCCAATTGTCCAACGAAAGCCCTGAACGCCAGTAACACGCCAAAGAGATGTGAATACCTTGCTGTCGAAGGGCATCTCCTTAATCTGCTATATCAGGAATGACACAGTTCATTAGCAAATGAGCAATCGCACCAATTGTGCAGAAAATACGGGGAAGGCATCTCCAATGGTATGGCCAAGTTCTACGTGCAGCACCTGGTAGAGTCGCCAACCTCGTCTTTCACTTAGACGTCAATGGTGACCGCCCGCCTGAACGACCGAAGAAGTGCTGGCAAGATATAGTATAAGCGGATATGTGGGACGTTGACTTGAGGCCAAACGATGACTACAACTGTGTAAAATAGCGTCTTAAGGAGGAGAAAGAAGAAGTAGACTAGGAGCATTCTTCTATCAAGCCATACTTCTAGAGATTCCAGTCATTTAATGGTTACTGTTTTAATGCTCAGGCTTTGACCTCATAGAGCAGAGTATACTAAACATAACTGCCAAAGTTTCAAATTTAAGGTGTCGTCATGAAAGCTTAGGGAAACATGAGTAAGTGGAAACAATACCAGACTCAGCTAGGGGCCTCATGGTCGCCAGCCTTCGCTCCCAAGTTAAGAGCCCCTGTGGTACCCTTTCAGAGAATTCATATAATCAGCTAAATCATCATTGTTTAGAAACACTTCATAAGAGTTACCTGCCATGATTCTTACAAACATGTGGGAAGCACATGGCTGCAAGCAAGGAAAACATCACTGGAGCTGTAGCAGAGATAGCAGGAGCAGTTCTTTGCAAAGCCCATCACTCTACCTCCTCCTTCACGTCCTATCTAGAGTTCTTCTTCCATGGGAGATGAAATCTAACGGGCCATTGATGGCTGCTCATCTCTTCATCATGTCCAGTCCACTGGAGTCATTTTCTCCATATCATGCCTACAATATTCTTATCATTGTTGAGGTCCACTAGCTTGCAGTTAGATCAGATGTGCCTCCCCCCATTGACTGTGCCCTGCACACTGGGCCATAGATCTTCCGCAAGTCTTTTCTTTTTGAAGTTCAGGAGTATCTTGAGATCTGGCTTCCATATTCTCCAGATCTTCCATTGGTACTGTACATCCGGTCGAATCACTGTTTTATACAGTTGATTCTTGACCTTTCTTGATAGATTTTTTGACTTGAGAAGTGTGCTGAAGCTGTATTAGCATCAGTTTCCTGCATTGATCTTTTCCTTGGATGACACATCCTCTGTACACGTGGCTCTCAGGTATTTGAATTCATAAACTCTGTTGTATGATCTGTTTCCAGCTCAGCAATAGGTACTCCATCATGAACAGTGTTTTTTTCTTTTGTGTTTTAGGTTTTCAACAAGCAGCTTTCACTGGCCTCCAATGCAGCCCAGCAGAAGATAGGTAGCGGTCTTTGGAGCCACATGCTCATCAGTACAAATGTATTTGCGAAGGCCATTTTCACCGTGACAGGCAAGGACATGTCTGTCTTCATAGACCAGTGGGTACGGACTGGAGGTCATGCTAAATTCAATCTCAGTTTTGTCTTCAATAGGAAAAGGTAAACTTGATATGTTTTACCCGAGATGTAAGTTTTACTGAGTGGAATTAGCCTGTGTGGGAATCAGTGAGATATTGATAATACGCAGTTCAGGTGCAATGTCAGACCTCATCTGACCAGCTTTAAGGTTAGATGTCTCATAAGTTGGTGGAAAAATAGCAGTCATAATTTGCATCATCAACATCGTCGTAATGAATTCCTTCCAGCAAACCAGGTACGATGTTTTAGAACGATGTGCCTCCATTTTTTACGGTGTTGTTCATTTCTCTCTAGAGCATTCCATGTTTCTCCTCTCTTCTCTAATCTGGTCTAGCCACCTTTTCCTGGGCCATCCAATTGGTCGTCTCCTGGAACAATCTTCTCATACTGCCTTGGAATTTGAGTCGGCTGCATCCGCTTAATGTGTCCTAGCCACTTGAAATGGTGAATCTTGCCCAAAGTATATTTTTACTTTACATTGGGAACAAATATTTAATTGCTGTTTATTTTCTGGTTCGACGTCCATGATACAGCTGCTCTGATTTGGGAAACACCAAATAGGAAAATTTATGGTAGAATAATAATAATAATAATAATAATAATAATAATAATAATGTACCGTTTTCATCGTCCTGATATCGGAGTAATGGTCGTCATACGAAATTATAAGTTTGCCATGCACGGTAATGAAATCGCGAAGATTACGTAATTGGGCCATACGTCAGAAAAGAATGCATATATTAAGCAAAATAGGCCGTGATTTCGAAGTGTATACATTTTACGAACGTATATATTCAAGAAGGCCATGCACGTGACGGCAAAGATATTTATTTGATGAATTAAAGATGCCTAGATCACGGACTGAGACGGAAAGTTATCAAGGATCCATGCGGCCGTGATAAAATAATAGAAGGTTTTAAAAATTGTTAAAAACAAGAAGAAAGTAGCTGAACAATAAAATAAATAAAAAATCCGTTACGAAAATCGAAGTAAATTTATCCACGAGAAGTAAAGCCAATCTTCGTCTAAATAAGAGGAAGATATTGTAGTAGTTACCGGCTGGAGAACCTGCGAAGCGAGAGAATATTTGGAAAACAAATATATACGAAGGAATATCGTGAAGAGCGATTTAGAAAATACCCGAACAGTAGTCGGAGTATATACATACTCAAGACCGTACGAGCAACCAAGTTGAATATTACGCAGTATAGGTTGATTAGCTGAACAAAAGAAAATTTTTACGGTGATAACTTGAAATATTTTAACTGTTAAATTGCTACTAAGAATTAACCTTGAATACTGTCCTAAAAACCTGATCGTAGATACAAACTTGATATTTATTCCTGAGAGTATGGATATGAAATTAACTCCCGATTTGGAAATGTTTCTTTCTTTTATGATTGACTGCAACAACATGATGAGAGGCTAAATCGGAGATGGAGCCGGCTCTCTGACGGAAGCCGCCCAGCTGCTTCTACTAACCCGAGTCCCAAACTACAACCAGATGGTGACGTAGCAAAGGATGGAGCCGTACAAAGCAATCCTAAGATGACAACATCGAAGCCAGAGCCAGTCATCTAACGTCAGTGATCGCAAGATAAGTTCCAAAGAGTTATTGTATTTTCTTGAAATTAGTATGCAGTAAATTTAGTAGTGGTAGTTAAAGTGAATATTTGGTACGTTGTTTTTACATAGTTCTTCGTGATAAAATCACAGTCGTTACCATCTTCGCAATGAGATTGTCCATGTTGAATTATTATTATTAATAGGGGAATAGGTACTTCTTCCAGATTTCACAATCTATGCCATAATATAGGAATACTTAAAACTAAGCAAGGAGAGATGTGGAATGTAATTTCTAACCATTATGGGACAAAAACATCATATTTAAAGTGACGTAACCCTAATTTTATATTCTTGAAGAAGATAGTTGATTTACGAATAACCTATATGTGTTTGCTGATACGACGCAATGAAATGTGAGTACATGTTAACTTATTTGATTTATATATGCATTTCATTTTTAGGCTAGCGTGTTTACGCGTATAATATATGAATTCTAACCCAAAAGAGTACCATTGTAGTAAAGTAATGTGATGTTGAAATGATTTGCCGTCATGTTGGTGATGATTAATGTTTACATAGAGGAGTTATGATTTGAGTGGCATGTCAATGTGGAATTGTGAATAATTATTCGCCGTGATATGTTTAGGGGATTGAATTATGATACATTACGGTAATTAATATTGGTAGTTGGAAAGATAGATATATTTATGGATAGTTTTGGCGGTAAATACGACGTATTATGGGCCGATGGTGATGATTGCCATTTGCGGCAAAATAATAAAATGGTAATGAGAGGTATATTGGGTTAGTGGTACACGAGTACATTGAAATACATCGCATATTTCGTATATTTGGGTAGCCATACACTGTCTTCGAAGGAAATATCCAAGTAGGAAATAAATGAAGGGAAACTTGTTGTCATCATAGATAGTATATATCAACGTTGTACTAAATATTATTGGATGTTTGTTGTCAAGAATGAATTTAATTCATAGAACAATCCCATAATTTAAAATCTCTACCGCAACTAAATAAAATAGGTTACCAAATGCATTCCTACGGAATTGTTGATACCTGATTAATTATTGCTAAACCATAAAACATGTTAGGTACAATTTCTATTTGAACTACGATTATAATTAGACTTTGAACGATACCTACATTTATTTAAGGTGTTATTTGAATATTTTAGTCAAATGATATGGTCGAGGAGACCAATATTTTTCATTTTAAGAACAATATATATTTGAAATAGCCATTTTTGGGCCGAAATATTTGGAACTTACTTGTGATTGCTAACGTTATAACACCGAATTAAGTGAATTGTGACAGAATGTTGAAGTGATAATGATGAAAATAAGCATTTTTTTTTTAAAGAAACAAGAACTAATGAACTCAAACTATACAATTATGTTATGAAGTTTAATTAAGATTAGGGACTTAGATTTATTTTCAACCTAAAAATTTCTTTATTAGAGAAGAAGAAGAAGATAATTGATGATGATAATTAATAGTAGATTTTCTTTTGTGATTCCGGAATCAAGAAATAAAATATAGATTTTTTTAAATTTAGATGTTATTATTTTAGGAGATAGACTAATATTATTAGGATTTAAGTAATTTTGAATTAATCCATTAAAAAAAAAAATATTTTATTTATTTTCTTCACTTATATTCGGATGATTGGACTTGAAAAACCTAATATTGATTCAGGATGATGAATGGTATCGATAATAATTTATTGAAGTGGAAATGTGGTGCCTCAGTTGACCTCACGTTAAAATAGTATGGTTCGTAGAAGCAATTTAATTATCCCTGAGAGGTGTCGCATGGCAATGCAAGGATTACCATATAAAATATTCTGATAGGAAAATTGAAGGTTACGACATCGCTAAAATTCTATGATGCGATAACTGTTTATACGATGAGGATTTAAACCGAACTTAGCCAACGACACTTAGCATCAATTTTATTATGCATTCATCCGTTTAATGGTCTGTTAGAGTGATGGATGATTGAGGGGAAGATAGCCGGAGCAATTGTTAGGTCACCCAATGGGACGCACATATTAGAAACGGTCGCCCAATATGGTGCAAGGATGAAACCACCCCTCAGGATGGTGCAATAATAATAATAATAATAATAATAATAATAATAATAATAATAATAATAATAATAATAACAACAATTCGCTGTATTCTGTTGTGACGTTTCTCCATTTTCTATAGTTCCTCATCGTTTGGTCATGAATGCATGTACTGTAAATACAAACATAATATTATTAATAATCTCAAACATTTTTGCAGGTCCATATCTGTGGTGAGGCTCTGTACTCAGCTTCCACGTAAGCCTATACACTAAGGGTACAACATTACTCTTTCTCCCCTGTTAATACTGAAGATAGTAATTTATAGTTATTTTCTAACTATTGGGTTTGATTCAGTGTTGCTAACCATACAGTTCAGGAACCCTACTTGCTATACAATGTTTTTCAGTTACTGTTAATCCTGCAGGTTGGCACTGTAGTCATGGTTTGTGAGATTATACATACTGCCACTGCTATATTGTGAAAACCACTAGTGTTACATTTGCAGGTATAAGTAAAGCATATTTTCTTTTTCTGTAGGATTGTGAATCTGTTTGCGTAATAAATACTAGGTAAGTAGAATTGTGGCCTCTCCGAATAATGCATTTAGTAACATAGTAGGTGTTAAGTGATGAACGCAGTATTTTATTAATCCAGTCTTATGTCGTTCAATTCTTATGTATATAATTCAGTTAGGATGTATAAGAAGGACAAAATTCTGCAAGAACTACTCCGAAAAGGAAAGCAACGTTATCTCCTCTATAAAGATCAATTAAGTTGAAATGAAAGGAAATATTGTTATCAGCCTAACATAATCTAATCTAACCTTGTCTTGTCTTGACTGTGGTACTGTTTTCACTTTGTGTATTCTTATTGACTTATGGCATATATGTATGTGATATATTTGCCTGTGTATATTACTACAATATGGTTTCACTTCAGTTCGACAAGTAACAGCAAATTTCAAGAAGAGAGCTGAATCATTTACACCAGGCAAACACCGAAGAATGCGGTTATAGTAATGAGTATATCAAATTAAATTGAGTGACCGTGTTTATTTTCTTAATTCCTCACTTGAGCTGGAAAATCAACTTAATTATGAATATCTTGATTGATCATTTACTGAACTTGGGTAAGGGAACCTCCATTATTGATACCTATATTGAGGTTATTTTGTTGATGGTAATGTCTCATGATTTCAATATGCAGCTCGTCAAGTTGGTAGCAATGATGAGCCATTAAAAAAAGAGAATAGGTACCGATACTTGCTTTGTAGTGTATAGTCTTATTACATGCCACGTACTGCAATGTGGGTTTCTGTTCACAGGAACACAGTGGAATTGGAAATCCGGCAAGATGCAACGCAACAGCGTGGCATCAGGAAGTACGTGGGCCCCCTGTTGGTCACAATCCAGGAGTTGGATGGAACATTTCGGCACACCCTCCAGGTGGAGGGAACCGTGGCCAAGTCGGACATCACGTGCCACTCCAAGAGTCGGCGGAACAAGAAGAAGAAGATTCCTCTTTGTACTGGAGAGGAGGTGGACATGGACCTCAGTGCTATGGAGTGAGTTCTGTGCATTCCTTGTTGCTTTTATTCTCTGTGCTCATAGCTGGTGGTCACTGTTGTTGACAAGGGCAGTCTATAGAGAGGTGGAGACACCGATTTTGTTGAGCTTTTGCTAAGTTTATCTACATGGGTACAAAATCAGTCTCGCTGTAGTCATATCACTTAAACTAAATATATATATATATATATATATATATTGATTGCTTGCTTGCTTGCTTGCTTGCTTGCTTGCTTGATTGATTGATTGATTGATTGATTGATTTCTTTCTTTCTTTCTTTCTTTCTTTCTTTCTTTCTTTCTTTCTTTCTTTCTTTCTTTCATGAACATCTGTTGCTAAAGATGGTCCAATGGACTCAAACATGTCCTACATGAATAATTTTGAAGAGTGTATTATTTTGTCACTGTAACATATTAACACATTGGCTGCCATAGCGATACATTGTACCGCTGTATAAGTTTCTTGTGAGGCCGCATAGGTACACAGTATTGCTGACAGGTGGTGTTATATGGCTTTTTCTGCTGGGCTGGCAGACTGCTGAGCTGTTGACTTCTCTATGCTAGTGTACTGCTATGACCTCACAGCAAATCCTGATGTGCTTGGTTTCCCAGTTATAGCTTATATTTTTAATATATTTCAAATTCAGTTTGGTAAAGTATTTTTTTGTCTTGCAAAACTTACCAGAATTCTCAGACTGAAGGACTAGTCATTATTTTCCAAGTTTGTGGAGAAAACGGCTTAATTTTAGATAACTAAACTCTCCGATAATCAGTATAATCATAAAAATATCTGGCAAGTATTTCACACACATCTTATTATTATTATTTTTTTAAATGTTTTTTTTGTTTGTTTTGTTTTTGCTATTTGCTTTACGTCGCACCGACACAGATAGGTCTTATGGCGACGATATGATATGAAAGGCCTAGGAATGGGAAGGAAGTGGCCGTGGCCTACACACATGTTATTGTAGAAGTATGAGTGCCTTGGGATTGTAGTGTTAAGCACTAGTAAACAAATCATGGCATTGTCTGTTGGCTGCAATGGAAACTATCAAACAATGTAAGCTTCTAGTACTGCTAGATTATACCACTCTAGCCAGCTAGCCAAAACCATGCAGTGAAATTTTCTGTGGTGGTACCTCGGGGTGCTAGGAATTTTTATTGTATTTGATATGTAAAAACCTCATTAAGACGTTTCTGCAGGGGACAGGGAAAAAGAACGTGTTAAGTGAGAAAACGTACATGAATACACAAATAAAAACTATCCAACAGAAATGTGCAAACACTAGATATGATTTTTCTGACATGAGAGCATTTTACATCGTGTATCCGTGGGTACAGTGAAAACTCTATGAGAAAAAAGTATTAAAAGGTGTGGAAAACATGAGAGAATAAATATGAAAACTTATTTTGCTGGGGCTTATACAATAACAGTAGTGTACTGGAAAGTGTTAAAAATACCAAACAGCAAATATGAAAACATTTGAACAAAGCCCATAAAAATATCAAAGTATTCTAAAACATATGTTAGTAGAAGCCTTTTATTTTGGACCATTGGGTTATTAAACATCATTTTTCTGGTCACACACTTAGACAGTGAATTGGAGGTTATACACAGTCATGTGCGACTGCAACAGAATGACTTTGGCCACCATTTTGAATCAAACAAAACTTCGACCGACCAAGACCAACTCGAGTGAGCGAGTCGAAACTGGAAGGTGCAAGTTTCAACATTCACATCGACTTGCTGACAGACTTTAATTTTGTCTTCGTTAGTAAGAAATTTCACGACTTTTTCTGTATCCATACTTAGGGTATCACAAGAAAAATATGCACCATGCTGGTCAACTTCACACGATTATGTTTCAGATGTAGGCTATATGCATCAAATATTCACCTTCCTTCACTGTGCAGCTAAACACAAAATACATTTTTAACTTCTGAACAGAATGCATAATACAAGCACAAACAGGCTCATTGTGTTATTTCGCAGTCTGACTACTAATCGGCAAGCAAAACTGAGCATTTCTGAGGCTAACGGCTTGCTCCCCAAAATTGCAACTTATCCTGTGAAGTTCAAGAATTCAACGCCTATTCCCATTATCACGCAACTGTAGCGAGGGATCTTACTGAGTTGGAAATCACGTTCCTTCCACAAGGGAGACAAATAATATTTTCAGGGCTAGGAAAAACGTGATCGTACTAAGCGATAATAGCAAAAATTTGTGATGCGATAAGTAAGGTATTATTTTTATATAGATTTAATGCGATGAGAATTGGGATTTAGAATTTACAACATGCTCAGTGGAAAAAGGTGTTAATAAGGAATGCACTAACGAGGTTTCACTTAAATAAGATTTACCGTATTTAAAAAAAAATGCCAACTTTGATGCAAAAAAATGTGCCACCACTGAATAATCCCGCACCCTAAATTTAGGAGAGGCTGATTTTGAAAAAATAATGCCAACCTTGACGCAAATAAAACCCGCACCCCAATTTCGTGCCCCAAATTGTTTAAAAAAATGTGCGGGTGTTATTCGCGTAAATACGGTATATGAACGACTGCTCTAACAGTTGTGGTTTGCCGGGCTGAGTGGCTCAGACGGTTGAGGCGCTGGGCTTCTATCCCCAACGTGGCAGGTTCGATCCTGGCACAATCCGGTGGTATTTGAAGGTGCTCAAATATGTCAGCCTCGTGTCAGTAGATTTACTGGCACATAAAAGAACTGCTGCTGGACTAAATTCCGGCCTCTCGGCTTCTCCAAAAACCATAAAAGGGTAGTTAGTGGGACATAAAGCAAATAACATTATTATTATTTATTAACAATTGTGTTTGTAGCTTGAAAATCGCTTGACCATTGTTGTATTGCTTAAATGATATTAATGTTAATCATCGGGTGGCTTATTATGTGCTATTGTATTCCGAATAGGAATAAATGTTGCTATTGTAGCTCAATGTAAATTGTTTCTTAAGATAACAGTATTAGAATGTATTATTAGACCATGTGTGTACGTGTAACATTCCACCCTGGTTATACCATTTGGGCTCGTCACTTGGATTGGCATGCCTTTCCAAGACATACTTAGCAGTTCAAAATTTAGAAGGGAAAAAACCTTTGTTTATCCACCTATTCAGTTACTATACATTTCAATGTACGAGTGGCAGAATGTCTAACAATTTTTTGGAGTTAGCAAAACAAACGATTGGTAACTTGATAAAGGAGGAATTTATTTATTTATTTATTTATTTATTTATTTATTTATTTATTTATTTATTTATTTAGCATATGGCTTTGCAGGTACATTACATACATACGTGATTTTTGAAACCAAACTATACAATATTAAAGGAGAAATGATTCTCCATTATAAAAAATTTGTCCTTCCCATCGAGGTTCATTGACAATTAGGGCTCCAATATAATGGTCCGTTATTGGACATGTCTCATTTCCAAAAATAGATGCCTGCCTGGCCATCAAATGATGTAGATGTTGATTCCCATAGGGAACCTGAAATAGCTCTCATAGTGCATTGGCACTGCTGGTGGCTTCAAATAGCCTATGCAGTGGCCTCCACGGTATGCACTAGCCTTGCGTCTTGGGTGGTGTGCTAAGTCCCAACTGACGAGCCTAACTTAGCACACGAGGGCGAAACGCAGGCAACCAAGAATGAGTTAGCTGGAAAATTTATAATGTCCAATAACGGACCATTATATTGGTATTATAAATTTACTCATTCGGGACAGATATTTCAGGTTCCCTATGGGAATCAACATCTACATCAATTAGGGCTCCAGCGACTACAACTGCCGAGCTTAGATGACACGACAGGGGCAAAACGCTACACTCACACGGTCTGTTATTTTTTTTCTGTGGCCATTAAGGCCTTATTGGCAAGATGTTTCCTATTCACATGTTTGCGAGTTGCAGAACAGACAGGAAGTTCATTAGAAAAATCAAAGTTTGTGGGAGGGGTCTGGCCTCGCGTGCCAGCCTCTTACCCAGCCAGGCCAGGGATTTTTACCTGGATCTCAGGGGCTGGTTTGAGGTCCACTCAGCCTACATGATTACAATTCAGGAGCCATCTGACGGTGAGATGACAGCCCCAGTCTAGAAAGCCAAGAATAACAGCGGAGAGGATTCGTCGTGCCGACCACATGACATCTCATAATCTGCAGACCTTCGGGCTGAGCAGCGGTCGCTTGGTAGGCCAAAGCATTTTGGGTCTGTTGCGCCATGTGGTTTGGTTTGATTTGGTGGAAGGGAGGGGAAGAATAATACAGAAAAAATCTAGTGCAGCCAAAGAAAGATAAAGGCAGAGCCAGCGTAAAGATGTAGATATGGTTTCCAATTTTCACACCTGGCAAACGTTGGGGCTGTACCTTAATTAAGGCCACAGCCTCTTCTTTCATTTTATACTGCAAAAAAACAAAGATTATCATGTCTGTTGTCCAGCTCCATGGCTAAACTGCTAGCATGGCAGCCTTTGGTCCAGGGTTCCTGGATTTGGCTTGGGAATTAGGTATTTGAACCTTCTTCAAAATTTGAATAATTCTGAGGTAGGACCCTATGCACACAGATGTTCACATCACCTATAGTGTGACAACTGGAAAGACTTGCACCAGGACCCTACGAAGGCCAGGCACCATTATTATTATTATTATTATTATTATTATTATTATTATTATTATTATTATTATTATTATTATTATTATTATTATTATTATTATTATTATTATTATTATTATTATTATTATTATTATTATTATTATTATTATTATTATTATTATTATTATTATTATTATTATTATTATTATTATTATTATTATTATTATTATTATTATTATTATTATTATTATTATTATTATTATTATTATTATTATTATTATTATTATTATTATTATTATTATTATTATTATTATTATTATTATTATTATTATTATTATTATTATTATCATATTTATTTATTTGGGGTGTGAGAGCATCAATCTAAATGAATATCTTGTTAGCCATTAATGAGAGACCTTGATGTGTTCCACTTTGAAGCGCTGACTCACCTGTCCTGTGGCTGAGGTTAGATCCAGACATGACTCTGCTTCGCTCAGTCTTCATCGAGCAGCCCGACTACCAGTGGCAGTACCAGCTGCGTCATGAGCGCGATGTTACTGCACAGCTGGAAGCCATTGCAGCTCTGGAGCGCTATCCTACTCCCGCCACGAGACTCGCCCTCACGGACACCATTGAAAATGAGCAAGCGTTCTACAAGGTTCGCTGTCGAGCGGCTCATTGCCTAACTAGGGTAAGTTCAACTCTTTTCATCTCTCTCTTCAGTCCATATATTCTACACCAAATTTGTAAAGTTCCATTTGGTTTTTAACATGAGTTTTGGACAGTATTTTAACCCATTCACTGCCAAACCCGTATATATACGTTACTGAACGCCGTGCCTCATCCGCCAAACCCGTATATGTAGGTTTTGGTGCAGTGTGTACTTCACCGATCTCACAAATGAACGTGATATAGTGTCATGCTTTGAGATTCCGTGGAAATGCTCAAAGAAGTTCTGTACTGCAGATATACCACTCCATTTCGCATGTTTTGAAAGCGGTCTGGTGTTATTTCAGCTTTGTTGGAGTGGAACATCTTTCCCGCTAACGTGTAGCCATCATGGCATCTTGAAGTATACATTCATCTCTTGTTGACGAAGAAATTGACTGTTTCCTTATAAATAATGATTCTGGAGAGCTATACTTTGATAATGAAGGTGGAGAATATCTAAGTGGCGATATTGAAATACAAGAAAGTGCGAGACAAAGTAGTAATGATGAGTCTCATGCGGAATTGTCACCCCTTCCTCAGATTATTTTTTCCCCAAATGTAAATGATTTTGATATTACCAGTTCTTGGATCAAGAATTTTATATTATATTTCAGTAATAGTATCACCGAGTGGAGTAGCCGTGTGTATTAACATGCTACGGCTGTGGAGCCAAGCTCTGCACTCGGCAGGCGAGTGGGTTCGAACCTCACCGTCAGCTGTCCTGAGAATTTCTTTTCTTTCCTTTGTGGTTTCCCATTTGCACTCCCAAGCAAATGCCGGGACAGTTCATATTCATAAGCCACAGCCAATTCCACTTCTGTACCCAGTTTCATTCACCTTCATTCATTTCATATTCATTATCTTCTCAACTGAGGTTTGTGTCAGGAAGGGCATCAGGTCAAAAAATATGGTGTAAAATATAATCTAACTTCATCCCCGATATCGTATTGGGCTGCAGGGCTAAGGGGACCATATGCATTCCATTAATAGGATAAGTAAATATGTATCTGTCAAAGTGCTTCTTCCTTAAAAAACAAAAACAAAAAAAACAAACGCGGCTCACAGGGCTCGGCTGGTCATAAAAACTCGGCAGTGAAAAGGTTAAATAAAGTACATCAACTTAGGAGAACATTTTACTCCCACAAGATTTTATGGATTTTAATGATCAGATTTTCAATTTTATTAATCTCCTCTTGATGTTTGAAATGCAACCTTTTAACTTAAATTCTTTTTCACATAAATATGTCTCATTGCTGATTGCCATCTGAAATTAGCAGCCGTTGATGAAAAGTCCTCTCACTTTTAATTACTGTGTTGATGGGGTGATAGTACATCATGGGGATCATTGTAAGTACCTACGTGTTAATACACTGGTGGAAAAAAATATCCAAACACCAAGAAGGGGTTGTGTTAGATTAATGAATGTTGGTAGGCATGCTTATATATCTGAAAGATGCTGATGATTCAAATTTCCTGCAAATCGCATTAGCGTGGCGTTAGTAGCAGCCCCATGACGTTGCACAACAGGTTTGCTTTAAATACGGGCTGTACTGTGCAAGGGCGTTAGTTACTTGTGAGATTGCACGGAGTGACTGTGAGTGGGTCAAGAATGCCTTTACGACGACGAAGAGGCCAGTATCAACAGCTAACTGTTGTTGAACGAGGCCGTATAATACGGCTAAGTGAAGCTGGATTTTCTTTCTGCGCTATTGCAGAACGACTTGGTAGGAATGTCTCCACTGTGCATGCGTGCTGGCAGCATTGGCCACAAAAAGGTATGCTTGCAAGAAGACCGGGCTCTGGACGTCCCCGCGGCACCACCAGAGGAAGGACTGTCGTATTCGGCGTATGGTTGTGGCGCAGCAGACTGTGTCTGCAGGAGCAATTCGAGCGGCATTTAGCGCCACAGTGACGCAATGTACTGTTTGAAATCGGTTACCTGAAGGACAGCTCCGAGCCAGATGCCCTGCGGCATGCACTCCGCTTACCCCAAACAGCCCCAAACCGCCGCCGTCTGCGACTTCAGTGGTGTCAAGCACTAGCTCATTGGAGAATGGAGTGGAGGTCCGTTGTGTTTTCCAATGAAAGCCTGTTCTGCCTTGGTGCCAGTGATGGCTGTGAGTTGGTTAGAAGGAGGCGAGGTAAGCACCTGCATCCACCCGTCTGCGGCGTCGACACACTGGACAAACACCGAGAGTTCTGGTCTGGGGAGCAATTTCCTATGACAGCAGGAGCACTCTTGTGGTTATCCCACGCACCCTGACTGCACATGTGCACGTCTGTCTGGTGATTCGACCTGTTGTGCTGCCGATCATGAACAGCATTCCTGGAGTTGTTTACCAACAGGATAACGCACGCCGCCCTTGCCACTGATGTAACCCAGCATGCTCTACAGAGTATAGAACAAAAGCTAAACTTTTTTAAGGTTACAACAAACAGTATTGAATAGGTGGAAACCTTCAGCTTTTGTTTTACACTGTATTGCTCTTCAATACGGATTAATATGGTTCCAGTGTATGGGACCCTCACCAGGATTACTTGATTCAGGAACTGAAAAAAAAATCCAAAGAAACACAGCTCGATTTGTTTTGGGTAATTTCTTTTGCCCCTACTGGCACCATATTGTATGAACCTGCGTGTAAATGGAATGGCAGTAGTGTGGAATGTTGTGTGTGAGGAAAGGAAAATTAAGGACATCACAAGGGAAAATGACTCTACAGAGTGTTGATGTGTTGCCTTGGTCTGCTCGATTCCCCGATCTGTCCCCAATTGAGCAGGTATGGGACATCATTGGACGACAACTCCAGCGTCATCCACAACCGGCATTAACCGTCCCTGTGTTGACCGACCAAGTGCAACAGGCATGGAACTCCATTCTACAAGCTGACATCCTGCACCTGTACAACACAGTGCATGCACATTTGCATGCCTGCATTCAACAGTCAGGCGATTACACTGGTTATTAATGGACCAGCATGGCGCATTTGCAACGGCTTTTCTCGTGCAGATACTAACCTGTAGTCTTGTTCCTTTAATCAATTAAATATGTTACCTCGACAAATATATTGCCAAAATTTCCGTATTCTACATTCCTTATTTCATGGTGTTTGGATATTTTTTCCACCATTGTATAAAAAAAGATCTTCATTGGGGTAATCACATAAACAGGATTGTAAATAAAGAGTAGTCCAGCCCTGCAGTGTAGGGGGCAACACGTCCGCCTGTCACCCGGCGGCCCCGGGTTCGATTCCCTCCGGCCCAGGGATTTTTAATTGTAATGTTTAATATCCCTGGCCTGGGGACTGAGTGTTTGTGACGTCCTTGATTTTTCTTTCCTCACACACAACATTCCACACTACCGCCATTCCAATTCCATGCAGGTTCATACAATATGGTGCCAGTAGGGGCAAAAGATCTACCTGGGTCAACGCTCCAAACAAGTAGCATTAAAGAGGGAAAAAAAAAAAGGTACAGATCTCAGCACATGCTTATGAGGGTATTTAGGTGTTGTAGTAAAGATGTAAAAGAGAGGACATATAAGTCTCTGGTAAGACCCCAACTAGAGTATGGTTCCAGTGTATGGGACCCTCACCAGGATTACTTGATTCAGGAACTGAAAAAAATCCAAAGAAACGCAGCTCGATTTGTTTTGGGTAATTTCCGACAAAAGAGTAGCATTACAAGAATGTTGCAAAGTTTGGGCTGGGAAGACTTGGGAGAAAGGAGACGAGTTGTTCTACTGAGTCATATGTTCTGAGCTGTCAGTGGAGAGATAGCGTGGAACATCATTAGTAGAAGAATAAGTGTGAGTGAAGCTTTTAAAAGTAAGAAAGTTTGTAATATGAAAGTAAAGTTGGAATTCAAGAGGACAAATTGGGCCAAATATTCTTTTACAGGAAGAGGTGTTAGGGATTGGAATAATTTACCACGAGAGATGTTAAAAAAATTACCAAATTCTTTGCAATTATTTAAGAAGAAACTAGATAAACAACAGATTGACTGTCCTAAATGCAGATTAATGGTGATTGATTGTTTGTTTGATTGATTGATTGATTGATTGATTGATTGATTGATTGATTGATTGATTGATTGATTGATTGATTGATTGATTGATTGATTGATTGATTGATTGATTGCCAGGACACATGTTTATGATCATTTGATTTTTGCAAAAGGAAAAAATAGTTTCTTTTTTATTATATAAGAATGTAAGATTCACTATGTAATATTCAGATATTTTACATGTCTTCCTATTGTGTAATCTGATTCAGCCAAAGATGGCCAAAATATGCCCTGATCACTAATTTTGTAATGTTTTTGCAATTTCAAAATTAAAAATAAAATATCATTGTATTGACTAGGTGGACAAGTAAACTTCTGTTTTGTTATATTGCGTAACCTTTGGATGCTATTTTAAGGATCCAAGTAGTCTATGGCCTGAAGACTTAAGAGACATTCATGTTACTATCTCTGTATACTGTATATGAGTTGATTTGCTACTTGTCCTTTCCTTTCCAATACTGAAGCTTTAACACTGGAGCAGAAAGAATAAATTAACAGAAATTTCCACAGCACCCTTTGATGAAATCTCCATCTTTAAGTTGTGCCTGTGAAGTTCTATTGACCACAAGATGTTAAATAACAACACAATGTATCAACAGTATTTCTTTCTCTTTTTCAGGTGGCGAATGCTATGGTTGCAAACTGGGCCGGCCCTCCAGCCATGCTTGCGATCTTCCGAAAACTGTTTGGTTCCTTCTCCTGTCCACATATTGTGCGGCAGAATAACTTCACCAATCTACAGCATTACTTTCTTCAGAAGGTGAGAGGGTTGTTCTGACCCCATAGAGTACATACACTCATGAGCAGTTGAATTAGAGATACCTGGCTTATAGGTTGTCTTAATGAGGACGGTGATGCGGTGTGGTGTGGACTTCACAAAATACCTGAAGAGTTGGGGAGCCATACTGATCAATGATTGTTGCAAAATCCCATAATCCACAAGGGTTGGTTGGAGCAGGGTCCAAGTCACACATCCTTCTCAACAGCATCCCAGAAGTGCTCAGTGGAATTGAGATCAGGGCTCCTCGGAGGGCCAAGCAAACATCCTCACATCCGTGGAGTGGTCATTGAACCAGTCAGCCACAATTCGGGAGCAATGGGCTGCAGCATTGTCTTGCTGTAAAATACAGGTCACCTGCAAGTTGCAAGAAGTATCCATTGCCTCATTGGTTGACAATGCACTCGTATCTGGCCCTCGGCATGTACCAACTGGTACCTCAACTCATCTATCCGGGCGACCTATCTCCATGCTTAGAGTGTCCAATCGTAGTGTTCCTTTGCCCATGAACCCAGCGGAGGTTCCCTTGTGGGATGCTTGCTTCAGTATCCCATAGTGAGGAGTTGGTTCTGGATGGTATGGCTGTTATTACGATCCACTGTAACCGACAGTGACCCCTGTCATCAGTGCATCGTACACTGTCACATTTGACTCTGGCGGCAGTGGTTTTTGTATGTACGGATGGTACACTCTTGGTACAATGGCCCTTGGAAAGTCCAGTGCTTGCACAACCTCACAGATGAAGTAGCCCATACGTCTAGTGCTGACAATCTGGCCGCAATCAGATGTGCTGAGGTATTGTGTTATACCCATTCTGTGGTCAACTATTACTCCTACAGCCCATATGAGGTCTGATGTCCTCGTTATTATGTGCCACACCCTCCTATTACATTTGCCGGTCCGAGGCCAGCACCGTTTCTCTACTACAGCACCTATAACTTTTTTCTACAATTGTCTATACGTCGTTGCACCAACTCACATAGGTCGTATGGCAACGATGGGATTGGAAAAGAATTAGGGGTTGGAAGGAAGCGGCTGTGGCCTTAATTAAGGTACAGCCCCAGCATTTGCTAAGTGTGAAAATGAGAAACACGGAAAACAATCTTCAGGGCTGCCGATAGTGGGGTTCAGACCCACTATCTTCCGAATGCAAGCTCACAACTGCGCGCTCCTCACTGCACGGCCAACTCGCTCAATCATCACTAACTCAGTTGCTCATGAGTGAACCTATATTCATACATACATGTTCATTATAGAATGTTCGGCCTTCAGTCTGCATCCTTCTGCGAAGTAACTTAGCGTCTCCACAATCGCCTATTTCCAAATTACTCTGTTGCCTCATTTAATACCACACTTCTTATCTTTAAATCATTAAATTATTTGTGAATTCTTGTACATCCAGAAGTATTGCAACTTTAGAATCAAAAATACCCAGGGAAATTGTGCCGATTTTGCTTTGTGGTGATGCACGGGTATGATGAGGGTATGGAAAGGTGGGGATGCTATTCAAGATCAGTTTTGTGAACGTTGATGAGGAGTGCAGCATCAGTATTGTTACAGTGCCAATTACCCAAGGAATATTTTTGTTGTTGTTAGGGATTAAATCTCTGTCTTTTGTTTGTAGACCATCCCTGTAGCCATGGCTGGACTGAGAAATGCCCATGGTATCTGCCCTCCAGATGTGATACGCTTCCTCCTCGACCTCTTCAAGTATAATGACAACAGTAAGAATCGTTACTCCGACAATTACTACAGAGCCTCCCTGGTCGAAGCACTCGGTGCCACCGTTACACCTGTCATATCCGTAGTACAACAAGGGTGAGTAACGAGAATTTTCACTTAAGTTGAATCATTGACCATCATATTTAATTTTTTTTTGCTCTATCTTATTTTAAATTTTAAAGTAAGCAGTGTGCGGTTCACTTCTTGATGGATTGAGCGAGTTGGCTGTGCGGTTAGGTGCACGCAGCTGTGAGATTATGTTCAGAAGATAGTGGGTTCGAATCCCAGTCGACAGCCCTGAAGATGGTTTTCTGTGGTTTCCCATTTTCACACCAGGCAAAATCTGGGGCTGTACTGTAATTAAGGCCATGGTCACTTCTTTCACACTCCTGGCCCTTTCCTATCCCATCATCGTCATAAGACCTATCCATACCGAGTTCGATAGCTGCAGTCACTTAAGTGCGGCCAGTATCCAGTAATCGGCAGCTAGTGGGTTCGAACCCCACTGTCGGCAGCCCTGAAGGTGGTTTCCCCTTTTCACACCAGGCAAATGCTGGGGCTGTACCTTAATTAAGGCCACGGCCGCTTCCTTCCCATTCCTAGGCCTTTCCCATCCCATCGTCGCCATAAGACATATCTGTGTCGGTGCAACGTAAAAAAAAAAACTATCCATGTCGGTGTAACATAAAGCAGGTTGTAAGAAAAAAAAAATCATTGCTCTTATAAACCAAATGCAAGTCATAGAGTGACATATGTTGGATCTGTGGGTAAAATATCATTGCACTGTAATAATAATTGTTGCACAAGGAACTGTTTCTGGAAATGCACCAGTTAATTTAGTAAAATATTCAAAAATTCTTAATATTCCGTGCCTTGAGGAATTCTCTCTGCAACAAGCCTATTTATGATTTGCTGTTAGAGAAAGCAGTTGTCAGTGTGTCCGGCCCCGTGGTGTAGGGGGCAACGCGTCCGCCTGTCACCCGGCGGACCCAGGTTCAATTCCTGGCCGGATCAGGGGCTTTTAATTGTAATGATTAATATTCCTGGCCTGGGGACTGGGTGTTTGTGACGTCCTTAATTTTCCTTTCCTCACACACACATTCCACAATACTGCCATTCCAATTACACGCAGGTTTATACAATATGGTGCCAGTAGGGGCAAAAGATCCACATGGGTCGACGCCCTGAACAATAGCATTAAAAAAAAAAAAAAAATTGGCAGTGTCCAATGACGTGTGGTCTCTGTAGAGGTCTGTTGCAGGTCTTTTGAGTTGATGCCATATAGGATGAGGCCCTACCTAGGATGATTTCTAATAATGAATACGGCACAAACACCCAGCCCCCGAGCCATAGAAATCTACTAATGAAAGTTAAAATTCCCGACCCAGCCGGGAATCGAACCCGGGACCTCTCTTACCAAAGGTCAGCATGCTAACCATTTAGCCATGGAGGTGGACATTGTGATAATGTATGTGATTTTATACATAATTTGGTGCAACCGGTACATTTCACATCATAAGAGTGACAGGCCTATGATTTTAGTGGATAAAAATCTTGGGTGTAATGTTGCAGAAATTGCAAAATAAATGTACAAGTGGTCAAGATTTCATAGTGATGAGATGAATAGTTTCTAACTTTCAAATTCAATCATGAATAACCTTAAGAACTGAAAGAGAGTTGAAGCCACTTCCTAACTGTGCATCGAGGGTGTAGCCGCGTGGTTTGGATCACGTAGCTGTCAGCTTGCATTTGGGAGATAGTGAGCTTAAATCCCATTGTCTCCAGCCTTGACGATGGTTTTCTGTGGTTTCCCACTTTCACACCAGGCAAAATCTGGGGCTGTACTGTAATTAAGGCCACGGCCACTTCCTTCCCACTCCTAGCTCTTTCCTATCCTACCGTAGCCACAAGACCTATCTGTGTCGGTGTGACGTAAAGCTTTTTTTTTTCTTTTTTTTTTTTTTTCTAACTGTGCATTGTGAAGGTGGTTATGTTTCATGATTTGTCTTTTGCTGTACACAGAACTGCCATCACCGCTGACAGCCTCTCACCCGACACCAAGCTGGTCTTGGAGGAGATCACTCGGTGTCTCAACCTGGAGAAGCTGCTCCAGTGCTACAAGTACACTGTGACCATGGCATGTCTGAAGGCCATCCGCAAGCTACAGAAGTTCGGACATCTCCCCAGCAATCCATCCTTGTTTCGAAGTTACGCTGCTTACGGCCAGTTCATTGGTACGATTTTCTGTTCATTTTGTTCCTCTAAGGGCTTTTTACACACTAAAAATAATTCTTAATTTTTTATTTTCTTGGTTTATTTGGTAGATCACTCCTTTTGTCTCTGCACCAATTGTCATTCCCAGTTGTTTTTTAAAATTGTAGTTTTAGCGAAGAGTTGGACTGAAATGGAAGAGCAATACCGAAGTCCTTACAGAGATAGAAGATAAACAGAATCTGGTACCTGAAATTGAAAAACGGAAAATAACATTTATAGGTCGCATTCTGCAGCATGAGGAGTTCCATTTGTAACATCATTGAAGGAAGAATTGCAGAGAAAAGAAGAAGAAGACAACCCAGTGTCTTATTTTAAGAACCTGCTTCTGAGGATGAACGTCGAGTTGAAAAGTCTGGCTCAAGATAGACATCTATAGCTGCAACAATAAGGCTTAGCCTTTAGAATGTAATGATGAGCGAAGAGGTGTATGCCTGTCAGAATAGTGCATGTGGCATACAGGTACAACACCGCTATTTGCCATGCATGACATTTGTTGTTGGGTTACATTGTTCACTCTCTTTTTCAGTGAATAAACAAAGGTATTCTGTTAATAGGACATAGGACAAACAAAGTGGTTCAAGTAGAAACAGGACTGCGACAAGGACGTGTATTATCCCCTGTACTCTTCATTGCAGTCATGGATGAAATCCACAAGAGTGTACAACAAAAAAAGCGGGAAGCAAAGAGACAAAGGCCTTACTCTTTGTAGACAACATAAACATGGGGAGGAGATGAAAAGTACGAGAACAAATTACTGTATGGAATCGGGAGAGAAGAATCATCATCATATTCATTTTACATTTCCAGTTTCCCGCGTACATTCGACGAGCCTCTTAACCCTGTCTTATTCAGATACGTTCTGTTGTTAATGACGTCTTCCAGTGTCCTTCACCGATCTGCAATGTCCATCTTCCCACCATCCGTTTTCCTGCTGCATCTCTCCAAGTTAACATAAGCTTTCCTTGTTGGCTCCAGCCTCATTACATGCCCAAACCACCTCAGTCTGGACATGCCGACCTGTTCTAACAACGATGTCTCAATCCCAACTTCCTTTCTAACCACGTTATTCCTTAACTTGTCCAGTTTTGTTTTTTCAATTGTGGACCTCAGATGCCTGCAACCTTGATGAGTCGTTAGTGAGGGTGCAGGTCTCAGTACCATAGGTTAAGATTGGTATCAAGTACTTATTGAACAAAACCAGCTTTGATTTTGTTGGTACTTTGGAATCCCAGAAGAGTGTTCGTACTTGCTGGTAAACGTGAGAGCTCTTCTGCACTCTATTTGCCACCTTTGTGGCTAGTACATCATGAGATATTACACTGCTGAGGTATGTAAAGTTTTCCACACTTTCTAGTGGGTGGTTTCCTAGCTTAATGTTCGCTAGATAGAGGAATATGTGGAAAGGAAAGAAGGGTGGAGAATAGTAAGACAGTAGTGATGACGAGAGGTAATAGAGATGGAAGAGGGAATATTGAAGTAAATGGAAGACAGTTGAAAGTTGCAAAAAGCTTTAAATATTTGGGAAGTATACTTGTAGAAGAGGGGAAAATAAATGAAGAAATTGGGAAGAGAATCCAACAAGCAAATGGATTTTATCAATGTGTGAGAAGTATAGCGTGGAACCGGGGAGTCCCTGAGAAATGCACAAGAAAATTCTGTACTGAATGTATTACACACCAATTTTTGACATACATGGCGGGCACATGATGAAAACAGGATCTACTCAGCCGAGAGGAATAATTGAGACAGTTAGCTGAAATGGTTTGGACACGTGATGAGAATGGAAGAGGATAGAATCCCAAAGCAAGTATTTACGAGAAAATAATAAGAGGAAGACAATGGGGAAGGCCCAGAAAGAGGTGGATGGTAATGATGAAGAAGAGTACAGAGAAAAGAGGAGTAAAAGTAGAAGAAATGTTGGAGGAAGGAAGGGAGTGGTGGAGAGACAGACAACTGTGGAGGTCCTTGATTCACGACCCGATCCAGAAGAATGGAATCGGAAAATGAAGGAGAAGAAGAAATTCTATTAATAAACGTAGGTTTTCATGGCTTATTATCATTTGTTAACCTTTCCACTGCCATATTTTGATGACTAAGTAAACGCTCTGGGACAGGATTTTTAAAGGAAGAAGCACTTTTACAGATGCATTTTTACTGATACTATTAATGGAATGTATATCTACCCTCTTAGCCCTGTTTCTCAATACAGGGTCAGGGATGAGGTGAGATGATATTTCACAGCATGTTTTCACAGCTGGATGCCCATCCTGACGTCAACCTCAGTTGAGGAGCTAATAAAGATGAAACTGGGTGAGGAAGTGGAAGGAATCAGCTAGCGACATTGAATAGGAACTGTCCCAGCATTTGCTTGGAAGTGAAAAACGGAAACCAGAGAAAACCATTCTCAGGACACTGACGGTGGGGATCGAACCCAATCGCCTCCTGAATGCAGAGCTTGGCTCCATAGCCGTAGCAAGTTAACACAGGGGCCGATGACCTTCAATGTTAGGCCCCTTAAAAAAACAAGCATCATCATCATCATCATCAAGTTAACACACGTGGCCACTCCGGTCATTGATACTATTACTGAAATATAATATAAAATTGGTGATTCCATAGCTGGTATCATAAAAAACATGAACATTTGAGAAAAAACATATCTGAGGAGGGGGTGACAGTTCCTCATCAGATTCATACTACCACTTTTTCTGACACTTTCTTGTAGTTCATTATTGTCCCCTACATATTCTCCATCTTCCTTATCAAAATATTGGTCTCCGGAATCACAATTCATGAGGAAACATTCAATTTCTTCTTCAACAAGAGATGAATGTATACTTTAAGACGCCATGATGGCTACATGTTACCGGGAAAGATGTTTCACTCCAACAAAGCCGAAATAACATCAGATATATATCAAAACACGTGAAATGGAGCGGTATATCTGCTATACAGAATTTCTTTGAACATTTCCATAGAAATTCAAAGCAAGACAACCCCTCTAGGATGCTAAGACCTTGACGTCGGTGTGGTAGCTTGTGTGTTTGTTGATCCCGAAGGCTGTGGCCAGCTCAGGGTTACCCATGCTGGATTGGCGTCGGTGTAGGGCCAGACTAACAAGGTGTCCCCCGAGTTGCATGACACGTGTCTGTGTTCTTTATTCTTCATTTCTATTTCCTTTCTTCTTATCTTAACCTCCTGAATGTTTAATTCTCTTACTGTCTCGCCAACCTCACAGCCTCGGGTTCACACCCTGTGGGTGGGGGCGGTGGAGTTGGACCCTCAGTGTCGCCTGCCTGTCGTAACAGGCAATTGAAGGGGGCCCCAGGGGCTCTTAGCATGGGAGCGTTGGTTGCTGGTCGCCGGGCCCTTGTCCGAGTCCTGACATTGCTTCCTCTTGCTAGTGCCGGGCTCCTCACTTTCATCTGTTCTGTTTGGCCTCCCTTGGTCAACTCTTGTTCTTTTCGACCCCGGCAGAATTGGGTTGCGAATCCTGCAGAGTCTTTCATTTTTGCATCCTTTGTGACCCTTGTCTTCCTTTGGCGAATGTTTCATTTTTTGAGGTGTTGGATTCCTTCCGTTTTTTCTTTCTGATTGGTGTTAATACAGTATGGTTGCTTAGTTGTACTTCCTCTTAAAACAATAATCACCATCACCACTCAAAGGATGACAATATGTCCCATATATGAGCTTAATGAAGTAGACCCTGCACCAGAATGTATATGTATGGGTTTGGTGGCCGAGGCACGGGGTTCGATAACGTATATATATAAACTGGGTTCACGTTGATTAGGTTAAATAAATATCATTATTTCTGTATTAAAGCTGCTTATGTGTATTAACAAATCTTTAATAAATAAGCCAAGCTTTCAGCTAAGTTTCATTCGTTGTGGTCAGTGCAATGCATGTGAATGTCTGCTTCTGACAGTAAGCAGCTCGTCCCCTTTCTCCCAAGTCTTCCCAGCCCAAAATTTGCAGCATTTTCGTAACATTACTCTTTTAGTCGGAAACCACCAAGAACAAATAGAGCTTCTTTTCTTTAGGGTTTTTCACAGTTCTCTAATCAAATAATTCTGGTAAGGGTCCCATACACTGGAACCATACTCTAATTGTGGATGGGATCTGGTTGAAGTTTTCCTGATCCGGTCGAATGACTGTAAATAGGCTGAGGATTTTAATTTTTTTAAATTCATGGTATATCCACTGAGAAGTGAGAAATGAGAGATTTATTTTCTTTTTTTTGCTACCGTATCCCTAAATTTATGTAATTAGAATTAAACCCTTGTACCCCAGACGTTCGATTGGCTGCCTTGGAGGGTCTAGTGGACTTCACCCGTGTGGACGGCAAGTGGGACGATCTGGAGTTCCTGCTCGACATGGTGGAGAACGATCCAGAACCGAGAGTCCGCCATCAGTTGGTGCGCATGATGGTGGAGTGCCCACCTTTCGACCGGGGCCATAAACATCGCCTGGACCGAGAGGAGCTGGTTGAGCGGTTGTGGTCCCTCATGAAGTGAGTGTGTGTCATTGATGGGTTAGTTCTTAAGCAGTTGCGGTAGTAATGCCATTTAGCGGAGATGAGTGACATCTCAATTAACAGCAGTCAATGTAATATCATTTTTGAACAGTTTTATGAACTTACGATATTGTAGGCCGCTGCATTTGAATGTTCTTCCGGCTCGGCGGTACTGTACCTACTCGCATAACAACCACACCCCTAAATTTTGACCGAATATTCGCATAAACTGTGCGCCAATTAAGAGCAGCAAAGAGAAATTCCTATGAAATGTGAAGAGATAGACCAGATATAGGCTTTTGGGCTTATGCCATGTCAAGAAAATAAGGTGAAATACTTTATGTTTTGGAGAGAACTTTGCTCTGCGTTTTCAGAAGAAAATCTCCAATTGGAGAAATCCTCCTTCTGAACAGTCGATATTTTCTCCTGAAGATGCAGAGCAAATTTCTCTGCGAAACATAAAGTATTTCACCTTGTTTTCTTGAGATGGCATAAGCACAAAAGCTGTACCGGCCGTGAAACCATCATTGTTAACATGTAAAGAGATAATGTACAAGATGTACTATTTCCCCATATTAATGTATCCATCAGAAACATGGACATTGACAACAAGCGATGAGAGTAAAATTCAGGCCAGTGAGATGAATTTCCTGAGGAGTATGGTAGGGAAGACAAGAAGAGACAGAATAAGAAATGCTGAGGTCAGAAAAACTGAGTGGTAGGATCAAGAAGAATAAATTGAGATAGTTTGGGCATGTTCTGAGGATGGAGGAGGGTAGGATACCGAAACAAGTGTTTGAGGCTAAGAAAGAGGGCAACAGGGAGGCCTAGAGCAAGGTGGATGGACTCTGTCAAGAACAGTATAAGAAAAAGAAGACTGGATGGGAGTACAATTACTGAGGAGGAGAGGTATCATCAACACCCCTACCTGGCAGGAGCTGGACAAGGGGAAATGAAGATGACGATGATGAGGAAGAACCGCACATCCAATTCGTGGGCTTGTTACAAGAACAAATGGAAAGGGCCACTGCCACGCACAGTCTGAACTCAACCATCCTGGAGCTTGTTAGTAAATAATTGTCATGGGGAAGTTAACAGTTATTCAAGTTAAATGTAGTAAAATTTGTAGAAGAAAATGATAACAGTACAGCAGGCTGTGAGTTTTTTATGTTTACAAAAAACAAGGGAGGAATTGGAGAAAGCAGCAGTGGCATTTCGTGGCCCAAAACAGGGCAAGTTGCTGGGTGTTGAAGAAGCGTTTCTGGAATGGGTAAGAGAGATGCGGAACATAGGTTGCACTATTTCCCACAAAATATAACAATTAAAAACACAGGAAATTGTGCAATCCCACGATGTTCTGGGAAACTTATTCAAGGCAAGTCACGGGTGGTTGACTTTATTTATGAGGCGTAATAACCTGTCATTGCAACGGAAAACATCTTTGTGCCAAAAGCTACCTAAAGACTATTCGAATAAAGTTACAGATTTTCACAGGCGTGTGATCAGGTTAAGGCAGCAGAACTTTTATCTCTTTTCGCAGATAAGCAAAGCTGACCAAACCCCTGTCTATTGTGACATGCCAAGGAACATTACTTTTTCTGAGAAGGGTGTGGCAAGTGTTCTGATTAAAACTTCCGACAACAAAAGTTACATGTTATAATTCTCATGTTAGGTCCGTATTGAAATGTACGTAAATACAAAGTATGTTACAAGTATTTATTTATATATCCACCTATTCAATACAAAGAGATCTTTTTAGAAATTAAATATTATTATAAAATGTTAAGGGACATGTTTCGCCCATATTAAGGGCATCATCAGCCTCAAATTCAAACCTGTATGGTGAAAAATCAGGATCCTGATTGCTCTTACAAGCCATAAAAAGAGGATATCATTATAGGTGTCAGTCTAAACATGCAAAATATTAGAATGTCCTTGGCTAAAATTGCAGTATCAAGCTGCATGTCATAAGTTCACATGAATATACTTTCCGGAGCCAGTTAAATAGACTATAGGCAGCTGAACAGCCATTTAAGAGATCTGTTGTCTTATCACAACATACGATATTGACATCTGTAACAGTGTATCAGCTTTGCTTTTTCTTATCATCTTCAAGGAGGCACATTTCTGTTTCATTATAAAGACTGAGCTGTTTACTGCCCTACCCCAACAAGTTTTTCAACGCTCCGGAAAGTATATTCATGTGAACTTATGACATGCAGCTTGATACTGCAATTTTAGCCAAGGACATTCTAATATTTTGTATGTTTAGACTGACACCTATAATGATATCCTCTTTTTATGGCTTGTAAGAGCAATCAGGATCCTGATTTTTCACCATACAGGTTTGAATTTGAGGCTGATGATGCCCTTAATATGGGCGAAACATGTCCCTTAACATTTTATAATAATATTAAATTTCTAAAAACAAAAGTTACATTGTATGTTGTTGTTGTTTTTTTTTTTTTTTTTTTTTTTTTTAATGCTATTTGTTCGGGGTGTCGACCTATAGAGATCTTTTGCCCCTATTTGCACCATGTGATATGAACCTGCGTGTAATTGGAATGGAGGAAGTGTAGAGTGTTGAATGTGAGGAAAGGAACATTAAGGATGACACAGACACCCAGTCCCCAGGCCAGGGATATTAATCATTTACAATAAAAAGCCCCTGACCCAGCCGGGAGTCGAACCCGGGGCCGCCGGGTGACAGGCGGACGCGTTGCCCCTTACACCGCGAGGCCGGACTACGTTGTATGGTAATGTTGGCTATTACTGCTGATGGCCATAAATCTACCTCCGTTCGTTATATTTAAACGCAGAACATTACCAAAGGACATCACTTTCGCGATTGGTAACCACGTACTTGTGCAGGTGAAAGGCTGGATGGACGAGAAAATAATGGGTGGCTAGATACATTTACTCTGCTTGTGAACGCGACTAAATGTTCATAAACAGGTTTTTTTTAACCTTGGAGAGGGCGCGTCACAGTCTTTTTGACCAGGTTCAGAGATAAATGTTTCTAGCTCTTAACGTAGCAGGTCAGCACCTTACATGGGACCCGTCCACTATCAGTGTGCGTAAATAATTCACCCCTCATGTTCCTCAGTTTCAGGTTAAGTGCATTGCTTGATAGACCCGGTCTAAAACTTCTGGCACGCCCCATGACATATGCATTTTTATGAGTTAAGTTTCAGTTTATTTTTTCAGTTAATATACCAAGAATATGTCAATTTTGTTTTGTTTCCGTGTAAATTAGTGCCTTCGTATATAGTGAAGTCCAACGCATCATGGTTAGAAACAGAGAAAGAGAAATCGAAAGACTTATAAAGAGCGTTACTTAGTTTCACGCACAATCAACCATTGGCCAATGACTTTGTTTCTTACTGTCTTGAATATTACTCAAATTAATTCGTATATTATTTACAAGCATGCAAAAGGAGACTTTAACATTCGTGAGATATTTGCAAGAACAGTATTCAAACTCTCCCAACAAGGCTAAAAAAGGAACATTCGCTAAATGTTAGGATTGTCTGAAGAAGAGCAGCCCTCTGCAGTTCCACAAGAACTGGGACGGCCTGGAAGATGCACCTACTGCAACAGAAAAATCAAGACTAGATGCTGTGTATGCCAGTGACATATCTACAAAGAACACTCGGCAGTGACATGTGTTCGGTGCAGTACGGAAAGTCAAGAATCCAGTGATGACGCAGGATGAACATCAGTTGTTTAACATCCGATTTTTGTAGTGTCAAAATACCTTTGAACATTATTTACAAGTTCGTGCAAAATTATTTACTAGTTTTGTAACATTAAAAATAGTATTTGCTTAATTTGTGTTATTTTTCATGACCCACTCTAAAAGACCGTGCACGCCTCCTCACAGGATTATTTTTATGCATCCTGTTCAGGGTTAATGACATGGTACTGTGTGATTATAATGTATTTTTCACCCCAAGTTTCTTAAATGTAAACAACTTTACATTAATATGAATACAAAATTTGTGAGTGAATTATTTTCATTAGTTAGAATTGCATTTATGGTTTTTGTGACATATGCACTCAACTACTGGCAGGAAAATTAAATCTGATTCCACAGTCAACAATGCAGCCTTTTGTTGTGACTTGAATGGGCTATAAATCAGTGACACAACTATAATAACAAACTAAACAAGAAAGAGGGTTCATTGTTGGATGCGCTTGAGAATGGTTGGCTGTTGAGAGAGCTCTTGCATTATTGTAGTGATAAAGTAGTGAAAACCTATTGAAATAGCTTAATTTTGTGTATATCTGATTCATTTAGTGCTGTTTATATAGTGATTGTTTAGTGCTTGTTGGTAGAAATTGGGAGTAGTAATAATTATTTAAATTTTGTAACAAGTAATTCAGTTGGTCTTCAGTAAATTACGTTTTCTAGGTTAAGTAGGCTAGCTATTATAGGTGCACCTTGTTTCGAATTTAGGTTTAGGTAATACTTTAGGTAACAATATTAACTTAAAAAATATTTGTAAATATCTCTAGGTTCGTTGGTTGTACTTACAAAGGCAGATTATCATAAGGAATAGTATCGTAACTTCTGCAGTAACTTCTCCGGTATTTCATATAGATATACGTTCAAACTATCACGAAGGTAATAATTTACTACATTAAAAAACACGATACGCCTGTAAACTTCCATTTAAAGAGAAGTTAAAGAGATTACACGGTAATAGTTAACAGTCGTATTGTTATTGATTATTGTCGCTCCTCATATTCAAATATTGCATTGTTGGCTACAGTCGTGAACAAAGGGTGTAGTGTAGTCAAGTAACTATAAATAAAAATCAGCTGACCTTGTATTCCATTCATTTGTACTTCTGAGTAGGTAGTTAGTATCCGTAATTTATATTTCGCTCCCTCGATCTTTCAGTATTTATGAGCGGTTAGCTAATAATAATAAAGTTCATATATCCCAGTAATTGCAGTTCAAGTCCCTGGAGTAGTAGTAGTAGTAGTAGTTTTGATAGAAATATTTGAGAAATTATTGTAGACAACCTCGTATTTTTCAGTAGGCCTAATTAAGGACACTTTTTTTTTTCTCCGTCCCGTGGAGTAGGGAAAATAATAGTAATCCACCAGCTGTTATAATCACATAACCACATTTCAGTAGAATTGTAGTGAAGATAAGGTATAATATATTAGATAGTATCTTGCCAGTTATATTCGTGTTTTTCTTCGTGTACGGCAATCCTTTTGATACTTAAGCATTTAACCAAACACAGTGTAGTGTAGTGTAGATACATTGTAGTATAGATACAGTACATTTAGGTAGTGCCGTATCTTGCCTGCTATATTCGTGTGTTATCTTTCGTGTATATCTATTAGACCGTAATACTAATAATAATTTGTCTAAGCATTTAGCTTCGTTGGTAATCTTTGAGTACAGTAGTTCTTGCAAATTTCATTTCTGTTGTGCTTAGTAGTGACATACGGTACGGTACCGGTATCGTAATTAGGATACGTCTGAAAGTAGTTTAAAAATTACTGTAGTGTACTGTACAGTAGTATACGAGTAATATCCTATTAGAATTTAGTGTGCTTATTTTATTATTGTAAAATATTTGTGTAGTACTGGTGTAGTAGAGGTATCCGTAGAAACTCTTACTAAAATATTGGTGAAATTAGGATAGGCTTAATTGCAGTTTGGAATTGTGTAGTTCTTGTGTATTACTTTCGATATTCAGTAATAAACAGCAGCTTTTATCCTGTTAGGGGTTGTAGGATTAAAAAAAATAGAGCACGACTAAGTAGTATTGTAGTGTAGTCGTATATTAATTACCTTATTGTTGTGTACTATCCCAGACAATATATCCCTCCGTTCATTTATTTTTTTGCAAATAAGTTATTTTATCTTTTAATTTAAAAATTTTCCCCCGTAAAGAATGGCTAAGGAGCACTAGTGTACTTATTGTGGGTGTGGTGAGGCATTGAGGGGTATGAGGGAGGAGTTGGAAAGTTTGAGGGAGATAATTAGGATTCTCACAGAAGACAGGAAGGAAGATAGGACTCCCTCAAACAATGTACAGGTTACAGTAGGTGTACAAGAGGGAGGGGAAGGAAAGGGAGGAGTTGTAGAAGACAGGTGGTCTAATGTTCTAAGGGGAAGGAGATTGCAGGCCAAGGGCTCTATTCAGGATCAGAATTCAGGACAGGTGTCTGTGCGAAATCGGTACGAGTCACTCCAGGTAGAACAACAGAGGGAAGATGAGGGACAGGGAACTGTTTCTGAGATGCGTGGAAGCAGGAGGAAGGGAAAAGGTAGGAAAGGGAAATGTAGAGTAGAGGATAGGAAAAGACAGGTGGAACAGGGTCATGGGAAGGAGAAAAGGGAGGAGGAAGTAGCTTCTGCAGCTATCAGGAAAGATAGGGCTGACCAGGAGGGGATCAAATGAGGTGGGTAGGGTTGAGGCTCTGGTCATGGGGGATTCCATCGTTAGACACGTGGGGAAAGTGTGTGGAGGAAAGGGAACCAGGGTAGAGGCAGATGTTGAGGAAAGTAGAAGAGAGGGAGGAGGGGAAGGAGAAGGTGGTAGTGTTTCACATTGGTACCAACAACGTAAGACAAGCTGATATAAGTACCAACATAGTTGGAGATGTGTGGGATCTGGTAAATGCAGCACGGGTGAAGTTTAAGAAAGCGGAGATTGTTATTAGTGGAATACTGTGTAGGAGGGATACTGACTGGAGGGTGATTGGGGATTTAAATGAGACTATGGAGTGGGTATGTGGGAAACTGGGAGTGAAATTTCTAGATCCTAATGGGTGGGTAGGAGATAGGGATCTGCGCTCGGATGGCCTTCATTTAAACCGCAGTGGTACGTATAAGTTAGGAAATTTGTTTGGAAGGGTAATAGGGAGGTACATTCAGGGAAACGGGATGGCCTAGGGAGCGGTGATAAGGGAACAGGGAACTGGAAATCAAGTAGGGATGACATAAAATTGTTAGTGTTGAACTGTAGAAGTATTGTAAAGAAAGGAATAGAATTAAGTCATTTATATTTACCAGATATTGTAATAGGAGTTGAATCATGGCTGAGAAATGATATAATGGATGCAGAAATTTTCTCACGGCACTGGAGTGTGTATCGTAGAGATAGGGTAGGAAAGGTGCGAGGGGGAGTATTCATTCTGGTGAAAGAAGAATTTGTAAGCTACGAAAAAGTTAAAGATGAGACACATGAAATTCTAGGTGTAAGGCTCATTTCTAAAGATAATAGGCAACTTGATATATTTGGAGTGTACAGATCGGGAAAGGGTAGCACTGATGCGGATTCGGAATTATTTGATAGGATAGTCAGCTATGTGGGAAACGACATGGAAAGAAATGTGATTGTAGCGGGAGATCTGAATTTGCCAGATGTAAATTGGGAAGGAAATGCGAACGACAGGAAGCATGACCAACAAATGGCAAATAAGTTAATATGGGAAGGACAGCTGATTCAGAAAGTGATGGAACCAACCAGAGGGAAAAATATTTTGGATGTGGTGCTGATAAAACCAGATGAGCTCTATAGGGAAACTGAAGTAATAGATGGTATTAGTGATCATGAAGCTGTTTTTGTGGTAGTTAAAAATAAATGTGATAGAAAGGAAGGTCTTAAAAGTAGGACTGTTAGGCAGTACCATATGGCTGATAAAGCAGGTATGAGGCAGTTTCTAAAAAGTAACTATGATCGGTGGAAAACGGTAAATAAAAATGTTAACAGACTCTGGGATGGGTTTAAAGAAATTGTTGAGGAATGCGAAAACAGGTTTGTACCTTTAAGGGTGGTAAGGAATGGTAAAGACCCACCTTATTATAACAGAGAAATAAAGAGACTAAGAAGGAGGTGCAGACTGGAAAGAAATAGAGTTAGAAATGGCTGTGGAAGTAAGGAGAAATTGAAGGAACTTACTAGAAAATTGAATCTAGCAAAGAAGGCAGCTAAGGATAACATGATGGCAAGCATTATTGGCAGTCATACAAATTTTAGTGAAAAATGGAAGGGTATGTATAGGTATTTTAAGGCAGAAACAAGTTCCAAGAAGGACATTCCAGGAATAATTAATGAACAAGGGGAGTGTGTATGTGAGGATCTTCAAAAGGCAGAAGTATTCAGTCAGCAGTATGTAAAGATTGTTGGTTACAAGGATAATGTCGAGATAGAGGAAGAGACTAAGGCCAAAGAAGTAATAAAATTTACATATGATAACAATGACATTTACAATAAGATACAAAAGTTGAAAACTAGAAAAGCGGCTGGAATTGATCAGATTTCTGGGGATATACTAAAGACAATGGGTTGGGATATAGTACCATATTTGAAGTACTTATTTGATTATTGTTTGGCCGAAGGAGTTATACCAGATGAATGGAGAGTTGCTATAGTAGCCCCTGTGTATAAAGGAAAGGGTGATAGACATAAAGCTGAAAATTACAGGCCAGTAAGTTTGACATGCATTGTATGTAAGCTTTGGGAAGGCATTCTTTATGATTATATTAGACATGTTTGTGAAATTAATAACTGGTTCGATAGAAGGCAATTCGGTTTAGGTGAAGCTTTGTCTGATCCTGTAATAGTTGAGAGGGGAGTTCCTCAGGGCAGTGTTATCGGACCTTTATGTTTTCTTATATATATAAATGATATGAGTAAAGGAGTGGAATCGGTGGTAAGGCTTTTTGAGGATGATATTATTCTCTATAGAGTGATAAATAAGTTACAAGATTGTGAGCAACTGCAACGTGACCTCGAAAATATTGTGAGATGGACAGCAGATTGCCAGATTGCTACTCTTCAACGTCCGTTTTCTACCGGATATACTCGCAAGACGAAAATTTGTAAGAGACATTTTTTTATTACTGGCATGTGAGGAGTCGCGCTGCGAAGCCCAAGTGCACGAATTACGCTTCACCCTGTATATTGAACTCCCCTTGTATATCACGTACCAAGGACAAAAACATCTTACAGCTGGAAGAAGAAGCAAACATAAACAAGCGTATTATCATTGTTTAAAAAGTTTTTAAAAATTTTAAGGCTGATTTAATGTTTTTTGTCTGCTTTGTTTTTTGTATATTTTTTGTACGTTTTTGGCTGAAGATGTCTCCAGAAAGAGACTAAATGTGTCTTAAGATAGAAGAGTATTTTAAGTGTTAGTTATATGTAAATATAAGATAATAAATCTCTAAATCAAAGTTGGTATCGAATAAGATGGAGCCAGAATAATTTCCTTTCATGATTATTGTACGCCTTGTTTGTTCCTTTGTAAAAGAAGTTTTTTATATTATATTTTAAATACAGTCAGACACAACATGGCCTGAGTCTCACTTTGTAAGACAGGAAACATACAAATACTCCTGAATAGTTTTTTGTCCTGGATAAATGCTGATAGTGTAACAGGATTGTTATTATAATTCCACAGCTGCCAGCTGTCTCACGACTCCAAGTTGCGGTGCGACATCGTTGACCTCTACTACACTCTGTACGGTCTGCGACGACCTCTGTGTATTCCCATCCCCGAGTTGCAGGCCATTCTCATGATGAAGCCAGAGCGCCACCTTAGTCCAGCCCCAGAGAGAGAGGTAAGTACCACTACCTATACGAGGTGCAACCCAGAATATGAGTAACTGTTTTGTAGACAGCAGGAATATTTTTTTCATGGATCGTCGTATTGTAGAGGCGTGAAACAGGCAAATTTTAAATCGGTTCTCTTCAATATTATGATGCCAATTTTAATTTAATGGTTATTAAACTCACAAAAATAAAGAATAATTGTGCAGCTTGATGCAAGTGTAATGGACTAGTATAACTTGGAAGCAATTCTCTAACCCATGGGTAATTAATGAAATTATCGAGCTTGAATATTATTATTATTATTATTATTATTATTATTATTATATGGACTTTATTTGGTATAAATCGTGGTCGTAACAAAATATGTGAGGTTATGTCACGACATGTCTGCTGTATGTATATTAATATGAGTTTATTTAATGTTGTTGTTGTTTGAGTCATCAGTCCATAGACTGGTTTGATGCAGCTCTCCATGCCACCCTATCCTGTGCTAACCTTTTCATTTCTACGTAACTATTGCATCCTACATCTGCTCTAATCTGTTTGTCATATTCATACCTTGGTCTACCCCTACCGTTCTTGCCACCTACACTTCCTTCAAAAACCAACTGAACAAGTCCTGGATGTCTTAAGATGTGTCCTATCATTCTATCTCTTCTTCTCGTCAAATTTAGCCAAATCGATCTCCTCTCACCAATTCGATTCAGTATCTCTTCATTCGTGATTCGATCTATCCATCTCACCTTCAGCATTCTTCTATAACACCACATTTCAAAAGCTTCTATTCTCTTTCTTTCTGAGCTAGTTATCGTCCATGTTTCACTTCCATACAATGCCATGCTCCACACAAAAGTCTTCAAAAACATTTTTCTAATTCCGATATCAATGTTTGAAGTGAGCAAATTTCTTTTCTTAAGAAAGCTCTTCCTTGCTTGTGCTAGTCTGCATTTTATGTCCTCCTTACTTCTGCCATCGTTAATTATTTTACTACCCAAGTAACAATATTCATCTACTTCCTTTAAGACTTCGTTTCCTAATCTAATATTTCCTATATCACCTGCCTTCGTTCGACTGCACTCCATTACTTTTGTTTTGGACTTATTTATTTTCATCTTGTACTCCTTACCTAAGACTTCATCCATACCATTCAGCAACTTCTCGAGATCTTCTGCAGTCTCAGATAAAATAACAATATCATCGGCAAATCTCAAGGTTTTGATTTCCTCTCCTTGGACTGTGATTCCCTTTCCAAATTTCTCTTTGATTTCCTTTACTGCCTGTTCTATGTAAACATTGAAAAGGAGAGGGGACAAACTGCAGCCTTGCCTCACTCCTTTCTGGATTGCTGCTTCTTTTTCAAAGCCCTCGATTCTTATCACTGCAGACTGATTTTTATACAGGTTGTAGATAATTCTTCGTTCTCGGTATCTGATCCCTATCATCTTCAGAATCATAAATAGCCTGGTCCAATCAACATTATCGAATGCCTTTTCTAGATCTACGAATGCCATGTACGTGGGCTTGTCCTTCTTGATTCGATCCTCTAAGATCAGACGTAAAGTCAGGATTGCTTCACGTGTTCCTACATTTCTTCTGAAGCCAAACTGATCTTCCATTCTTCTGTAAATAATACGTGTTAAAATTTTGCAGGCATGAGATACTAAACTAATAGTGCGGTAGTTTTCACACCTGTCAGCACCGGCTTTCTTGGGAATAGGTATAACAACATTCTGCCGAAAATCGGATGGGACTTCTCCTGTCTCATACATCTTGCACACTAAATGAAATAACCTTACCATGCTGGTTTCTCCTAAGGCAGTCAGTAATTCAGAGGGAATATCATCAATTCCAGGTGCCTTGTTCCTATTTAGGTCACTCACAGCTCTGTCAAACTCTGACCTCAAAATTGGGTCTCCCATTTCATCAGCATCAACAGCCTCTTCATGTTCCAGAACGAAATTATCTACATCGTTACCTTGATACAACTGTTGGATATGCTCCTGCCATCGTTCTGCTTTGTCTTCTTTCCCTAGAAGTGGCTTTCCATCTGAGCTCTTAATATTCATGCACCTAGATTTCCTTTCTCCAAAGGTTTCCTTGATTTTCCTGTATGCAGCATCTACCTTTCCCAGGACCATACAGCCTTCGACATCCTTGCACTTCTCCTTCAGCCATTCTTCCTTAGCTACCTTGCACTTTCTATCCACTTGATTCTTTAATCGCCTGTATTCTTTTCTGCCCTCTTCATTTCTAGCATTCTTGTATTTTCGTCGTTCATCAATCAGGTCTAGTATCTCCTGAGTTATCCACTGATTCTTAGTTGATCTTTTCTTCCTTCCTAACATTTCTTCAGCAGCCCTACTGACTTCATTTTTCATGACTCTCCACTCTTCCTCTACTGTGTTTCTTTCGGCCTTTTCATTTAGTCCTTGTGCAACATGTTCCTTGAAACGATCCATCACACTCTTTTCTTTCAACTTGTCTAGATCCCATCTTTTTGCATTCTTTCCTTTCTTCAATTTCTTCAATTTCAGATGGCATTTCATGACCAACAAGTTGTGGTCAGAGTCCACGTCTGCTCCTGGGAAAGTTTTGCAATCCAACACCTGGTTTCTGAATCTCTGCCTAATCATAATGAAGTCTATTTGATACCTTCCAGTGTCTCCAGGTCTCGTCCACGTATACAGCCGTCGTTTGTGGTGTTTGAACCAAGTATTGGCGAGGACTAAATTATGGTCAGTGCAGAATTCAACCAGCCGACTTCCTCTTTCGTTCCTTTGTCCCAATCCAAATTCTCCTACTGTGCTACCTTCTCTTCCTTGGCCTACCACTGCGTTCCAGTCTCCCATCACAATTAGATTCTCGTCACCTTTGACATATTGTATTAAATCTTCTATCTCCTCATATATTCTTTCAATTTCTTCATCATCCGCTGAACTAGTAGGCATATAGACCTGCACTATTGTGGTGGGCATTGGTTTGGTGTCTATCTTGGCGACAATAATTCTTTCACTATGCTGGTCATAGTAGCTTATCCGCTGCCCTATTTTCTTATTCATTATTAAACCAACTCCTGCATTACCCCTGTTTGATTTCGTGTTGATAATTCGGTAGTCGCCTGACCAAAAATCCTGTTCTTCCTGCCAACGTACTTCACTTATACCAACTACATCTAACTTTAGCCTATCCATCTCCCTTTTCAGATTCTCTAACCTACCACAACGATTCAAACTCCTAACATTCCACGCTCCGACTCGCAGAATGTCAGTATCCATCTTCCTGATGATCGCCCCCTCTCGTGTAGTCCCCACCCGGAGATCCGAATGGGGGACTAGTTTACCTCCGGAATATTTTACCCGGGAGGAAGCCATCATCAGTACATCTTTCATACAGAGAGAGCTGCATGTCCTCGGGAGGTGGTTACGGCTGTAGTTTCCCGTTGCTTTCAGCCGTGTAGCAGTATCAACACAGCTAAGCCATGTTGAGTATTATTACAAGGCCGTATCAGTCAATCATCTAGACTGCCGCCCTTGCAACAACCGAAAGGCTGCTACCCCCCTTTCGATGAACCATTCGTTAGTCTGGTCTCTCAACAGATACCCATCCGATATGGTTGCACCTGCGGCTCGGCTATCTGCATCATTGGGACACGCAAGCCTCCCCACCGTGGCAAGGTCACATGGTTCGCAGAGGAGGTTATTTAATGTAAGGACACGTAATTAATAGTATATAGTTTATTATTACCTGTAAATATGATGTATAAATCCAGCATAATGTTGTACAACACACGGTAATAGTCCAGAACAAAGCATCTTGTCACTAGAATTGTATAGAAAATTCCTTTCATTGTAAATAGGCTATCGGAGAGACTAGAAATTAGAAGAAAACATGTTGTGTCATATTCTTCTAGAAGCCTGGCCAGGCAGTGTATATAAAGAGGCAGTCTTGGGAGTTGGAGTTGAGTTGTTTAGCGAGATTTGTAGTGGAAGTCGTTAGCCAAGTGTGTGAACCCATGTTGTGATTCTGTTGTGTTGGTAATCGGTTGACATGCTAATGGAGCCGTCTTCTTCTTCTTCTTCTTCTTCTTCTTCTTCTTCTTCTTCTTTTTCTTCTTCTCCTTCATAGCAGTGTTTTGTCCAAGACGGCAGTTTAATTAGTGTGTGTGTGTATAATTTGTAAATAAATCAGTGTGCACAATTGACAGCAGCTCCTGTGTGTGTCTTTGTGGTTACAAGCTGCAAGAATGTTCGCATAAGTAAAGCCAATGTTTGGTGTGATGACGAAAATAGTTTAAAGTGCGTACTGTACAAGAAAGGCATTCATATAATTTCACAAAGCACTTTTTAAGCCTGATTTGTTTTTTATTTTTAAGGAAAAAGTGGGGGTCGTCTTGCATTCAGGGTCCTCTTGGATTAGAAGAAATACATTAAATTGTAACAAAAATAAAAATTTAGTGCTAAAATACCGTATTTACGCGAATAATACCCGCACATTTTTTTCAAAATCAGCCTTCCTAAATGTAGGGTGCGGGATTATTCGGTGGCGGGTATTATTCGCGTAAATACGGGCGTAAATACCCATATTTACGCGAATAATACCCGCACATTTAAAAAAAAAATTGAGGCAGGAAATTGGGATGCGGTTTTATGTGTCAAAGCTGGCATTTCTTTTTTTTTTCAAAGTAAGCTTACCTAAAGTTAGGGTGTGGTGATTATTAGGTGGCGGGGATTATTCGTGTAAATACGGTATATTCTTCCTAATGACGGTTTTGTCAGGATATAATTCCTTAAATATTGCTGCGTCCATTCTTGAAATTAATGTTGGACCAAACACAGTTAAAAGTTAATGTAATGTAGCATCAATATGATATCGAAGAAAATCAGAAGATTATGAATGCAGTAGCTGATGTACCCGTGCTTCGCTATGGAGGTAGTGTACACGTTGTGTGCAAGATTTCATTAAATTGCATAGCTTACGTTACTTTAGAAACACGATGAGGAAGTCGCCAAACGTCTTTTCTCATATGAAGACTGGGTTTGGGAATTTCCATTGTAATGGTAGACCCGCTTGCCTACCATCAGTCACAATCAGGTTGGGGAGTTTTCATAATAATGGCAGACACTCACTCTCCATCTGCCTTTTTACATCCTCAGAAAGACTGTCTTAGAAGTTTTCCCAACTGAAATGAATATAGGTCATTACAATGACTTCAGTAGGAATGCCGCAATTAAAAGCAATGCTTTCATATGAAATGCTCGATCAAATGAAAGAGCACACATTTTCTCACTTTTAACAAACAGTACTAAGCTGCCGATCTGACAGTCCACACTTCCAGAGCTGGAATGACCAAGCCGCCGACAGCTGTGATCCGTGAACACTCTTCGTCTTCTTTCTGCGGGTGTTAAAAATTAAATATTTGAAAAGGAGGTTCAACCTATTCAATACTTAAAAGAAAGAAATGCAGTAATCACATTCCTATTTAAATGGGACCGGTTTCGACCTTAGTCCAGGTCATCATCAGCCGTAAAAACATGTACAATGTTTATGAATATTGGAGGTCAGTTTCACACTCTGATAGGCACAAAGACACGACACCACATTCTGTCATGCACAAAGTCACAACACTATCAACTAATATACGAAGATCAAAAATAATTTGAAGTCGCAGACGAATAGATTTGTGGTAGAAAGCCGCCATCTCCTGGTGATCAGCGCGGCACATTCAAGGTCATGCGCAGCGGTCGGACGCCAAAGTAGAGTGGAGAATGTTTTGAAGGTCCAGAATTTGTCACGGTTGCGGGAAGTTAAGTACGTATATAAAAATATACGACGCAAATCAGAATAATTGAATAAGTACTTGTACTCCTGCTAAGTTCTTGGAAAACAGTTGACTTGAAAAAACAATTGTAGAGAGAAGAAAAAAATGTAGTAAAAAGCGCAATATCGGAAAACAAATGAAAACTTATATGCACAGTGCGTTATTTTTTAAATGAAAAATTTTTAGGTTATGATTGAAGTAGTCGAAGTTGGCGCAAGACAAGAGTTAAAATTTGAAAGAGGAAAACCGAAATGAAGGTCGTGGTTTTTTTTTTTTAATTTTATTTTTTTTAAATAGAGAAGGAAGAATAAATTAAACGAGGAAGAGTGATAGTGAAATAAGAGAAAGAATAAAAGAAATTGAAGTTAGATGGTAATGAGGAGCCGGGCTGAGTGGCTCAGACGGTTAAGGCGCTGGCCTTCTGACCCCAACTTGGCAGGTTCGATCCTGGCTCAGTCCGGTGGTATTTGAAGGTGCTCAAATACGTCAGCCTCGTGTCGGTAGATTTACTGGCACGTAAAAGAACTCCTGCGGGACTAAATTCCGGCACCTCGGCGTCTCCGAAGACCGAAAAAGTAGTTAGTGGGACGTAAAGCAAATAGCATTATTATTATTATGTAATGAGGAAGGATAAGATAGGGAAATGAAGGAGGGGTAGGTTAGGGTGGGTTAGGAGGGTGGGTTATTGGAGGTAGAAAATGTGGGTGGGAACTATGTAAGGCATGGAAAATAGAATTGGGGTTTTGGAATTTGGAATTTTTGAGAAGAAGAATTAGGAAGTCAAAAAGGATATTGGGTTTTTCAGAAATGTCGTTTAAATTGAAATTAGGGTTGAAGTACTGGTCAAGGTGGATAAAGCAATTTTCAGTAATGTTTAAGAGGGGGCCTTTGTTAATGATTTTAAGTATATTTATGTCATTGTCAATACTGGTGAAACTATGTTTGGAGTCTTGTATGTGCTGTCCTATGGCAGAGAATCTGTTGTATTTAATGGCGTTGACATGTTCAGAGTACCTGATATTGAAGTTGCGGCCAGTTTGTCCGACGTAGGAGGAATTGCAGTTGTTGCATTTAAATCTGTATACACCAGATTTAGAAAAAGCATTAGACTTATTTAGAGATTTAGAGTTGTGTAAGATATCAAGACTTCTATTGTTAGTTCTAAAAGAAATTTTCATATTATGTTTTTAAAAAATATTAGTTATTTTATAAGCATCCTGAGTGAAAGTGAAGGTGGAAAAAGCAGTTGGTTTAATTGTGTCTTTAGATAAAGTGGTTTTTGGACGGTGTTTGAATTTGTTGATGATGCGGTTAATGAAGGAGTTGTTAAAGCCATTAAATTTAGCAATGTTGCGGATGGTGTTTAATTCATTATTTAAATCTTTTTTGGACATAGGGGTGTTGAAAGCATGAAAAATTAAGCTGTTATAAGTAGCACGTTTATGAGCTTGGGGGTGCGAAGAATCTTGTCTTATTGTAGTTGCTGTTTGGGTTGGTTTTCTGAAAATTTTGTAAGATAAGAAGAAGGATGTCTAGTAATAGTTAGGTCTAGAAAATTAAGAGTTTGGTTGTGTTCTGATTCGAGGGTGAATTTAATGTTAGAGTCTAAGTTGTTGAGATGAAGAAGTGTAGAGGCTGCGTTGGTTGATTCCTCATTTAATATTACTAATGTGTCATCGACATATCTCGCCCAAAAGAGGATGTTGGAGAAATTATTATTATTATTAATTCTTGTGTTTTCTAAAAAGTCGAGGTAAATTTCAGCAAGAATGCCAGAAGCAGGTGAGCCCATAGCCAAGCCATCTTGTTGATAAATGGTGTTGTCAAAGGTAAAATAATTATTGTTGAGAACTAATTTTAAAATAGACATGAAGTCTTGAATTTCAAGTTTACTTAGGTTACTGAATTTGTTTAGGTTGTTGTTTGTAATGGGGAATAATTTTGGAATTGGAATACTAGGGTACATGTTGACAATGTCAAAAGAATGGAGAGAAAAATTTGGTTGGATTTCAAAATTCTTTAATTTGTTGATTAGATCAGAAGTGTTTTTGATAGATTTGTTGGATAAAAATCGGATAGTGGAGAGTCCCAGGCTAAAAACTATGCCCTTTTACTAATCTGTATCCTAGGAGTATCCAATGAGTTGGAAAATCTCAGTTCACTACTTTCTTCTTCTGTTCTGTGTAGGATCTATCTTTTCTCACTTAGTTTTACCCCAGTCTCCTGGAAATGACAAACTTTTTGATGAGTTGTCTAAATCGATTTCTGTCCACGATATAATCTACCATAACCCCATTTTAGTCATCACTTAGTGTTTCCCCAGTCTCTTGGAAATGACAAACTTTTTGATGAGTTGTCTAAATCAATTTCTGTCCACGATATAATCTATCATAACCCCATTTTAGTCAAGTCCAACTTCACTTCTCGAAACCATTTCGCCTCTGTCTTTCTCTTCCTGAAGAATTCAAAGGTTCTCTTCGTCAGTCTGATATTTTCCATCTTCGACAAGTGTCCATAGAACTGTAACCTTCTCTTTCTTATCAGTTCAACCACTCCTTCTGTTTGTTGATACAATTCTTTGTTAGATTTGTGTCTCCTCTCCCCAATTTTTACATTTTGGCCCAGAATTTTTCTTCGCATTTTCCTTTCTCTCTTCCAGACATCTTCACGTCCACCTTTTCCAATCATATCCATTGTTTTCCGTATATACAGGCACTCAGGTTTAACCCCTTAAGATAGAATCTTTTTGCTGTCTGTGTTCCTCGTCAGTTAAAATGCCATTTCTATTTTTCTTGCCTGCTCCTTGTAATGTTCCTCCCAAATACGTAACCCTTTGCCATCCTCGAATATTTTCATAGATGTATTATGAAACATTTATTTACATACAGTATATACAACAACTTTGTACAGGTTCAAAATGCAAAAATATTGTACACAAAGACATAAGAAGACACAGATAGGTTTTTTTTCCCACATTTTCATCAGAATTTCTGAAGGGTGTGATACTTTTCGAAGTACAGTCCTGGGTGAAGTCCTGATTGCTTCTCACAGGATTTGCAGGAGTGAACCGTTTCTCGCCTCCCCAACGCAACTTTCCTATTGCTGCAAACGTTGCGGTCCTACTACTGTGACTTCCTTCCATGAACACCATATAGACCGCTTCTGATGTGGAGTGTTTCTCTGAATGTTTAGTTTCGTATATTCCTTAGTCTCATTTGTAATGGAGATTAGTAGCTGGTACGTAAAAAATAATTGCCAGTACTGTATTTCTGTAACAGGCCTATTGCCATGGCTTACAAATCCAGTTACTGACCTGACCTAAAAGGGAATTTAGGCAGGCCTACATCGCTTGTAGTCTACGATCTCCAAGCAGTATTAGAATTTTGTACATGCCGATGTGGTCCGGGTCACGGTAACACATTATCACCTCCCCCAACATTACACGCATTGCTGTCATTATTATTACCATCACTCAGATCATTTTCATCACTTTCATGGTCACTATCCGTAAATTCAGTCAAAATTGTCACCAATATTTCATCCTCTGGCAAGCCAGATGCCGTCATTTTCCCGCGATCGCTTTCCATTGAGCATATACATCACCAAGGAAACAGAGTAATATTGTCTTTGCATTCTAAAAGAAGTTTTCTGCAATTCGTTCTCACAGTGCCCAGAAGATCATTGCACTCATTGAATAATAAATAGAAGTTGTAATGTACTCCACAGAGTAGTTAAGCGACGCAAAACCGTGTGTCGACCAGAGCTCAACATAAGATTGTTAGCTCTGAACAGCATTTGTCGATCTGTTGTTGAAATGCGAGCGGAAAGAGTTAAAGCTCTTAATTCTCCTTATTTTTTGGTCTCCTAACTTCATCAACTGGGGGGCCACTTTATTATTGATTGTGAACGCAGTCTTCTCAAAAGAAATTTGAAGCCCATTCTTCTTTGTTATCATCTGAAGTTCTTCAGTCCTTTTCTTAGCTGTTGCTGTATCATTTGTGAGTATCACTGTATCATCAGCGAATGCCAAACAGTCTATATTTATACTCTCCTTACCTCTCCCAATCTTGAAAGTCTCTTTGTTAGTAATTCCCTTCGGCCATTCCCTGACAACATTTCCGGAACACAATTCCGTCTCCTAGATCTTGTGTATATTTATTTTTGAAAAAATAATCTTTACAAATGGGGCAGTTGAGTGCTCTAAAACTTGTATATGAATAGTTGCTGTCTGTCCATTTTATCTCTTATGTACAGATGAAACCCATCCTTCCACTCGTACCCTTCGTACCGGCGAGTGATCCAGACGAACCCATAGTCACTGGGGTGAAGAGGAAAGCAAGTTCTCCCCTACGAGAAACTGCAGAAGTGCTGACCGACGACAACCATCTGGGGCTGGTCACCGTCGAGATAGTAGCAGGAGACGAGGGAAATAAAGTTCGAGTCAAGGTAAATGTTGTGACTTTTTACTTTTTTGTATCCAGACATAATTTTTTTAAGGCGACTTGTTCATGAACATCATAGAAAATGCTACAATATTTTCCTATTTTCATGGTACTCATAATACTGAAGTTTAGAATGCACAAGGTTATAATTATTATGTTAATTTCACTATGCCTTTAGAAGTATTTTAAACCCATAAATGTTGTGTTTTCCCAAAAATTACTTTTGTTATAAATATTTTAATGAGTTTTTGTAACATTCAGTAAATTTTGTCACTTCATGGGTTGATACATGTATCTAATAAACTATTAAAGATAGAGAACTGAAATGTTCTACAGAACTTTCAGGCAGACATTACATTAATGTATACCATTTTCAGGGTTCTAGGTCAAGTAATTCCCATATTTAATTCGGACCAACAACTGAAAATGTTCAATATGATTTATTTTTAAATATAAAAATTCATACTATAGAATTCTCACACACTAGAAATGCAATAATGGTCTACTTTGAAGATCAGATTCTGGTGAACATGTATGATAAAATTCATTCCAGTTAAGTTGCTAGTTTTTGAGATACATGTCCCAACCCATGATGTGACAAAATGTATTGAATGTTATAAAAACTCATTAAAAATTTATATCAAAAGTAATTTATAGGAAAGCACTCTTTATGAGTATAAAATACTTCTAAAGGTAAAGTGAAAATATCATAATAATTATAATCTTGTGCATTCTAAACATCAGTAGCACTAGTACCGTGTATGCAACCACATATTTGAGCATTTTCTATCATGTTCACGTGCAAGTCCCATTAAGAGTCTTTCAGCCCATTGTCAGCCTGCTTCAACTGCTGGGTCGTTTCCCATCCACAAATCTTCAGCGGTACACTGGAATGGACAGGATGTGGTTCATATCTTGAACTTGGCCACATTCACGTAGGATGTCGTCTTTGTCCTTAAAACCCCATCTTGCCAGGTTGGTCGTTCTGTCCGAGGAGAAATAAACAAGAACAACGAGAATATTCTCAGAAGAGGTACGAGCTAGGGCGAGAGAAAAAAACCTCAAGAAATTGACGGGAGTTGTGTAATTGTAGAGCATAACTGAATGAAATGAGTACCAAAAAAAATATAAGAATGTTATTGGTTTTTATGCCTCATTAACTACTTTTTCATGGTTTTTGGAAACGCCAAAGTGCCGGAATGTAGTCCTGCAGGAATTAATGTACGTGCCAGTAAATCTACCGACACGAGGCTGACATATTTTGAGCACCTTCAAATCCTGCCAGACTGAGCTAGCATCAAACCTGCCAAGTTGGAGTCAAAAGGCTACCGCCTCAACCGTCTGAGCCACTCAGCCCAGCAGTACCAAAAAAGAACAATAGTAATGAATGTAGTATATTGCTGGAAAACAGTCATGTTTCATTGGCTAGAGTGAAGAAGGGGCTGGTTTAAGTTCACCACTTTGGTTTCTGCAATGCAGTACTTTCTGAAACTGTGAATTTCATCAAGTCAGTTTTTTGTTGTCCTTTACTATCTTGTGTTAAAATTTCACACGTAATAATGAGTTTGAAAAATGTGTTGCAATTAACACTTGCGTTAATCGTGTCAATGTCTAGCCTCTTTCTTTTGTTGCTCAGAAACAAATTCATGAGTGAGCATTAGTCCAGAGGAAACAAAGAGCAAATTGAGCGGCTCGGGAGTAGATAATGGTAAGCGACATGGGACGTTTAATAGCAACCACAAGTGAATCACAATGTTGACACGTTTGTGCAGTGTTCTCCCTAGAAATTTTCGTCAGCTGGGTGGCAGGAATAAATAGCTGGCTGGGGAATACTATGTAAAAAAATTAATATGATAAAATTTCAATTTATTCCCCTCAGGACATTAACAGTACCAGATAACTATACATTAACTACAAATTTGAACTACTTTAGTGTTATTATGACGAACAAGACATAACAGAGTATTTTGAACTTTAGTTTTCTACTGCTCGTTCATAATCATGTAACACCAGGCCTTACTACTCGGTTGCTATGGAGTGCCATACGGGTTTGCGACGTCATCCAAAATTGAGTGCTCGCATGCGATTCCACGCTAATCCTGGCACCACTCGCGCACACTACGTAATGTTCAAGCTAAACATTTAAACTCCAATGTAATTGATGCAGTTATGCTAACAATAATGAAGATTTGTCGTTTAAATAGTTTTACAATATCTATGTTTTTAATTTGGAAAACCGAATAACTCAAATGTGTATTAATATTAAGTACAGTAACTAGTGCATATCTAGGTTAAAACCGGCAGGGCAGTATGCCCATTAAAATAATCCTAGGGAGAACACCGTTGTGGTTGCTATAAAACATGCCATGTCCCTTCCCATTATTTATTCCACAGCCCCTCCATTCATCTACAGTCAAAAAGGCAGCCACACGCACGTTGTTTTCAACAAGCGTTTTAAAAGTTTGTACCTCGACTGTCATATCCTGACAGCAGAAAATTTTGATGTATAGTTATACGTACAACAGACATGTACATGGTAACGTTTCTAATATCCCATTGCAGGAACCAAAGACCGGTATTCATTTTCAATTTTGATCAAATCCAAGAGATTCACATGTCTTGAAAAGCTCATTCAGGACATAGCATTGCTTTTCAATCTCTCTTTGCTTGATATCTGAGCTCGCTATAAATGGGGCATAACCAAGGTGTTCATCAACAAATCGTCAGCATAGCAACGACATACATGTATTCTGATGAAGCTGACAGCCAACATATTGGCAGTCTGTGACACAGAACCTGCAGGCAACACTCACAACTTGTACTAGCCTATGACAATAATACTCCTGATCTTGTTATTCACTGTGTGTATGAAAGTGATGTAATGTTTCAAGTTTATTCCCCTTCTCTTCTCTTCTCTGGGACTGCAAAATACCACAGAAAGCGAAAACAATCATGTACCACACTTACCTTGTACCAATCCTCACGTACGGTTTAGAGACATGTACCCTACTAAACAAAGACTTCAGTAGAATCCAAGCAACTGAAATAAGATTCATTAGAACCATGAACCAAACTACCAGAAAGGACAAGATCAGAAATGAAGTGAATAGGAAAGTAGCTGGTATTGAGGTTCCTATTACAAGTGTCATAAAGAAACGGAGACTTCAGTGGTATGTGCACATAATGAGAATGAACAGGGAAAGACCTGCCAGAAAATATTTTGACCTTAATCTCATAGGAAGTAGACCACAGGGAAGAACAAGAAAATGCTGGATATAGACTGTAAGATCAGATGTGGAGGAGAAAGGATGCAAATGGGAGGATGTACTGGAACAGGAGATGTATGAAGACAGAAGGAGATGGCGAGCACTTGTACACCACACCTGGGAAACTGGAGTTGGGAAATGATGATGATGATGAGTTTATTCCCCACAAGGACATTAACAGTACCAGACAAGTAAACATTAACTGCAAATTAACTGGTTACTCAGGAAAGTTGCATCATCTTTTGACATTTTTTGTATCCATTTTGGTTTTTAAAAATAACATTTTTCTTTTGTTTTTAAAATTTGTTTGTTGAGTACATCTTCTTCTTTTTGATTTTGGCCATCTATGGACCATGAAAAGTAACACTGTGCATTCACCTTCACCTTACTTTTCTTGACTTCCAATAGTTCTCCATCCTTTCACTTTGCTATTTCCTCATCTCTTGTGTCCAAATGTTATTACCTTTCCTCTTCTCCTGGATACCCTTGACATTTTGTATCTGTTTTGTGAGAGTTGTTCTGTCTTGTACCGGGCAAGTTGGCCGCGCGGTTAGGGGCACGCAGCTGTGAGCGTGCACCCGGTAGATAGCGGGTTCCAACTCCACTATCGGCAGCCGTGAGGATGGTTTTTGGTGGTTTCCCATTTTCACACCAGGTAAATGCTGGAGCTGTACCTTAATTAAGGCCATACCGCTTCCTTCCAACTCCTAGCCCTTTCCTATTCCATCTGTGTCGGTGCGATGTAAAGCAAATTGTAAAAAAAAAACATTCTGTCTGTTATTCCAGTCTCAATCATATCTGGTTTTTTACTCCTTGGATCCACTGATTGCAATGTAAACTTATTTAAACACTCATTTTGTCAGTCTACTGTTATCCATCCTCATTATGTGACCAAAAATTATAATTCCCCTGTTTCTGATCATGTCTGATATCCTTTCATTTTCTTCATCTTTGTACAGATCTTTATTCCTCATATGCTTAAAAGCTCTCCTTCCTCTGTTTTCAATGATCCCCAAATTTTCTTATTTTCCTTTCCTTTTTTCTCTCTCTCTTTCCTTGAGAGATTCTTCTTATTGTAGGTATCTTTAGTCAGTTGGTGTGCTAGTTCCAGTTTTCTTGCTCTTGGTCTGTTTACTTCCTTATCGAGTCCATTATCTGAAATATTTCACCTAGGTATTTTAATGTATTAATCTTGTTGATTTTCCCATACAATGTTTTTAGCACTGTGGGTGAATCTCTAATATTGGTCATCAATTGGTCTTCTCAAAAGAGATCTGAATCCCAACTTTTCCTGCCATTTATTTAGAAAGTTGATTTGTTCTAAGGCAGTCTCTATACTTCCAGAGAAGATTGCTATGTCATCAGTAGGGCCCGGATATTTTAAAAATGCATATGCGCATATGCAAATGCATATTTTGAACGTTACTGCATATTTTGAGCGTTAGTGCATATACGGACATATTTATCTCTTATGTGTGCTCGATTATCTAAGATTTCTGAACGAAATGAAAAATTTAATGAACTTTGTATGTTGTACATCCTTTGGCAACATGAGAAGCCTTACCTGATCAAGGAAAAAGCTTTCAGTGTCGCAATACAAGCAGGTAGACGGATAATGACGCTTTTCACAATAGTTATTTCCTTCTTTCTGACATTACTCTTTCCTTCTCCTTACAGTAGCCTTCTGAGATTTGCTTGAACAAGTGCGTTTATCTCTTAACTTGCTCTTCGTCTGCTGCAGTGTTTCACCTGATTAAACTCTAAAAATGCTAAAATTTTTGCCAGAAGAATGTTGCGAGCAGTCAGTGCCAGTGTTCAAGTATTATCCATTCACGTCCGTCGACGTAGAACGATCATTTTCAGCGTATAAATTAATTCTGGCCGACAACAGAAAGTTACTGACTCCTGAAAACATTGAAACACTGTTGGAACTTACTGGCATGCATCATTTTGCAAGGAATTAAACATGTTTATCAATTTAACACTGAGTTGAAATTAAATAATGCGTCTGGTAATTGTATTTTATTTTATTTTTAGAGCATATTTTCATGCATATTTACAACATTTTTAGTGCATGTGAATCCGGGCCCTAGTCATCAGTAAGGGAAAACAGGTTACAATAACCCCTTTTTGCTTTGAACCTAATCTTGAATATAATTTAATTTTGTTTCCATGTAGTTTGTAAACAGAGGATAGTTGCTAAGACTGAGCGAGTAGTGGAGTGGTTTGAGTTATGTAGCTGTGAGCTTGCATCCTGGAGATTGTGGATTCAAACCCCCCACTGTTGGCTATACCTTAATTAAGGCTACGGCCGCTTCTTTTTCACTCCTAGCTATCCCATCACCGCCATAAGACCTATGTGTGTTGGTGCGATGTAAAGGAAACTAAAAAAGAAAATGTTGCCAAGTTGTACTTCCTCTTAAAACAACAAACACCAGAGAACTGCTCGTCACTTGCAGCAGATGCCCTAGCATTTTCTGAGATGCTATTTTTATGATCATTAATGAGCCAGTGTATTATATTTTGTTTCAGGAATCTGCTGCTGCTGCTGCTGCTGCTGCTGCTGCTGCTACTGCTGCTGCTGCTGCTGCTCCTCCTCATCCTTTGGCGGCAACTAGCATTGTTCCTGCGTCGACTACGACCACTCCGGTAATGGCACCTGTAGTGAAGCCTCCTTTACCTCTGCCAATAGTGCCCAAACAAGAACCACCACCCCACACCGTCGACGGAGAGGTGAAGAATGAATACTACTCCGACAACTCGGTCTCGCTCCCTGGGATCATGGGAATGGGTGGTCCCATTGGCTTTGAGCCCGGCATGTTCCGTCGAGAGTTTGAGAGTGAGAACAGTCACACGAAACATCATAAGTCTGATTCCTTGTCAAAGGTAAATGTTTTCTACAATTTGTGTTTAAGAACATACACAATTGAACCTTAGTGCCTATAGCACCCCCCACCCCCCTCCTCCTCCTCCACCCCAGTTTCAACTTCGAAAATATAATACATGAAAATTTTGCATATAGTAATATAGTTTAGGCTGGCATGACTTTAACCCTGACAGTAACACCATACGTTTTTCTGACGTGTTGTGCGAATGAATGCCATCTATTTCTCTTAAGGAGGGGAGAGTTATCCCCTCCACCACCTCGGTTCCTTGTTCATTCCATCTGGTAACTTTAATGTAACTTTAAATAATAGGCTTTGAGTGACACGTCTTCGAAACGTATGGTGTAACTAAAGCGATATTTATAAACGTGTTACTGTCAGGGTTAAAGCAGAAAAATAGTTTAAATCAACACACAAAATAGTTACGGTATTTAAATCTATACATTATTTACACACACAAAAAAAAAGTGATAATAGCACATTTAAACAGTTTTGTTTTAGCCCCTTCCGCATTACCACAGCTGACTGGTGACATGACTAGGCGCTGTGCCATGCAAACTTCAAGGTTGCACAGCGTTGCAATGTCATTATGCGGCAACTGCCTGAAATAGAAAATATTTGGCTCTAATACCTATTTTCCTTTCTTCACACTGCAGAAGAAATTAAGTGTTTTCTTTTCCCCCCGTTAATTTGTTTCTCTAGTTACGCCATTAACAAATCGTAAATGGTTGCACTTTATACAAATCACCTCCCTCACTCCCATTTTCTGCAGCTTATCCTAACACATTCAAGTTTAAAATGCCGTAAAACTTGTTCTCTTGCTCATTTTCACTCCGGCTTGTGTACAGGACCCTTCCTAATTACTCCCTACACACTGCCATGCAGGACGCTGAACTCAGAAGCTGGAAGGGCGTTAGGAAATCTAGGGTAGAGGGAGAGAGTAGCTAAGGCCAAGGCCAATGCACAGGTGCTGCAGAATCGTGGGTTTTTACCATTATCTGAAATTTACCACTCTGCCTGGTTCCTTAAAAGGCACAAAATTTTTATATAATTCACATGTGCAATATAACATTATTTTTAAGTATTCAAAAGTGCTTGTTATATTTTTGTAAAATTCTCATGTTAAAGGTAGAGCTTCCATGGCTGAGGCTGGCTTCCGTAGTTCAAATCCCGGTCACTCCATGTGAGATTTGTGCTGGACGAAGGGGAGGTGGGGCAGGTTTTTCTCTGGGTACTCCAGTTTTCCCTGTCATCTTTCATTCCAGCAACACTCTCCAACATAATTTTGTTTCATCTGTCAGTCATTAATCATTGCCCCAGAGGAGTGCGACAGGCTTCGGTAGCCAGCACAATTCCTGTTCTCACCGCTTGATGGGGGCTTCAGTCATTCCATTCCTGACCTGGTCAAATGACTGGAGACAGGCTGAGGATTTTAATTTTCATTCTCATATTAACACCTTCACGCCCGAATCCGAGTTAGCACGTGACCATGCTGTGGACCATATCCGAGTTAGCCCGGATAAGCGCAACCTTGAATTGGAGCCGTTCCTACGCAGCTGGGATCTATTTTGGTCACAAATATGTGCAAGAGAGATGAAGGTAATACCCTTATGAATGCTTCTACGCACCAGAAACCACATGGCCACGGCGATTTTCCCTTCCAATGCACTTTTTTGTTTGTTTTGTTTTTTTCTGAAGGTAGCCTAGCACTGGCCCAACTAGCTGCGTAGTTGGTTTGTGATTGCACAAACATGTGTATAATCACGTTCTGAAGTGTAACCATGGCGTATAGGGACAATGTAAGTTTTGACAAAATTGGCAACATCCTTTTCAATGAAGACTCAGGTGATGAACTGATTCCTGAACTAAGTGAAATTGAAAGTGACCATGATGACAGTGAAGACGATTATCATAGCCACGTAACAGAACCTGAATGTTCGCCTTTATATCGCCCCCCCCCCCCTTGCGATCCCATTTACTGCTAAACCAGGTATAAATATTGAAACAGAAAACACTAACGAGATGTCATTTGTAAATCTATTTCTCACAGCTGAATTTCTCGAATACCTATGCGAGCAAACAAATCTGTATGCCAGTCAGGTAATCAGTGCTGCGCTGCGCCCCTTCTCTAAATGCTCTCTTGCTCAAACATCGAGTCCGGTGACTGTTTCAGAAATGAGACAGTTCCTGGGTTTGATGCTCACTACTGGCATCATTAGTAAACCATTTTTCAGAATGTACTGGACAGAAGATCAAATTTTCTCCACTCCTATTTTCTCAAAGACAATGTCACAAAATTGCTTCGAAAGTATCCTCTCATTTCTCCACTTTAGTGACAGCAGCGAATATGAGCACAGCACTGACAGATTGTATAAAATCAGACCCATTTTACAGAAACTTTACGACAGATTTACAGAGCTTTATACCCCCAAACAGAAAATTGCTCTGGACGAAGGAATGCTAGCCTGGAGAGGGCGCCTAAGATTCCGCAAATACAACCCCGGTAAAATAATAAAATATGGGATTTTAGTGAGGATGGTTTGCGAGTCTAATCTCTTGAAGTTTCCACCATCAAATAAAGTCCTCAAGAAGGTGGAAAGTGTGCTTCAAAAATAAAAGTATTAGTGAAACACGCTATTTTTGTGGAAAGTGTGGTGTTCCCATTCACCCAGGAAAGTGTGACATTACCTACCACACCCTACAGAGATACTAGAGGACTTCATTAAGGTATGTGGAATATTTTGTTTCCATATCTTGTTTAGTTTAGAACTTATTGTGAAGAGAATTCGTTGTTGTTTGCTCTGCCACTAACAGCTGGAATAGCTGGGCCCGCCATTTAAATAGCCAGCTCAGATGATGGGTGTGAATGTGTTAAGGAACTGAAAATATACCCATGACGGGACGAAACATGTATTGCTTTTATAAAATAATGCATAATTGAAAAGTATAATACAAATTGTGTTGAATTGTGCAGGCCGCCTCATTTGATCATTTAGTAATTTGAAAGATATTTTGCCATTATTTCCCTCCCCACTGATTCCTTTCTTTTTTCTCTCTGATTATTTTTTCCCTTGATAAGAGTCATAAATTTGAATTTCTGGTGATGTGAGGCCATGCACTTATACAAGTATCATCAAGTACGAGAGCCTTTAACCTCCTGTATGTCCTACCTAGGCCTGGTTTTAGAGCTAAATATACTCTAACCCTGGGTTTGTTAACTTATATTTAATATTTTAACTCGTTCTTGTGGGTCACCGAGCTATTTTTGGCAGAGGGTTAAATAACACCGTATTAACCCTCGCCGGACTGTGACTGTAAATTAAAGGTTACGAACTGTTACGATCTCCGCTTACACTACGTTTATTCCCTACCTTGCATGCTGCTTTTTCTCCGATCACGTCGCCGCTGCTCCACGCATTCAACTACTCCGCTCACCTGTCGTCTGGCAACTCAATTCATCACATGACTCTGACGTCATCCTCTCCACGCTTCGCCTTCTCCGTTTGTGTGTGCGCTGGTGCTTACCTATTGGACACATGATAATGACGCTTCTGGAACATGCTGGCTTTCAGCCTCTTTACTTTTCTCGATCTTTCTGTACTGCTATATATTCCCACTCTGCTACTCCAAAAATTGAGTCTGGCTTCGTCTCGGAGTGGTGGAGCACCAAAATAACTGTGCTACGCTGTATAATGTCACTTCCATCTGGACTGTTATTTCTTCATGTAATTTGGTGAGCAAGACTTATCATTATGTTATTTGGACATTAAAAATTTTCTATTGGGCCATCTGCTACAGCTGAACTTTTCTTCTGCCGGCTTAAATTTGTATCTTCAAATCACATATGCAAGACTTTATTTCTGCAAAAAAAACATTCCAATCCCGAACTGCGCTACGGACAATGTAAAAATTGTAATCTCATCATCCGCCTCCTAGGACGTATGCTACTTTGTGTTATAAATATCATAATAACATATCCTGCAGCATAGACACACCCGGCAGAGATAATTCTTTCCCCAGTTCGATCCTTACCCTACTTCCCCTTTCCCTTCCTTTCGCATTTCTTTCTTTCAGGTTTCGCTCCTTTTTTTTAATTCCGCTTTTATATTCTTCATTGTACGCTTTGTATTTGGTCATAAGGTTTTTTGGATACATTTCTTATAATCTATATTGTAAATGTGGCACATTTTTCTTATCATCTCAGGTTTCCTCAATATAATTCACTATCTTTCAAACTCTTGTCTTCGATTTATTATCTTGTTGCAGAGTGTTTCATTATTTATTTGTTTATTGTTAAATATATCTTTTTTATAATGTTAATCTTTGGTTTTCTCTTGTTCCTATATTCTTTCATTTATTGGCCTAGCTCCTTCTTACTGTGCGTTTCCACCATTCTATTATTATTATTATTATTATTATTATTATTATTATTATTATTATTATTATCTGTGCCTCTTTTTCTACTACCTTTCTGCTCAAGCTATACATATTTACTAATTCTATACTATATTATATCATTATCGTATGTACACTACCACTACTGCCGTGCACTACAGTTGATTAACTATTGATAATCACACGCCACCAACAGAACACACTTCTTGTGCGATTCTTTTTTTTTTTTTTCTTCACGGTATTTTATTTTCTTCCACAGTTCCGTGGTAGCGTGAATAAGCATGAGAGCAATGATAAAAAGAAAGTGGAAGAGGTTCAGAAGAGAATCTGAAGCACAAATAAAACATTACTTGCGGAATTAGTCACTAAGTTTTGAATCATTATGGAATGCGAGGAGACTGATAGTGTGAGATTAAAAGGAAAAGAGGACACACAAAAATAAATTAGAGGGTAATTTATTAGAATTGCCCGCTTGACAGCATGTACTAGCAAACAACTTGAACAGATATAGGAAAATATTAATACTATAGCGGCAGACACCTGCCATTCTGCTCATGGTCTCCCACCATTACCGTGTATGAAACGACCCTTTAGAGTAAAATCTTAATGCAATTATTACCTGCAGTATACAAAAGAGAGGCTTGTTTTTGTCTGTTGTGTATTCTAAACTCTTGCAAAAATCATCAACGACTTTACTGACAACGGTTCTTGACAGTCTCTTTCAGAAATTGTTCCTTGGAAAGATTTTGAAAAGAGTTCCTCTGTCCATTTCTGTCAAGAACACCATTTAACATACCTTGGTAATGCAACTGTGCACCCAACGCATGATTACTTAAAGCAACCGTTTTGTTTTAAGGCTTGAATTAACAGTTCAACCCAGGTGAAATGAGGGGCTTAACTTAACTCCGATCTTAACCTACCTAACTAACCCTTTCTGATGAAACAGAAGGAGTTGTCAAATTCAGAATTAAAACTGTGTAACACATTGATGAAACCGGGCTCTAGGGTGATAAGTACCTTATGAAAAGATATTATTTCTGTTGACTCTTGTTGTTGTGTTTCAGCTGAAGAAAAAGAAGAAGGACAAGAAGAAACACAAACACAAGCATAAACATCGTCACGACCACAAGCACGGCAAGGAGAAGGAGAAGGACAACAAAGGGAGCAAGGAGAACAGTAAAGACAAGAAAGACTTTGGTCCGCTCAAGATTAAAGAGGACACGTTCAGCTCGGGGAGTTCCAGTCCCAGCCCGGGAGCCTCCATGTCACGAGAGTTCATGTTCTAGGTCTAGCCTTGTGATACGTTACATCACTTGTATATTTTATAAATAGCAATAATGTCTTCTTAGTCTTTGTCCAGTCGAGTGCTTAGTCATTGAACATCATAGAAAGGATAGAGAAAATGACAAGCATAAACATGAAAATGCGAAAGGACAAGGATCATCTGTACATCTTCTAATACAGCAGATGGGCTCCGTCCTCGTCAGTCTAACAAGATGTTCCAAAGGTACACCATTTTCGTCTTCTCTCAAAGGTTCAAAGTAGGACTTTTAACAAACAGGCAAGCTCCATTATTGGGAGAAATTACAAAAAGAAATTTTGAACTTCCTCCTTGCATGTTAGGAGACAAAAGATGGACATTTTCTGTGCTGCAAGTAGTTAATGAACAAAAATCACAGACACAGACAAAAATCCACCGTTCCAGTCCAAAATCCATAGTTTCAGTCCTTCAGGCAAGCAAATCGATGTTGAAAACATCCTAGGGATATAAGCTACGAATTTTAGGTAGATAAAATATACAGTAGAAGTCCGCTATAGCGAGTACGGCATATAACGAGAACTCCGCTATAGCAACAACTTTTTCCTGTCCCTTCAAAATTCCTATATTAAACTGTGTATCGTCCTTCGGTTACAGCGAGAGCCCTATCACTGACGCATCCGTTATTACGAGCGATTTTTTCCGTTACCGATATTTATGTACTCGATTACCTTCAGCATCGTTTCCTTGCTATGTGCACTAGCGAGTTCTCTCGTCGACATTCAAAGGCGATGTCGGAGTCGATTAGTAATACCCGTCGACTGCTGTTCCGTAAAGAAAATTTGAAATGAAAGGGAACATATTTTTATAATAAATGCATAAATAACGTGTCTTAACTCGTTAAAAATTAAGGCTGACTATACAACCGCTTAATTTTGAGGCTAAATACTGCAATTAAGTAAGAATGGGATACACCTCGCGATATGGCAGAGTGCTTAATTGATTTCAGAAGTTAGTTTATATTTTCTCGGAACTGTAAATAAATTATAAAAATTTATATCAAGAAGATTATCATTTCTCTACTGGCGCTTGAAGTGTGTTTTCATTATACATATAGTACGGTTAAGTTAGGATCGGTGACGCTGTTTGAATAAGAAAACTGAAACATTTGCAACAAAATGCGATCGATCATCTTCGGTACGGTATAGTTTTCTCACTTTGTGCATTTGCGAGCTCTCTTGTCGACATTGAAAGGCGATGTTGGAGTTGATTTGTAATACCTGTCGACTGCTGTTCTCTAAAGAAAATTCGAAATGAAAGAGGATAACACGTTTTCGTAATAAATGCGTAAATTACGTGGCAGGTAGCAGTTGTTAACACGTTAAAAATAACGGCTGAAGTAAACGATATCTCAATTTTAATGTTATATACGGAAATTAAGTAAGAATGTGATACACCTTAAGATATGGCAGAGTACATCACTGTTTTCAGAGGATATTTCATATCTTCTCGCGTCTAGTTAAATTTTGGAAAGGCTATTTACATGGAAATTTTTCGCAAGGAGGTTATCATTTCTCTACATGCGTTTCAAATTTGTTTTTATGCCACAGAAACCTCTGGAGTGATACCGTATTTCTCCGAATCCAAGACTTTTTCCTCCCTCAGTATCTTATACGAAAACTCAACGGTTGTCTTGCATTCGCGTCCTAATAGTAAGTTAATGGATATCACTGGCAACTACCACGGTAACCACGCTGCTTCTTTTCACACGCGCACGCACACACAAAACTCGTTGACAATAAACGACTGCCTCTTTACTATACAGTGCCTGTGTGTAACGTCACTGGATTTCACGAAATAGTGGAGAGAGAATGGCGTTCTATTAGCCTTTACAAAAACGTTTCTCAAATCTGCAGAATGGCATCAAAACATGCCAGCCCTCGAATTCTTAGAAAGGCCATGGCTACTCAGTGGCAGAGTTATAACGCGTCTATTGTACTTGACGCTTAGTAAAATTAAGTTTTAGATACAGCAGGAATATTTTCGTGATGGATAGTCGTACTGTAAAGATACGTGGAAAAAGCATTGCCGGCAAATTTTTAATGGGTCTCGTTGATATTATGATGCCAATTTTAAGTTAATGATTATTAAACACTTGGAAATGTACAATAATTGTGCAGCCGCAAGAAAATACGGCAAAGGCCTAACTAAAGCCAATATTTGGCGTTAGCGTGAAGACAAAGAGCTAAAAAAATGCATACTGTACAAAAAAATGCATTCAGTGGTCCGCAACAAGGACGCTTTAAAGAAGTCAGAGATGAAATTGTGAGGTATGTGCATGAAAAACGCAAGGGCAGAATGGCCATACCGTGGCGCAATAAATTCGTTCGTTGACTTTCAACGTCCGCGATTAGACCTATACATTGCTAGCTGCTGAATTTGGCCAAACCTGGCAAGCGAGACGTGCGTGTAGCGGTAGCCGGTTATATCTGATGCTGAGTAAAAGTAACAGTTTTATAGACAACAAGAATATTTTCCTGATGAATCGTCGTATTGTAGAGACACGTGGAATAGGTTCTGCCGGCAAATTTTCGACGGGTCTTTTTGGTATTATGATGCCAATTTTAAGTTAAGGGTCCTTAACCCCGGGAATAAAGAATAATTGTGCAGACGCAAAACAAATACAGTAATACGAAAGCCAATGTTCGGCGTCTAAAAATAGTCGAAAAATGCATAAGCCTACTGTATAACAAAGGCATTCATATGATTTTACAAAATACTTTTTGAGCCTGATTTAAATTTTTTGAGAGAAAAAGTGGGGTTCAACTTGGATTTAGAGATATACGGTACTATATTTTTTTCAGAACGAAATTAAACATACACCTTCACGTAGTATTGGATTTCTAAAAATAACAAACCATTGCACAGGTTGTGCAAAAGCAAATTTAGAGTAAACATCGACAACAGTAAGTAGATACTTATACCCCTTATTGCTAGAGGCATATGGAATCATTTGTACTAAGTCTGCTTGCCAGAGATCATCATTTCCGCGTGTAATAACGCGTCTGCTCCAGTTGTACTCGTGCTATGATATCTTACGTCTCAAACATTCCCATATATGCCTGCGTGGTTCATGGCCATATGCTTTCTCGATGTCCAGAAAGACTGCCAGCCTCGATGTCCTCTTAACTTACGGCACAATTGAGGAAATTGCTTAGTTTGATGTTTTTCATAGTATGGGGACACCTACTTTGTCTGCTAAGAAATGTTGCATTAAAACCTGATCCACGACAGCACTTCACTGGACACGAACAAAGACTACATTATTGCTACGACAATCTGTTAGAGTTGTGACTGTTTCCGTCACTGCCACTGGGTAGTCGCTCCTCCTAGCTGGTGACGGTACATTCAACGATGTCTCAATTCACTGAGGTGATTGGCTACTGTATTTTGTAACATATTGTACAGTTAATGTCTATAGTTGTTTATTTAAATATTTTCAAATTTAGATAGACCTCCTAAGGTCTACAAGGAGATTAAATTTTTGTAAAGCTCATAAATATAACATCTTAAAATTTGTAACATACATCTAAAAAATAAATTTTTGATAGTGTTTGGTGTTTTTATTTGGAAATGACCAACCCTGCTTAACATGTTGAGTGCCAAGCGACCCCATTTGGGTACGTGAGAATATAGATGTTGATTCCCATAGGGAACCTGAAATATTTGTCCTGAATTAGTAAATTTATAATACCAATATAAATGGTCCGTTATTGGACATTATAAATTTTCCAGCTAACTCATTCCTGGTTGCCAGCGTTTCGCCCCCATGTGCTAAGTTGGGCTCATCAATTTGCAGGCATCAATTTTTGGTAAGGAGACGAAGTCTCTCATAGTGCATTGGCATTGCCGGTGGCTCCAGGTGGCCTACGCAGTGGTCTCAGCGGTATGCACTGGCCATACATCTTGGTGGGTGTGCTAGGTACCAACTGATGAGCCCAACTGAGGACATGGGGGCAAAACGCTGGCAACCAGGAATGAGTTAGTTGGAAAATTTATAACGTCCAATAACAGACCATTTATATTGGTATTATGTGAGAATAGTCAAGTTTTTTAACTTCATGTCCCCATATGGGGTCGTATGTTCGTTCGAAATCGAGAATTGTGTGAACACATTTGGGTGCACAGTAAGTGCGTTTTTCGAAACTGTATAAAACCTCTTCCTGCCATCTGTTTAAGTACATGCATAGTCCACCTTTCATTTGTCAATTCCTGTTTTGGCGCGACCCCATATGTGTACATCAGGAGTGCTTTTTTAGGGTGACAAAGTCATTGTCTTTCTCGCGCACGGATTGTTTATGTAAGTGTGCAGTGCTGTTAGTTTGTTCATTACTATCTTTAAGTCGAGTAAATCGAGCAGTAAAAGACTTAGTGGAGATAGTCTGGATGAATTATTGAGCAAGTCGGACAATGATGATGTAGACGAAGAATATAGTTACAGTGATTTTGAACCCAGTACAGAGCAAATAGTGATTTTGCATGTTCATCCACATTGATGAATTACAGTCACGAGCATACACTTCCCGACTGTACACCGGGTTTCCAAGTCGCCTGTTACAAGAATTTTAACTGACTTTAACCGTCTTCAGCGTTATAGTCAGTGTTTCCCGTGTTGCATTATCATCACTGCTAGGCCACGTGTACAGATCCTTGCACAAAAGTTATACAAACATAATGATATACATAATTTAATATTCTCTTACTACAAATTCTTCTTATAATATTATGCTTCTACATCCTAATTTACCAAATTCACACAATTTTCACAACTTTATATAATAAAATTTTATACAAAAATGTCCTAAAATTGGGACTCATTCTTTTGTACACAGTATGAACAACCTAATGCATCCCTGCAAAGGAAAATGTAAATATGGCCAAGCGCCAGGACATTAACTACTGTATAAGTGCGACCCTGTGTACGTGTACAATTCATAATGACCCCATATGGAGTTACAATATTTGACCTAATATAGTAAGTTAACCTAATATCGGCGGTAGCAGCTTTAACTCATTTCCGAGTAATTAACTTCTTCCAATAATTCACTTCTGTCTATGGATGTACTTTTGATGGTTGAACAGACAAATTCTAGCATGGAATAAGCATCCACACATATTGCACAGAATTGTTGGAAGAGGGCGTGGTTATGCTGCTCAGAGTTTTCATGCTTCTCTCCTGGCCTCTTCACATCTGCATTGTTCCCCTTCAAACAGATTGACAGCAGCAGGGATGGTCCGGCGCCAAATCGTACGGTCTTGAGCAAGCGTGTCCCAGATTTGTAGATTGAGACCTGTCATCTTCAAAGTATGCTTAAGCTGGTTCTTGTAGTGCCTCATGGGGGTTCCATGAGGTCTGGTGCCGGAACAAAGCTCACTATACAGAATTTGGCATGGAAATCTGGTATCGTTCATCCGACAGACGTGGCCAATCCATCTAAGATGATTATCTTTCATGGATTATTCTGAGCTCTTGGCATGCGCTTTCTCAAGAATAGCAATGTCAGTGACATGGTCTTCCCTTTTGATCCTATGAACAATCAAAGTTTTCGTTGGTGGATGCGCTCAAGCTTTTTGAAGTAATGCCGGTAAAGGATCCAAGTTTCACAACTATATAGCAATGTTGTGATGACGACAGCATGGCACACCATGAGTTTCGTCTTCACGGTCAGGTCTTTATTCAAGACATACCTGCCAACCCTTCCGATTTACCCAGTGTGAGAAACCTGGTGTGGAGGAAGGAAGTACCAATGAAGTGTAAAGAGGTGATGTATAAAATGTGAACATTGACAAAAAGACAGGAGAATGAAATCCATGCCAGTGAAATGAAATTTTAAAGAAGTATGATAGAAAAGATGGTTGTAATGGGACAAATGAAGCATATGAATGAGATGTAATTAATACTATTTGCAGATGATATTGTGGTCTGGGGAACAAACAGCAAAGAAGTACAAGAACAACTTGATGCACTGAACAAGAAAATTGAAAAGTATTGTATGAAAATCAGAGCAGAGAAAAGCAAGACCATGGTGATATCAAGAGGAGAAAGACAAGGAGAAGGCATTGTTAAGATTGGTTGTCAAAGCGTTGAAACTGTTGACAGTTTCAAACACCTAAGGAGTGAATTAATGCAGAATACAAGGCTGGACATGGAGATTAGCAAGAGGGTGCAACAGGGCAATACATTCTACCGGAAAAGATCCAAAGAAAAGCAGCTCGATTTTTTCTGGGTGATTTCCGACAAAAGAGTAGTTTACAAAAAATGTTGCAAAGTTTGGACTGGGAAGACTTGGGAGAACTGTCAGTGGAGAGATGGCATGGAATGACATCAGTAGACGAATAAGTTTGTATGGTGTCTTTAAAAGTAGGAAAGATCACAATATGAAGATAAAGTTGGAATTCAAGAGGACAAGTTGGGAAAATATTCGTTATAGGAAGGGGAGTTAGGGATTGGAATAACTTACCAAGGGAGATATTCGATAGATTTCCAATTTCTTTGCAATCATTTAAGAAAACGACTAGGAAAACAACAGATAGGGAATCTGGCACCTGGGCGACTGCCCTAAATGCAGATTAGTAGTGACTGATAGATTCACGAAGCTGCTCACTACAGTATGTGTCAGTAAGTGTGGAAATTGCTATAATAGCACCTACATCGTGAGTACCGGTACCTTTCCTGCCAGAAAAAGAGCACTGGTAAAAGGTACATACAATTTATCCACAGTCGCTCAAAACACTTCAACGGGGAAAAGAAATTTAAAAAGGCTGAAAAAGTAGAAACAGTCAAGTCTACTTCCGATACTGTACAACACAAAACTAGCACCAAAAATTCAAGCTCTGAAGAGGATCACAAAACCAAGACCGAAGATACACGGGGTCAAAAGGAAAGAGATTCTGACAATGAGTGGCCAGAACATTGGAAACTTTCATTAAAATAAATTTAAATTGACTTCTATGATTGTAAACAAAGGTAGTAAGGATGTAAAGGAGAGGGCATAAAAGTCTTAGGTAAGACCCCAACTACCGGGCGAGTTGGCCGTGCGCGTAGAGGCGCGCGGCTGTGAGCTTGCATCCGGGAGATAGTAGGTTCGAATCCCACTATCGGCAGCCCTGAAGATGGTTTTCCGTGGTTTCCCATTTTCACACCAGGCAAATGCTGGGGCTGTACCTTAATTAAGGCCACGGCCGCTTCCTTCCAACTCCTAGGCCGTTCCTAGCCCATCGTCGCCATAAGACCTATCTGTGTCGGTGCGACGTAAAGCCCCTAGCAAAAAAACAAAGACCCCAACTAGAGTATGGTTCCAGTGTATGGGACCCTCACCAGGATTACTTGATTCAAGAAACTTTGTCTTGAATAAGGACCCGGGAAGCTGGAAACGAAGATGATGATCATGAGAGAGATAATGTACAAAATGTATAATGAGGGGGAGATCAAATAATAGGATTTAATATTTTATTTAAATTCATTTATTGAAAAAAACAAGGCAATTACAATTTATTTTTCCACATAGTTTCCTGCTTTGGAAATGCATTTGTCCCAGCGTATGGGCAGCTTTTTGATGCCCTCATCATAAAAATGAACAGGGTCGTGTCACCAGCCAGTTGCGCATGAAGTGTTCCACACTCCCGTCATCTTCAAACCGTTGCCCACCTAGAGGTTCTTTAAGGAGTCCAAAAAAATTGAAATCGCAGGGCGATAAATCCGGGCTGTAAGGAGGACGATCAAGTATAGTCCAGTCCTCTGACAGACCTCCAAACATCTCAACTTCAGATTTTCGGTCAAGAGGTGAGGCACCCGTCTGGAACACACTTTACGGAACTGTAGGTCGTTTGCGATGATTGCTGACAGCTACCATAACTGATTCCGATTTGTTCTGCAATTTCTGATACTCTCACCCATCGATTGTTGTCAATAATGTCTTTAACTGCACAAATGTTTTCGTCTGTAATGCTGGTCTGAGGACGGCGATCGTATTGCTGATTTTCCACATGTTCTCGTCCTTCCTTGTACTTTTTATGCCGGGCAAACGCACGTGTCCTTGACAATGTTTGATCACCGAACTGTGCAGTCAATCTCTGGCAAATTTCTGCCGTTGTAACTCCTTCACGAGCAAGAAATTTTATAATTATGTGTTGCGCAGTGGAGGGGTGCACCTGTTGCTCCGACATCGTGAGCGTTACTGACAAAACGCTGGGGAATATCTTACAGCACGCTATCCCCACTACTAAAAGCATAGCAGAAGTTCGGGGTCTGTCCTACCAACTGTTGATGTTCAGGAACAAAAATCCTGTTTATATTTGTTCGACCTTCGTATGCAATGGACAGTGACAAGAGCAGAATTCAGGCCAGCAAAATGAAATACCTAAGAAGTATTATAGGAAAGACAATGAAAGACAGATCAAGAAACAAAGATGTGAGAAAGGAGGTCGGAATGGAAAGCTTAAATGAGAGAACTGATAGGAGTAAACTAAGATGGTCTGGACATGGAGGAAGAAAGAATACCAAAACAGACGATGGAGATGAAATTACAGGGAGGCCTAGAACAAGGTGGATCGATTCAATAAAGAGGAGTGCAAGAAGAAAAAAACTGGACCGGGAAAAAGTGATGGAAGATGAATGTTGGAGAAGCGCCATAAATGCCCCGACCCAGCAGGAGTTGGATAAGGGCAAAGGAGGAGAAGGATGATAGGAAAGACAATAAAGGACGAAGTAAGAAATGAGGACGTCAGGAAGGAAATCATAGTAGATAAGCTTTACGGCGGAACAGAGAGGGATAAACTTAGATGGTACGCAAATGTTAAGAAGATGGAAGAGAGGGATCCAGACTAAGGTGGTTGAAAATTATTACGAACAGTATAATCAGAAAAAGCCTGAACTGAAACACAGTTCAGGAATGATGGTGATCAGAGAGAAGAAAATGGAAAGGTTCCAAAAGCAACCCAACCCGGCAGGAGCTGGATGAGGGAAATGAATGATTATGAAAATTAAATTTAAAAGAGAACATATCTCCTAAAGATTTTACTAAGAAAATAACTGGAAGATAAAATGGACTCGGGAAATTCCATGGGTTTTAAATAACTCAACTTAAGTTAACTTTGTACAAATTTATTAAGAACAAACACGATCAACTGAGAATGCAACTTCAACATAATTCCCAACAATGTACTGAGATGGAGAATCTAACGAATAGTCTGTCACAACTTTAAATTAAATTTGTACACAACTGCGTTGAGTTCAGACCACTGACCTTGATACAAAACATTAGCTGCCATAATGTCAGGTTTATTTGGCCATGAAAAAAGGATAACATTATCAAAGATAAATACAGAGTCTTTACAAAAGAATAGTGGAGTTTTGTAAGCCATTTCACACTCTTCATAGGTAGCATGCTGTAAAATTTGGAGAGTTGCTCTTCCTGATGGTGCAGGCTGCACCTAAGTATGATTATGCTCGTTAAAGATTTGCAGTTAATAAAATGGCAGATCTCAGGAGAAGGTATTCTGTGCTCTATGATTTGAGTTGCCAAAATCCGTTATCAATTGGATAATGACATGCTCCAAATAGATAGAGTGACTCCACAGCTCTTATAAGAATGTGCTAGTGCTCCTCAACTGTGTTCTTCCACAGCAAAGCAAATGACGTCGAAAAAAAAACTTCTTTTGTGGCCACTCCAATTGTTGAACCCCATGCGATACTTTCTTTTTGGGATCAGTTTAAGACAACGTTATGTCGTCGTCGTACCTAGAAAAACTGCCTATGTGATAATATTTCAGCTTAGAACTCTGTCCAGAAAGATTCTGTCATCTAAGGTGAATTGCATGAATTGTATTTTATTAGTTTCTATTTATTTTTTCTACCACATTCGTCCCTGATTCTTCTGATGTCCTCCCTGATACTTCTCACGCACACACGATGCGAGAGAGCATCTTAATATTGTCATCAGCTCCCGCTTGGAGCGCTGTGCCAGCATACAGCGAGTCACCTGGTGACTAACGAGTGTACCACTACAGTTCTCCAAAGGTAAAATATTCTTAAATTCAAATATCATTATTATAGAAGACTTCCTCATGAACAGTCGAGATTTTCTTCTGAAGACGCGGAGCAAAGTTCTCTGCGAAACGTAAAGAGTTTCACCTTGTTTTCTTGACATGGCATAAGACCATACGATGTCTACAAGTACGGGCTATGAAAACATCAATGTTAATATATATCAAGGAATTTTAGTTCCAAGTGACACATGCTTCGCGTCAGTATTTCTCTTCTCGATATTATCACATAGCAGTATTTTGAGGCACAACGATGATGTATCACTATTACCCACATCCCTCCGGGATCTTCATGCATTACAGGTGAAACTGCCAGAAATGCATTGTCGGGTATAAGAGGAATTTGATCATAATGTTGATACTGACGCAAGTGTAATAGACTATTATAACTTGGAAACAATATTCTTTATTCCATGGGTAAATAATGCAAATATCAATTATTATTATTATTATTATTATTATTATGACTTGTAGGTATGGCTATGAAGTTGTTTACATCTGTTAGTCTTAGTATTATTATTATTTACGTAGTTATGTCCGGACTTTATTTGGTATAAATCACGATCGTATTATTTCTGAGGTTATGTCATGAAACATTTGCTGTATGTATATTATTTTGAGTTTATTTAAGGTAAGAACACTTAATTAGTAGTATATAACTTATTATTACCTGTATATGTGATGTATAAATCCAATGCAATATTGCACAACACACTGTAATATCCAGGATAATGTATCTTTGGCACTAGAGTTATAAAATTATTTTCATTGTAAATAGGTTATTGGAGATTCTCGAAATTACAAAAAAACATGTCATATTCTTCTAGAAGCCTGGCCAGGCAATGTATATAAAGAGGCAGTCTTATGAGTGAGAGCGAGTTGTTTTGATGAGACTTATGTTGAAGTCGTGTTAGCCGAATATTTGAAGTCAAGTATGTGAATTAGTTTTGTTGGGTTGGCAGTTGACATGCATCTGTTGCAGTCTTCTCCTGATTCTTCGTAGCAGTGTTTTGTTTATGATGGCACCTTATTAGTTTGTGTGTATATAATTTGTGTAAATAACTTGCAAATAAAAATGTGCTCACAACTGACAGCATTTCGTGTGTGCGTCTTTGTGGAGACATGTGCCATGTGACAAAGGATCCAAACATTGAAAGACTATGAATAAAACTTAAGACATCCGCTCTTCCTAATGGTGCAAGTTATACCCATGTAAAACAAGAAAAGACTATTTTCTCCGCTTAGCTGAGCTGAGTAGCTCAGGCAGTCGAGTGCTAGCCTTCTGAGCCCGACTTCGCAAGTTCAATCCTGGCTCATCTGGCAGTATTTGAAGGTGCTCAAATATGTCAGTCTCAAGGCAGTAGATTTTATCATAATGTAAAATAACTTCTGCAGAATAAAAATAATAAAGTTATCAGCACTTCTTTGCTTATAAGACCCCACCATTATTGGGTAAAGATCCTGCATACATATAAAAATAATGCTTACAAACAGCGCTGTCCACATAAATTCTGGACCCTCAACTTAATCACAAAGTACCAAATAAAATTCGTACAATAACAGGTACAAACACAAGAATATCCGCATATTTTATCAAAAATACTATTTAATACATTATTCAAAACAAGTAAAATGTCAAAATTATTACTTAATGTCAATAATAACTATAAGTTCGAGTATCCTGAATTCTTCCCACTGTCCTATTGCAGATTTTACACAGAGGATCTATTAGAATATTTGTATGGTATTTTACATTCAGTATCAGAGGCATTTTTAAATTTCTAACTTTGTCAGTGGCAAAAACAACTGCAAGTGGCAGTCAAATGAAAATCTGAACACTCGCTACTATGTGACCACGGAATGGTTTTATTCAAACATAATTACCAAAAGCGTTAACACATTTATCCCACTGGGAGACGAGACAATCGATTCTAGTTTTGTAGAAAGACATAGGTCGCTGACTGATCCACAACCGCACCCACTCTTGCACTTCCTCGTCCAAATGAAACTGATGTCCACGAATTTCTTCAGGTCGCCAAAAATATAAAAATCACAGGGTGAAAGACCTGGGCTGTACGGAGGATGTTGAAGTGTTTCCCAACCAAATCACTGAAGTGTACGCTTTGCCGAACATTAACATGCAACAGGATGATTCCGTCTGACAGCATTCCAGGGCGTTTTGAATTTTTGGTGCATCACAGTTTCTGCGAAGTGTCTTCATAGTGCTGCATCACCAGAAAACAAACCACACTTCTCTGATCATCTTTGCTTCTACAGCTGGACGAACACACTAGACCAGTCCATGCATCAACAAAGACATAACCCAACAACTGTGAGTTGCCACTGCAGTTCTACCACAGTAATAGCAGTACTGATAGGTAACAACAGTGTTGCCATCTTTCCCGCGGAATATGTGTTAGGGTGAGTGTTCGGTTTTCATATGACTGCCCGTTATATAACATCTGAGATGTTAAAATCTGATGCTAATTCATGTTCTATTGACAAATAATTTTTTCTTCTCTTTTTGTACCGAGCTTTCAATTTAATGGTAAGGCCACTCGAGGCCACAAAGATCCACTGAAAAATGAAGGATTGTAGAAGAATTTGGTTAATTCACAGAGTCTTGCAGGCCGAATGCTGAAAGACGTAACAGTCTATTGTGAAGATGTCAATTATGTAAGCAATCCATTAAACTTGCCTCCCATTTTCGACGGCCCTGTTTACAATTGTATAACAGGAAGGTACTCTTGAGATATTTACATTGAAAGAAACTCTGGAATTTTTTAATTTTGTTGGTTGACAACATTAATTTTGTCTGAAAAAGGATAATTCCACAAATACATATTTGACATTCTGTGGATATAATATTTTAACAATCTCTATAGATTATGGTTAGGGAATGTTCCTAATTAAACTACTGTACACTGTTTTTACATTATGCTGTACATGCACATCATTACTTGGTTCTTCCATCGCACTCTGTAAGATACAGAACTTAGGGCACACAAACCTCCTACCATGATTTAGACTAGTTTATGAATGTTCCTCTAATCCTACAAGCTCTATCACAATAAAATTCAGTATGCCTTACATTAGAAACTTGCTATTCAATTACAGAAATATTTACAGTATGATCTTATTTTAAAAGTTTTGAAGTGAAATGTTCAAATCAGCAAAAAATCAATACGAAACTTTTCATGCAATGCAAAAACTTATTATTGGTCAAAAAGTATCATACAAGGTCTCCATTTAAAAACTTCCCAGCCTAAATAACTGTTTATTTAGCTTAATTTAAACAAAATAAACATTTATATATTGAGGGAGAAGTTTATAACGAGTGTTAATTGATTTTTAAGTTAATGCGTTTGTTGATCAGAACCTGTGCGACAGTGGCTGGATACAAGATTTTATGAAATGGATTGGTAGGGGAGGTTTCTTGAATTCTTCCTATGGGGGTACACGAAACACTAGTGTATAGAACGAGTCTCTGTGCACTTTGGGTCACTTAGCTGTCAGCTTGCATTCGGGAGATAGTGGGTTCAAACCCCGCAATATTGTTTTCCATGGTTTGCCGTTCCCACACCAGGCAAATGACAGGGCTGTACCGTAATTACGGCAATGGCCACTTCCTTCCAACTCCTACCCCTTTCCTATTCCATTGTCATCATAAGACCTATCCGTGTCTGTGCGACATAAAGCCAATTACTGTAAATAGTGAAGGAACAGTAAACAAGAGTCTAATAAGTTTTTTATACTTCTTCCCCCCGATAATAGTCAAGAAGCGAAAAATCCAAGCATTTTGACAGAGGAAACACTCAAGCAGTTTTACGAAAAGTTCCTAAATAGGCTGTATTTCTGTCTAGCACATTTTGAACATTTAATTTAGTAAATTAAATTACTTACATTCAGGAAATTTTCCAAAATAAACCATACTTTTATCCAGCTGATTAACTCATTCTATGTTCAAATTCAAACAGTTTAAGGCTGCCAAGACAACAGAAAACAAAAGACATGAGAATGAAACAAATGTAGTAACAAATGAATGTTCTTTCAAAAATAAGTATCAAAATATAGCAGTTTCATTTGAAATTGCTAACCAAAAATTCAATTGATCCGGATTTTAAACTTCCACCTAAATTGAAATTTTTCTAGTTTAAATTAAACTGTTATTTAGATTTACATAAAAAGGGTTCATAAAACAATGCTATAGGGACTTGTAATGATCAAAAATGAAGGAAAAATAATATCTTCTTAGAGCTGTAATATCTCTTTGCCCTGATAATCAATGGTATTGGTTTTGAGTGCTGGGCTGAGTGGCTCAGACGGTTGAGGCGCTGGCCTTCTGACCCCAACTTGGCAGGTTCGATCCTGGCTCAGTCTGGTGGTATTTGAAGGTGCTCAAATAAGTCAGCCTCATGTCGGTAGATTTACTAGCATATAAAAGAACTCCTGTGGGACTACATTCCGGCACCTCGGTGTCTCTGAAAACTGTGAAAGTAGTTAATGGGACAAAGAAAATAACATTATTATTATTATTAATGGTTTTGTGTATCAGTAATTCCTTTCAAAGGAAACCAAACCCCATGGCGCAACAGCCCCGAAGGACCATGGCCTACCAAGCAACCGCTGCTCAGTCTGAAGGCTTACAGATTACGAGATGTCTTGTGGTCAGCATGACGGATCCTCTCGGCCGTTCTTCATGGCTTTCTAGACCGGGGCCGCTATCTCACCATTAGACAGCTCCTCAATTGTAATCACATACGCTGAGTGGACCTCAAACCAGCCTTCAGATGCAGGTAAAAGTCCCTGACCTGGCTAGAAATCGAACCCGGGGCCTCCAGGTAAGAGGCAGGCACGCTACCCCTACATTGTGGGGCCAGAACAGCAATTACTTTCATGGAGTTAAAAAAAAATACCAAAATTCCAGAAAATTTGTCCCACGAGTTCTTAAACACGTTGACAAATTTAACTAGGCTAGGTTTGCGGTTTTGACGACCTTCAGTGTCTCTGATCAAAATAAAAGTAATTTTTTAAAAAGGGATACAGTTTGAAATCTGGCTAACTCATTCCTGGTTGCCAGCGTTTCAACCCAGAGTGCTAATTTGGGCTCATCAGTTGGTTAATAGCACACCTATAGCTCATTGCATGTTAAGAAAACAGTATTACTCTTACAACAGGGTTTCCACATCGAACAGCTCTCTTCAACACCATCACGGGAAAACGGCGACACATAAATTTGCGAAATTCAGGATTTAAGTTCAACACAAAAAGCAGAAGAAACTAAGCTACAAATTAATTGTATGAACTAAAGAGGATGAGGTGTATACAGGGGCTATTTTTGGTTTGTACAGAATCAGAGGTAAACTACGGCACATAAAAAAGCTCAGCATTGAAGTGTAAGGCAAATTGGGGGAGAAAATAGACAAATCATTTTTACGGGCTCAAGGGATGAGGAATGCATTTCATACATTTTTCCAGCCAATAAAAGCTCTACAAAAATCACTGTATTAATGTTAAAGAAAGAAATCATGCACGTAGGCTTACTGCATAATTCTCACTCAACACAAGACAATTACACATCGATTTAAAGCCTAAAACACACACGCAACAAATAAATACTGTAGATGACTTCACTAGAGAAGTGGGCTGCTGGCGGTTCACAGAGTGGGGGACTACACGAGGCTTGTACCAGAGCAACACAGAAGAAGGAAAATGAAGGAAGGCAATAAAGCGATGGCTGTTCCCGCCATTGTTCTTCTTCCCTACAAATGTTTTTATGAAAAAGAAAATGCTATGTAGTTATTTTAATAACTCGCGGGCAAAAACGCCTCATCCTTTTTATCTATCTTTCATAATACATTACAAAGTTCAGTATAGTATCCCTTAATCATGAGGAATAATGGGTGTCTCAGAGGGGGTGTGTTCACTCCTTGTATGTCCATAAGAGCAATACTGTTTTCTTAACGAAGAATGAGCTATACCAACATGCAGGTATGAGTTAGCTGGAAAATTTATAATGTCCAATAACAGACCAACTATATTGATATTATAAATTTACTTATTCAGGACAAATATTTCAGGTTCCCTATGAGAATCAACATCTATATCATATGATGGCCAGGCAGATATCAATTTTTGAAAGTAAGACTACGTCTCCTCCACGGTATGCACTAGCCATGCATCTTGGTAGGTGTGCTATTTACCAACTGATGAGCCCAAATTAGTACATTGGGGCGAAACGCTGCAACCAGGAATGAGTTGGCTGAAAAATTTATAATGTCCAATAATGGACCAACTATACTAGTATTATAAATTTACTCATTCATGACAAACATCTCAAACTTCTGGCAGGCAAATAAAATCTGATTCCACAGTCAACAATGTGGCCTATTGCAACTTGAATATGTTAATAAATATGGTTAATTCACCTGGCTTGAGAACTGGGTAAATTGACATCTCTTCATATATACAGAACACAGCACACTACCAACCATCTACAAAACATGCAATGAAGACAACCCACCGACAGGAATTGTTTCCAAGGTCAAATTCACAGTTGAACTCTAATTTGAAAAAGCTTTCTAGGAGAAAGTGCCATCTCTCTTGAATGCCCAACACCTGAATATCATACAAAATTCTTATCTTCTCGTGACTTGGCAATGATTTTTACAAAATCTGAAGCCACTTCCTCTACAACTGTTACGCGTTTCCAGTCTACTGAAACCAATTTTGAGTAATAAATTTATAAACTACCTGCAAGAAAATGTATGGTAACAATATTAAATCTGAAAGGGAAACAACTGAACGTAGAATGATGTTTTGTTCTTGAAATAACATGAGATTCCATCCAATCGCACTCAAAATTATAAATCTTTATTTCTTGAAAATCTTGAACGTTTCTTAATGAAGTCCTGTTTCCTTTCCACTCCAGCATAGAGTGTGAGGTGATGGAAAACGGTTGCTCTGTCAATGGCGTGATTCCAGCTTTCAAATTCAGTTCGTTGACCTTCTGCTATACCATGCCAGTTCCCAGTTGTCTGTTTGGAACATAAGCCTCTCCATCTCTTGTCTTCTCACCACTTTTCCCTTTCCACTCTTGCCCAGTCCTCTCCTCTTCTCTGTACACACACTTCCACTTCTTTCATCCACCTGTCTCTTGGTAGTTTTCCTGGTTTTATTTTTCTATTTGCGTTATTAGAAGAGGAGAAGAGGGATCTTCAAAGACTAAGGGATTAAACCCCGAAAGAAAATTCTCACCTGTGTTAGGCCTAACAAGTCAACAGTTGAGTATGAATATACTGCTTTCAAACCTAAAACAAGCCTCGGATGGAAGAATAAATTAAATACCGGACATGACAGTTCTTCTTGTACGGTCCGAATTTATGATGGCCAAAAGCCTGATGCTCATCGGAGATACCAGAAGACACAAAACCCTCCCAAGAAAGAGCAACTGAAAATTGGTACACTCAATATCCTTACTCTCACCAACAAATATGAAGAACTTGTGGATCTTATGGAGAGGCGTAAGCTCAAGATATTGGGGTTGAGCGAGACAAAATGGAAAGGATATGGGAAGAAGCCCTTGAGAAATGGATATGTGCTGTACTGGAGTGGGAACAATGATGAATCCAAAAATGGAGTTGGCTTCCTCCTTCATAAAGATATAGACACACAGACAATGTCAAATATGCTAGTGATAGGATCATCCAGATGAGATGTCAAATATGCTAGTGATAGGATCATCCAGATGAGACTAAGTGTTGGTAATGCACATAAAACTCTTCTGCAAATATATGCACCGCAGACAGGATGTACCACAGAAGAGAAAGAGCAATTCCTTATCGAACATGAGGAACAAATAACAGAGAAGAACACAATCATTATGGGTGATCTGAATGCCCAAGTTGGTAAAGAAAGACTAGACTGTGAAAACATCGTTGGCCCCCGTGGCTATGGTAACAGAAACTCCGAAGGAGAGAACCTTATTAATTTCTGTGTGCGAAACAACTTAACCATCCAGAACACATGGTATCAGAAGAGGGACAGCCATAAAATAACGAGATACAGCTGGGATGGAAAGCTGAAGACTACGATCGACTTCATCATCACTGATAGAAAAGCGGGTCAGTATGTTACAGATGTTAAAGTCATACCCAGCGAGTACCTAGATAGCGACCATCGGCTATTAATCGCTGACCTAAAAGATGTTCATGTGCCCAAAATTAAACAAAAGAAAATGCCAAACATTAAGACATGACTGTTGAAGGACACGGAGAAGAAAGGAGTCTATGAAGCAAGGATAACAGCTAAATTACCCAAAACTGAGAAAGGGGGAGTAGAAGAAGAATGGTCTTTATTCAAAGAAACCCTTGTAAAAGAAGCCACGGAAATTTGTGGAAAAACAAGTGCCACACTAAAAGAGAAGGAAACACCTTGGTGGAATGACCGAGTGAAGACAGCAGTAAAAAATAGAAATATACTGAAAAGAAAATTAGACCTCGAAAAACAGAAGACAGATGATAGACAAAATGAATTAGAAATTGAACATCTAGCACAGGAATACTGGAAAAAGAAACTGGCTGTAAAAAGACTGATCCAGGAAGAAAAGGAAAACTGCTGGGATGACTTTACTACAAGGATAGAGGAAGACTGTCAAGGAAGTAGGAAACTACTGTACACAATAGTAAACAGTAAAAGAAATGAAAATATAAACATCCTTGCACTGGAAACAGATGATGGTAGCTTAATACGAACAGAGGAAGGGATCAGGGATGAAATGAAGAAGTACTTCAACATGCTGTTAAATGGAGATGGGGACAACACCACCACTAATGATTGTAGTGTAGATGAAGCCACAAACAACAAATACCCGTTAACATGGCTTGAGGTAGAAACAGCACTAAAGAGCATGCGAAATGGGAAGTCCCCAGGCTTTGATGATCTCAGCTCAGACATGATAAAGGCAGCTGGAATACCAGGCTTGAATTGGCTACATAGAGTGTTACCAGTGATTTGGGAAAGTAACAAAATTCCAGAAGATTGGAGTAAAGGAGTCATTATCCCACTGTTCAAAAAGGGCAACCGACGGAAATGTGGAAATTACAGAGGCATCACACTGTTGTCACACTCACTGAAGCTGCTGGAAAAGATCATAGAAACAAGACTTAGGAAGATAGTGGAACCTTTGCTTGAGGAAGAACAACACTGGTTCAGGAAAGGTCGAAGTACTGTGGATCTTATCTTTGCAGTAAAGATGCTGACAGAAAAGTACTGGGAATACGGAAGAAATCTTGTGACTGCATTTGTGGACATTGAAAAAGCATATGATAGTGTTCCTCGAAAGAAGATATGGGAATGACTGGAAGACCTAAAGGTGCCAAAGTACATAATTGACGAAGTCAAGATGCTGTACCAGAAGTGCTACAGCTGTGTCCAGATAGGCAACGGACGATCAAAATGGTTTGAAACAAAGAGAGGTGTCCAACAAGGAAGTGCTCTGTCACCACTCCTGTTCGTAATAGTAATGGACAAGGTAATCAAATCTATCAAGAAAATGGACAGTGAACCAAACGCCCTGGTATTTGCTGATGATGTGCTTTTATGGAGAAAGACCAAAGCTGAAGTTCAGAAGAAACTTAATGAATGGTACACCACATTCAAAAATTTTGGACTGAAGATGAGCAAAACAAAGACAGCAGAAATAATCATCAACAGGGAAGGAACAAGCTATTCATATAGCTTATATATATTTCTGGAAGGAGCAAAAATCGAATCAGCTTCCCACTTCAAGTACCTCAGAAGCACAATCTCGAAAGACAACACTTAAGCAGGAAATACTCAGCAGGACACAGAAAGCATCGAACTTCTACAGTCAAGTCAGAAATCTTCTCTGGGACTGCAAAATACCACAGAAAGCAAAAACAATCAAGTACCACACTTACTTTGTACCAATCCTCACGTACGGTTTAGAGACATGTACCCTACTAAACAAAGACTTCAGTAGAATCCAAGCAACTGAAATGAGATTCATTAGAACCATGAACCGAACAACCAGAAAGGACAAGATCAGAAATGAAGTGAATAGGAAAGTAGCTGGTATTGAGGTTCCTGTTATCAGTGTCATAAAGAAACACAGACTGCAGTGGTATGGGCACATCCTGAGAATGATCAGAGAAAGACCTGCCAGAAAATATTTCGACCTTAATCTCGTAGGAAGAAGACCACAGGGAAGACCAAGAAAACGTTGGATAGAGACTGTAAGATCAGATGTGGAGGAGAGAGGATACAAATGGGAGGATGTACTGGATCAGAAGATGTATAAAGACAGAAGGAGATGGCAAGCATTTGTACACCACACCTGGGAAACTGGAGATGGGAAATGATGTTATGTCACACGGACACAGATAGGTCTTATGGCGATGATAGGAAAGGGCTAGCAGTGGGAAGGAAATGACCGCGGTCTTAATTAAGGTACAACCCCAGTATTTGCCCGGTGTGAAATTGAGAAACCACAGAAAACCATCTTCAGGGCTGCCACATGCAAGCATCGCAGCCTCTTGCTCGCTTTCCATTTCGTGCTTCTCGGTATCCTTTCCTCTGTCATTTTTTTTTATGAGTCCCTACCATCTAAGTCTAGATAACTATCCTGTTCTGTTGTTGCTCTTCCTTTATATCTCTAACCTACTTATTTCTCGTCTTATCCATTCTTGTCCAGCTCCATGGCTAAATGGTTAGCGTGCTGGTCTTTGATCACAGGAGTCCCGGGTTTGATTCCCGCCAGGGTATCGAATTTTACCTGCAATTGGCTGATTTTGCTGGGACAGGGATTGGGTGTATGTGTCTTCATCATCATTTCATCCTCATCATGGCGCGCGGGTCACCTGTGGGTGTCAAATCAAAAGACCTGCACCTATCAAGCCGAACATGTCCTCGGACAATCCCGGCACTAAAAGTCATACGCCATTTCATTCCTATCCTGCTTCTCAATGGTCAATAACACGCTGTATTTTTACTTTTAGAAATTATTTTCAGTGCTGCCCTTATTATTATTATTATTACTGCCGTTGCTGCCATCGTTGCTATTACTGTAAATAGTTTCTTTTTCAGGTTTAATACTGTTACCATGTTTTCTTGGCAGTACTTTATAAATTTATTACTTAAATTTAGTTTCACCAGACTTAAGAACCTATCAGTTATGGTACTTAAAAACACTTGGAAATGTACCACTCCATGGGCAACTTAGCTGGAAGAGGGTCTGACCACAGCCTCTGATGAACCGCTTTATGCAAGATGTGGGATAAGATAAAGATGGGAAAATGGAAGGGACTTATAAACCTGAATGCCTGGTGAATCCTTGAATAGCACCCCCAGAGCATGCGGCATATCATGCCCTATCTGTAATACCTTTCATAACATCCAGACGCACAAGTCAAATGTTCCAAACAACATTACTCAGCACCAGCTTCCACAATGTTGCAGTCATAAGTGACAATGAGACTTCGGTGGAAGTTTTATTTTGATCTGGCCTGTGCCAAGAGAAGACGCAAAGATACAGCATTCGTCAAGAAATAACCACAAGCAGAATAACAAGGAATACAGGTGGGAAAAGACTAGAAACATAGGACAAACCCAAAGGAGAGGATTCCAAAGTATCGTAATAACACACTTGCTTGTTCCTTTCCACTTAGGGTGACCAAACATCTGGCATTTGCCAGACATGTCCTTTTTTAAAACTTGTCCCCTGACCGGCATGTTATTTATTATTTGTTATTAAATATCTGGCTTTTTGTATATTGTGTTCTTAGTTATTCAGTTTCGTATTGTTTTCTTTGTTGCAAAGCTATTTTTGTTGAACTTCCTAATCTCAGTCCAGAATAAGTCATTTACTCACTGGGATATTCGATGCGCATGCGCTCTGATTTTGTCAATGATGAAATCGTGCAAAGCAATCACAAGTACACCAATCCATTCACGTTCCTCCTTCCAACCCTCGCTTTCAGATGAACTAAGATGGGTATTCACCGAAGTAAGGTTTTATGATAGGATGGAAAATAAATTTGTGCCTCTTAAAGTCAAGCAGTTTCTGAAATCTCTCACTGAAAATGACTTTGAAAGAGAATGCATTGCATTTATAGAACATATTGTTGGTTTTTATGAAATGAGCATTTATTATCTATCGAGGTGGAGGAACCCTATGATGGAAGAATTTAAGTGTTCCGATGGATGAAGCTTCATAGCACGAAAAACATTAAGTTCGAAGATATTCTTCCTTGTCTCAAGTATTTGCAATCCAAAGGCGTGGAGATAGATGATTCTAAACATTTGGACCAATTTTGCAATGTTCAGAATCACAGGAGTTCCAAAATTGAATAACATACAACATTAGATACGCAGCGGTGTGAGTTTTTCAAATGCAGCCCTCACAATAAAAACTTAGTGAGCTGCTTAAAATTTTCAGTTTTATTTTTCTATTCCAGGTTGCAATGCAATCGTTGAAAGAATGTTTTCCCTGATTAATACAGTGGTCAGACTTAGTCAGTTAAGGGGATTATAATAGCGAGGTATAACTTTAAAATCGTGCTATGTGGAATGTTTTACAATTATTTATTACAAGAAAACAATTCATCTTTGCTGTCGAAAGTGGGTGCAGATCATAAGTATCGGCAAAAAATATCTACAACTTCAGCAACTTCATCAAATGAACAATTATAAGGTATGTAATACTAAACTTTGTATTTAAAAATTAAAATTCAATTTGTACTCCATTTTTATGAAAAGTCTTTTTAGTAAGTCTGTCCTCCATTTGAAAATGTAGAGTTGGTACCCTATTTCCATTACTGTACACAGACCATCACATCTGTGAAGAATGCTCTTCAAAGTACCGATTGCCCTAACCTGAAGAAACTGGGAAACAGAAACGAGCACATAAAGAAAAGGATGGAGAAGAACCGGGATTGATGATACTTGTTTAAAGAGGCCTAAAATCTAGGTCATCGGCCCCTAATGGCACAAAATGAGACTAAATGTACTGACAATTTAAAAGACCAAAAGCAATTCCAAATGTGATGACGAAGAATGAATGGGTGAATATGAATTTAAAACAATCAGTGGATCCGACTCACAATGCCCAACATTCCCAGAACTATCATAAAACAATAGTATTACTGACCAAGGGACTGCCGCTAAAGCACAATCCTGAATCAATGATGCTTGTTGTATAAAGGAGTCCAAAATTCAGGTCATCGGCCCTTCATAATGGTACTCATCGCTAATAAAGTAGAACCATGGTATAGTCATGTTGCGGTACTATTCAAAAGTAGTGTAGACTCATGGTATTCCACACATTACGGTACTACTCAGGGGTAACGTAAAACACGCATGTAACGCAGATCTATACTGTTTCTCACATAGCAGCGCCACTTACAGGCAATGCAAATCTACGGTGTTCCCCACATCGTAAGGACTTGTTCTATCCCGTGGTGTTCCTCACATAGTGGGTATTAATCACAAGCAACGCAGACCCACGTTGTCGCTCATATAGTGGTAATAATCACAGGGAACTCCCAGACACGTGGTGTTTCTCACATAACAGTACTAATTACAGGCAATGTAAGCCTGTGGTTTTCCGTATGTAGTGGTACTAATCACAGGTACTGTAAATACCACACTGATTCACACTCTGTTGCTACTAATCACAAACCTATTGTATACCTAACATAGTGGTACTACTCGCAAGTAAAGGCAAATGGTATTCCGCGTGTGATGGTGCTAATTACAAGTAGTCTCATGGTTCTAATTCAATCATCCCTTGGTCCCCCCCTTTGCTATTTACTTTACGTCGTACCAACACAGATAGGTCTTATGCTGATGATGGGACAGGAAAGGCCTGAGAATGGGAAGGAGGCCTTAAATAAGGTACCCCCAGTATTTGCCTGGTGTGAAAATGGGAAAGCACGGAAAACCATCTTCAGGGCTGCCGACAGTGGGGTTCGAACCCCACGGTTTCCCAGATGCAAGCTCACAGCTGCACGCCCCTTTACCATACGGTCAACAATCGCCCGGTTGGTTGCGTCTTACAACAGGCAGGGGATACCGTGGGTGTATTCTTCGTCTGCATCCCCTACACACAGGGAGCGAAATTGATTAGAAAGCCCATCTGTTTGCCGACTGCAGTGTGCAAGAAGGTAGGAATGGCCTTATTTTTTAAAATATTTCTTGTTTGTCCCTTTCTCCCTTCTCTTTCTGTTGCTTCATCTTCTTACACTGGCCTGTCATTATGTGGTCTTATCTCTCTGTGTAAGAAACATGTATAGAACTAAGAATATAAACAATTCTGACTTTTTGGTGCAAACTGTATTTAACAGTGCAGAGAAGACACAGTGAAATCTGCAGAACATGGGGTAATAGGCACCAGTATTCAGTATAGGGTGCTTCTGTTTACCTCAAATCATGATCATAAACCGTTCTGACAACTTCCTAATTTACTACAAAGTTTACTTTTTACATTCTCATTACCAAGAACATATAATTCACACTTTCACTTGAAAGACTGCTTTAACTTAAAAAGGTATTTGGGAGATAGGAATCACATCTATACATTTTATAAAATAAAATCCCTTGTAGGTGTGTCTTTGTGCTAATATCAAAAACTACAGAATGGATTTTGATGCAGTAATCAACATTGATCCAGCTCCTCGGCTGATCCTTTGGCTCATAAGATTTCTGATTCGATTTCTGGCCGGATCTGGTTAATTTCTCTAACCCCGGGACAGTGTGTTCGTGTCGATACATAGTTCTTTGTCTATACGCGATGCACCAAACTACACAACCAACCACCAGAGAAACTTGCAATAATGAACACATTCCTCCGCACATGTACAACACAGTTTGGACCCGGATGCCCACAAAGGTGTAGGAAAAGCACTGGAAGAAGAAAGAGCATTTATTCAGGAGAGTCTGGGTGTATGGAGGGTTAGTCTAGTAGTGGTGATTCTAGTTAACGAAGAGAAAAATAATTTTTTTAAAAAAGGCCATCCAACCAAGTGCTTTTGTTGGTTTACATTGCCTAAACCATCAGGACCCCAAGTACATGTGGAGGAACTGTTGAGCATAAAAGGTTCTAAACAAAGATTGTGATACCTACCCACATAGGGTACCTTTCAATGTTATAGTTTGCAGTGAAAGAAGAAAAAAATTAATACGGCTGAATTTGAAATTCTTTGTGATCCAATTTATAACACAAGTTCCAGCGGTCTAGTCCAAATTCATTTTGCATTATCATTATTATTATTACTACTATAGGTAAGAGAAAGGATGGAAACTGCCCTGAATCTTCAAGAATTGTATGGATTGAAAAATGATTATTGTTCTTCCTAACTTTTCAAAATTATTGGGCTTGCTTTGAATCTGGCCAAATTTTATAGCCAGATGCCCTTCCTGATGCAAACCCTGCATGGAGAGATGTATTTACTAATAATTTACGAGTTTCTGTCGTAGCTGGTAGTGCGAAGATGTGTATCAAGACGATCACAAATGCGCAGTCCTCGGGCTAGAGAAATTAACCACAAAATAAATTATTTCTCTAAACAGTAATATTTCTCCCACCTTTCAATAATTTTCCCTTGTTTGTGGGGGCAATAGAATAATATCCACAGTATCCCCTGCCTGTTTAAAAAGGAGACTAAAAGGGGACCAGGGGTTCTTAACTTGGGTGTGGGTTGGTGACCATGGAGCCCTTAGCAGAGTCCTGGCATTACTTTCACTTACTTGTGCCAGGCTCCTCACTTTCATCTGCTGCATTTATTGCTGACCTCTGAAGAACTAAAACGATTTGCTTTACATTACACCGACACAGATAGGTCTTATGGTGACAATGGGATAGGAAAGGCCTAGGAGTGGGAAGGAAGCAGCCGTGGCCTTAATTGAGTTACAGCCCCAACATTTGCCTGGTGTGAAAATGGGAAACCCATCTTCAGGGCTGCCGACAGTGGGGTTCGAACCCACTATCTCCCAGGCTCACAGCCGCGCCCCTAAACGCATGGCCAACTCGCCCGGTGTAGATTTACTTCTCGTAGAGAAAAATGTTTAAATTTGTACGGCAACAAAGGGCGTAACTTTGTTGGAGACCATCGTGAACTGAAGGAGCTTCTTGAGTTGTTCCACACTCAACAATTCAAACCCAGTATTGACGAAATGGCTGGTAAGGATTTAAGAGGCACCTGACCACTCAATTCACCATACTTCAGCAACTTTTAAATATATGAAATATTACTTAAGAAGAGAAATAGGGTATAAATAAATTGCTTACTCAAATAGAGTATGCCTAAACTGAAGACCAATTACTATACATTTCAATGATCTTCCTGATACCGATGACTCGAATCCTGGTTACTCCCTAATAAGTGCCCTACTAACGAATTTCCCTGAGCCTGATCTGTGTGGTGCTACTTTTTCTGGATGGCAACATCAGCAGCGTATACTGCAGCACTGGTGGTGGTGAGGTGATTATCTCAATAGCAGAGGGGAAAAATGGACAGCTACTCATGACAATCTCAAACCAGGCAATGTGGTATTGCTAAAAGAGGATCGTCTACCACCTCTCTCCTGGAATGTAGGTATCATCATCGAGGTGTTTCCCGGGGAAGATGGACTTGTACAAGTGATCAATATTTGTACTAAAACAGGAACAATAAATAGATAGAACATTCATGCTATGAAGTGAACTGCTTAGCTGAAAACTGTAGCACGAGAAGATCATCAGTCACTACTGATCTGCATTTAGGGCAGTTGTCCAGATGGCAGATTCCCAATCTGTTGTTTTCCTAGCCTTTTCTTGAATGATTTCAAATTGGAAATTTATTGAACAATTAGGAAGAGTAGATATTATTGCCATTTATAAACAGAGAGATTGTTCTGTAATGCTGGACCCAACAGTATGTCTATATCAGACCAACAGTCTCACGATGTGCACTCTGAGAAGCAGGCAATCTATGTTCCAGTATCAAATTACATTGTGGAAAAATATCATGTGAATTCTCTGGATTGTTAATGGGTACAACAGGTGCCGTACTGGGGATGATGGCCAACTTGTGGAAGAGCTTTGCCCTCAAGGAAAGCTTCCTAACCATGATTGCTAAGGCAACTGTGAGTGGGTCCATGCTTATGGCAAACCCATTGAGGGCCAGTTTCCTAAATAAAGGATTATATACATGTGTGTAAATATCTCATTGTAGTGTTATGCCATTCACGATATGTTCAGTTTTTTGTCTTTGTTTTAAAGATCTTTATATGTGTTTGTTAATTATACCCAATGAAGTGGGGAGTAATGTACGTAGGCAAGTCAATAAGTACTTGCAATTTTCCTCAAACTGTCTTTAGGTTGGCTCTACGGAGTTGTGTGCTCACCAACAACCGTTGTCTACGCCTGTGGTAGGTTTCAGTGTTATCAGATCAGTACAGCTTGTGCTGTTGCGACGTAAAAATGGCCATGCCACTCCGTTTGCACCAAGGAAGAACAGTGTTCCCCAATCTGTTTTTTTGTGGTCTGAGGGTGTACCAGGAGCAGAAATTCGTGGAAGACTTTCAGCACAATACGGGGACAATGTTTTGCCAAAGCGAAGTGTTTACCAGTGGACTGAACAGTTCAAAAGGGATCGCATGAGCATGAAGGATGAGGAAAGATCCGGGCATCCATCTGCAGCTGTAACTGATGCCAATATTGAAGAACTGTGTGATACGATCCTGAATAACAGAGGAGTGAGTGTTGTTGACGTGGCAAACCATACGCACATTAGCTATGGTTCTGCATATGAAATCACTTTCACAAACTCTGTTCGAGATGAGTTCCAAAACAACTCAATGAAGAGCAGAAGCGCATTCGTATGATCTGTCAGCACCTATTGAACCGTCATGTTAACGAAGGTGAAACATTTCTGAAACGGAACAACACTGGAGATGAAACATGGGTTCACCACTTCGAACCAGAGAGCAAACGTCAAGAGCATGGAATGGACGCATCCCGGATCCCCAGTCAAAGAGAAATTCAAGAGTCAACAAAGTGATGCTCACAGTGTCCTGGGACTCTGAAAGGCCAATCCTGGAACATTACCAGGAAAATGAGAAACAGTAAACGTTACAATAATAAGCTGGTAAACAAGCTGAAACCTGCTATTCACAATAAGCACAGAGGTCAACTGTCAGGAGTTCTTTTGTTGCATGACAATGCGCTTCCACATAACGTCACCCGCGTCGCTCAAACTCTTGAGATGGTCCGTTTCGAAGCGTTGGAGCATCCTGCGTAGAGTCCCGATCTCGCTCTGTCGGATTAACATCTGTTTGGTCCACTTAAAAATGCACTAAGAGGCCGTTGATTCAGCTGGAACCAATGGGTAAAGGAAGTGGACATGGCTTGCTGCGCAACCAAAAGCCTTTATTTGTAGAGGGTATCAGAAAGCTTGTGAAACAGTGGACCATGTGCATTGAAAACCGGGGTGACCAGGTTGAAAAATGATATCAATAAAAAGTGAATACGCCTTCTGTAATACATTACAAAAATTGATTGCAGATACTTATTGACTGGCGCTCACATAAATGTTAATAACGGTTGTAATTTGCAGTAGTCATGTTGGCAATGCGTGTGCTGCTAGAAAACAATGGTGCTTCAATGTATTGTATAAATAAATTACTGTTATCACAGTGCTTCTAGCTACCAAAATTATACTTGTCATTTTCTAACCCCCTCTACCTCATAATTACTTTTTTTGCAAGTTGTTTTACGCCACACTGACACAGAAAGGTCTTATGGCGACAATGGGACAGGGAAGGGCAAGGAGTGAGAAGGAAGCGGCCGTGGCCTCAATTATGGTACAGCCCCAGCATTTGCCTGGTGTGAAAATGGGAAACCACGCTAAACCATCTTCGGCTCTGCCGACAGTGGGGTTCGAACCCACTATCTCCGGAATACTGGATACTGCAAGTTATTATCCTCACAATTTTTTCCGTATTGAAAGTTATTCATATAAGAAATAACAAAGGTATTTTTACAGTTCCACCTATTCAATACAACCCAATGTCAGCTTGTCTAACACTGCTATAATGGGAGGCACATGTACAACAACTAGCCATACATACAAACGACATTCCATTCAACTATCATATATTCTCTACGAAGGGCCTTATGTCCAATGTAAGTACGTTGTCATCTACATTTCACCTTTTAGATATTTTTAGCAGCAATTCCAGCTAATGTCTTATTTTATATGTCTATAATGACAATCTCTGCATTCTCACCCATTATTATTTACGACGCACCAAATACGGATTTCACGACAAAAAATTATATTTTGTACAAATGCTCATTTTTATTCAGTTTGGACAAATTTTTAAGTACGAGCAAGATCTTTGGGGAGTATACTGGAATTACATACTTGAAAATATACAAGTACCACAAGTCATAGAAACATGAAGATCGAGTTTTAGCTTCAGAAGCATAGTTTTAGACTGACGATTTTGAATCTATTTTATCATCACATGTTTTAATTTAGTGTTGTCCATATTTCAAATAACTTTGTATTCTAGGTTTAGCTTTACATTGTTAATTGTCTACTTTCTTGTTTCACATTTATATTTAGCATTTTAAGTTTGACTAAAGGCTGAAGATGCTGTCTAGAAAAGGTGAAACATTTACTATTAATCTATACAGCTGTTTATATATGTAACCACAGAACAGTGGGTTGTTTTGAATAGGTGGAACAGTAAAAATACCTTTGTTATTTCTTTCTGGATACTGGCCGCACTTAAGTGACTGCAGCTATCGAGCTCTGTGAAATATGTTATAAAGAATGAAAATTATGCAAATTAATATAAAAACACCACACATACTTTCGTCAAAGAATTCGAAGTACACAGCATACATGCACAATAAACACCTTTAAATCATTTGAAAATAATGTGAGTAAATATTTTAATTCAACATATTTTTTTTCAAAGAATTATAAGGGTTTCTCCGAAACTGGACTTAAGTTAGGGCAGTCTTCCAGTAGGAGGGTTTAAAATTACAGATCAGTCACAAAGTTTGCCACTAAACAAATTTCCACATAAAAAATTAGGTGGTAGGAAGCAGAAATAGCGACAGCTGATAGCGTGACAAATGCTTTGCTTGTGTTCTAACTCATTTCGAAGATAGCACACAATACACAATTGACAGAAAAATCACTGAATGACCTCTTGATTCATGATGGTGATTACTGTTTTAAAGGGGAACCCCACAGAATTTTTTTTTAATCTTCTTTACTTTTAGGTCGATTCATTTCAAATTTCGAGACAAACAATCTAAATTACAAAAAATCCACAATTAAACGGAACAATTAGTTTCAGAATTTTGGTGTTCTTTTCTTTTAAAAAAGTGGTACTTTTTCAAAATGCTCCAGGTGCAGCAATTTTTTGTGCTAACTGATTTGAAACTTTGTTGTTAAGCTTAGGAAGTTTTAAGAAATAATTTATAATATTATGTTTCTTATTAATTAAAACATCTTTAAACAGCCGACAGTTTTCAACCATATATAGTCAAAACCGGTTAAGACGTCCGTCACTAGCACATTTTCCCTGGTTATTACATCATCATTCCTGAGTCCCAGTCCATGTCCTATTAAATACATGCTAAAGAAACCTGATAGCACATTTACGCCATGTAACTCCCACCTAAGGAATTTAAATTAGCGTTCCCGGCCACGTAGAGCGCCAGTGACAACTGGCCTGGGTAAGGATTTGGTAGAGAACTTAATTTTACGACCCTAGTGTGTCGGCCTACAGCTGCAAAGAGAGTCAGTCCCAGGTTAGTCTTTGCTGTGATTGTTTGGATTATGCAGCAGTAGCTCGTCTGACATGTTGGTGCTTTATTTCACGTTCATAAGTGAACTGTGTAACAACATAACATAAATTAGGCCTACTGTACTTAAGCATAGTGTTTTCCAGGACATTCAGTTATGGAAAAGAAATGTAGACAGTTCACAAATGATGAAAAATTAAAGTTTATTGAGAAAGCGGATGCTAATCCACACATGAAACGCACCCAAATCGTCCAGATGTTGGACATTCCTACGATAACTTTAAACATAATTGTAAGCAACATCTGTTTCTAAGAACGTTTTTCTTTGATGTTTTACTACATTAGTGTTTTTAAAATGTATTATTTCGTTAATTATAATTGTGAACACTTGTTTATTTGTTTTCATTGTAATTATTTTTTATGTTCAAACTTAACCTTAAATTTACAGCATAATTGCTTTCCACTTTTTAGCATGTTCCCTCTTTATGACTTTTTTCGCTCCCCACAAGAATGTCCTAACCAGTTTTGACTGTATATCAATTTTAAAAAATAAGCGACTACAAGACATGACCATGATGCTGGTCCATGTTTGAGCAAAATTTGAAGCTACTCAGGTGGAGCATTTTATATTTGACAGAAAGTTACTTTTGAGGAAAAGCAAAGCTTCATTTAAATATTTCTGCAGGATCTTTACAAAAGCCCACACATGCAGAAATGGTACCATCAAATGACCCAAAATTTTGAATGGCTACAAATCCCAGTCTCATTTCCGGTTTCCTGGTCATTCTTCGTCCTAAGTCTTTAAGGAATAAAAACTACAAGATTATCAGCTCAATATAACTTATTTGAAATACAACATTCATTTCTTCATCATTCAATTTAATTACAATCAGATCAGAAGCAAGCTGGCCAACTTAAGTTAGAACAACGTTCACAAGAAACAATTACAATACATTAAAAATTACGTTCCCTACAGGGAATCACAATTTAAGCTCACAGATTGCGAATATTAAAGTACTGAAGTTCTCCAGGGCTTTTCAATCATGAAGTTACCAGCGTTTCTCCCCAATGTGACAGTTGGATAGCCACTCTTTTCCAAGAAGTTGGTGGCTAGTACACCACTGCAAGACTCTTGTTGCAGGACAATGCAGTTGAAGTGCAAAAGGGGAAATATTTATCTTCATTTGTATAAATGATTGCCTTTGACTTTTAATAATTTAAAAATTTCCCAGAACTGAGGACTGAAAAATTCTGAAGAGTTTCAATACTTTAATTACAATACCATTACACAACCAATGATCCAGTCACACCAAACTTTCTGGTAATACTTTTTTCTCATAACAAAAGCAAGCCACAACAAAATCAGTACAGTTTATAATAAAAGTAGGAGCAGCTTGTGTTCGTACGATGATTGTTAATTAGAAATCCTATGACTGCAGGATTCGAACTTGATAGATGACAAAGTACAATGAAATGGAAAAGAAGATAATTACAGACAATGCAAGGAATATATGTAAAAATACTATAAATATACACATAATACAATATATAACACTACTAGTCTGAAAGTGCACAGTATTGGGATTATAAATTTTGTCAATGTTAGGACCTACTATTGTAATATTTCTATCAGAAGCATAAGAACAAAGGAAAAAAAAAAGGCAAAAACAAGGCTGAAGTTGCAAGAACAGTTCAAGTTTAACCCATTGGAGGACGGGTAATCTGAAGTCAGCAGAAGTGGCTTCTCACGGGGATTAGAGGTTTTCACAATCCAGTTATTTTACTAAGTTCTGTTGCCACATTATTTTAGTCTTCAATCTTTACCGTCTGGACTTTTTGTTTTCAATGTCTGAAGGAGCCTTTACATTTGTTTTACTAGCAAGATCTGTCGCACTCTCTGTGCACCCCTAACTGCATGGTCTGTTCAGTAATTAAAAGACTGTACCAATCACTGTTGTCTTCAGAATGTCCACTTAATGGTAAAAAGGTTGTCATTTTTTTTTCTTCAAAAAATCGTGAGCATGCCTATCTTAAATAAGTATGTTAAATATTGCTTACTGTGGAACTGGCTTGGCAGACATTAATGCATTATAAAAAAACTGATCATGAGGGAACATCCTTAGTTATTACGATAGTTGTTGGTAAATTTGATGAGCTGTTTATTAAGAAATTGTCAATACTGTATCTACAGTCGAACCTCGATATCTCAAACCTTCATTACTCAAATTTCCAGTATCTCAAAGTAACTTTTACATTTCCCGGCCGTTTGCCATATTCTCCACGTGTATTTATTTCTCTATTAACTCGAAATTCGGTTACATGAATTTCTGAATTTCTAGAAGCAAACATTTCCTCCCTTAAACAAAAAAACTAACTCTAATTTTGTGCAACATTAACTGTGCAATACGGCATTTGTGGTTTGTGAGGAATAGTTAACAAGTAAAGAAAGAGTTACAGTGATGTTGGGAGCTAATGTGACAGGAACTGAAAAAATAAAACTTGTAATGATCAGAAAATCGGCAAAGCCTCCCTCTTTCTCGAGTGTGAATTAATTACCCGTCACATACGAAAGCAACCCCCAAAGTCGTGGATGACAACCTCCATTCACAAATTCGGCTGCGTGGTATTTACAAGTAGTTTCAACGTGAAAGGAGAAAAGCTTAACAGTAACAAACAGAAGAGACTAACAGATTTTTTCCAAGGGTGTTGACGGACATATACTTCTTGTTTCACTACTGTATGTACTGTACCCCGTCTTCTAAGAAGTTGCTATAATAAGTGTTATAATCAAAGAGATGCCGTAAAATAGAGTTTGTATATTTTTAAATACTGTTAAAACTAATGTATTCAGTATAAGCCTGTAGATGCATACGATTCAAATATGTGCTATACATGCTCAAAAACAGTGTTCTCTACATCTCGAAATTTAGCTCCGGAGGCGATTCGAGATATCGAGGTTCCACTGTATTTCAAGTCTACAGTTGAGAATAAATTTGTGGATGTCTCGAAATGTAAAACAAAGTGTCGCTGAAAGATTCACGGACGGTAATAATCGTGTAGCAAAGAGGTTAAGTTCAACTTTTAAAAACAAAGGCTTTTGATATGTTTTTTTTTAAATCGTAATTTATAATTTTCGTAATGATCCATACTGACAAGCAATAACAACTGAAGTTAAGCAAACTTCCACCTATTGAATACACTTAATAATGATGAAAGTTATTTAAAAGTTAAAAACGTCACTGTAATACTGTAGTTTCAACCTACTGGAGGTCATCAGCCATTAAAACAAACAACCGACTAGTCACTAACAAATACATACATTAAAATAAATTCTAAAACTTTGTAAAAAGGCTGTACTAAAAGAAGCGGCATAAAATTTTATTCTGCATGTGTTAATAACTTAGGAACTTTGTTTTAAGTTTACAGTAAAACCTTGTTAATTCGAAGTCGTTGGGACACAAAAATCGGACTTCGAACCATGTGATTTCGAATTAACCGCCAACTCTTCATTCAAAAATGCCATCCCTTGCTGCATCAAAAAATATTGTAAGACCTGTACTCCATGCAATTAACCTTGATTCGAAGTTTAAACCTTTGAAATGCCATGAGGAAAAAAAATAAAAAAAACAACTATTTCCAAAATGTATCCAACAAAGTGCACTTACAGTATTCACTCGGATAACTCACTGACAAACATAACCTCACGCAACGAAAGAAAACACGAAAGCATGATTCAAAGACGAGGAGAAATCTAAGCTGGCTCCCCTGAGCAAGTCCTTTATTCATTGGATTACTGAACTGAATGCATTTTAGATGTCCTGTAATGGCACGGAAAGTACCTGATGCCCTTAAAACATCGTGGTTTATCGAACTTTCCTATGAAGAGGGGAGAAAGTCTCTCGCTTCCGCCTGCAATCGAACACAGTACAGTGACTCACCTATCCTTGTACGATTTCCCGCCATGGTACTTATCTCGTAATTCAGAAATGCAAACCCTTGCCGCGTCAAAGTATTCTAAGACGCATTAATGGACGCAATCACCTTGATTCACAGTTTAAACCTTTCAAATTCCATGGAAAAATCTATTTCCGAAATGTATCCAACAAAGTGCATTTATATTATTCAAATAATGCACTTGAATAAATAACTGGCAAACATAACCTCGCGCATAGAAAGAAAATAAAAAATCGCACGATTCAAAGACGAGGACAAATTATGCTGGCTTCCTTGTGCAAGTCCTTTATTCATAGGATTACTGTACTGAATGCATTTTAGATATGCTGTACTTGCACGGAAAGTGCCCGATGCTCTTAAAACATGGGTTTAACGATCTTCCATATGACGAGGGGAGGACGTCTCTCACTTCCGTCTGCATTGTAACACAGTGCAATGACCACCCCCCCTCCCACTATACGATTTCCTGGCTGGCACTTCCCTCCTATGGAACCGTTAAGTCTGTTTGGGCTCAGCACTGACAATATTTGGTGCGCACGAATTGATTATGCGAGCCACGCTTTTTCGCCAACTGTCGGCATCGCCGGTGTTCACGGATTCTGCTTCTCCGCACACTGTCTGCTAAGCGATATTACTGTGTTCCTTAAAACGCTGAATACAAAAGAATTAAGATTTAATCTGAACTTAGCAAATATGAAGCACACTGTAGACACACCGAAGTGAATGAAAATACTGAAATCTACAGTAGCACGTTCCAGAATACGTGTTCTATTATGACGCGGATAAATTTTGAATTTAAATTACTCTGAAAAAAAAATTTTTTAATATAAAGGCAGTTTGAATTAAAAGTAAATTTCAGTAATCGGACCAGTATTATTCTTCGAAGTATGAATTATCCGCATTTTCAATTAAACAATTTAAATAACATGCAAAACCATACCTCGTGTTTCCAGGAACGAGAGCTTCTTCGAATTAGGCGGAACTTTGAATTAACCGATTTCGAATTATCAAGGTTCTACTGTATTTTAATGTATATATTTGTCAATTTGTAATAACGGCTGAAGATTACCTCCGGTAGGTCAAAGCAATTGTCAAGTTAAAAGAAATGCACATTTCTGGATTTAAATATGATGAAGAATTGCACTGTGTGATATTGCAAGGAAGTTGATATATTGGAGTTAAGGAAACATACAGGAAGAGTCCTTTCTGCAAACGCTCTCATTTTAGCAAATTTGTGTATCTTCTACAATCATCTTCAGGAAGCCCTCTCACCAGCTGAATGCTGTTCAAGTAAAATTGGGATAAGGCATGAAGCACGTCAACACATCGAGGAGAATTTTGACATGGAAGGACTGTTACGCAAGGCGGGTTCTGGTGCTCGCCCAAAGGAAATAAAGTTGTTTATTGGGGCTAGGAAGGAGTTGGACCCTCAGCATCTTGTTACTGATGTTGCCAACATCCAGAAGCTCTTCCTAAGGGAACTGCCTGATCCCCTACTGCTATATAACTACCATGATTTATTCTTAATGAAGTTCCCCCAGAATGTAGCCAGTCGTGTAGAAGTGAACAAAATAATGAAAAGCAGCTTGGCTGTCGTGATAACCACCACTGTAATGCCTGCATAGCTGGTCATCAATGCACCTTGCCTCAATCATCAAATTATTATTTGTTTCCTTGTTCATTCCTTCACTAACATGGCATCAGTCAAATTTATAATTTCCTATCAGAAAAACAAACCACAATCAAACAGCTGATACAAAAAAATCAGTGGCAGGCTGGCCGTGATTGCTTCTTTATTGCCATTTGTTTTACGTAGCAATTTTGACAGGTATTAATGGCGCGCGACCCAAACCGCATGGCCAACTACCTCGTTGACCATTATTACAAGCAGTAGTGCACACGTCTGTATGTTACTCTTAACCTTGACTGATTTTCAATAGTTGAAATGATGAATGAATCTGCTGAAGAAGTGCCTGAAGATATACCGGCTGACACTGTGCTTCTTTGAAGATGACTCAACATTTCTGCTAAAAAAAAGGCTTTAAAAGACTCTGGACAATTTCTTTAAAACAGAAATTTGTATTTCTTTTGAACTTGGTAATGTAAGCCCACACCTAACAGAGGCATGTACTGTATTGTTCAACTCTTCACACTCATACATTACCCTTTGCTTTGTTCTTATTTTCATGTAATTAGAGGAAACATCAGCCCCATGAGCTCGGAAATCTACTGAATGGTATTGTGATGGTAACGTTATCTTTGAGAAACCTTTAAATTTTATCCACTATGTATGGCTTTTTGGTTCTTTACCTCAACAATCAAATATAGAAATGACTGCTGCTCCCAATTCGTTTGAATAATCAACGTTCCAGTATGCCTCGACTAGACTGTTCTGGCAAAGTCAAAATGAATTTTTATACTTAATCACGGAGTAAATTTCCAATATTTTCTACTTTCTGAACCTACTGTTAGTTGCTGGGATCTTTGGCCAGGCGGAGAGTTGGTGATGGGCATGCCACACTGTACTCTTGCTATGATGACAGTGAGGTACTGCCCAAATAGAAAATATAGCCTACAGTGACACACCGTACACCTGACTACCAGCCAACACAATGCCTTCTGAATTGAGCGGAGTCATGGTGATGCAAGCAGGTACACTGCGCCTCTCTCCCTACGAGAGATCTCTCCAACATGGCTACAGAACACAGTAACCAACAGCAACATGATCCTCAATATAAACAAGGTCATTATAAAAAAATATTTAAAAACACTTCCGGCAGTGTACCAATAATATGCACCTTAAAACTGTACGCATACATTTCTTCAGTCAGCAACAAAAGTTATATAAAAGATGGTTGAGCTACAGTGCGCCACATAATGACTTCCCTATTTAAGCCTGTTCTTCCCACACATACATTCAGCAACATTTATTTCCGAAGTAGGGAGATAATCCTGTAGCAAACTGCAGCTCAATGAAATTCCAAGACTAGACAAGAATATTTCAGACATTAACTCATGATCTCTTTCACGTTATCAGTCGGTCAGTAAGTCTATTTACAGAAAAAACAGTCTAATTCACATAGTTATCATTGGAACATCAAAAAGGTCACAGACACCTTCTGATTCTCCAAGGTTGAAACAGTAGTCTTTCTCGCTTGGCGGTGGGCTCAATCGAACGAGGGGTCCAAACACTGAAACAAAAAGTCAGTTCAGAGATTGAATGTACATAGTGGGCGAGGTATATGAAGAGAAGTTATCACGGAGTAGGGTATGAAAATAAGCAAAACAATGGTAGTGACAAAATATACGAGTAGAGCTGGGAATTTTAGGAGCAAAATTCTGGTTAAAAAGGTGCAAATATTCATATAAACATCACCAAAACCAATTTTACATCATATATATGGACACACAATTCACACAGCATTTATATAGCTGTATATTCTAAATATGCCTAAAACAAGTTGTAGAACACAATGTTATTTGGGCCGATGACCTAGCTGTTAGGCCCCTTTAAACAACAAACATCACAATGTTATTAAAATCACATGTAATAAAAAACTGCAAGCTAATAGTTCAACACTAGTTTCGCACTTAAGCTCCTGATTAGTGCAGTATAGGGATCCTACGATACTAGCAGCGAACTGAGTAACTACATACAACCAAGCTTTACAGACAAAACGTTACGCTTTTCTACTTTAATTTGTTTAGGAATAAAATGCAGCAAAGGATGCAAAAAGTATTACCGTATTTCTCCTAATCCAAGACTACGTTTTTCTCAGAATTTCATGTGAAAAATCAAGGGTCGTCTTGCACTTGTGACCTAACAGTAATAGCAGCTACCATACTGCTTCCCTTCACCCCTCCCCCCAACGTGCATAAAACTACCTTCAATGTCCGCGTCTATTAGGCCGATAGGCTACATCGCTAACCATGGCAACTGGTTGTACAGTGCATCTGCGTTAACGTCACTGGTTCTCGGAAAATAGAGGAGAGAGAAATGCATTCTGCTCGGCAGGAGACAGGCTCGCAGCTCGGGCGACTGACAATCCCCCGAATAAATTAAAAAATCCCTCTATTAGCCTCTACAAAAACGTTTCTCAAATCCGCAGAATTGCATCAAAACACGCGAGCCATCGCATTCTTAGAAAGGCCATGGCTACTCAGTGGCAGAGTTATAACATGTCTACTGTACCTGACACTCGGTGAAAGTACCAGTTTTATAGATAGGAATATTTTCCTGATTGATTGTCGTATTGTGAGTGAGTGTATTGTCGTATTGTAGAGACGCATGGAATAGGTATTGCTGGCAAATTTTCAACAGGTTCTCTTCAATATTATGCCAATTTTAATTCAATGGTTATAAAACTCGCAGAAATAAAAAATAATTGTGTAGCCGCTAGAAAATACAGCATAACTAAAGCCAATGTTTGACGTTGGCGTGGAGGCAAAAATAGTCTAAAAATGCGTACTGTACAAGAAAGGTATTTATACGATTTCCGAAAGCACTTATAAAGAGTGATTTTTTAAGATAAAAGTGGAGGTCGTCTTGGATTTGGAGAAATAAGGTAAGTGGGAAAAAGTGGTGACATTAAGAAATGGTGCAAAAAGCAGCTTGCATTGAGAAAAGGTGCAAAACAGTGACTAGCACAATGAAAAAAAAAATTATTCTCAGGCCATCTAATACAGTCACCAAAAAAAATAGAATCAGTAGAAAAAATAATAGAAAAATTATGTAAGACGTCTATCATAATAGAAGATTTAGGCCTGGTTTCTTCAACTGTGTTTAATTTTACTGAACAAATGTTAACTAACAATTGTTATTAATTTAACACTTCGTTTAAAAGTACCCTGTTTCACGAACACATTTCCAACATTTGTTACGAAACAATTGTTAAAGACAAATTAACACATTTCCGTAAGATTTCTGAACGCGTTTGGCAGCGGGTGTCTTTTGTTTCTTTACATATAGCGCTCCTAGTTTTGTGTTGAAATAGTATTTTGTCATACAGACACATGGTTGACAAATAAATAAATAAATAAATAAATAAATAAATAAATAAATAAATAAATAAATAATCTTGTGTGGCTATTTCTGGCCGAGTGCAGCCCTTGTAAGGCAGACCCTCCGATGAGGGTGGGCGGCATCTGCCATGTGTAGGTAACTGCGTATTATTGTGGGGGAGGGTAGTGTTAAGTGTGGTGTGTGAGTTGCAGGCATGTTGGGGACAGCACAAACACCCAGCCCCCGGGCCACTGGAATTAACCAATGAAGGTTAAAACCCCCGACCCGGCTGGGAATCGAACCTGGGACCCTCTGAACCGAAGGCCAGTACACTGACCATTCAGCCGAGTCGGACACATGGTTGACATTATCATAGGTTATGGTTAGCGGAGGCCGCTAAGACATAAACATGTCAAGTAAGAGGCAACAACAGCTTTATTAAGATGAATGCAAGACAAATGTTATAGTTTTAATTTAAAATTCTGTTAGTGTGCTTAAAAAATTAAATAACTGACTGTTATATCACAACATTCGATATAGCCTATTCTTGTAAGAGTGCAATCTAAGGCTCCTACATCACTGGAAAATGTGATAATCGGTATGTTTTGAATGATTTTCAGGCATTCTTTTATTGCGGGGAAAATAATGTAATGCCTTGTTAATGCTGCAATAGCAGCAGGAATTCTTAGCAGGATTCTACACACTCTTTTCTTGCACTCGTGAACATAGTCGCCTATAATTACATGAAAAGTGTCTCAAGCATAACATCTAACAAGTAGAGGCCAGATCTGATCCCTCCTTGTAAAATCTCTAAGCAACTGCTGCACTGGAGAAACTGATAAGTTTCAATCTGTTGGAAACTCCATTTTCAATATCGCCTAGTACCTTGTTCATTATGACTTTGGTAATTAGAAATCTTTCTACTGGCAACTCCAAAAAGTCGTTATTTCTTAGTATGGGTCGTCCTTTACCTTCTTCAGTTTCTAAATAGTCGTCATACAGCAGAAAAGCTTCAAATTTACGTCTTCTACATGCCTCCATTTTGAAATTTTAGCAGCTGTTAAGAGGTTTAACACAGGGCTGCTGTCAGGTTAATTTAACACAAGTCTTAACAATTTGTTATCGAGTTAACAATTCTTGATGAGCCGACCATTTTGTTAAATTATGTGTTAAGTCTCTCTAACAGCAGAGTTAACACTTAACATTCGTTGAAGAAACTGGGCCTTAAAATACAAAACAAATACACTCAACATATTAAAAGACAAACTAGGCTAGACAAAATTCAACAAGCAGAGAATAGGAAGAGTGATTCCAGAAGCAGAAAGAAAATTACATTCAGAAAGTATGAAACAGTATTGGGCTGACAAAAAGAAGAGAAACCTCCATAAACCTAAGTAGTCCTATGTTGGCTAAAAAATTAAAATAAATTGCATAGACACCCTTATCCCCTTTCTGTATGGGGTAGAGTATGAAGTGAGGCAAATCTTCGTAGTGAGTTTTTACGACCGTATGCCCTTCTTGACGTCAACCTCATCAAAGGAATTAATATGATGAAACGAATGACGTGATATGAGTAACTAAAACTATATTTTATATTTAGGCCTAAAGGTTGTGTATATTTGTGTCCTTTGTAAGTATTTATATATCTTTCATTTTAGATTCATATCTGTTGTACATAGCTCAGATCGTTGTAATTCGGCGTTATGCTGTTGCTGATCCTGAATAAATAAATAAATAAATAAATACATTCATAAGTTTGTTAAATGTTTATATGAACAATTTATAGCTCTTTATAGCCTAAAAGTCATGTGTTCACTGCACAAAATTTGAGGTTATCGCATATTGGAACCTCCTTTACTATTTTTGGCTGTAAAATCGGGGGAAAAAGGGGTCTAATACGTGTGTAAAGACGGTCATATGAGATTTTATTTCCACTGTAAGCGATATTCTTATCTGTGGGAAAGTCATGCTCAAGCTTATCCATACTTGAGTAATGTGTAGGAAGACTACAGATGACTAATGTTTGCGCACTGGTTGCAACAAGCAAAGAGATACATTGAAGTTATTCCTATTACCAATACAGAAACTTTACATGACATCTCGCTAAACGTAGTTAATGCAATGGAACATCGTGACCGACTTGGGCGTTGTTTAAGTAGACGTCTAAGGCTTAAAACTAATCATCGTTTCTGCAATCGGCTCTAAACGTCCAGAAATGCATAATTGCTGAAATTAAATATGAAAGAGTTCTAACATTTGTTACATGCGTAACTTCATAGATAAGTAGTGAAGAAGAAAAAAACCAAGAACAAATCAAGTGATATGTAGAAAGATGTGAACACTGAAAGAAACACATTAGAAGGTCAATATTGTCCTTGTCCTACATCTTCTCCTGCCATTCCTCCCTCTTCCCACACTGACTTGTCGTCGTGTTTATCCTATTATGAGTTCCTTTTGATAATTCTATCTTCCTACGAATGACATGACACAGATAAAATGATGTTGACCCAAATACATTCTTACACCCGATTCCTGCAATAGCAATCTAAGTAGCAGTATCTGACAGCTTTGTTTAACCCATTAAGCAGTACCGCCGTCTATTTACGGCAGTGATCCACATAGCCCACGGGAGTACTGCTGTCTATTTACGTTCTCGAAGTTTGATTCTGAACAGTACTGTCGTCTATTCACGTTTGATGTTGAATGTTTGAAATTATTTCCCAACATCGTACTGGCGGGTTTTTAGAACGAAGTTGGGGGATGTTTGACATGTTCAGTGAACTTTATTCCGTGTTTTTTCACATCTTGAATGTTCCGTTACGAAGTTCTGTCGTAGCATGCGTAGTATGTAACGTAACTTCTTACGCAATTGTGTGCTATAAATTACAACACCCAGGAACTATTTTCTATTATTGTTTCCTGCGAGTGCATTGCATGAATATTTCTTGACAACACACATTATTTGCCTTTCCCCTCACCTCAGGTTTCCGTAGAAACAAAAACCCTCTGATAGTAAACAAAAAAAGTGGTAATGGCGGGATCGAATCAAGAATGCGAGCTTGCTCAGGAAGATATAAGTAATATTTTGACTAACGAGGAGTCCAACGATGAAATAGATATTTATGATAGTGATAGAGATTGTATTTTGTCCGATGAGAGGGAAATTGGTTATTCCTTGAAAGACGACATCACAGAAATTGAGGACGAAGTGCAGCGCTCCGCTGTCGCAAAGAAGGCTAACCTGTCAGCTACTCAAACTAAAGGAAGAAAGTGGAGTTCTGTAGGCATGTTTCTTGCTACGCTTTCTGTTTATTTTGGATCCATCAAACTCAGGCGTTGATAATCTTCATCTGAATGATAATGACAATATTTCAAGACATGAAGAGTCTATTTCCAAAGAAGTTGTTGATCGTAAAATTATGAACTTGATAGAGTCATAAATGAACAAGTAGGCCTACTACTATTGTTACGGAAAATGCGCACGTAAAGGAAAAGCTGAAGTTACATAAGTGGCAACTGTTTTGTTGATAGGTCATGTGAAGAAAAAAATGAAAAACTATTGGTCAAAAAATAAAGTGTTCAAAACTCCGATGTTCAGTAATTCAATTTCTCCCTTTTTTTAAGGCTGCTTCACTTTTCTGACAATCTACAACCCCAGATGAGAGACTTTACAAAATTAGGCCTAAGTTATAATAAACTATTTCAGAGAGAAATTCCGATCTATATTCCATCCCTTCCAAAATATCTACTGATGAGAGCCTAGTTGCTTCGAAAGATAGCCTAAAATGGAAATAGTACATTCCATAAAAGCGACACAAGTTTGTTATAAAGGTGTTTATATTTTGCGACTGTGAACCTGGGTTTATGCTTGATTTTACTGCGTATACTGGAAAGGATATGGACATTGAACACGATGAAAAATTTGAGTGCCTGGGTCAGTACCATACCCTAAAGATATTTTGATAAGTTAAACTGTTGTAAAATCAAGTCAGTGTGTTGTAAAGTTTACAAACTTTATCACATAGAGTAGACCTAATAATATTTTTGTCAATTTTACTACTCCTTTCATTATTTTTAGAAAACTATTATCCACGCCACTGATTTCAATTAAATTGAAGGTGTCAGTTATGTATCTAAGTGTAAATTATGTATATTAATAGAGAAAAGTTAGAATCAAAATAACATAAAATTAAGAAATGAAAATTGTCAAGGAAAAACACATAGCCTACTTCGGAAATGCCAACCCTTGTGGCATCACAATATATTCTAAAACCCGTTACTGCATGCAATTTTCTTCCCGCACTAGTCTCAGAAATAGTAATTTTCATATCGCTCATTGCACCTATTTACAGGCCATAAGCTGGCTTTCAGCTGCCATTAAGACCAAGTCATCGGCATAGGCTAAACTGCGTACTACATTTGCTCCTAACTGAATCCCTCCCTGCCACTTTATACCTTTAAGTGATTATGAACAACAAAGGTGAAAGATTACTATCTTGTCTAACCCCTGCAAGTACCTTGAACCAAGAACTCAATCTAAAATCAATTCAAACTGTAGTCTGATTGTCAACATACATGAATTTGATTGCCTGTAGCAACTTACACATCAGTACAGCTAAGAAATTTTCTCTTGTTCCTTCTACACAGTACTGCCGTAAGTTCTGTCAGTACCTTCAATGCATAGAACTAAATAAAACTACGCAAACCCATTAATATACTGTACGTATATTCTGAAAAATCACCAAATATGCTACAAAATTAACATAACCCTTTTTAAAATGATCATGTGCGACAACGCAGCGGCGAAGACGTTGCGGCCACTCACTGATAGCTGCACGAATCATGTCCAGTGGAATTTCTGATAGCTGACGCAATTGATCTCAACATTGCGGTGGCTTTTTTTACATGTTATCGCCTCGAGCTTGTGCCACGGAGAATAATCCAATGGAATAAGGTCCGCACTTCCACTAGGCCAGTCAGCAGCAGCGATGAACCGTGGGAAGGTTGCCAACCACTGCTGTGTCATACCTGCTTCGTGTGCAGGATCACTATTCTGCTGAAAAATTCACGATTTCCCTTCAAACAGCTATACCACGAGGTTTCAGCACAGAAGATAAATGTCTGTAGCTCGCCTTCCGCCATGAAATAACGCCAATACAGCAATGATTCTCATACACTCCCCACTCCATCTTTCACTGTTGCGTGCTGTCGACGCACTGCAAGCCAGTTACTGGCGGAGTTGTGAAGGTGACCTTGTGGACAATGACATACAGAGTTGCCATGCTTCTTCATACATAATTACCATACTACAGCTAATTTAGATTTTACTAACAGAACTTATGGCATTATTGTGTACAGACCTACAAAACATAACTGTCTTTTCCTTTTGCTGCATTTTTCATTTACTTGATTCATACAACATACAGGAAATGCATAAAAATTAAAGTGTCCAACTTATTATTGCCAGTATCAAACAATACGAGGGGCTGGTCAACTACTTGGTTGTCCTTGACATATTAACAAAAACACCACCACCATCATCATTTGTCGTGAAGTGCATGCTATAGAACAGTCAATTTTGACTGAACAAAGATGAATTTGTAAAAATACCAGACACCTATTCTACAAGAACATGGGGTTCAGAATTTCTATTTGGTTACGTAAAACTGACAAATACTTACAGTCGGCAGTTATAAGTTCTTCCATATATTCCCCATCCAGGCCTGTCATAGTCACATCTGAAATTCACAAAACAATTTTAGGAGCAAATTTCATAAAGAAAGAAATACAAACCACTTTTCATTAAGAAAAAGCGAAGAAAAAACTATTAACATATAAAACAAAGAACACAAAATGTAGAACTGAGTCCTGTGCCAATTTACCATAAAAAGGTTTCCTCATCTTAAAATCTAAGTAATTTACCTGTCTCTGTGACAGCAAATACATCAACCCATATTTTCCAAATGGCTGTACTACTTGCAGACTATGGCAACCATCCAGGCAATATCTTCCAAGAGATACGACAAGTTTTAATTGAGATATCCAACAATTTTTAACCTCCTGATCTACTATTTCACCCAGCATGAATGAAATTATTCAAAGCATAGATTGTAGAGCTTTCTCCCCTAACCTTACATACAGTACAGATCCTCATTAAGTGCTGTTGACCTGTTTTTTGTTTTGTTTTTTGCAATTAGTATACCTACAGATGGAAATTTAAAAATAGAATTTTCTTCTTATCCTGGATATAATAAAGAAACAACATTTTTTGAAAATTCTGCACAAAGAACAGACAAAACCACTTATTTTATTTATATACAAGGATAAGTAGAAGTTAAAAAACTTATACAGGAGGAAACTACAGATTAAAAAATTTCTTGGTATGTTACTTACCTGCACTCCCCGCAGACACGACATCACTTAAGATTATGTCAGGTTCTATAACGTTGGTCTCTATTTCCACCTCTGGATCAAGACGAGGATGTTTCGGTGGTCTTCCAGGCCCTCTCCGCCTCTTCAAACTCGTTGGCGACTGTGCCCTGGGAGTATCAGCCTGCAATCAGGAAACAAGTCGACTCAAGATCACCTGAATAGTGGCATCTTTCTTTAGTCCATTTCCACTGTATCACAGAAATATTACCTCTAGAGTTCCGTTTCTATGAATTTTGACTTGACAGTTAACCAGAAGTCAGACATTGGTGACAAATTGTTACGAGTACAAACAGCTGATTCACAACACACACAACATGAACGGAAATGTATAAACAGGTAATAAAAAAATAAGTCCAGAATCAAATATTCTTTGTAGCAACATGCATAACTCGCATAAGGTCAATAATAACATATAACATATTTAGGATAAGGCTATAAGATAAAAACAGATCAATGCTCAAACAGATAAAACGCAACAAAATAAAATTTTTACTCATCATCTAGAACAGCTCCTGTTGCTAATAGATTCAGTTCCTCCTAAGGAAGGAAAATATCCTACAAAGGGAATTCACCACTCATTTCTGGTTCAGTATCGGCGTTGTCATAGTTTGAGTTTTCATTCTCACCTGACCGTAACAAGATTATAACGTCTTCATAATCGTCTGTGATACTTCCTCTCCCAAACTTCACTTAGACTGTCTCTCGCAACCTGCACTTATACGGCCTACGGCTGCCCACAGAAGTCTTTCAACTTCCGAAACTGTGAAGAGTCAGTTATCTGCAGCTACAGAATCCTTCATTTGTGCCAAAATCAATTATATGGCGTTAAAATGGCAGTGGTATGGTGCAAGGCGAACAACTTTTGTCCATGCCTCCCGATTATTTTCTCCACCGTGTAACTGGGTACTAGAGCCGTTTTGTTTCATGAGATGCATGAGGACCCCCCCACCCCTTCCCCATGTTATTGCAAACTGAAATATTGTGCTCCTTGGACCACTCGATCAACTCATTATTTCTAGCCGCCACTGTTGGTGCTTTGTCAAGAATGGCCGAGTGAACTTGATAAAAAAAAAGTCAATAATAATACTAGATTATAAATTCCACCTGTTCAATACATAAGAGTTTTTTTATTTAAATTTAAGAAATAGTTCTTAACATATTAGAATAGGGACATGTTTCACCCATAATGAGTACATCATCAGCCTAAAAATCTCATACCTGAAAGAAAGATAGATCAGGATCCTGATTGTTCTTATACCTAAATAAGAGGGTACTGTTTTAGGTACAAATGTGTATAAAATGACTAGCAAGTAGAATATAGTAGTTATAAGTACTCTTATGACAAAGTCCTATAATCAATCCTTATTGTAGATCTTTACAAATGTGTTGTTTTTTTTAAATGTGGTAACAAGTGGTTAGTTAAATGTTCAAAAAGAATACGTAAATTGCTGCGCTAAAATAAAATTTGGTAAATATGGTGCCTTATTCTGGAGATGGCGTAACGAGCTTATAACAGTTTAATATTTAGGATAAAAGTCACTCTTAGTGGTAGTAAGTTGTTAATCTTATACGAAAAGATAATACGACAAACTTCTTGAAGCACTTAGGGGCGAGGACAAGTACTCGTCAGAAATATAGCTGTTTTTATAATTAGGTGGTAGACGTGGTTGTAGCTTCTTGTATTAAAAGTCGAAAGGAAACATACTAGGTTGTGTAGAGCTTGTAGTATTATGTCTGAAATAAGAGGAGAGTGAAATGTTAAGGAATAAAATTAAAGGAGAGAAATGAAGAAAAAACTATACAAGAAGCTACAACCACGTCTACCACCTAATTTTATTATAAATATAGCTACGTTTTCCGACGAACACCTGTCCTCACTCCTAAGTGCTTCAAGAAATTTGTTGTCTTATCTTTTCATACAACTTCAACAGACAAGCAAGTTTGGATTTTACCTCATCTTTAACCAAATTAACATAACTTTCAAAGAGACATAACACCACAAGCTCTAGGCCTACTCAAACTTGCACATTTTCCATTCGACTTTTAATACAAGAAGCTACAACCACGTCTACCAGCTAATTATAAAAACAGCTATATTTCTGACGAGTACTTGTCCTCGCTCCTAAGTACTTCAGGAAGTTTGTCGTATTACCTTTTCGTATAAAATTAACAACTTACTACCACTAGGAGTGACTTATCTTAAATATTAAGCTGCTATAAGCTCCTTACACCATCTCCAGAATAAGGCAATATATTTACCTAATTTTATTTCAGCGCAGCAATTTACGTATTCATTTTGAACTTTTAATCAACCACTTGTTACCACATTTTTAAAAACGAGACATTCGTAAAGATCCACAATAAGGATTGATTATAAGACTTTGTCATAAGAGTACTTGTATGTATGTTCAGTCTTCAGCCCTAAGGCTGGTTTGATCCTCAACAGCTCTGCCATCAGCTGTCATAGATGGCCTAGGCATCAGTGAAGAGGCGTACTAGGGAAATGAGGTGTGAGGTAGTTTCCCGTTGCTTTCCTCACACAGCCAGAAGTTGCTATTACATATCAGTCTGCCAAGCCCACTGAAATGCATGCACCAACTGACCCTATGTGCAACGTTTTTACACCATTCATAGCAGGGACTGGCTGCACAAGGAATGGCATTACTAGCATCGCTCATACCTGTCACTTTCATATTGTCAAAACCAAGGATAAGATAGAGACAGATCAATGAAAGTAACAAAATTGCTCCAGCCCATACCAGAAGACATAGTGCACTGTAAACACTAGGTCCTGCCAGCCAAGTCAGAAGAGTACATATAACTACTATATTCTACTTGCTAGTCATTTTATACACATTTGTACCTAAAACAGTACCCTCTTATTTAGGTATAAGAACAATCAGGATCCTGATCTTTCTTTCAGGTATGAGATATTTAGGCTGATGATGCCCTCATTATGGGTGAAACATGTCCCTATTCTAATATGTTAAGAACTATTTCTTAAATTTAAATAAAAAACTCTTATGTATTGAACAGGTGGAATTTATAATGTAGTATTATTATTATTATTATTATTATTAGACTAAGTATATTTCAATACGGTCCATAACATGAGATTTGTAACATGTAATGAACTTGATAAAGACCACGAAAAGAACTGAGCACAATGCAACACACGTGGTTACAGAAAACAACAGATCAACAACACTGGTAACAGAAACTAGAGTCTAAAGCTCTCTATCAGAGCGATTGGAAGCCTATGATTTTTATTAATTCACTTACCCTCCGCCAAAATGTAATGTCAAGTAGAAATTCATAAGAACAGCACTTTAGTGTTTTGATGAATGTCACAAGATATACATTTAGGTTATTAAGATGGGAAAGACAACACAGGATACTTGGAGGTTGCAGGGATGATGGTAATGAACTAAGTAATTTTAGGATACAGCAGAGCTGCTCACTGTGTATCACCATCATGCAGTGTGAAGTGTGCAAAGTGTTTGTGTTGAAAAACACTCCCCCCACCATTTGCCCACTGAACAGAACATCATCTCTTTCTCACTCTATACAAGCTGTGCAGCGGTGCATGGTGCCCAATCAACTGTAGGTGTAGTCTATTTTGTATAGTTGGCATTTTGAATATTAAAATTATACCACCTTTTTTAAAAAAAATTATTCTATGGGAGTAGAGAGGGAAAAGTTTTGAGAAACAAACGTATAGGGAATAAAACTTTGGCAGATCAGGGAAATTCTGACCAACTGCCGTGGTACACTACCCTACCCAGAGAGAATCTGGAAAAGGGAATGGATGAAGAAGATGATGCAGAAACAACAGGACTGCAGTAAGCATTCACATTGGTATTATAGCTAAAGAACGAAGATACACTAGTACCAATTTTAAACAGGATATTAGATTTCTAACGGAAATCGAGCTATTTATCAATGCTGCTGACATCCTGCAATAACAGACAACAGCTGAACAAGCTGAACTTTTTTTTTTTCAAAATAACAAAAGTGAAGGGAAAAATAGAACAAAATACATAAAATCCACTGATCACATACAAACAGAAAGAAAAGAAAAATGTGGTTTTTAAGGTTTTCACAATATACAATAATGTTGAGTTATTTCGCAATTACAGAGCTCAGCGGCTGCAGTCTCTAGTGTGGCCAGTATCCAGTATTTGGGAGATAGCGGGTTTGAACTCCACTGTCGGCAGCCCTGAAGATGGTTTTGCGTGGCTTCCAATTTCGCACCAGACAAATGCTGGGGCTGTACCTTAAAGCTACGGCCACTTCCTTCCCAATCCTAGTCCTTTCCTGTCCCATCATAAAAATAAGATGTATCTGTGTCAGAGGGACGTAAAGCAAATTGTATTTTTTTTTTTTTTAAAGGGAACAATTAGACTCTTTCACATTCAACATATATATGAAAGGAAGACGGTAGTTATCCATGTTAAAAGTAAATCGGGATTATTTTGTGTTATCACGCCACGTAAAAATTCCTCCTGGCACTAGAAGAGGATTAAGAAGAAAAAAACACATTTTACTCCCCCCTCTCTCTTTCTACTCAAACAGACCTGGTACTATGCCCTGTTTTCTGTACAATCTATCCTTCCTACCTTCCACTCCTTGAAATATAAATGTACACCATCTGCTCCTTTCTATTACATAAAAATAAGTACAGTAAATCCTTGATAAGACATTTCTGCAGGGGACAAGGATAAAAGGATATGTTTAGCCAGAACAAGTACTGTAATACTGAATACACAAATAAAAACTATCAAACAGGGATATGGAAACACTAGATATGACTTTTTCCCCGACATGAGGGCATTTTACGTCATGTATCCACGGTTACAGTGTAAACTATATCTACCATTTCTACAGACAAGAAGAGAATATTAATAGGTGTGAAAAACACGAGAGAATATGAAAATCTATTAAAGTAATATTGCAGATCACACTATCTAAACAACTATTTGTAGAAGCCTTTTATTTCGGACCAGTGGGTTATTAAACATTATTTTCTGGTCGTATTCTTGAACATTCGACCACATGTGACTGTAAGAGAATAATTTTAGCTGCCATTCTGAATCTAACAAAAGTTCAACTGAATCGAGTGATTGAATAAAAACTCGAAGGTGCGAGTTTTAACAGTTGCATCACCTCTGTGCGCTCAAAAATGTACATTTTCTAACAGATTTTAATTTTGTCTTCATTAGTTAGGAATTTCATGACTTTTCTGTATCCATAACTAGGCTATCATAAGACAAATATGCACCACGCTAGTCAACTTCACACAATTATGTTCCTAATCCAGATATAGGCTACTGTATCATGCGACAAATATTCGCTACACTTCACTGTACCGCACAACACGAAATAAATTTCTAACTTCTGAATGGAATGCGAAATACAAGCACAAAAAAGCTCACTGTGTTATTCAACAAACTCTCTGCTAATTGGCAAGCAAAACTGAACATTCCTGATGCTAACGGCTTGCTCCCCGAAGGTACAACTTATCCTGAGAAGTTAAGGAATTCAAGGCCATTTCCAGTTATCACACAACTGTTGCAAGGGCTCTTACACGAGTTGGAAACCACATGGAAATTCTAAGTTCCCATGGAGGGAATTAGATTCTTTTCCACCAATAGAGCATATCAAAAATTAGATGGATGGCTTTTCCGGCGTTTGCTCTATTAACCAGCGTTTCGTCTTAAGTCTGACACTAGACTCTTCAGAGTGGGATGTGTCAGCGTCAGTGGGTAGGGTCTGACACATCCCACTCTGAAGAGTCTAGTGTCAGACTTAAGACGAAACGCTGGTTAATAGAGCAAACGCCGGAAAAGCCATCCATCTAATTTTTGATCTGATTTTTGGAAACCACATTCCTTTCACATGGGATGACAAAACATTTTCAGGGCTAGGAAAAAAATGGTCGTACTAAGTGGTAATAGAGAAAATCACTGACGCGATAGAGGTATTTTTATACAGATTTAATACGATGAGAATCGGGACTTCGACTTCACATGTTAAGAAGGAAAACATGTTAATGAGGAACGCACTAATGAAGTTTCACTGTACCTGTTGAGCGAGTTGCTTCCTATGTTAATTCTTAAAGATTGTATTATTACCTTAGTAGGTGAGCCAACTTTACTGGGAGAATTGCGAAGCCTTGCTGATCGTGTAGCAGGCGGACTGGGAGCTGATAGGTTTGGCTTGATCGAAGCTGTCCCATCTTCCCCCTGACCTTCGGTATCAGTCAAACCAGGCAGCTCCTATAAAATAAAATAAAATGATACTTTTTTTAATACCAAGTATTGGCATTCTACTAGTGATATCACACTTGACCTAGAAGATTTCAAGGTCCAAGGGGATACTGCATGAGAAAAAGTCTGTTTTTGAAGTTTGATACAGAGTGTCAAAGAGTTTGGTCATTCAAATTATAGCAAATCTTATACTTGACTATCTTTACAGAAAACTGTTAGTATAAAATCAGGTATCTAGCTTGACATATTTGGAAGATTTTTTAAACAATTTAACAAGTAAAATAATTGAAAGTTTAATTACTGTATCTATAGACAGATAAGAACAAGAAAAGGAACCTTTAATAGAAAAAACATGGTCAGTGTCAGGGGGAGGGAAGAACAAACATAAAAACACAAGCCGGGCCGAGTGGCTTAGACGACTGAGGCACTGGCCTTCTGATGCCAACTTGAGAGGTTCGATCAGTGCTCAGTCCGGTGGTATTTGAAGAAAAATAAGAATGAAACGGGAGTAAGTTTGTTCAAAACTTATGTTTTCGTGGATAATTTCTGTACTGCGGCTTAACTGTTATAAAACTGGAAAACTCCAATACTACATGTTCAATTTCATTCTTAAAATTCTAACAGTATCACTCCAGAGGCTTCTGTGGCAAACTTTTCAGTTTTCTTACTCAAACAGCACGTATTTATTACGGAAACATGTTCACCCCTTTCGTTTAAAATTTGAATGTTTGTTTTGTTTATTTACAGTTTTACACCAGTTGCTGGGTTTTACATATTGACCTCAACATTGCCTCTGAATGTCGATGCAAGCACGCACTAGCACACATAGCAAGAACTCTATATCGAAGACGATCTACTGCATTCAATATTATCACAGAGTGCATAAATATCGATAACAGGAAAAAAACCTTGTGATAAATCATTCATAATAACAGATGAATCATGAAAGGGTTCTTGTAACTGCAGGACAATACACAGTCTAATATAGAACTTTTGAAGGGACATTAAAAAATCTGTCTTTACAATGGGGACTTAAGACTGTATATGAAAGCAGAGTGTGCATTTTAGTATCTCTGTACTTTTAAAGATAAACAGGGTAAGTTTCTACGAATCTTCGTGATTTCACTTTGCTTTCATTATTTTAATGAATAAGATAAAGTCCACAACACAAAAGAAAACTGTGAGGAACATTAAACTCCTAATTTACACATGCTGAGGGACAATGAAATACCACCAACTTTCTAAATGATACATGCAATCATTATCCGAATTTGGGTGCCAGTGAAGCCATGCAAGTGAAAAACCCTTCATAAGTTATTTAGAAAACTAAATAATAAACAGTTACATCCTACGTTCAAAATACGTTTATGCGCTCACTTTTTAACCAAGCAATCACCAATGGTACTAGAAACTCCAAGTTATACCACACATCCAACCAAGTCGACTACTAAATAAAACCAGATCCCAATACCTTCCCAAGACTAAGAGGATCTTGCAATGAAGGGGGAACTTCCACTGCCGTTGATTCCAAGTTCTCTGCATCCTGATTGACCAGCAACACATATATAGGTCCAAGTGAGGATTTCAAGTGGATCTGGTACTTGACATTATTGGAGTCCTGTAAAGTAACAATACACAACCAATTAATAATAATAAAAATAATAATATATCAATTGGAAATCATTGTTTTTTTATGAAGTAAATCTTTATAAAAATGAGAAAAATAGTAAAGAATTAAACATGGCTATATCTGCACACGAAATTTTGAGAAATCGGGACAGTAAACTGCGAGTAGTGAGGACAGTCCACAGTGGAATTAGCTTTTATTTATTACTTTCATGATTTCTATGTTCAACTTTTACTATCATGGTAATCATAATTCATACTCAGCGGAGATCTGGACACTGACAAAAAGAATAAAATCGAGGCCAATGAAATTAAATTTTGGGGAAGTATGATAGGAACGAGAAGAAAGGACAGAGTAAGAAATTAGGATGCGTCAGGAAGGAAATCAGTGTGGAAAAGCTTTACGACAGAATGGAGAGGGAAGGGTGAAGGAAACCCAGAACGAAGGAGGGAGGGCAAGGAGACCCACATAAGGTGGCTGAAAACGATCAAGAATAGTATAATTAGAAGAAACTTGAATTCAAACAAAATTGAGGAGGAACAATTGTGGTTGGATAGAAGGAGGTGGCATGAACATCCAACTCAGCAGGAAATGTACGAGGGAAATTGACAATGGTAATCAATAACCATATTTATTTATAAATAAAAGTGGTACAGGTTTAGAATTTCTTGCTTCGAAGGCGGATCAAAAATAAATGGGAATTTGCATGTAGTAATAATTCTGGGAGAACTACAAAATGTTGCAGTCAAAACAGGGTTAAGAATCTCTTTCGAGAAAACAGCATTCATGGATTCTATAAAAAAAGGCGACACGGACAGACTTGTTACATTGTATGGGGATATCCAGCGTGTGCAAAAATTTAAATACCTGGGAGAAATACTCACCCCCAATGGAGATGAAAAGGAGGGATTAAAGGAGAGGGTGAGAAGGATGGAGCTGGCATTCAGACTATGTCATGACACCTATAAGTCCAAGTCTCTCTCAATTCAGGCCAAGTTAAAACATTACTGCACAGTGGTTAGAACAGAGTGCCTTTATGGAGCAGAAACCTTGACGAAGATGGCTGACCCAGTCCTTGAAAAAAGAGAAAGAAGATTCTTGCGAAAAATCTTAGGCCCTAGAAAGTCGACGAGTGACCCAAACACATTCCGGTTAAGATCGAATTTGGAGCTCTACAAGACAGTAGAAAGAATCACGACTGTGATGAGAAAAAGGAGACTGACGTTTTATGGACATATCAAAAGAATGAACCCTGAGAGATTGACCAACAGAATACTTCTGCAGGAAAGGTGGAAAAAACAACCGGGATGGCTTACACACGTGCACAATGACTTGGCAGAAATAGGTATCAAGGAGGAGGATATAAAAGAAAGGACATCATTTAGGAAGAAGGTTGCGGGATTGAGGGATGCGTCTGAAGAGCAACATGCAAAGCCATGGAACATCTCGGTGGAAGAACGAGCAAGAAGAAGTCAAAGACTCAAGAATCTTCGGCGAGAGTGTAAAGAGAAGGGTATCAGTCTGCGTGACAGAAGGAAGATTGTGTAAACGTGGCCCACAGGTGGCCGTATCGATTAATAATAATAATAATAATTCTGGGATGGGACTTTGCCAGGATGTTGGTGGGGGTGTCTGGAGAAGGGGTTTGCACGCATGAAAGTTGGTGGAGAGCTGGGCTGCTTCAGTACGCCATGAGTGAGCAAAAAAATTTGTGGCAGGAAGAGAAGCTTTGGAAAATTAACCTCGTGAAAGGAGACCGCGGACAAATACTGCAGACTAACACTGTTGCCATTCGTGACATTATTTGTGAAGATCGGCGAATAAAAATTTCGTAAATTGTTTTAACCCTGGGAATAAATTATGGAAGTGTTCATACCATCATCCGAGATGAACTCCATTTCAGAAAATTGTCTGCCAGGGACTCCTGCTATAATCTATCAGCTTCATTGTCCGCATTGATAATTTTAAGCACACAAGTATGAAGAATGAGTTTTCCACCTAATCAATACTTCATTTTACAAAATGTTTAATGTAAATGTTTTAATGTAAATAAAGAGACTCCTGCATCATAACGAGGAGGAAGGACAGGATTTCTTGCATTATATTGTGACTTGTGATGAAACCTGGGTGCATCATTACACCCCTGAGTGAAAGCAAGCAAGCATAGAGTGGCCGCGAAGAGACGAAGCAGGTCCGGTAGAGGCCAAAACACGCCCATCTGCTGGAAAGATGCTTGCAAGCATTTTCTGGGACTCAGCAGGCGTTTTGCTGGTGGATTTTTTGTTTGTTTGTTGCCATTGGCATTATGTCGCACCGACACCGATATGTCTTATGGCGACGATGGGATCGGATTTTCTTCACAAACAAAGGACAATTAATGCATCCTATTACTGTCATCCTTTGGATGAAGTAAAAGCTGCGTATCACAACAAGCGATGTAGGCAACCGATACGAAACGTCATTCTTCTTCATGACAATGCAAGGCTGCAAACTGCCGCTTTAATGCGGGAAAAACTGGAAGAAATTCACTGGACACCTCTGGAACACCCTCCATACAGTCCAGATTTATCGCCCTGAGTCTACCATTACTGTTCGGACCACTCAAACAAGACTCAGGAGGACAGCGGTTCGATAATTATGCAAGTGTAGAAGAGTTTGTCTGCAAGTGGCTCCGCACACGTCCCTCTTCTTTCTATCAGGACGGCATCAAAAACTTAATCTGATGGAGAAAATGTGTATCGAAGGCAGGGCACTATGTAGAAAAGTGATGTGTGTACTTTTTTTGGTTTATGCAAAAAAAAAAAATTTAAAAATAATTCCATTTATAATTGATCTGCCCTCGTATATCACTTTTGAGAAACAACGAACCAGTTGCCAGGCAAATTCATCCCTACGTGCGGGCAAGATCAAATATAAACTGAAAATTTCACATAGCAAGTGAAGAACCAAGGGGTTTTGTGGCCTTGAGTGGAAGGAGAGCAGTGAGGACGTGTGAAGCCAATTTCCTCAACCGATGCATGGCGAAGCTTTCCTCTCGACAGTACCGAATGCGAGCAAGAAATATCTCTGTCCATTGTGCCACTGTAAAGTTTCTCATCACAGAAGGTGTCAATCTAACAGAAATTCTGAGAACACTGCATGCACAATTCAAAAAACAAACTCTTTTAAAATGGCATTTCATTGGCATTAAAATTTCTGTCATGACGGGAAGCCGTGGAAGATGAACCACACCAACGACAGTCCTGGACAAGTGTCACAGAATAAAATGTTTGTACTGCTTGTGACCTACGGAAAGTGTCTTCCAGGTGGGCTACTAGTCTCCTTACTGAGCAAACAAAAGTGCTCATCTGGAAGTATACTAGAATTAGCGGCAGACCTATAGCTCGGATCCCTTCCAACGGAACAAATACACTGACGAGCAATTCAATTAGAGTTAGCTGCCATTTCTCCAAAGTGACGCTGGTGTCAACCCAGTGAACGTAACAGTACGTCATGGAACGTGACTATATCGTCATCAGGTCACATACCGCTCTTGGACCATTCGATCACCAAAACAGTACAGGGTTCACCATGTCACTCGTGTCAAGAGCGTACCAAGAATACATGGATTCAAGCAAAACAACCGCCACCAGGGTCGCTGCCGGCTGACAGCAATTTTAAGAGAGGATAAACAGGCCGCAGTGCATCAGATCACTTGTGAACTCAATGCTGGACAGCAACAAAGTGACAGCAAACCATACCTCCCAGAATCCTCTTGCAATGTGATGCAGAAGCCGCCATCCCACTACATACATCTGCTCAACGCATGTCACAAGGCACAAACATTGACGCGGGCAAAGAAACAGCGCCATTGCATTCTCAAATCATGGTAAATGGTCACCTAGACAGATGAGTCGAGGTACCAGTTGATACATCTAGATGGCAGGGTATGGATGTGTCACCAAACACAAGTCAAAAAAGCCCTCTTGTCAGTAAGGCAAGCTGAGGCCGGTGGTTGGTGGTATCATTATATGGGTCACACAGGACAAAATGAGATTCCTGGTACAACTGCCAACATACCTCCCTGGTGAGAAATGCAGAAACCAGCTCCCAGATTATGTGCACCCATTTATTCACCTCCAGTACCCTGACGGAGACCCCTACCTACAGTAAGACAATGCACCAATTCATTGCTCCCAAACTGTGGTCAGTTCATTCAACGAAAAGTACACAGACAGGAGGATGCTTGCATAGCTCCCGGAATAACGCAGCCTCAATCCTATAGAACACATCTGGGATGCTGTTGAGAGGAATATGCAGGCCTGGATTATTTTCTGACCGATCTCAGTGCATTATGGGAGGTTGTGTCAGTCACGGACCAGCACGTCTGGTGTGTTGTGGAGTCTGTCATTCGGCATCACCCCGCATCGTCCAATCAAAAGTAGGCACTATAGGCTAGTATCCAGTTCTGTAAAATCAATTGCGCATAATGACCTAGGCTGCAGCATAGCTTAATGGTACAGCGTCTGACACAAATTAGAAAGTTTTAGGTTCGGATCCTACTGAGGTCTGGTTGGCCATTTTTGTTCTGTACTTGAAATCCTTTCAATATGTATTGAACACGATCAAGGTTGAAAGTTCATTTCAAATACCAAGAGCTCCCAAATCGTTATGAGGAAGGAGAGCATTTCTTTGCAGTGAACAGTCACTTTTGATGAAACTTGGGTCCATCACCATACCCCTAAATCCAATCAAGTGAGCACGGAGTAGCAGAAGAGGGGAAATTGCGCTGATGAAGGCCAAAAGACGCTTAGCTAGAAAGGTCCTTGAAACTGGTTTTTGGGTCTCCGGCAGCATTTTGTTGCTTTATTTTCTCCACAAACGAAAACAGTGAATGCTGCCTACTACTGCAAAATTCTGAATGCTTCAAAAGCTGCCTATCGCAACAACGTACATTGCAACCAATCCAACAAGCCATTCTTCATAAAAATGCAAGGCCCCCTCCTGCTGCTATTTATTCAGTAGGCACCACTACAACAGCCCCCTTACAACCCAAATTAATAATTAACCTGTGATCATTATTTGTTTAGACCATTCAAAGAAGCATTAGGACAGTAGAGGAGTTTGTACATAACTGGCTGTATATACATTCCCGTTCTTTCTTTCAAGGTTTATAACTGCCAATTCTATGGGGACGATGTCATTAGTAATAAACCAGGGTTGCCAACGATGGAGAATTAAGAGAGAAAAAATAAGAAAACGGACATTTCACACTCCTAACTTGAGGTAACTTCCTTCTCCAGCACTAGCAAACTGCGCAGAGACTGCTCCCACACCAAGGAGGTTAAGATTACTGTAATATCTTGAGGCAACACAAAGTAATACAAACCTGATCTGTGACAAGAGGTACCGCAAGCTCAGTGCCACCTGGGGCTTGAATGGCCAGCATTGTGTCGCCCTGGAAACACCTACAGATATCCTCGTGCGTGACATACGCAAGATGACAATTCTCCACATCATCCGTGATATTTTTAATGCTCTGTTGGACCCACTGAAACACAGAAATATGACCATGAATCTCTGTACAGTAGAACCCTGGCCCTGGTATTTGAAGCTAATTGGGCTGATGCTGCCTAAAATTACACAAAAACACCTCATACTGGCACAAAAAACAGAGCAAATCATAAAAGAGTGCAAAAAAAGTCTGCTTTTATTAGAAATTTGACCATATCAAATATTTGGCAGGTCCCCTTTGGTTATAATTCATGCACCAGTCTTCAAAATTATACATTTAGGTACAATAACATTTATCTTATTTTCAACGATATGGGTGTCTGCTGGCTCAAAATTAACAACGTACGTTGAGCACCAAACAAAAATGTTGTAATATTGCTACTGAAACACTAGAGAGTAAAATAAAGTTTCGGCCCAGAGAGCAAAATATCCAAATTTTTGTTTGGCGCTCAATGTGTTAATAAAGTACAAACCTGTGTTAGATATGGGCTAACATTGCCAAGTTTAAAAGAAACTTGAATTTAAATTTTATACTGAGCCACTGGCTTCATTTTACTCTTCTGCATTTGTCCTATGCTCTCAGTCTTAGCACCATCTTGATCTTTTCCCTGTGTTTATCCACTTTTATTCTCAGCCTACCCTCCCCACAAGACTGATTTGTTACGAAGGCCTCCCTCCATAAGTGTTGTAGCCTGCCATCCTAAATCAAGCTGAGAAGCAGAAACGAGAAGAGATGGACGTAGAAGAACTGAGATTGATTAGGAGAAAATGTATCTAAAGGTGTAGAGAGTGCCGTCGTCCTTTTACCTTTGTGCTCGTCTCCTTTTTCTATTTCTCCCTTTTCCCACACTAACCTGTCCATGTACAGTCATATATAGATAGACAGGAGGAACAAGAAAAGGAATACAAAATAGGATGAACATGAAGGATGATCTGTGTGTGAAGAGGGAACAACAGAAAGAGGAGGCAAGAACAAACACAAAAACACAATATTCTTTGTTATCACTGATGCTTTCACGGCCAGTACTTTTGGGCTTATGCAGCATCAAGAAAACAAGATGAAACTATGTTTCGCAGAGAACTTTGCTCCGCGTCTTCAGAAGAAAATCTCGACGGTTCCAAAGGAAGTCTTCTACTATAATGTGGGTTTAAATTTAGGGTTGTTCGAAATGTAGTGGTATGCTCGTTCGTCACCAGGTGGCTCGCTGTATGCTGGCACAGCGCTCCAAGCGGGAGCTGACGACAACATTAAACCGCAAATGAGATGTTCTGTCACACCGTACGTGCTTGAGAAGTATCAGAGAGGACATCAGACAAATCAGGGACGAATGTGGTAGAAGAAATAGAAACTAATAAAAGTAACGAAAGACAAAGGATAGAATAGAACAGAGCTGAATAATGGAAAGAAAGTATGTGAAGAAAACCAGCAGATGATGATGATGATGTGAGACGGTGTGAGAGGGGGGGGCAAGCAAACCCACATCATGCTTTACATCGCACCAACACACAGATCTCTTATGGCGACGATGGGATAGGAAAAACATAGGAGTGGGAAGAAGCAGTCATGGCCTTAATTAAGGTACAGCGCCAGCATTTGACTGGTGTGAAAAATGGAAAACCACCGGAAACCGTCTTCAGGGCTGCCGACAGTGGGTTCGAACCCACTATTTCTCAAATGCAAGCACACAGCTGTGCACCCCTAACCGCACGGTCAACTCACTCAGTATGAAAACACAAAAGGAGTAAGATAATCTCCACATCTTCATAAACTGCCGTCAAATAGATAGGCTCTCTCCTCATCAATCTCAGTTCTACACCCATCTCCTCTCAGCCGCAACCGACGAGTTCACCTATACTTCCCAGCTTCATCAGGAGGGCGGGCATCAACACTCATTGAGGGGCCATCTTGACAGATCTTCAGTGTTGATGCGGGAAGTGTAGGACAACAAGAAAGCTGGGTAAGTACAGGAAAAGGGAAGAAAAGATAGGTACAGGTGGTAAAAAATTAGGAGCACAAGACAAACACAAATGGAGAAAAGGATCCCAATGGCCTATCAATCAGTGTTGATGCCTGCTCTCATGATAAAGCTGGGAAGCAGAAATGAGCTCAATGGGGGTTGAGAAGATGGTGGTGGTGGTTTTAAAAGGAAGTATAACTAGGCACCCATACTCTAATACTAATCAGAGTAAAAAAATGAAAGGGGTCCAACACTTAACGCCTACAAATACCTTGGAGAATGGATAACATCGAACATTAGTGAGGATCTAGCCATGAAAGCCAGATTATCAAACTAAAGAGAAATTTCAACCTCCGTAAGAACATTTACAAGTGCAAATTCCTTTCCCTTCGCCTCAAACTTCCGACACTACGAAACTGTAGTAACACCCTCGGTACTGTATGCCTCAGAACGCTTCAACATGGTCAAAAAGGGACAACTCAGGAATTTGGAACTGAAAAATCAAGAGATTCTGAGAAAAATCATGGGTCCCATTAAAGAGGGAGGTGAATACAGAATCAGGCACAACAACAAGCTTTACCAACATTTAGAGAGCACAACATCAGACAAGAAAAAGAGGAGGCTTATCTTCAATGGTCACATAGAATGGACAACAAGAGACTGATCTCAAGAATCTTGAACACCATTTCTAGAGGGAATGGGACAAATGCTAAATGGATTAAACTTGTTTGAAACTGATCCCAAGGATATATCCAACAGGGATAAATTTAGAATGCTGATCAGAACATCCGACACACTCCAGTCACCTACAGCTAAAACATTGCATCCTGGAGTTGGAGTGTGGACTCAGGAAAGGAAAGCAACCCAGAGTGCAAAGATGAAAGAGTACAGGGCTAAGAAGAAAGCTCACCAGAGTTAGGAACCATGTGGTCCAACGGGCCTCAACGAAACAAGAAGGTGTCGTCCAAAGAAAGACAAGGGCCACAAAGGGCGCGAAAGACTAGAACCCGTGACCTAATATCGGAGACTGAAATGTACAAGAGTTGACCAAGGGAGGTTGGATGGGATAGATGAAAGTGAGGAGCCTGGCACAAGTAGGTTGAGAAGAGATAGATAAAACTGGAATTGATGAGGAGAGAGTCCATCTATTTGATCAGAGTGTGCACAAAGTCTGTATACCCCTAGTCATTATTTAATTATTTCTGTTGTCAGATACCCATTCTTATCGACTTCGATTGATGACAGTAGTTGGTGCCAAAATATTGAAAGAATGGCTGAAACATGCGGTTATACGATTGAGGAATGTTTGCTGGGCGCTGTGTGGATTCACGAGCATAAAATTAGTGGCAAATCAGTTTAAAAACTTGTGGGACAATCTCGTTGCAGGGTTTGTAAAAGCAGCACCAGTAAAGACGACTTTGTTACCATGGGAAAAGAAAGCCTTTTTAACAGGCAGTGTTCGCAACGCGCCGAGAAGTGGAAGACCATCCACCAGACTTCAACTTTGTGCTGACGTGGAAAAATCTATCAAACAATCTCCGGTCAAATCCATACGGAAACGTGCATCAGAGTTGGGGATACCGGAATTAACCACGAGGAAACACACCAAAGTGGATCTGAAAATGAGATGTTGGCCTCCATCGAGTATCAAAGAATTATTAGATGATAATTTGGAGGGACATGTTGATGCTTGCAGTCGGATGCTGCAACAATTCCAAGCAATGGCTCAGAAGGCAGAAGTCTTCTTCACTGACGAACGTGCGATTTATCGCAGCTCCCGTAGTTGCAATATTTACTTTTAGGGAAAATAAAATCCACATTTTAAATTTTCTTACCAGAAACCGAACAAAACCCACCTCACGGCATGATCTGGGCTGGAATGACACAAACCCATCTGTTTGGCCTATATCTTTTGATCATTCTGCCTACCTCCAGGTGATTAATGCCTGGCTCATCCCATAGCTGCAAAATGCAGGAATCTTCGATGTTGTTTGGTTTCAACATGATGGGTCGCGACCCACTCGGTAGTGGCTGTTTGACAATGTCTGAACTCAGTCTTTGGGAATCGCCAGATCGGTCGAGGATCCGACAATGATCAAGCTCTTCTTCCATGGCCACCAAGGAGCCCTGATCTAAGATTACCCAATAACGCATTCTAGGGTTACAGCAAGGAACAGGTGAAGAAGCAGCGGTATTTTGGAACTGATGATCTGAAAAATGCGGTGTGTGAAGCTTTCCAGACAGTGACCCCAAGGATGTTGCTTAATATGAGCATCAGAACATGGCAGCGTATTCGGTTGTGCTGACTATGGAGGGACACATACGGACATTTTAGATCCCTAAGATGTAAGTAGAAATAAATGAGTATATGTACTTTTATATCACGTCAGTTTGAGTTTAATTTTTTGTAAGGTTATACAGACTTTATGCCGCACTCTGCAGTGTTTTCCCTAGGACCTTTTTAATGGGTGGATTGCCCTGCCATTTTTACAGACCACCCAGCTAATAAAACCTATTTAATTTTATTTTATGACATACTTCCTGTCATGCAGAGGCTGCCTTGCGACAAAGTATACTTTTACATTTATTTTTAGAAGAGAAATAGATATACTGTACTTGAGAAATGTTGAAGGTAACATAATTGTAACAGTGATTTATTAGAATTATCAGTGAGCACCTTAAGGCTATGATGGCAATCTCCCGTAACGTAACTGGCAGAGACATCTGTTTCTAGAAGTTAGTGGCAAAAACGGGAATCGTTCCCCTTGCTCCAATCATCAGACCTACTAATGTAGATTTCCTCTATCTGGTATTTCTCCCTGTAGTAAGGAATTGTTGGCAAGTAAATATTCCTCTTCTAGAGGTTAACATTTGAGGGCTACAACTTATGGCTTTCAAAGCGAATTGTGGGGATGATGTAACCTCTCTTCTTATTCTTGAAAGCAATGATGTCGATCCTTTTGTGGCTTCCGTTGTCCGCTAAGCCATGAACCTCTTCAAATACCTGGAAACCATGGTCTTTCAGCGTTGTCGCAATTAACGAGTGGATGTTACGATCACGTGTATTCCTTAAAAGTTCACCATGAGGACAAGATCCCAGAACATGCGCAAGAGTTTCAATCCCCTTGAGGCAGCGCCTACAAAGTCTGAGATCTTCCTGGTACCGATCTAACTGCTGAAATGTTTGCTGTCATCTTAATTGCTTCACGCCATTGACTACATAAGCCTTGATGGTCTCGAATCCAGGAGTTGGCAGGAGTATATTCATTGTACAAACATACAATGTATGCTGCAAGTTACACCACTCACTGAATGCCCTTTCTCTCAGTACTCTTCTCACTTTCCTGGCATCAGTTATTTCTAGGTGTGGATGTGGCAAACCGTCACATGGCGGGACATTGAGGGATTGTAGCGAGAGTTATTTCTTCTTTCAGATTTCTCGTAGCACGGATGTATTCGTCACCTGAGCTTAATAGGACCTTACAAATGTTGTGCTGAAGATGAGCTTCTCAAGTGGCGCAGAAGAGTCCCAACCCCTTATATTTTTTCTCGGTGTAGACCATTCCATTAGGAATGTCTGCAGGTATTTGAAGAATTTCCTTAAGAGCACTTCGTATTAGTATGTCTGTATCGGCAAGGAACTTTTTCGGAATCTTCTCTGGCTTGATTGTTTGGAATGGGTATATGAGAGATGGGCACATAACTGTTTATTACTTTAAATTTCTGGTCAGCCTGTAATAGTGGAGAAGAAACCAATTTCTCCAATTTATTCTGTAATTAAAGCTCCTGTGTAGGTTGAAAAAATTATTTCATTTGAAAAGTTAATCCCAGATAGATTGTTTCCTCACGTTGCAAACTCGATATATCATAGCCCTTAAATTCAGCTAGTTACATAATATTGATACATATTAAATCACTGGGTGCTCCAAATTAAAGTGTATACACTGTAAAACTGTTTATTTAAATAAATCTTCATAATGTCAGCATAACTGTATCGATTACATCAGAGCTTAAATGTTCAGCTTGATTATTACGTGATGTTATGCGCAAGCGGTGTCTTGATTAGTGTGGAATCACATGCGAGTAATCTATTCCGCATGTCGTCACAAGCCCCTATGGCAATCCACAGCAACAGAGTGGTAAGTCCCGTTGTTACACAATTATGAACAAGCAGTAAACACTAGAAGTTATGTCTTGTTCGTGACATTAACACTGAAATTTACCTGTCTAATGTTATTGTTAATGACCTGAGGGGAAGAAATATTATCGTATTCATTTTTTACGTAGTATTCCCTGCCCGGTTACTCATTCCTGCCACCCAGCTGACAAAAATTTCTGGGGAGAACACTGCCCTGTAGATGGCAGTGTATTAAGATGCAGAGATTGTCCTTGTCCTTATGTGTTTTCAGGTTTGTCCTTCTCTCCTCTTTCTGTTGCTCATTCAACACACTGGTCTGCCTTTATGTTCATCCTATTGTGTGTTCCTTTTCTTGTTCCTAATATCTATATATATATATATATGACTTAATTGGCACATCTTTGTACCTTTCCGATACTGACCTGTCATTTTGTATGCGTTTGTATTCAACTACATATCTTTCAATACACAAAATCTTCAAAGAAATAAGTACAGAAGAATACAGAACAAACCTGTTTATGTGTATCCAGCTTTTGTTCATGTTCCTCCAAATTTGAAATTTCATTCTTGAGCACTGATAAGCGATCAGCCATCTCCTGTGTGTTGCATCCTGGACCTGCGCCCCTGAAATTTAAAAAAAAAGTTGACTTTAAGGGGGTGTAGTTCGTGGAAACAACTTTTGTAATACGGAACAGAGCAACAAGATTATAAACCTCTTAAAACACATTGAAACAAAAGTTAAAAATAAATTTCGAATTAAACAAGAAAAACATGATGTTATGCATCACTCAACCCAACACCTAAATTAGATTGAGATTTATTTACTTATATTTAGCACTGGCAAAGTTAGGTCTCTTGGCCCTCTCTTACACTTAACCACGTAAATTACAGAAAATACATATATATAAGAAATGTACTATTTCAGCCAGCATTAATTTGTAAGCACTCGAGGTTAGTTTCACCTCATTTTGATATGCAATTAAACACCTAAAACGCACATAATACACCTTGAATGTACGAAACATTCCTTAATTAGTTTACTACAGAACGCTGCACAATGTGTTTACACGAGCCATCAATTAAAGAAATATGATAACTTGAACTGACCATAATGGCATAACTATCACAACCAAGTAGTAATTGCCGCAGGTAACTGCTCCTCCATCTACGATCTACACGAGCGCACAAGACGTACCAACCTAATGAACGTAACCACTTGGCGATTGCCTTCAACCCCTAACACCAATACTTGCATGTTTATTGACAGCAAAAGTGATCATATGATTACAATTGTAATTAAAAATTTCACAATGTTTATTCGCCATGGTTATGCATTTTTTTTCTACAGGGTCTTTCATAAAGAATGAACTGATTTCATCAATCTATATCTCCCCCAACAGTCAGTAGTACAAGATTAAACCTAAGACACAAGTGTTTGACTGATGTTCAAGTTTAATAATAATGCAATTTGTTTTACGTCCCACTAACTACTCTTTTACAGTTTTCGGAGACGCCAAAGTGGCGGAATTTAGTCCCGCAGGAGTCCTTTTACGTGCCAATAAATCTACCAACACGAGGCTGACATTTGAGCACCTTCAAATACCAGCGGACTGAGCCAGGATCGAACCTGCCAAGTTGGGGTCAGAAGGCCAGCGCCTTAACCGTCTGAGCCACTCAGCCCGGCATGTTCAAGTTTAGTCTTACGAGTGTTCAATATGACCACCACCAGCAGCATGGACCACATCAAGGCGAAAGGACAATTCCTCCCCAACGCGTTGGGGCATCACGATCCACTGAGTTTATCACGTGTTATCCGCTCTTGCAGGCCATCCAGCGTAGTGGGTAGTGGCGGAACATAAACTTTATCCTTGGCGTATCCCCACAGGAAGAAGTCGCAAGGAGTGACGTCTGGGGATCTGGGAGCCCATGCGAGTAGAGCACGATGAGACAAGTCCACTGCTATGTAGGTTGAATGGAGTCGAGGGGAGGGGAGGAAGACACGGAGCACTCTACTGACTACTGACAGAAATGTGAGGCCACACCCTTTGTAACAATATACGACTCGTTCCACTGTGTGGCTTGAGTACGGCACAAGAAGCCTTTGAAATCGGTTCATTCTTTATGAAAGACCCTGCATAATCTATTACAAGCCATGCTAATATGTATATTTAGATCGACACAAGCTCATAACGACCGCAGATGTTGCGCACCCTTCCTTCCACAAGGAACAGTTGGCGGCCCTTGCTTACGTCACATTCTCACAGGTGTACCACGTTTGCTATCTAGAAGTACAGGGAGTGGTGTGAAGTCATACTTATCTCACAATCATTTTTCTTGTTCGTGGTGAAATGTTATATAATATTAAATTAGTCGGGCATGCGCAATAGCGAAAATTCGGACTTAGTTTCTGATATGAATACCCTGTCTCTCTCTAACACCCTGTGACGTCACCACTCCTCCGTCACCAAGTAAACACGGTCGCCATATATTTTATTGCAGCCAATGGCCAAAAGATATTTACATTAATAACACAACATTAAACATCTTTGCAGAAGGTTGTTATCGATTCGTGCCGACAAGTACAAATCATGGCATGATAACGTTCACATCTCTTACCACAACGTTCACATAGGCAGTCTGTGTCTGGTTGATGGAATTTCTTAGTTTTACACAATGCTTATTGAAGGTAAAAGGTTTCCACCTATACAACACACTTTTTTTCCTGAAGGAAATATTGATTTTTTTTTTTTTTTTTAATATTTGTTAGTCGGAAAATGTCAAGGGTTAAACGTGAATGCTGCTTAGGTTTTTACTTTAGTTGCTTCTTTTTGTAACTTAGTCCTAGGCCAGTGTTTGAACTTGTAAATTATGTGTTCTATAAAACATTTGTTATAACCATTGTGGGATGCAATCTTACGTATAGTGTTTTCTTTCTTTCTTTCTTGAGTTCTGTGTTAGACATGGGTACATTAAATGCTCTATGTATTAGACTATTATAGGTAGCTCTTTTATGACTAGGAGGATGTATAGAATCTTGTTTGATTGTTGTAGCTGTGTGTGTTGGTTTCCTGTAGATTTTATATTTAAAAGAAAATGGGAGTCTGGTGATGGTTAAGTGTAGAAAATTTAGGGTCTTGTTACTTTCGGATTCTATTGTGAATTTGATCAGTATCAATGTTATTAAGGTGTGTTAGGGTGGAGGGTGCATCAGTGATACGTTGGTCCATGATTATAAAAGTATCATCCATGAATCTAGACCATAAGGCTATATTATTGAATGTCTTGTTTTTTTTCAATTTTTGTGTGTTCCAAAAAATCTATGTATATATCAGCCAGGATGCCTGATGCCAGTGAACCCATAGGCATATATATTATTTATATATTACTTCGTTGAAAGTAAAATAATAATTATTGGTTATAAGCTTCAGAATTGGCATAAAATTGTCTATTTCAAGTTGGCTAAGCCGGCTATGAGTTTGCAAGTTTTTTAAGATGATTGGTATGACTTTTTCTGGTTTAATGTTAGCATACATATTAGTGATATCGAATGAGTGCATTGTATGATATGGTTGTAATTTGAAATTATCCAGTTGTTTAATTAATTCTAAAGTATTTTTTAATCGATTTACTGGCTTGAAAACTGAAATGCATACTCCAAAATTGCTGTATAAATTGCGGTTTTATACAGAGGGCTTGGTCTGAAATTTATTATAGAGCGTATAGGAACTCTGTTTTTATGTATTTTTGGCTGTGCTTTTACAGTCGGTAGGCCAGGGTTCATATTAATCAATTTGTTTTTTTCGCTATCAGTAAACAAGTACGTTGTATTTTTAAGAATTTGTTTAAGATGTTTTGAATAGACTGGGTTGGGTCTTTGTCTATAATTGTGAAAGTTTTATCTGTGAAAAAATTTTGTGTTTAGCTATGTAATCTGTTTGATCTAATATAACGGTAGCGTTACCTTTATCTGCTTTGGTAATAATAATGTTTGAATTTCTGATTTTATTTTTGAGTTGACGAATCTTTTTTCTGACTTCGAGCTGCGATGTATTTATAATATTAGTTGGTGTACTGAAGATGTTTTTAATTCTTTTTCTGGCCTCGTACCTGACTTCATTTCTAGTGTCTGTAGGCATTTTACTGATAGCTGCCTGTCTCAATTATTAGTTTTTTAGCCATATTTGCGATATTACAATTGGGCCAATTATCTTTAGGTCCTTTGGAAAGAATTTCTATTTCTTCTTGGTCAAAACTGGTTTTTTGATAGATTCACGAATGGCTGGAGAAATTGGGCTAGGTTTTGAGTTTATGTTGTATGGGGTTGCATTTCTAGATGGCCTGTTTTCCGAGTTGAATTTGTTGAGAAGAGCCTGGAATTTTCTATCTAATGTGTTCTGTTTCTGGAAAAGTATCTTAGTTAATGTGTTCTGCACTGTATTTTGGAAAATATTCCACTGTGCATTTGACAACAACTTGGTAATTTCGAGATGAGTTTCATACAAACAGTTGTTCAGAAAGGAATTTTTCTTATGTAAAAATTTTAATTCATTTTGGAGCCAAAGTTTATTAGTTTTTTCTTGCACTTTTCTTTGGTGTGTTAAAATGTGCCTTCTGTTTTTTTTTAATTTTGGAGTCAATTTATATGTAATGCATTTTTTGATAAAGTTAAAATCCTTGCTCAATTTCCCTATTTAATACGTAAGCTCTTATAAAGATAGGCTTTACTTTTTGCCTGGTGGGCAGACTTATTTAATATTAAGAATTTCATTATGGTCCGTATTGAATTGAGATTCACAATGCTTATTGAAGGTAAAAGGTTCCACATATTCAATACAATGTCAGTGTATTGAATAGGTGGAAACCTTTTGCCTTCAATATGTATGTTTAGTCCTCAGCCCAAAGGCTGGTTGGATCCTCAACAGCTCCGCCATCAGCTGTCATAGATGGCCTACGCATCACTGAAGAGGCATTGTAAATTTCGATTCAATACAGACCATAATGAAATTCTTAATATTAAATAGTTTTACACAACTTATAATAAATTCAGTGTATTGCAAAGAGTGTAATCAAGTGTCTGAGCTCATATTCTCCACCTTGCCAGTCTTTGTAAATCATTGCGTCCGTCGAGTAAAAGTGGGCAGACTTTGCTCTTAATTTTTCTATGGACTGTTGATATGTTGGTGTAGTTGGTTGCAATAGGTGATGCTCTGTTCTATATGTCTGTCAAAAGTGCAAACAAACTTGGTGACAATAAGTGGAAAGATATTGCATTTACTTCTTATTGGCCATTGGCTGCAATAAAATTCTTATTGTATGTCAGATAATACGACAAAAACCTAGTATTTTTGCAGCTCTACTCCTTTGTTGTACCCTAATGAACATATCTAATAGCATATGATGGCGCCTACAAGTGAACTGGAGATAGTCGGCTTGTGTACCGTAAAGTCAAAGCAATATTAATGTTTATTTAATTCCACCTATTCAATACATAAAATAGGTGGAATTAAATAAGACTAATATTTCTTTGACTTTAATGTACAATTCAAAACAGACCAAAATATGAGAATTATAACATGTATTTGATTATTGTGTACCGTAACCGGAATCTATATCCATATCACAATCTACAGGGAATCTAGCCTTTTGCAAGTTCGGATCAATGGAATGTCTTGTAAGTAGACATACTTGTTAATTTTCATGGTAAATTTATTTCATAGCAATGATGTATTTTTGTTCCCATATCTTTTTTTTTGCTAGTTGCTTTACATCGCACCGACACAGATAGGTCTTATGGCGACGATGGGACAGGAAAAGGGCTAGGAGAGGGAAGGAAGTGGCCGTGGCCTTAAGGTACAGCCCCAGCATTTGCCTGGTGTGAAAATAGGAAACCAAGGAAAACCATTTTCAGGGCTGCCGACAGTGGGGTTCGAACCTACTATCTCCCGAATACTGGATACTGGCCGCACTTAAGCGACTGCAGCTATTGAGCTCGGTGTTACCATATCTCAAATATGTTCTCATGTCAATATCCGTCAATTTTCATAAATGTTCATATTGACGTACAGAGCAGGCAGTAAGACGTGGGCTTCATGGAGTGAAACAAATTTTTTATGTCAACTTTATTCTTTCGATGGAAATAGTTTAGTGATATCATACTGCGTCGCAAGCACATTTGGTACTTCTAGGATTAAGAAAAAAAAACTGGTGGGAATTAGTTTAAGAAACTAGGATTTTGAAAACAAAATGTCACACCATAATGGTGTGAAATCCAAATTACAATTGGACTAATTTTTTTCCCCAACTTTGTAGCGTTTTCTAAGTAGGAAAGAATTTCACTTAGGCCCGGTTTCATCAACACATGTTAGTACGGTACTTAACAAGGTGTTAAATCATTTTAACATACAATTTAAGAAAATTTGCATTTCATCAATAACTATTAACGTTAACATATTTTAAACTGCATATTAAAGTTACCATCAGCCATTTCCCATGTTAACATCAGCATTTAGCAACCTATTCCAAAATGTCTGCTGTGAAACTCCCTTTAGATGCGGAATTGCCCTAGTTAGATCTTTTACACAATAATCCTGATCGAAGAAGAGTTCAGCGACGTAATGACTTTGAAACTTGGACGGATGCAGAATTTCTTCATAGATACAGGTTATCGAAAATAGCCGTTGCTAAGGTTGTTGACGAAATTCAAGTGAGGTTGGAATATCCTACGAAGAGAAACTTACTTCTTTCTCCCATGTTGCAGGTATTGATAACATCACGATTTTTTGCTACTGGTTCTTTTCACATAATGGTCGGAGGCAATGCTGGAATTTTTAGTAGAGTTGTTTGTCGAGTGTCTGCAGCAATAGCATCCATGTGAAGGAGGCATGCAACATTCCCTTCAGTAGAAGAGTGTCAGCAAATTATCTGTGACTTCTCTGAAATAAGCCTTTTCCTGGTGTTCTAGGTGCAATAGGTTGCACACATATCAGAATAAGCTGGAGGAGATAGGGCAGAAATATATTGTAATCGGAAGGGATATTTCTCTGTTAATGTTCAGGTGATTAGTGAGCCCAACCTCTAAATCAGGGATATAGTTGCTAGGTGGTCTGGTTCTGTACACGACAGTACAATATTTAATAATGCCCACATCAGAGCACAGTATGAAGTGGGGACAATTAACAAAGTGATTTTGTTAGGTGATAGTGGATACCCTCTAAGAAAGTATCTGTTAACCCCACTGAAACCCTCGCGGACTTTCTCCCACGCCTTGTCCTTTTCTTTTATCGTCAAGCCATCTGTGCGCTTGCTATCAATTTACATATATTTACTAATTCAATTAACAACTCTTTTTCAAAGGAGGAAATATTAGAACTAAGACTCCGTTTCACTTCACACACCATATTTAACAGTTGTACTCGAACAAAAGCGCATCGAACCACGCTGTAAAATAACTACTGCCTCCTTGATTCGTACCAGTACGCAATGTTGGGAGAGTTAACAGTCGATTAGTTAACATTTCAGAAGAAAAGTTTGATGGAGTGCAAGAAACCTAACAAGATGTTAAATTTTTAACTCCATATTAACTAACTACTTGTTAGTATATATTTAACATATTATGTTGATGAAACCAGGCCTTAATTGTTTTCTTCAGTTGTTTAGTTTCAACACAAGAAAATCCTATTTTATAAGTTTAAATTGACATAATTATAGTAAGTGTTGATTAATATGTCACATTTGCGACATGACATAAAAAATAAAGTTTAACTACTTACTTCCATTGGATGCTATTTTTACTCTTCTTTTCAATAAGTCCAATGCCTTCCAAGACATTTGTTATGTCATATATTCTCCTTTTCTGTCGTACAGCTAATATATCCGCAGCCTGAAATCAGAAATTTAAAATAATTTTGAATTACACATGACAGGAAGTAGGCAATGCCTCATATCCGTTACACAGATACAAAAAATTCATAAAAAACTAAAAGCACGTTGTCCCTTTAAAAATGGCTGTAATGATACAAAGCATGGTTAACATTTGAAATTTTAAAAAAGGGCGGTTAATTTGTTAACACGCTAGGATAATGTACTTCTAGCTCCCTTCAGTTCCCAGGAAGTACCAAAACAGCTTTGTTTATAAGAAAAAACCCATAATACAGAACAGCAATAGCGAGAAATACACTGATTCGAGCTCGTAAGTGAAGGTTGGAAAATAATTACTATATACAGTATATTGTACACAGAAGCTAAGAATGCCCAGTTATAACATGAAATATCTGAAAAACAAACTATTCAAAGAACACCCGAGTAAGGAACCATACCAAGAATACGATTTAATCATAACAAGAGCCCAATTTCATGTTTGGGTGTGCAAATAATCTATGAGTGCAGTCTACTACAAAATTATTACGAAATAATGTACATACCACTTTCAAGTCCAACACACCATCTCTAGCTTTCTGCAACAAGGTGACAAACCGGGTTGTCAACAAGCCCAAGGACTTCTCAAATCTACTTTGTTGATTGTCAGCCATTTTCCGACCGTTGTCAATGTTTAAAACCGGAGTTTTGTGAGAAACTACTGCAGTCAGAGATTACCAAATCACAAGACCATACCACTTGCCACAGCCATCGCGATCAACGATACAACGCTTGTCCACACCAGAACCAGCACTCTCTTTGCTCCGGATTGCTATCAATGGCGTATGGCAACTCGTTAGATACATATATGCAAGTATATAATATTTACAATTATACACAGACAAGAAACATCTTTCATAGCATACTGTTGCTCCGGAACATTCAAACGACTCACGTGGACGACGCGTGCATCCATGCACAGCCAACTTGATGCGTCACTCTACCTAGCGTAGCGCGGGATCCAGTCGGCCGTCATCCAAGAAAGCGGGTAAATTTGTTATCTTTACCTGTATCAAATACAGTATTTGCCTGTATATAATCCGATGATCTGAAATATACAATGGTAGACTTTATAGTAGGCATGTCCAAATACAGTAGGGATAACATGCGACACTTACGGATTTCGCCTTGCTAAAATGGGAGACAATTCGACGGTGGCGCTCCTAGTGACTTGACCTGAACAAATCGCGCTAAATTCAAATATCAATGGAAATGTATATACGGAAATGGATAAATAAATTACGTCTAGAAAGAAAGTGAGCAAATTTCTTTTCTTAAGAAAGCTCTTCCTTGCTTGTGCTAGTCTGCATTTTATGTCCTCCTTACTTCTGCCATCGTGCGTGGCATTGTATGGAAGTGAAACATGGACGATAACTGGCTCAGAAAGAAAGAGAATAGAAGCTTTTGAAATGTGGTGTTACAGAAGAATGCTGAAAGTGAGATGGATAGATCGAATCACGAATGAAGAGATACTGAATCGAATTGGTGAGAGGAGATCAATTTGGCTAAATTTGACGAGAAGAAGAGTTAGAATGATAGGACACATCTTAAGACACCCATGATTTGTTCAGTTGGTTTTTGAAGGAAGTGTAGGGGGTAAGAAAGGTAGGGGTAGACCAAGGTATGAATATGACAAGCAGATTAGAGCAGATGTAGGATGCAATAGTTACGTAGAAATGAAAAGGTTAGCACAGGATAGGGTGGCATGGAGAGCTGCATCAAACCAGTCTATGGACTGATGACTCAACAACAACAGAAATAAAGTGTTATTGAGATATTAACTTCGAAGTTGCTAAAGCAATTCTGGATAAATGAATGAAGAATTGTTTAAAAGGTTATTATTCAAAGACTGAAATTAGACATATAAACAAGAAGTGAAATGGCTTGATCTTTCATTTATGCATTACTTTTTTAGCTTTAGCATTCCTGCCTGAACTCTTACGGTTGGATTTGTCTTTTTTCTCATTTAAAAACATTGTATCATCACATTAAGACGCTTGTCAATAAAAATATCGGCACATTCCATACAAATATGATGCAATGAATTAACATTCAATAGCTGGACAATTTTCCTCTTAACATGAAGCCTACTAACAAAGATATTCCTTACACATATGATGCAATGAATTAACATTTAATAATAATAATAATAATAATAATAATAATAATAATAATAATGTTTTTTGTTTTACGTCCCACTAACTACTCTTTTACGGTTTTCGGAGACGCCGAGGTGCCGGAATTTAGTCCCGAAGGAGTTCTTTTACGTGCCAATAAATCTACCGACACGAGGCTGACGTATTTGAGCACCTTCAAATACCACCGGATTGAGCCAGGATCGAACCTGCCAAGCTGGGATCAGAAGGCCAGCGCCTTAACCGTCTGAGCCACTCAGCCCGGCGAATTAACATTTAATAGCTGGACAATTTTCCTCCTAACATGAAATCTAACAGAAAAATAATCTATAAAATCCCGGCTTTAATCTGAGAAGAGTGATAAAGAAAGAAAAGTATGAAAATGTTGTCGATAGTGATGCTTTAAGGAATATTTACGTACAATTAGAGCAAAAATGTAACATACCCTTGGCTGTATTGTCAAGGATTTCTAAAGTCGCTGGCCTGGAAATGATCTTAACAGATCTAATAATTCTTATATAAGCGTAACGTCCCTTCTTTCTTGTACACCTTATCCAAATCGCTTCTGTGACATTTCAAAACCCACACATCACACCTATAACAACACAATGGTATTGAAGGTTAACTGCTGCACTATAGAATAAAATATGCGTATTACATTTTATGCCAGTTAAAACATGGGTCGAACAGGTCAGAAGATTATGAAGTACTATAAAAATGTCTGTCACTGGAAGAATATATATGCAAACACAATATTACTTACATGTTCTTGTCACGAGAGAACCTGAAGAACGACCGCGCATTTTTCTCTACTTCGTAATTACTGCAGCCGAACACAGCTCATACCTTTCCCCTCATGTTGAGAGGATATATCAAGGAATGACACACACTACTATTTATTTATGTCAACTCACTGAAAACCCATAAATAACACCAAAAATTTCACACAAAAACACACGTGCTCTTATGAGAGAATCAGTACTGTTCAGGTCTATCCGCTAGAGTGAGCTCCAGTAGCTGTCCCTCGATATCTCGCTCAGTGTCGCGTTATATCTCTACCGTATTTGGCATGTCCTTCGTCTTAGCGGTTAGTTTCTTGGATGAGAAATTCAATTCCTGAGAAAGGATTTCTTCTAATTAATACATAGTGAGATATATGTACTATTTACTTTAGTATGCAGAGGGTGTGGCGTACCCTGATAAGACTTTCTTAACACTGCTTTATTTTTTTGTCTGAATATTCTAAATCTGAGCGGTTATAACGGTGGTATGTGACGTTCGATAATAATATTTAGAAGTGTTCTGTTGCCACCGATCAATTTGAATTTCATTGTGTTAGGATTAGGATGACCACTGTTGAAGTTATTCGAGATGTTATTCGTGAAGATGGGAAGCAAGAACGAAAGGATCGTCGTGGTGATCTGCTGGATAAGAATCGAAGTGCTTTAGGAGAAGTCGTCGAAAACTTAAGAACAATAACTCATCCAAAGGAGGTTAGTGAATTGGCAGAAAGACTTAAGCACAAGGGTAATGTTACGTTACGAGAACTACATATGTTGAAGAACGCCTTCATCCATTCCGAAGAGAATATTTCTGCATTCCTTCGTGTAAATGGTGCTTTGCATGCTCTAATTCGTGAACTGTCAGGTTCAGACACTCGGTTTCAATTAGCTGCTGCCAATTGCTGTTGCAATTTAGCTCTAGGTAATCCAAAATTTTGTTTTCAGTTAACAAAATCTGCTGCTCCTTATTTAATATCGAGCCTAGATGGGTTGAACAATGCATTTTTGGACACTTGTGTGTGGACTTTGGGCAATTTAGCTGGTAGTAATTTGAAATGTTGGAGAATTTTAAAATCTCAAGGTATACTGCCTAAACTTGCTCATTTATTGACATCATTCAGCGATGATATTCAGCGCTCTGCCATCTATGCCCTATCTCAGTTTGTCAAAACAGGGTTTGATGCTCTAGAAACAAAGGAACTGGAGTTAGTTGCAAATGAAGTTTGCCCTTTGGTAGTGAAAGAACCATCTGTTTATTGGTTGTTGTATTTATTGTCCTGTAGCCCTGATTGTTGTGCTGTTTTCATGCGGAACTTACTTTTTGAACAGATATTTAAATTACTCAGCTGTGAAGATAACTTAAATCCTGAAGTAGACCCTGTAAAGACCACTGCATTAGTAAGGACTTTAGCAAATTTATGTGCTAGCCAGTCAGGGTCTGAATTATTTTTTCATATTTATGAGACTGAACCAGAAACTGTGCAGTCAACTTTAAGTCTGCTGTTGACCTCTTCATATCCTCACATCCAAAAAGAAGTACTGTGGATGCTTGGGAATATTATGCAGTGTTATCCTGATTCTCAGCATACCTGCGCACTTCTGTCGGAAATCCATCATGATTTGAATGCAGCACTCCTCAAGACAACAGCTCAGCAGACATGAGTGAATCTTGCAAATTTGTTACATTGTGGAACAATGAGAACTTGAAAACAGTCTTAAGCTGGTTGGTAGTAGAAAGTAAGTACAGGAGGTAAAACGTTTACACACCACAGCATATCGTCGTTGCCGGGACGAAACCTCCTATGTGTTAATATTTTTGGAGATATACTGACCCGCAGCACGTACATTATGAAGAGCGAAAATGCCTTGACAATTGTCACACAATATTGGCCCTTAGATGACAGAACCTTACCGGCCAAAGTTCTAAGCTAAAATATTTCACATAGGAGGTTTTGTCCCGGCAACGACAATATGTTATATTATCTCAAAAGGTAAATCAATGTACTGCTAGAGTATCAGTTCAGTAAGCATCCCAGGCATAAAGTACACAATTTAGGAAGTGGAATCTTATGTCTTGCCTCTTATGCTATGTAGGAGAGAGAGCTCTATTAGTGAAATTTTTATACTTGGATCATAATTGGTTTAGAGCAAATAACGAGTAAAATTTGTGACCCTTAATAATTATTAGCAATCTTACATGAATACATGTAAATCGCGCACAACTTTATTTCGTACATCACTGTGCTTTATTATGTCTTTTATTTGTAAGATGTAGTGTGTCTGTCTCTTTTTAAAGTTCTTTGCTTTAGTTTTCTTAATCAGTTATTAACCCATTAGTGCATAAAGGTATTTTTTCATTTTATTTCAATTTTTCTACACATTTATACTCTTAACAGATGCAAAAACATGTTCCAATCGATACTAAACTTGCAGTATGCCAGGCTGAGTTGCTCAGACGGTTGTGGCGCTGGCATTCTAAACCCAACTTGGCAGATTCGATCCTGGCTCAGTCCAGTGGTATTTGAAGGTGCTCAAATATGTCCGCCTCGATTCGGTATATTTACTTGCAAGTAAAAGAACTCCTGCGGGACTAAATTCCGACACCTCGACGTATCCGAAGTAGTTAGTGGGACGTAAATCAAATAACATTATCATTAAACTTTCAGTAATATTTGGACTACCACTGGACCTAGCCTCCCTTTTTCATATGTGTTGAAGCAATTTGCCCTTCACATTTACTCAAGTTGGTTTCTATCAAGAAGTAATTTAGATTACCCACATACTCATCTGTCGTTAACATCAACCGTTTACACCCATCATCATAGCTGCCTCTGTGGATCAGTGGTAGAGTGTCGGCCTCCGGATCCCAAGATAGCGGGTTCAAACCTGGCAGAGGTAGTCAGATTTTTGAAGGGCGGAAAAAAGTCCATTCGACGCTCCATGTCATACAATGACGGCATGTAAAAGATCTCTGGTGACACATTTCGTGTTTACCCGACAAAATTCATTAAATGTCAGCCATAGACGCCCAAGAGATTTCGGTTTACTCGGTCTGCCATCTAGTGGGCCTAGAGTAAAACGAAACGTCGAAATTGACGAGCAGACAGCCAGATGGCGTCAAATTGAAATGTCTGCACACGGTAGCTGAGGCCATACAATTATTATTATTATTATTATTATTATTACCCATCGTCAGTAGGTTTGATGTGCTGCTCCTCTCTAAATATCTGTTCTTCCTCCAAAACTTCCAATATCTCACTCGCCATCGAACTAGTATGGGAATACTTGTCTGAGACGGTAGGACTCGCTGTGCATAGCGTCCGATTTTTAGGACAGCTATATTTACAAGCCTCTGTCACGACAATAATGAGACGTATTTGACACCTTTGTGTGTCAGTAGATTCATAAGAGTGTCAACAATATGGTCCATACCAAAGTTTACAATTATTGAAAGTATTTATTAATTCATAAATAAAAATCTTGACTGTTGCACAGAACTCTGTACTCTCTTGCCGCCATGCTCACAATAAGTGTGATTCAACAATAAATGGTAAAGATAAAGTATGGTGTATTCTTGGTTCTTGTTAGCTACAGCCTTTCTGAAGCACAAGAAAGTATCTCGGACTTAAAACCATGCATAAATATCACATAATGTTATTTTTTGTCACGTCCGATTTTTCGGACGCTATGCACTAATGGATTAAAATGACATGCAAGACTTGATATAGTATAGCGATAATTTGTTAATTACTCTTACTATTGGTGCAGGGCTAGCCATCGGTCGGGGTTATGTAACACTAGAAGATTATAATCTGTTGACGGTAAAACAACAGCAACTAGACGAAGATATTCAGACTTCAGACATACTATTCTACATTCTTTGGTGTCCTTGGACCTCAACAGGTAACAATAGATGACGCATCACAAGCACGATGCCACTGAAGAAAGACCTGTGTGCAGCAAAATAGTTGTAGGTATGTACATTTTTTTTTTTTAATGTTTTAATGATGATATTTACTAATGAGATCCAAATTTTACTCATGATTGTCCATAAACCCATTATGATCTGTTTAAAACAGAAACAAGCATAAAATTCCACTGATAATTCAGGGCTATGACACCAAGAGCTGCAGCTCATGAAACAAAGAACACTTGGTACAAACTAAGCCCTTAGCATCAAAATAACATTTGAGTTGCTGTTGTGGCTGGTGAGTGTACATTCAAGTTCTACCCAGATCGTATAAACGTTACATCATTTGACTTGTAGGAGAGTAGTGGGTTCATTGCCAAGGCCTGAAATCCACCAACCTACCCCTAGAAAAGTATATTTACTTTAATAGCAAAACTAGTTGATAAACCCATTGTCAGCAGTTTAGTTTTTATACAAATGCTGTGGTAGTTAATACCATACAGCACAGATGAGTGGCAGCCAAAGGGAAAGAGCAGATCTCAATTAACAGTCAGTCTAATGTTATTGTTGATCACTGAATAGGCTTAGGACATTGTGGGCCTCCATATTGAGTTTTCTCCCGACTCATTGATGCTAGGGCATCCAAGGACTTCCACTTCCTTTCCTTCTCATATTAATTTTATGCCCGAGTGCACCAACCTCGGTAAAGAGAATACCGCGGTAAACTTCACAATTTTACCAGGGTAAAGTCGTATTTCTGTTGCACCAAGCTCGGTTTCGAGTTTACCGACATTTTACCGCGGTATAATGTTTACCGCCCGTGAGCGAGCGGTTAACTAAGAAAACCGCGGTAAAGTTGTATTTGTGCTCTGTGGTTAAAGATTCCAAGATGGAGCTTAACAACTATAGGTCATATCTCCAGTATCTTAATCAGTTTGAAAGAAATGAAGGGAGAATTATAGAAGAGAGACGCGATTTATTTGAAGAATTAAGCGATGTTTCGTTCCAGAGAAGATAGATTGCGTAAGGTGGTGGTGGTGGTGATTATTGTTTTAAGAGGAAGTTCAACTTGGCAACCATCCTCTAGATTGCGTAAGGAAACTGTCAATTACATTTTAGATTTAAATGGTGAACAATATTAGAATGCCCGACTGGGAGAAACTGTCCTATATCGCCTAGAAATCGTCTTTTAATAGCGCTGCGGTTCTATGCAACTGGAACATTTCAAGGAATGATCGGTGACGTCTGTGATGTTGACAGAACAACTGTATGCCGCATAATACACAAGGTTTCACGCAGCGGGAACAAAGAGAGGTTATGGAAGGGTTTCATACAATAGCTGGGTTCCTTGGTGTATTGGGTGCGCTGGACTGCACTCATGTGCGAATACAGTCTCCCGGAGGTGAAAATGGGGAGGTATTTAGAAATAGGAAAGGTTATTTCTCGCTAAACGTGCAAACTGTGAGCGATTCGAACCACACGATACGAGATATTGTAGCAAAATGGCCAGGGTCAACTCGTGATAGCACAATATTTCACAATTCTCGGCTGAGAGCGCGTCTCAAGGCGAGAGAAATAGCTAATGGCTATCTTTTGGGTGATGGAGGTTACCCATGTCAATCCTTCCTCCTTACACCTGTTCAGAATCCCACCTCCCCAGCAGAACAACGATATAGCAGAACCCATATTGCCACAAGGAATGTTGTCGAGAGACGATATTGTGTGTGGAAAAGGAGGTTCCCTTCCATGCCTTTAGGACTTCAATGTAACATTCAAAACATGTCGAACATTATTTTCCATTTTAAGGAGTCGATAACTTGCTTGCGCTGTCACAAAATGTAAACACGAGGGACAAGTGACTGTTGAAACGATCACTGCCGGCTGGATAAACTAAAGACAAGTGACTATCGAAATGATCACTGCTTCCTGAATACTACATCGAATTTCTTCCGAGGGGAATAATAGCGAGAAAATCAAGCGTCAAGAAACCGCGGTAACGAAACCGGGCGATAGTAATGGTGCACTGCTTTTACGACAATACCACGGTGAAAGTTTTACCACGGTTTCGTAAAGGCTGATAATTACCGAGCTTGGTGCACTCAGGCATTAGTCTCGTTTTCCTTCTCATTTTGATGGTTATCTTAAATATAAATTTGGGCTGATGATCACATACTTTTGTACATTATAGACTAAAAAAATCATGGCAACAAAGACCACAATCCCAATTTACTATCACCATTGCACAGTTAGATAGGCCTTTGTTATATTTTTGGACCTCTGATATTCATAAACCCTTTCTATCACGCACACAAGTCTCATAGCTTCATAGACCCCAACTGCTGCGTACAGGGTGATCGGCTGTGGCTAACGGTATGGTCTTGTTGGTTTGATATTCTTTGACTGCAATAGTTTCTCACAAAACTCCGGTTTTAAACATTGCCAACGTTTTCGGAAAATGGCTGACAATCAACAAAGTAGATTCGATAAGTCCTTGGGCTTGTTGACAACCCAGTTTGTCACGTTGTTGCAGAAAGCTAGAGATGGTGTGTTGGACTTGAAAGTGGTATGTACATTATTTTGTGAGAATTTTATAGTGGACTGCACTCGTAGATTATTTGCAGACCCAAACATGAAAATGGGCTGTTATCAATAAATAGTATTCTTGGTATGGTTCCTTACTTGGGCTGTTGTTTGAATCGTTCATTTTGCAATTACTTTGTGTTATAATTGAGCATCCCTGTACAATTTACTGTATATAGTAATTATTTTCCAACCTTCACTTACGAGCTTGAATCTATGTATTTCTCGCTTTTGCTGTTGATCATACTGATAGGTAAATTGTAATAATTACATCGATATCTCGCGCCATTGTCATTTTATCAGCAGCTGAAATTAACCAATAAGATTGCTTTGCGGGCAAATTCAAATGGTCTTTACAAGGCCGTGTTAATAAATCTGCACGTGGCTTGGTCAGGCTTGAGAGCCGTGCCGAGAAATGAGCATCGAACACTAACACACCGTGGGTTTCAGCCAATGCCACCGTAGCGTGCTTGCTATGGGCCAGGCCTATCAGCAGGGAGGTCCTTGTGCAAGTCCTTCCCCTGGAGGAGTTTATTTCTTATATTGATGCTCTGAAGCTAGTCATAAGCCACTTGCAGATTTAGCAACACCGCCTCATACAGCCCATCTGAAATCGCCCGTGAAGAGACCTGATTGGCTAACTTTCAGCAAGTGTAAAAATGACAACAGTGCAAGATATCAACAGTTGGTCCGTTTAATGAAAAAACCTTTGGTCCGGATTGGTAAGGTCCGGCTAGTGACAAAACCATTGGTCTGAGTTCACTACACTGGCAGGGGGAAAAAATCTGAATTGGAGGTAAATTTTTCCTCCAAGCCAGAGAAGAAACCTCTTCGCTGCTAATTTCGAATAAAATTAATGCAGAATTTAATAAAAGTGAAGGGGAAAAAGTTTTTCTTAAGAAACAGCTCTTTTTTCAGGATTGAATTTTGAGTTACCTACTTAATGAATTGTGCTACTATAATTTGGAATAGGCCAAAATTGTAATTCTAGACCAGGTCATAAACGAGCTTCTGCCATTATTCCATTAAGTGTGCACACTGATCATTCCAATCAGCGCGTCAGAGTTGGGATTGAATCTCTGGAATGCAGTGATGTGCTATGTACCAACAGTGTCAGAAAATGTATGAACCAGTAGAATGCCATGCTAAAGAAGAAAGTTATCTAACTCCTCAGCTATCTCCCACCAATATTCAGGCAGTCTGTTATACTCGGTACGCAGCAATAATTCCATCTATCGGAGATGGGCAGCAGCGTAAGAGACAAATAATATCACAACAAACAATGGTCAGTGTAATGTTATTGTTGATCTATTTTATGAGCTTCCGATATTGTAGGATAGGAAATTGTATTCTCCATAACTTTTGTTTTGTAGTACTTTTCGATAGGACCAATAACATTCGTATTTAAAAATTAAATTGCAGGTGCCTTCCCCTGAACTGCTATTTCATCCGAGGTGAATAAAATTATTTCTCTCTTAGACTGTAGTATCTTATTCCCCGACTCTAATTACCTATTTTCACTCAATTCTGTGTACCGTTTTTCTCATAACTTGGCGCTGATATGGACATGGCAATAAAAATACAAATTCATGAATATCTCTTTTATCATAGCCGGTACGCTAAAATGTATGACCGGGCGAGTTGGCCATGCGGTGAGGGGCGTGCTGCTGTGAGTTTGCATCCGGGAGATAATGGGTTCAAATCCCACTGTCGGCAGCCCTGAAGATGGTTTTCCGTGGTTTCCCATTTTCACACCAGGCCACGGTCGTTTCCCTCGGACTCCTAGGCCTTTTCTATCACATCATCTCCATAAGACCTATCTGTGTTGATGGGACGTAAAGCCACTAGCAAAAAAAAAAAAAAGTACGGCATAAATGATTGGAAGTTCTATTTATCGATAGGACCAAAAATAACTTAAATATATGAAAATTAAATTTTATGCCTTCCCCTAAATTACCATTTCACTCAGCATGAATAAAATGATTTATATGGCTCATTCCCCGACTTTACATACCGCTTTTCATTAAAATCTCTTCAGCCGTTTTCTCGTGATGTGTGTACATACATACAGACAATGATATAGATGTTTATTCCCATAGGGAACCTGAAATATTTGTCCTGAATGAGTAAATTTATAATACCAATATAAATGGTCCGTTATTGGACATTATAAATTTTCCAGCTAACTCATGTGAAGACTGGGTTAGGGAATTATCATTGCAATGGCAGGCGCTCTTGCCTATGTACATACAGACGGAAATTACGGAAAAGTAAAAAGTGCATTTCCTTGTCACTGTGGATATGACTGATACAGAAATACCATTCTTTTTAAATTCTGAGCAATGTACAGAAAAAACTCTTATTTTATATATATAGATATCATTGCCAATGGAAATGCTAGTGTGTGCTTCAACAACAATGGAGAATGACACATGCTAAATTAAATTATTTAGTTTTAAAAGTAAATGTGCTTCTGGGGTCTGGTGGGTGGGTCCCTGGCTATCGCAGTGAACACAGCTCTCTACAAGGTATTCTACATAAGATTATACAGTTTCAAATCCATTATAATTTCTGCCACACTTACTTGTGTTGGGATTAGCTGTACAAGTCTGCTATACTCACTCTTAGTGTGAACTCAGTGATCTCAATACTATCAACACTTTTCTGCTGGTATAGGCTTTCACAACAATAACACTTTTTTGTTGCTAATTTCAGAAAGAGATGAAGGATTACTCTGTCATCTGATCTACATATTGTGGTGGAAGCCTACACCCACCCATGCAGAAGTGGTTAATGCAGTACAACTGACCTAATCTTAAGGTGACCATACATCCTCTTTCATATCAGACAAGGTAGTAGTCCAGGTGGATTTTTTGAAAATTTCAGGCAATTTCCTCTCTTTTTAGGATTGGGAGCAAAATTTTACTTTAAATCATGAGCATTGCCTTCCACCGTACAGTCTCAAGCACGGAAGAAAGCAGCATTTATTCTTGGTGCTGAAAGGAAGATGGAGGTCGTAATAATGAAAATTGTCATAGGGAAAACAGTGTAAGGACTGATGAATAATAATGTAACAATTCTTCCTACCTTAATTTGATACTGAAATAAATTGTCTAATTGTTTGTAAACCATAGTATGTTGTCTGTTTTAAACCTAAATACAGTGAAACCCCAAAAAATGTGTCCAGTTAATACATTATCCTGTTTGTTTCCCCCCCCCCCCAGAAGTCCCTACACATTTCATAGTCTTTAACTCTTTCCAAAGTAAAAGCGTTCAAGCTGTGTTTTGAGCGTAGCTGATAGTAAGGTTTGACATTTCACTAAAAATTGAGAACGAGCTCAGCACGCATTCTGGTAGCTACATCATGTTTCTTTGTGTATTAGTTATGAGGTATTTGAACAGAGAATTTAAGATATCGACGAGTGTGCATTAGTAGATAGTGTGCTCCGAAACATGGCTTTCCACAGCAAACAAGTGCTTGATGAGTGATATTTTTGATATTTTATGTAATCGTAATCCGTCATATTAAAAAGAAAAACAGAAAACTTTAGTAACTTGTAGATATTCTTACGTATTCACGCAAATATAAAACTTGCAAAAACATGCAGTGGGCTGTAAAACGAATTCCAGTTATAATGAAATGTAAGAGGTTGTTTCAAATTAAATTCATATTTGGATGTCAATAATATTTCCATTTCTGCATAAAATTATCATTACATATCTTCAATATCACCTTCACTCTGAGAATCTTTAAGATTGCCTTCCGAGCCACTATCGTGACATAAATATTTATAAACAGAATTTCATAAGAACTCCCATTTTTATAACAATTATTATTGAACAATTATTATTTGTATATACACTAGTGTCAGAAAGTTTAGACTCGCCTACGAAAATTACTCATTTTTTTAAATAATTGTTTTCTGTGTGATAAGTGGTACTTTAGTTCTTTTACTTACGTATGGATGCTTTCAACACTTTCATAAAGCTATTTCAGTGCATATTGCGAGATTTTACTTTTATCTTCTCAAAAAAGTTGACAGATTCATGGTCCCCAGATCTTACTGCCTGCTTCTACCTGGATAACTTCCAGCCCTTTCCCAGGTAATAAACATGCCTCTCTCACGTGATTACTTGTCCTTGTTTCCTCACTGTCTTGGAAGTCGACAGTTAGCCAACAGAAGTTATCCTGAGCAGTTGTTGTTAATCTCTGTACCAGATTGTTTATTTTCTACGTGGGGCCGATGACCTCGATGTTAGGCCCCTTTAAACAAGCATCATCATATTTTCTACGTTGTTGGTATCTGGGCATAACTACGGTAACAACACACATCAAACAATCGAATATGGGGAAGAAGGCTAATATAACCCAAGAAAACAGAGCCATGGCTTGTGCTTATAAAGAAATTAGGACATCAAACTGAAAAATTCAACATTTCAGAGTGCAGCGTTCGCAGAGCAGTGAAACGGAGAGAGGAAATGGGTAGTCATGAGGATTGACCATGCAGTGTATGTCCAAGGAAGATTTCTAAAATTGAAGATAACCGTATTTTAATCCTCAGAAGGCGTACAGCTGTAGATATTTGCTCAGAGATAAATAAAACAAGAGAACGGTCTGTGACAACAATGAAAAATCGTCTGCTTGAGGCGGGATTGTTTGCTCGCGAAGCAGCAAGGAAACCATTGTTGAAAACTGTACACAAGCACAAAAGGCTACAATGGGCCAAAATGCATGCTAACTGGACTGCTGAACAACGGAAAAGGTTGCTTTGGACGGATGAATCTAAATTTGAAAAATTCTGCTCCAGTCGCCGCCGACGCTGCGAAAGGGTTATGGAATCCTGCATAATTCCGTCTGTGAAGCATGGAGGGGGAAATTGATGGTATGGGGATGTTTTGGAAATAATCAGGTTGGTGATTTGGTAAAAGTAGAGGGAATACTGGAAAAGAAACAATATCATCGTATTCTTTCGCGCAATGCCGTGCCATGTGAAAGAAGCTGCTTGGTGAAGGATTTGTTCTACAGCTGGACAATGATCCTAAACACACCTCTCATTTGTGCAAGCAGTATCTGGAAAGGAAACAAGCTGAGGGAAAATTGGAATTAATGGTCTGGCCTCCTCAATCACCAGATCTGTTACCTATTGAATTTTTGTGGGAAGAACTTAACAGGAAAGGCGCCAGCAGTGTGGGTGGATTGTGGCAATGTCTGTTAGAAACCTGGGGATGTATAAATACTGAGACTTTGGAAAAATTAACAGAATGCCACGCATCTGTAAAGCAGTAATCAAAGCAAAGGGTGCACACATTGATGAACAGGCAGTGGGATTGCTTAAGATGATGTGATTGTGTTTCTAGCTCCCTGTGAATGATCAATGTAAAGGAAAATCTAGTGAAATGTGTAATAAAACATAGGTATTATCATGTTGATTTTCAACAAATAACTCCTATCTTTCATGGTAAGTGAAAATTCACGGGTGAGTCTAAACTTTCTGACCCTAGTGTAATTTTCATTATTGTTGTTGTTTTGTAGTTGCAATACACATTTTACATGATCAACCTAAGGTAAATATAATAGTATTTCAGAAAACTACGTACTTAGTAGAGCGTCAGTTTTTTATTTGCAAAACATGGAATAATATATAAACCATTTTAAAATCTCAAGTGCTAGCTGATGTGAAACAAACGTTTTTCATTACTGGATACTCAAACAAGTACAAAGACAAAAGAATCGTGCAAATATCTCTTATAGGTACAGAGATATAACTTTGTAAGAACCCTTAAAGGTGCCCATTCCAGAGCGTTTGTTAGGGATATTCAGGCCCGGACCAGAATGGGTTAAAATTTACTCTGTACATTGCTCTCAAATCCTGCCTGTTATGTTTAATTTATGTGGTACTTTCGATTCATTTTCAGCAATGACTGGAAGATAAGTTAAATTTGAGTTACTTGTTTTAGGTATGGTCACTGATCTCTTTAAAGTATTCCACCCTTTACTTGCTGGCTTTGGAAAGTGCTCGTTGTGTTATCTGCGTTCTTCATGCCTGTACCAGTGTACAGCACAGTACCATGACCATTTCTCTCTCACACTTGCATTGCATAGTTCTGGAATATTTTCTTTGTCAGGTTCATGTTCCCTGGTGTATTGAAGTGTCTGATCAAAATGAGTGCTTGGATAAGTTAGGAATCTTACGGAAGCAATGGTAATCCACCTCACTCCTCATCTTGTCTGGTACGCCTCATTTTAGCACAGCCATTCGTTTTAGTGGTTTCCCTGTAACCACATTACTTTTGGTGATGCTCTGGGCTGGAGACCTGACAAACAGACAGAGAAGAAAGCCTAATGAAAACATTGTTCTTAATCACAAACAACTCGATTAATTAGAGTCCGATTGTCAACATTAAAAAATGCAAGAAGAGCAAAGTAAAGTGTGGGATTTGGAGAACATTATAGTCAAACGGCTTCATCCGAACCCAACAATACTTCTATTATACTGTGCATACAGTTACTTGTCTTCAGCTTAATATGCCGTTTATGCAAGATTTCTTGAATGTTTTACTCGGGTTTACTGTAGTGTAATATAACCAGTCAAGTTGGACTATACTGTAGAAGTTACGAAGAGCGTACTATATTGTTTTACACTTTATTTTTTTCTACCCAAATGAAGTACATTACATATCAGTTCACCTTCTCAACATAATCTCCTTGTAACTTTATGCATTTTTGCTATCGATGTGTCAGTTATGCATTTTTGCTATCGATGTGTCAGTCTCTCCAGACCTTCCTGAAACCATTGTTTTGGAGTTCTGCGTACCCTTTCCTTGACAGCTGTGTCCAATTCTGCAAAATCTGCAAACAGCAACCACGCATAGGTTTCTTCATGTTCCCGAGCAGGTGATAATCACTTGGTGCCAAGTCGGGAGAGTATGGTGGGTGTGGCAGCATCCTGAATTCCATTTGATCAATGGCAGCGGTGGTCTCTCGGCTAGTGTGGGGCCGGGCATTGTCATGTTGCAGAAGCACACCTTTAGCCCATTTTCCTGACCACTTAGTTTGAATGACACAGCGTAAGCACTGAAGGGTTGCCACATATGGTGCCCTGTTAATCATGGCCCCAAATTCCAGCCAGTCAATGAGGATGATGCCCTTTGTGTCCAAAACACTGTCGCCATTCACTTGCCAACTGATGGCACTGGTCGACATTTCTTTGGCAGTGGACTGCCCCTATGCTTCAATTGCTTCTGTTGTTTTGTTTGTGGCTCATGGTAATGTAGCCATGTCTCATCACCAGTCACAAGCCTAGGCAAGTGAGTCTACGCTGTGCTATGAACCGATTAGATTGTACAGTGTGCGAGTTGTTTACTTAGTGGTCGTGTGGTGTTCGTGCTTCGTTTCTCGTGAAGGTTTCATGTGATGGCTGCCTCCAGTGGAGGGGAGGCCCTTTTGGACGATTCGCAGTTAACTGTTGATAATAAAGTTGAAGTGGAAATGGAAGATGATTCTCTGAATAATCAATCTAACGATCAGCGTACTCAAGATCAAATACCTGACAAACAAACAACGCAGAGTAGTCAAAAGCCACCACCTCCGGTTATTCAGGAAGTATATACCCGGGAACATTCTGGACCATATATTGTTTTGGTGGAGTCCGTAGCAGACAAAAATGTCGGACAACTTCACCCTCTGGCCTTAGGCCGCCTTTTTTATGATAAGAATTTACCAGCAAAATCCATAACACGTAAAGGCAGAAATCGTCTTCAAGTCTAATTCAATTATGCTGTTCAAGCGAATGAATTTTTGTGTCATCCGTTACTGGAAACTATTCGTGGCCGAGCATATATACCCAGCTCAAGCATCTTTCGTGTTGGTGTTATAAGAGGGGTAGATAAAAACTTGACTGAGGAGTCTATTCTCCAACATTTAAAATGATTATATGGTAAAATCTGTCGAGCGTTTACAACATAAAGCTGTTGTCAATGAAGCTATTGAATACATCCCCACTGGATCGGTCAAAGTAGTCTTCCGCTCACATCTTCCACGTTATGTATCACTTTACAGTGTATTTCTTCATGTTGAACCTTTTATTTTCAATCCCATTATTTGCAAAAAATGTCAAGGCTATGGCCATACTGTCCGACAGTGTCAGGCACAGGCGTTCGGAAGCGGCAAATGCTCTTTGCAGCATGCCACAGATAAGTGTACTGAACAGATTACCAAATGTACACATTGTAACGGAGACCATCCAACAGGACATGATCCATGCCCTGAACACAGACATCAACAGCTTGTTAAGAAAATAATGAGCACTGAGCATATATCTTTCCTTGAAGCAAAATCAAAGGTTTCACCACCGATATGTTGCCCTGTTCAACATCCGCAACATTTTCCACCCCTCGCTAGTGAACATTACTCCCCCCACGTTGGAAATCTCAGAAAACTTAAGTTAACTCAGATTGTTACACAATCACCAAGACCTCGACCCCAACCAGGGTACGATCGAGCTGCACATATGGCTATTCTTTGAGATCCACCTAATTCACTTAATGCGCCTGTGAGTGTCACTGCTCCCCACCCCTCCTACTGTCACAACCCTCGACTTCTACAGCAAATGTCATTTGCCCCATTCCACCTTCTGAACATACACAACATCCTGTTTATCGTCAAAAGACCGACCTTCAGAAAGATATCCATAACATTATTATCCTTCTACTCCAAGCTGTAGGTGGTCACCCCTCTATCCAGCATGCTATTTATCAACTGCGAGACCGACTATGCGACATTTTTACTTTGTATGATCAATATATTTCAATGGAACGCTAGGACTGTCCTTAATAAAAAGAGTGACATTCAATTAATTATTAACGAAACCCGTGCGCATATTCTTGCGTTACAGGAAACGTGGTTTTCCGAGCAAGCAAACTTTACGATTCCGGGATATAATCAAGTACGACATGATGGCCCAGGGTATGGAGGGGCTGTCTTTTTTATTCATTCTTCTATAACATACCAATCATTACCCATCCATTATTACATTCCTCATACCTTTATTGTCGACATTTCTTATCGACAACTCCACCTTATTAACCTTTATTGTCATCCTCATGTTCATATTTCGGGCTCAAATTGGTCTCAAAACATGTCTTGCAGAGATAATTTTTTTTTTTTTTGCTAGTTGCTTTACGTCGCACAGACACAGATAAGTCTTATGGCAACGATGGGACAGGAAAGGGCTAGGAGTGGGAAGGACGTGCCCGTGGCCTTAATTAAGGTACAGCCCCAGCATTTTCCTGGTGTGAAAATGGGAAACCACGGAAAACCATTTTCAGGGCTGCCGACAGTGGGGTTCGAACCTACTATCTCCCGAATACTGGCTGCACTTAAGCGACTGCAGCTATCGAGCTCGGTGCAGAGAGATAAGAACATGAAAATGATTGTATAAGATAAAGACAAAGCTCGGACGGATGGAGAGCAGCGACTTGCCATGTTGGTGAATAGATAATAATGGTGGTAGTAATTGTTGGCAAGAGACACACTGAGAGGAAAGGGAGTAGGGAGACAGATGACAAAATGAAAAAAAGGAGTGGTTATCTAATATTAAGGCAGCCCACCTGGTGGCTACGATTGTAAAGGCATCAAGTCTATAGCCAGTTAGTCATTTGGTTGAAAAAATTCACCATCAGAATGTTCACTGACAGGGCAGGAGCGATGGTATACAATTTCTAATCACAACAGTTTGTGCCAAAAGCCTGGATTAACTTCAAAATCTCTCTGCAGTATTCATATGAAGCGAGGGTATACGACGCTGTCGATCATGATTCGTCCATCAGATAGGGTTGTGTTAAACCTTGAGCAGACTTCTTGGTGCTATTCGACAGGAGTAAGGTGTGCCAGCACTAGGTTTCAACTTCTCCCTTCCTACCGTCATATATCATGTCATTCACTTCATCCCATTAACTCTTCTATGAGGTGCATGCGCAAGTCTTTTCCGGTTTCACTAAGAGATGGCACCAGTGAACAGTACGCAGCATATGAATTTGGCATATGTCAGTTTGTTCATCTGTCATTAACCTATCAACACACACAAGTTGAGTCCACCAAACACTAGCGTCTGTGTTGTATCGTTCAGTGATCATGTCAACGTTTTTGCCTGGAATAGAACATTTGTGGCACACATTGCCTTTGTTAGGAAAGTCACGATTTGCTGGTACAAACATATGGTGAACACGCTCCATCACGTGAGACATGGTTTCAACAATTCAAACACGGTAATTTCAATGGGAAAGACAGTGCACGCTTTGGTAGACCACAAGAGCAGTATTTTGTATTATGAACTCTTGAAGCCCAGCGAAAATGTTTAATTTAAATCACGCATTGATCGAAAGACGACCAGAATGGACCAAAGACATGGCAGAGTGATTTTGTTACATAACAATGCACCATCTCATACAGCAAAACCAGTGAGACACCCTGAAATCCCTTGGATGGGACATCCTTCAGCACCCGCCATACTTCCCCGACATGGCGCCATCTGTCACTTCTTGACATCGATGGAGCACGTGCTTGCAGAGCAGCACTTCAGCAATTTCGAGGAAGTTGGAAAATGGCTCGATGAATAATTTGCCACAAAAGATAAGTAGCTTTTTTCTGCCTTGGTATTTATAACTTACCTGAAAGATGGGCGAAGTGTGTAGAAGCTGATGGCCAATATTTTGAATAAACCAAAAGTGGATTTCCCTTGAAAATTACGCATTTGCTTTACCACAAAAACGTGCAAAAACTTATGCATACACCTGGTACGACTTTAGAAATGGTATCCAGTTGTAAAAACTTGCAATGAAGATTCATCTCTCTTCACCCAACCCTAATAGAGGAACAGGACAAGTGTTGGATATACATCTGTAGATCTGTAAGCACAAGAAGGTGGGAAGTTGGGTGTAAATGTTTAAAGGCTTCGCTGTGAAACAATCATTAAACGTAGTTACTGCCGCTTGTGAAAGGGGGCAGGAATATACTTAAAAGGGATTTTGCAGTGGCTGCATATTAGTTTGCCGACTGGGCAGAGTCTGCATTGAAGCTGGTAGATGATGGATGAAGTGCAGTCATGGCAATTTTATAAGAGGCAAGGCTTCTGTACTTGTCAACAATGGCTACCACCATTATTATTCTATCCTCCATTGACAAAGGCTGCAGCTGAAAATATTGGACCCATATCTTTCTTTTATATGTACTCTACTCTCACGTTCTTGCAGGGTACGTCGCTGTTCTCTGTTTCCTAGACTTGTATAACAATGATGGTAGTTGTGTGTGCTATTACTTTACAGAAGGAGGCATTATTGTGATATTTGTTCCCCATGAATTATTATTGAGCATAATCCATTATGGATAAGTGGATAAAAACTGGAATATGGACTTCAAAATCTACCAAACTATCCATTCATGGCAAGAAAAAATTAATTGAAAACATGTGGAAATTTCTGGGTTAGTATTAGTGAGGAATATGGACCTTTAAGTATTTTTTTAAAAAACCACTTCAAGTTTTTGTACCATTTAATAATACTGAACTAGGAGAGAGAGAGCTTTCTCTTAGTATTCTTAAATTAGAAAACAAATACTGGAACAAGTTCAATGCCAGCCCTGATTTAAGAATGTACTTACCAACATTTGAGCCCGATTTCAAAATGTTAAGATGCATCAAAACAGTTTCAAGGATCTCTGCAGTGTGTAGTGGTCAGATACCTAGTAGACCTGTTTCCTAGGACCTTACGCACGTGATAGTAGTAAAACGTACATTTCAAGTATTGGAACTGATCGGAAGAAACAGACATATTCAAACTATATTTAAAATATGGATTTTAATTTACTCGGGAGGAGGAAGTCTGAATCCATTATGTGTTGTATGCAGGGAAGTTTTAGGTATAAGCAACATGAAATCCTCTAATTATGCACCATTTAAATATGTTGAGTATAAAAAAAGAAAATAGTCAAGTTTTCTCGAGCAAATGTCAAGATACTATAAAAATATGCATGTTCCATTATATATAGTGGCAGGCAATAAAGGCTATGATATGCTGTTCATGCTACTTACATAGTTACAGCAAGTTTCTCTCATCGGTTGGCCAGCAAGCGCATCCAGCTTATCTGCTCCTCATTGATTCATCACTTCCCGTTACACACCACAGCGACAGCATGGGAATGCCCACACTTCACAGTTCAGTAGCAATTGAGGCTTTCACGGCCGGCGTTACGAATCATGTCAGCGTTTTCCAGGCTTGTAGGTCGTGGTACAGGAGCGAGTGAATGTCCCAACATTTCACCGAGGACTGCATTCGGCATTGTCAAGGGTTCTGACTGACTTCGATAGCAGCGAAGCTCTCGGTGGAAAGCAGTGCTGTTGTAATTCCACCTCCTTATATAGTGCGGGATACGGTACGCTGCTCGCCTGTTGGCCGCTAAGGTGGGGGGCGGTCGCTGATTGGCTGTTCTTCGGCCAATGGTTGAAGCGTTAGGGAGTCTGATGTACACTGACCTGCCTTGGCGAAGACAGGCAGCTGATCACCCGTTGCCTTCTTCTGGTTTGCCGCGGGTATCGTGTCATTCAGGGTTTCAGGGTTAGAGCTTTCAAGACTGGAAACCAGGCTTTGTTTACCCGTTCAGATTCCTTCTTACGGTTGAAGCTGTTGGTATGCTGTAGGATTTCAATGGCTTCCCTCTGTAGCCGGGCGTAATAAAGACACAGTAGTTGATAGTACTTCGGTGTTGCTGTACTGTATGTAGTGGCCTGCTAGCAGCGAGTGTTCAGCGACTGATAATCTATCTGTCTGTCCCAGCCGGCTATGTCTGTTATGCTCCTTCAGTCGTGTGGCGATGCTGCGTTTGGTAGTTCCTATGTATACCTGGCCGCAACTTGGGACACACAGTATACCGCAAGCCGACCCACACAGACGCTATCTTCAGAAGACGTCCAACCACCACCCACAACAAAAATACGGAGTGATTAAGACGCTAGCCGACCGTGCTAAGAGAATGTCAACCTCAGCACTTAAATGAAGAACTCAGCCACCTCAACAGGGCCCTACTCACTAACGGGTACAGCCCTAAAGACATTCAGCGAGCACTCCATCCCAGACGTCCAACAACCAAGAAAAAAGAAGAGGAGCGGACGGCAGCTGAAGCCTTTCTGCCGTATATCGAGAAAGTAACTGACAGAATAGGGAGGCTACTGGAGTCCCATGGGGTAAAAACCATATACAGGCCAACGAAGAAAATCCAGGAACTGCTTAGGTGTGCCAAAGACAAGCGCCATCCTCTCTCCACAGCAGGTGTCTACAAGATCCCGTGCAGCTGCGGCCTATCTCTTTTCAGGGCACAATTAATACACAAAGATAGAGATAATGTACTCAAACCATGACAAACCGACTGACACTGACGTTCGAAATGTATATTTTTAGCAAGACTATGCCACCGCGTATCGAGTTAATGACACATTTAACTTAATTGAGGAAATTTTTGAAGACTGTGTTAATAGTACGGACTTATGGCCGTCGTGGTCCCCAGATTTAACTGTTTGTGACTTTCATTTATGGGGGAGCTTAAAAAATAAAGTGTATGAAAGAAACCCTCGCACACTGGACAAACAAATTCGGAGAGAAATAGCCTCAATTGTGGAAGACGAACTTATGCGTTTGAATCGGAGTTTCCTAAGGCGGCAGAAATGTGTGAATGCAGGAGGAGAACATTTTCAACATCCCCTGTCAAAGGTACGAGCTTATTTTCTTAATTACTAATTTTTAAAATTTTAATTGTTATCTCATGTCATACACGGATGAAGTGAGCGAAGTGCTGCCCTTATTGCTGTGCCGCGGAGCAGGGAGTGACGGGGTCAGTGGGAAGCAGATAAGCTGGGCACACCTGCCAGCCAACCGATGAGAGAAGCTCACTGTAGCTATTACAAAGCTAAGCATGGTAAAAACCATAAAATGCAGAGGATTTGATAGCTCCAGGTGTAAAGGATGCTGTAGAGGACTATGTTGACAAAAGAATTAAGACATGTCAGTCAGCAATGAAGAAACTGTAATGCAAAAATTAAAAAAGTCAATTTTTCTATTCAGGTTGTTAAAAGCACAGACATTGCTAGCCTATCAATCTTAATTGTTACTGCAAGGTATCTGAATAACAGTAACGATTTTGATTTTACTGTCGTGCATTAACTGAGCAAAGATGTGTTCGGCATGATTATTAATTATTTCTGTGGAAAGGAAATTAGTTGGGCTATTGTACTGGCGTTTGCACTGATGACGGAAAGTCGATGTCTGGCCGCTACGTAGGCCTTTGTGAATGTATAAAATAAGTGGTTACGCATGAAGCATTGCTGTATCCATAGGCATAGCTTTGCATCCAAAAACTGCTGCCTAAAATTAATGACATTCATGATGAAGCAGTAAGAATTGTAGACTTTGTTGAAGCCAATACAAAAAAAAAACTCCAGACTGGTTTAAAGCACTTGGTGGGATGTGTGGTATTCAACTCCACATTGTTTTGGCACATCGTAGACTTTGTTGAAGCCAATACAAAAAAAAAAACTCCAGACTGGTTTAAAGCACTTGGTGGGATGTGTGGTATTCAACTCCACATTGTTTTGGCACATCGAAGTAAGGTGGCTTTCTCGAGGAAAAGTAACCACATGATTATTTGACTCGGACATTAATTAGGAGACCTTTTTGAAAAGCATCCTTTTTCACGACAGTGACTGGCTTCAGCTACTTGCTTATTTTTTTTTGGATACTTTTTCAGAGATAAATAATAGTGACGAGCAATGCTCTCACTCAAGACTGATGTCGCAGTCTTGAGACCGATTCTCCTGTGCTGCAATCTGTGCAACGTCCCAGTAACTACTAGTGTAGCTTGATAGTATATCATAGCCCGACTCGTTGGCTGAATGGTCAGCGTACTGGCCTACGGTTTAGAGGGTCCCGGGTTCGATTCCCTGCCGGGTCAGGGATTTTAACCTTCATTGGTTAATTCCAATGGCTCAGGGGCTGGGTGTTTGTGCTGTCCCCAACATCCCTGCAACTCACACATAACACTATCCTCCACCACAATAACACGCAGTTACCTACATATGGCAGATGCTGCCCACCCTCGTTGGGGGTTTGCCTTACAAGGGCTGCACCCGGCTAGAAATAGCCACACAAAATTAATTATAGTATATCATATGCAGTTATTGCCCAAGATAATATTCTAATACGGAAACATGCCGATAAATTTTGTCAAAAACCTGGAAAAGTACTGCATGTTCAACTATGAACCCCTTAATACCATTAACGAAAGTTAAAACAGAATGTCATTATCTCTAAATGTTCACAAGTTATTGGAGGTCTACATCTTAGCTGAATAACCCTGCATAATTTATGAATAACTGTCTACCTGGATACATCGCAAGTGTTGTCAACAGGGTAGCATCCTTGTGATGCAGGCCAGCCGGAGGTGTTCTCTGTGACTATTCCCCTTCAGCGATATGTGTTTTTAAGTGCTGGATCATCCCAGAAGTATTTTACTTCTGAATAAACAACACAGCATTCTGTGCTATGTGGTGTTTCTTCAAAATAACCTACATCCACAGCTTACGTTGCATTTCAGACATCATCTTAAAGATGTTGTGTACGAGACACAGTCGCACATTGCATCATTATATACCGAAGTATCTAATTATGACGTGAATACTGTTAACATTGTAAGGAATTATTCCCTTGTTCACCAAAATATCAGTTAACACCAGCACTAGTCATATGGATATTGAATATGGGGTCTGATAACGACGTACACCTACTGTCACTATCAGTTTCTGTACTTAGCCTAAAGTCAAAAGTTAGAGTTGTTAATGGTTAGGTAATTCCACCTTTACAACACTGTATATAATTATTATTCCTTTTTTTCTATTTAAAAAAAAAAGGACATTTCATCTCTCTTATATGAGACATCTTTTCCCTTGATACAATTATAGTTTTTAAAAAACTCATAATATTCCGGATAACCATGTAAAACAATGACTTATCCATCAATCTAGGAGTCTATACGACTGTCAAATCATGCTTAACAATAACTGAAAACAGTTCATATTGTTAAAATATCTTGCGATGAAGATAGACTGCTGGAAATCGTAAGTTCCATTGGATTTATAAGTATTAAATTATAAAGTTCAATATTAAAAGTAACAGTGTTCTGTATACAATAATATTATAGTATTATGCGACTGACTGAATCAATCACAGGCTTATTGAAGTTTTGAAGTATATATGTTTGTAGTAGAATGGCGCTTATTTCATCTAGGTGGAACTTCCTCAATGTATTAGTTGAGTTGCCGGACAAACCATATATTTACGATGATGCAAGTATAATGGACTAGTATAACTTGGAAACAATTCTCTAACCCATGGGTAAATAGAAATATTGAGCTTAATTAGTATTATTATTATTATGACTTGTGAGGTGTGGCTATGAAGTTGTTTACGTCTATTAGTATTATTATTAATGTAGTTATGTATGGATTTTATTTGGTATAAATTGTGGTTGTATTATTTGTGTGTTCTATGATCTGTCCTGTGTATTAAAAAAAAAAAAAAAAAAAAAAAGTGAGAACACGAAGCATCTGTTGTATGTATATTAATAAGACTTTATTTAATGTAAGAACATGTAGTTACTAGTATCATAATTTCATATTACCTGTAATATTATGTATAAATTCAATGTAATCTTATGCAACACAGGGTAAGGTTCCAGAATAACATACCTTTGTCACTAGAGGTTTATCGAATGTTCGATCCATTTGCAAATAGATCATTGGAGAGTCCAGAAAATACGAGAAAACGTGTTATGTCATACTTTTCCAGAAGCCTGGCCAAGGAATGTATACAAAGAGGCAGTCTTGGGAGCTGGAGTCGAGTTGTTAGCACGACTTGCAAGTGGAAGTAGTTAGCCGAGTGTGTGAACTCGTGTTGTGTTGGTAACTGGATGACATGCTAATGTTGCATTCTTCTTCTTCTTCTTCATCATATAAGTGCTTTGTTCAAAATTGTGATTTATTAATGTGTGTGTGTGTGTGTGTGTGTGTGTGTGTGTAATGTGTATATAATTTGTAAATGAAACAGTGTACATAATTGACAGCATCGCATGTGTGCGTCTTTGTAGTTACAAGGATTGTGACAATTAATTTCTTCACACCGTTCCTCTCTCTCCCATTGCCCGGCTGGCCTACTGATTCGTGTATTTGCCGCTGGTTGCAGTACCAGAATGCGTATCCTTTATAATGATGTTATACTTCATCAAAAAAGGCCTCGGTAGAAATGTACATCCTAGTCACTTGTTGCCACATATTTACAGAATTGTGAAGGCTTGTGGTTGGCCACTTTCATACTCGGCACAAACATTCAGCTTTGTCCACCTGTAGGCCTATAGCACACTCCTCGCCACACAATGTGGGGACAATGCTCTCAAGATTTCTCGCAAGAAATGGTGCCCACACTAGTCGAGACCCCATCACAGACTGCTCATCACTAATAACTTAAACAGTTACAAAACAGCTCAATAACTATATTAATGTTTCAAATAAAACTGTGTCCTTGTAAAAACACAAAATAGAATTGTAGAAAACCTGTATCGAAAATAAAGGTGAAGTTTTTGAAACACTGCGTAGCTTCTTAAATGACAATAGCCTGGACTTGTGTCAAGAGGTCAGAAGTAACATGGTATTACACATTTGTCAGGCCTCGTGGTTTCTTTTAGGCAATATTTCCCTAAACATGGAGAAGGAGACAACTGGATTACAGACCCATTTAATGAAGACAACTTCAAGACCGCCAAGCTGGACGTTCTTTAAAGGAAAAATTTATTGAAATTTCAACAGATTCTTTGTTAGCCGAATTTTAAAAAAAAAAAAAAAAACATTGAAATTTCTGGGCAATTACAATTGAATGAGGAATAACGATCTGAGAAAAAAAAATAATTTCAAGTGTTATAGTCTGCTAATATTAAACTAGTAGAACTTTCTCTTTACATTCTTACATTCAAAGGAAATAATGGAACAAGCTCAGATTTAAGATTGTCCTTATTAACATTTGAACCTGATTTCAAAATGTTACGTGCATCAAAACAGGTTCAAGGATCTCATTAATAATAATGCACTCTACAAATGACAGGATATTCATCTTCATTATTTTAAATGTCATTTTTCTTCACACACATTCTTTATGTAATTGTTTTATTTATATTTGATTACACAACATAAGCTAGGTACTGTAAGATAAAACCATATTACAATTGTTCAGTTTTTAATAAAATGCATTAGGTGCCTACAAAAATAACTTCTAATATTAGCATTAGTAAATAAAAAGTTCAGTTGAACAGCCATTTCTTAGGGCTCTGAACTAACTATATATAGTAATGGCTGTTGTATTAGCCACTCTCTTCAAGACACTATGTAGGAACTACTAAAATTGGGCTATATTTTGATGTTGAAAATGGCACAAGAGTTGAAATATGACTTGGTTTTAATAACCGTCATACTTTCTTAAAGATAGTGCCTCATGAAATAATGGACAATAAAAAATCTTAAAACAACACTTACATACCTGTGTTATGTATATCAGGAGTCCCACATAAAAAGTATCAGGCACAGTTACTTGGGTTTTGTAAGATATTTTCAGTTTTATGTATGTAATGTGTATCAATAGTGTTTTCCGGAGCAGAAGTACAGGCGTTGTTACAGACAAAATTTGTGGATTAAATATAAGCCAGCATATTTCGTTGTCGTCTGTCTACCAGAGTATTCAGATAAAAATATTAATTTAAAAAAATAGAATGTCTGCAGGGAATTATGATTTTCTTTTGGAGGTGAAATATGTATTTCGACCATTTGTCACTTCACCATTTTTAACATTTTACATACTGTAAAAATATAATATTGCAAAACTAATCATAGGTAACAAATTTAATTTTATTCCACATAATAATAATAATAATAATGTGTGGCTATTTCTAGCCGGGTGCAGCCCTTGTAAGGCAGACCCTCCGATGGGGGTGGGCAGCATCTGCCATGTGTAGCTAACTGCGTGTTATTATGGTGGAGGATAGTGTTATGTGTGGTGTGAGAGTTGCAGGAATGTTGGGGACAGCACAAACACCCAGCCCCTGGGTCATTGGAATTAACCAATGAAGGTTAAAATCCACGACCCAGCCGGGAATCGAACCCGGGACCCTCTGAACTGAAGGCCAGTACGCTGACCACTCAGCCAATGAGTCGGACATTATTCCACATTGAAGAGCAATATAATGTAAAACAAAAGCAAAAAGTTTCCACCTATTCAATACTATTTATTGTAACCTAAAAGATGTTACATATATTTGATGAAACTAGTTTCATTCTTTGTAGACCATCATCAGTCAAAATTGTTAAAGCAAGATATGAATATTGTAGATAGGTAAAATTTATGAAGCAAATATGTAACTTTTTTAAGTTACAATAAATAGTATTGGATAGGTGGAAACCTTTCAGCACTTTTATCTTTTACATTTTATTGCAAAAATAAAGTACAGAAAATTAACAAACCAGTCGGCAGCCTTGAAAATGGGTGGGCATCCCTTGGTGGGTTGTTTTTTTTTTTCCCATGGTATGAACATGGTGAAATACTGGTATTTAATAATTGTTTTATACACATTTAAACCTCCTACTTGATTGTGTAAGCAGTAATACACTCCTGCAGAACTCGAAAACAAAAATCAACGCAAAGTGTCGGAAACTGAAACAGCTCTTTGGTCAGCTTTAGCAAGTATGAGGCAAGTGTACAAGCAGGGGGGGAAAAAAAACACTATAATGTAGCATTACATTTACACAAATTAAATAATCCATTATTTTTCTTTCAGTTCTATCTATTTGGGTGTTGACACACGACTTACACACCCTGAGAAAAAGCCACTGATGTGTAGGTAGTAAGCCCAAGCAAAGACCGCTCATCAGGTATGTCATGCGACATCCACTCTCAATGGAAAACATTGCTTAAGTTTTCACTGTAAACGTTGTTTAACCTTTATAATGCCAGACAACAATATAATGTTGTTTTAACAGCGAGCCTCACTCTCTGCATTTAGCACGATTATGAATGGCAGAAAGCAATATCTTGTGTTTTGTTTCCACAGAGTAAAGAACGTAGTTTCTAATTTTATCACTACACGGCTCATTTGTTCATTTATTTCCGCACGTTGGATTTCTGAATTTCATGTGTGTGTCTGGTCCTGTGACAATAAGGCAGTTATGTAATGGTAATTACCTCCTGAACACACAATTTTAAAATTTTCTGTGTTTATTCACTTGGTTGGCTGCACTGCAGAGGGATCACCACATTTTATATTAAATTTTAAATTATTTTTACTGCTATTTTTGAAATTATGATTTTTTAATTTTCTGTGTATTCAGATTTTTTTTAAAATATACTTAGAAACATAACAGTATTGTAATCACTTTGTTGGTAGTTAAGTACACACCATCCTCTACAATTTCTGAAATTGTAAAATTAGAGTATTGAAATTTGTAAATTATGTAGCACTTTAGAGACAAAATGCTACTAATCAGCCTGACATTCTCGGTACATTCTCAGCATGAGAGCACGGCAGTAAGAAGGTTAATGTGCAATTTTATGTGCCCAATCGATAGAGCAGCCTCAAATTAGTCTTTTGTAATATTCCGTTGAAGGCTATTTATTGACAGTGACAGTACAATAAGAGGGATAATTAATATTTCAAATAGTGGCTGAGTGAGCCTACTGTTATGACAGTAGTGAGGAAGCAGCACGGCGCACTACAAGGCAACGCAACTAGGAAAGATGTACAGTTAACGTTGAACAGAATATCGTAGTAGACTAATCGGAGGCTGCTCTATCATTTGGGCACATACAGTAAAATTACACTTTAAACAATATTTAGTTTGAAATGAGAACCTAAACATTTTCCATAGACACTGAATGCCACATGACGTACAGGCTGAACCATTTTTGTTTGGGCCGACTAGCTTCACATTTACAAAAAAAAACTGAAAATTTCTTCCAAAACACTGAAGAAAAGGCACGTGACAACTCTTAGATGAGACCCCTGGTATAGCAGGCTACTGAAATTTCATCTTATTACAATTGTTAGGTACAACTTAGGCATGTAGCAATGAAGTAAAAATAGAGGTTATGGTTTTGGGGGCTTCTACTTTAGTAAAATGGGAAGTAAGGTGATACACAAGATGAAAAATTTGGGGACCACTGGCACAGGGGATCCTTTGACCACTGTGAAATTGGAATACTATAAATTAAAAAGGGTTTAAGTGCCAAAATTGAACATGGGCCTATATAACGCTCAAAGCCAAAAATTTGGAGGGAGTAGTTTCTAGTACTACGTAAAGGTGGAGCTGGTTGTACTGCACGTGTAATAAAACTTGTCGAACTTCCAGTTTCCTTCATTAGGTACAGTTGCCCTCACTGTGATGACTAATTTTCTTAAGATTTCAGTTGATAATACTAGAATGCAAATCATATTTTTACCGAAGGACTTAGAAACTTCAATCATATTTAGCTGAAAACAGCAGCCATATGTTATAAATATGGCAATATGGTGTAAAGTGATTTCAAGGATTACTGTAAAGCTGCATATCTTTGTCAGTATTAGAAAGTTATATATATGTCTCAAGCTTCCTGGATTAAAATCATAAAGGAAAATTGTTGCCAGTCAGAAGAAAAAAAATCTTGAGAAAAATTATCCCTTATTATTACACAATTTCACGGTGAAGATTTTCAGTTTCGTGTGTACTAAAACTGTGGCTTTAGCAGGCGAGTTGGCCGTGCGGTTAGGGGTGTGCAGCTGTGAACTTGCATCCGGGAGATAGTGGGTTCGAAACCCACTGTCGGCAGCCCTGAAGATCGTTTTCCGTGGTGTCCCATTTTCACACCAGGCAAATTCTTGGACTGTACCTTATTTAAGGCCACGGCTGCTTCCTTCCCATGCCTAGCCCTACCCTATCCCATCGTTGCCATAAGACCTATCTGTGTCGGTGCGACGTAAAGCAATTAGCAAAAAAAAAAAAAAAAAGTGGCTGTATCATAATTACAAATATAACAAATTTGATAATGATTTTGTGAGATTGGTTAGTTACAAGAACATGGCACATATATGCATTTTCAGTTTTCATTCATGTATTTTGTACTGAAGTATGAAGTACTTACTATGGTTCATGTTTGTGGGTTACTGTAATCACGTCCCAGTTCGTGAACCATGGGCAACGGCCGAGTGGCCTAGTAAGTGGTCCTGAGAGTCGGGATACCAGTTGCTATGGAATGGGAGTGGGCATCTCGGACATATTCTGAGTCGTGGCCCTCCTTGTGCTCAGGCGGCTAGGACTATACAATTCACCGGTGGTCCATAACCCGTTAGAGGAGACATCTTCACTTGGACTATGTGCAAGTAGGGCAGCATCCTGCTTCATGAATTTACCGAGCTCAGAACATTTTAAGCAAGCCTCGGACCTATGGGAGTAATGGAGTCCCACTCCCATTTGACAGGCGAGGGACTCCTTGGAAACAACTTGGCGAACGAAATGGAATTCGATGGGGAGCTATCAATATTAATGGGGCTTATGGAAGAAAGAAGGTAGAACTGGCTGAGTCAGCAAAGAGGATGCATCTGGATGTGCTAGGAGTAAGTGATATTCGGGTAAGGGGAGATAATGAGGAAGAGATAGGAGATTATAAGGTGTACTTGACGGGTGTTAGAAAGGGAAGGGCAGAGTCTGGGGTAGGGCTCTTTATCAGGAATACCATTGCACGCAACATAGTTTCTGTTAGGCACATAAATGAGCGAATGATGTGGGTAGATTTGTCAGTGGGAGGAATTAAGACAAGAATTGTGTCCGTGTATTCACCATGTGAGGGTGCAGATGAGGATGAAGTTGACAAGTTTTATGAAGCATTGAGTGACATCGTGGTCAGGGTCAACAGCAAGGATAGAATAGTGCTAATGGGCGATTTCAATGCGAGAGTTGGGAATAGAACTGAAGGATACGAAAGGGTGATTGGTAAATGTGGGGAAGATATGGAAGCTAATGGGAATGGGAAGCGTTTGCTGGACTTCTGTGCTAGTATGGGTTTAGCTGTTACGAATACATTCTTCAAGCATAAGGCTATTCACCGCTACACATGGGAAGCTAGGGGTACCAGATCCATAATAGACTATATCTTAACAGACTTTGAATTCAGGAAATCTGTTAGGAGTGTAAGAGTTTTTCGGGGATTTTTCGATGATACAGACCACTATCTGATCTGTAGTGAACTAAGTATCTCTAGGCCTAGGGTAGAGAAAGTGAAATCTGTCTGCAAACGAATAAGGGTAGAAAATCTCCAGGACGAGGAAATTAGACAGAAGTACATGGATATGATTAGTGAGAAGTTTCGAACAGTAGACAGTAAGCAGGTTCAGGATATAGAAAGTGAATGGGTGGCATACAGGGATGCTGTAGTACAAACAGCAAGGGAATGCCTAGGAACAACTGTGTGTAAAGATGGGAAAAGGCGAACATCTTGGTGGAATGATGAAGTGAGAGCAACCTGTAAACGTAAAAAGAAGGCTTATCAGAAATGGCTCCAAACAAGGGCCGAGGCAGACAGGGATTGGTACGTAGATGAAAGAAACAGAGCGAAACAAATAGTTGTTGAATCCTAAAAGAAGTCATGGGAAGATTTTGGTAATAACTTGGAAAGGCTAGGTCAAGCAGCAGGGAAACCTTTCTGGACAGTAATAAAGAATCTTAGGAAGGGAGGGAAAAAGGAAATGAACAGTGTTTTGAGTAATTCAGGTGAACTCATAATAGACCCCAGGGAATCACTGGAGAGGTGGGGGGAATATTTTGAACATCTTCTCAATGTAAAGGAAATCATCACGGTGGTGTTGCAAACATCCAAGCTCATGGGGAGGAGGAAAATGATGTTGGTGAAATTATGCTTGAGGAAGTGGAAAGGATAGTAAATAAACTCCATTGTCATAAGGCAGCAGGAATAGATGAAATTAGACCTGAAATGGTGAAGTATAGTGGGAAGGCAGGGATGAAATGGCTTCATAGAGTAGTAAAATTAGAGTATTGGTAAGGTACCTTCAGATTGGACAAAAGCAGTAATTGCACCTATCTACAAGCAAGGAAACAGGAAGGATTGCAACAACTATCGAGGTATCTCATTGATTAGTATACCGGGCAAAGTATTCACTGGCATCTTGCAAGGGAGGGTGTGATCAGTCGTTGAGAGGAAGTTGGATGAAAACCAGTGTGGTTTCAGACCACAGAGAGGCTGTCAGGATCAGATTTTCAGTATGCGCCAGGTAATTGAAAAATGCTACGAGAGGAATAGGCAGTTGTGTTTATGTTTTGTAGATCTAGAGAAAGCATACGACAGGGTACCGAGGGAAAAGATGTTCACCATACTGGGGGACTATGGAATTAAAGGTAGATTATTAAAATCAATCAAAGGCATTTATGTTGACAATTGGGCTTCAGTGAGAATTGATGGTAGAATGAGTTCTTGGTTCAGGGTACTTACAGGAGTTAAGACAAGGCTGTAATCTTTCACCTTTGCTGTTCATAGTTTACATGGATCATCTGCTGAAAGGTATAAAATGGCAGGGAGGGATTCAGTTAGGTGGAAATGTAGTAAGCAGTTTGACCTATGCTGACGACTTGGTCTTAATGGCAGACTGTACCGAAAGCCTGCAGTCTAATATCTTGGAACTTGAAAATAGGTGCAATGAGTATGGTATGAAAATTAGCCTTTTGAAGACTAAATTGATGTCAGTAGGTAAGAAATTCAACAGAATTGAATGTCAGATTGGTGATACAAAGCTAGAACAGGTCGATAATTTCAAGTATTTAGGTTGTGCGTTCTCCCAGGATGGTAATATAGTAAGTGAGATTGAATCAAGGTGTAGTAAAGCTAATGCAGTGAGCTCGCAGTTGCGATCAACAGTATTCTGTAAGAAGGAAGTCAGCTCCCAGACGAAACTATCTTTACATCGGTCTGTTTTCAGACCAACTTTGCTTTACGGGAGCGAAAGCTGGGTGGACTCAGGATATCTTATTCATAAGTTAGAAGTAACAGACATGAAAGTAGCAAGAATGATTGCTGGTACAAACAGGTGGGAACAATGGCAGGAGGGTACTCGGAATGAGGAGATAAAGGCTAATTTAGGAATGAACTCGATGGATGAAGCTGTACGCATAAATCGGCTTCGGTGGTGGGGTCATGTGTGACGAATGGAGGAGGATAGGTTACCTAGGAGAGTAATGGACTCTCTTATGGAGGGTAAGAGAAGTAGAGGGAGACCAAGACAACGATGGTTAGACTCGGTTTCTAACGATTTAAAGATAAGAGGTATAGAACTAAATGAGGCCACAACACTAGTTGCAAATCGAGGATTGTGGCGACGTTTAGTAAATTCTCAGAGGCTTGCAGACTGAACGCTGAAAGGCATAACAGTCTATAATGATAATGTATGTATGTATGTATGTATGTATGTATGTATGTATGTATGTAATACAACTTTTTTCTGCTTCTCTGGCACTTAGACCCTATTTAAATTATGGTATTCAATTATCTGTTTTCAAACAACCTTCATTTAAAGCAATATAAAGGGATGGGTTCACTACTAAACCAATAAATATTTCAAACATTATGGAACCAAGTGACGTGTGCACAGAAATTGAGTCTTTCCCTTTGTAACAGCTTTATATCTCTATATGCAGTTTCACATATCTTGTTACATCAAAACATTACTTGCCTGCCCGCTGTCCCATTCATCCTGTCAAAGTGAGAATATGCAGGATAGGCAGGGATGGAAACGCGAGGTGTAGCGACAGGCAAGATGGGAAAGGCAACCCGTGCTTCACAACACGACGGGATGGGAAGTCTGTAACGCATGAAGCGGTGATGATGGGATCAATTTGCAGAAAGGTAGGCTGTAGGCTTGAGTATACCACACAGACGCATGACAGAACCGATAGTAGCTTAAAGTCAGGTAAGAGTCCAGACACTATTCGAGAAACACCCAAATGACTGGTCAAGCCCAGTCAATGGATTAACAATTAAATTTGAAGTACATATCAACCAGCTGTAATTTTAACAAAAATTGTCAGTACTGTTGAAATTAACTTTCTTTCCTCTCTATGGCTGGTCCTCCAAGCAAGTTGCTTTTACACTGGAGAAATTAAGATATAACTTATTCTTCTTTTCCTTAATGAGCTCTTTTGATAGTTCATCCACCAGGTATATGAACTGCTGACCTACAACATCTGATTTGCTACCCACCAGATTCCATTCACTTGTTTCTAGATAAGGGTTCTGAACCTGAAGTTTTCTCAATAAAATATCAGGATCCTCAGGCTTTGATCCAGGTATATTGATGGATATCAATATATCTGAACCAGAAGGGTACCTCGGATCATTATGCATCTTCATGTATTTCAGTTGAGGTTCTGTTTTACTCGACTTGAGATTATATCCATTTATGACCTTTTCCAACCATAGTAGAGTGTATTCATTGCAGCATATTACAATCAGACTCCAGTTTGGAGTAAACACGCATGCCTTGAAACGTGGATTGACGTTTGGTGAAGATGCGCAAGGTATCTTGCTGAGGATGTAGGTCTGGACGTCATAAGCTTCAGCCTTGGTCAGGTATGTCCGTGGAGCTTCTTCATGTGTGATATGCATAATACGAATATTGGCAGGATTCATCCTTTCACAGTACCTTTCTTTACACGTTCTCTTGGAATACAGTATTTTACACCTTTTCTACTGAATTAGTCTTGGTGGGACCCTGGACTCGCTGTCTTGTTTGAACAACCTGTTCTTGGTCTGCTTTTATTCCTGAAAGGAAAGAGAAAAGTAACACATGAAGAACTTTTTCATCATTTTCTGACAGCACTCTGGATGCCCAAAAGATGTTGTAAGGGAGACACAGGTCAGGTGGTCCTGGATTTTAAAAGGGGCCATGTAAGTTTAGTGGACTGATTATATTATTTCAAAGAAAAGAGGAAAAAGAAAAGCACCTGATTAAAAGTTTTAATAAACTCTTTCTCATAAAGAACCAGTTAACACACTGAGGTCGAAGGCCATACAGGCTTTGTCATTTATTGTACAATACACATTCCCTGGTTCTCATCATTGCGACAACGAAACAAATGTACTATGTGCATTGATTGGCACTGCAGTAAAGATTTGGTTATATAGTTCTCGAAAGAAATATATAGATGGCAGCATATTACTGCTGTACACTTCAGAAACTTCTTCCTGTCAGAGCTGTGTTGACTCGACCACTGTGTGCACATAACAGCAGTAACCCGTGAACACAGACTGAACAACGGTGATTTATTTGAAGTGTTACATGTCAATTGAATGTCAGATATTGTTCCAATAAAAGGAAAGGCTACTACAGGGAAAAGAATGAGAAAAGAAACCAGGTAGTTGTGAGATGTTTGTGATGGTCTTTATATGCCACAATGTTTTAAAGCATTGTGGTCACCAAATGAAGAGATCAAGCAGATAACACATCATGTTTATATCTTAATTATTACCTATATGTATTTCTTGTACAAATAGTTCTGAACGGACTAAAATCCAAACACATTACTACCTCTTGATATCTGAACCCTCATACATCCATCCTGGTTTCCGGAAATTAATTTTACTGAATTGGACTGTAGCATAAGAAGGAATCTTTCCTGTCATTGGAAGGAATGCAAGGAGTAAGTGTGCACTGGGATTCAAAATATTGAACTTCATGACACTAGATCAGTGGTATTCATATGTTTTGGTTGGCGTACCCCCAAAATCCAATTGTTTTACCCTTGTACCCCCCGAAGTACGAGTACATTGCTATTTCCCTCACTTGCTCAAGGTCCCTGCATGCAGTGGGGTATGAAAGAATTGTGGCCGGCGATTTTGGGCCGCATCCCTTTCTTGACCCACCTTATCAGCACGGTCCCAGGGATGACATGTAAGCAGCTAAGCTACTACACTACCCTGTTCCCAGTATTAACAATGATATATTGACTACCAATATACCGGGTGGTTAACACGTTGACTACCAGTTCCTCAGCGGATAATTTAAACCTCCAGCCCAGCCTTTTTAAATCCCCTCATCTCTTTAGTGCACTATTTTACATTAAATGTTACTGTACGAAAACTGGTTGCTGAGTCTTTCGAGAATCAGACTAATTTTGTATAGCCTATCAGGATTTCCCTCATAATTAACTGCTGTCGTTAAAGTGCAAAAATGACAATATGTTTACGAACCGGGTTCGTGCCATGTTTTTCAAAAAAATCGGCGATTTTGGATTTGGATTTTGGATTTATTCCGGTTACAAACATTAGTCCTAAAAAACATTTTCATCTTATTTACGTCAACCGTTTTCCAAATCTGAAAAACAGAATAGGCCTATTTAATGAATGGACTCGTTGCTGCACTAATAACTGGTTCCGAGTATAGGTTTGTTTGATGGCATACATATTCAAGGAAATCGTCATGTACAAATAAATTGACGAAACACATAATTTTGTTTCTATTTTCGATGTCAACATTTAATCCTACCCAGCCAATGAACTTGATTGCAGGCGGGCAATGGATGCGTATCGGTTATTTGAATGTGCTGAATTTCACTTCGCCCAGAATCTGGTGTATCATCATCGGAATTGCTTCCCTTATCACCGAAATCAGGGATGAGTTCATCACCAGAATCATCGTTTAGTAGTGTGTCTTTAATTTCCTCACTTCGTATACTGTGTTTGTAAATCGTCATGTAATCACGACACAATACCTCACTTCACTTCACACCCTCACAATAATACCACGACTGGCTTAGGTCCGTGTTTACTCAAAGAAAAAGGAAAGAAAGCATTGGAATGTACCCTCTGTTCAGGTAGTCAGGGTGAGGGACTGTTCATTTATATGACACCTATGGTTTTCGACACGAACTACGACCAATGTAGTTAGTCCGTTATTGGACATTATAAATTTTCCAGGTAACTCATTCCTGGTTGCCAGGGTTTCGCCCCAGTGTGCTAAGTTAGGCTCATCAGTTGGTAAATAGCACACCCACCAAGACGCATGGCTAGTGCACACCGTGGAGGCCACTGTGTAGGCTACTTCAAGCCACTGGCAGTGCCATTGCACTATGAGAGACCTTGTCTCTTTTTGAAAAATTGATGCCTGCCTGGCCATCAGATGATAAAGATGTTGGTTCCCATAGGGAAACTGAAATATTTGTCCCAAATGAGTAAATTTATAGTACCAATATAGTTGGTCCATTATTGGACATTATAAATTTTCCAGCTAACTCATTCCTGGTTGCCAGCGTTTCGCCCCAGTGTGCTAAGTTAGGCTCATCAGTTGGTAAATAGCACACCCACCAAGACGCATGGCTAGTGCACACAGTGGAGGCCACTTGGAGCCACTGGCAGTGCCAATGCACTATGAGAGACCAGGCAGGCATCAATTTTTGAAAAAGAGACAAGGTGCTCTATTTCAGTTCAAGTAGCAATCATGACAGTGGCAGTGGTAACGATAATACTGAACATTCCAACCAATGCAACTTCTTTGTCAACTTAGACTGAAATAGGACAAAGAAGGTGCTGCTTTGATCCAAAATTCCATCATGATGCAAAGGGGGAGTTTTCAGGAAAAACAAAACTTTACTTTTTTTTTTTTAATGATGAGATGTGCCAGAACATAGTTGAACAGACAAAAGATGCCCAGCAGAATATTGCATATAAAACCCAGTTTAGTAAGATGAAACAACGGAGTCGAGATCAAGACCGGGTCCGGGCAAATAAGGACGAAATTGTGCAGAAACTTAAATTAGGACACTATATTTCTCTCAATCGCTTGTTGACTACACCTGTTTTCTGTGAGCTGATGACACAGAAGAGATTTTTCCTTGCCAGGCTGAGTGGCCCAGATGGTTGAGGTGCTGGATGGCCCTTTGACCCCAACTTGGCAGGTTCGATCCTGGCTCAGGCCGATGGTATTTGAAGGTGCACAAATACGTCAGCCTATTGTCAGTAGATTTACTGGCATGCAAAAGAACTCCTACGGGACTAAATTCTGGCACCTCAGTCTCCGAAAAACGTAAAAGTAGCTTGTGGGATGTAAAGCCAATAACATTATTATTAGGTTTTCCTCCACAGCTTTAAACATATCTCTGACAATGTGGCGTATAATGGAAGTGAAGAAGGACCTGACAGAAATGGGAATACAAGGATCGGCAATAAGCAACAGGGAAACTTACAAGTCGAAAATAAAGAACACAAAGAGTTTCCAAGAAAAAGCTAGTTTGCGGACCCAAACACCATGGACAGAAGAGAGAAGAAGGTTGTAGAGTGAAATAATGACTGGGCACAGATCAAAGCCCAGAAGCAGCTGAAATTGAATTAACGTGGTCCACAGGTGAACAAAACAAAAGAAAGAAGAAAGGAGGACAAATTCCTCCCAAAATATACAAGATAAAGCCAGTATATAACCACCTGTTAGCAAAATTTTTGGAAGCTTGTACCCCTGATGGCAAAGTGCCAATTGGTGAGAACCTCTTGTTATGGAAAGGGTGGCTAGAGGTGGAAAATTTACATACCAAGAAAACAATCGCATTTTGGAATGCAATCATACAAATTATGCGAAGCCGGGACAGGGTATATAACATGATCTGCTTCCGTGTGTATCATAATGAACAGCTGTAAAAGACATAACACCGTGAAGGCTGTAAATATTACCTGTAGTGCAGTGTAATATAGTCACTGTGTGTCACTTATGAATTGTAAGTATATAAACTGGACCCATCAAAAGCGCTAACCAATATAACAGAACATTTTTGTATTATAATTTATTCCATTATAAATCTTTTAAGTACATGTAAACTTTGTAAATCTACAATTTACGTACATAGAAACATTTCCAGGCAGAAATTATTAGTAAACTGCCTAAAATATTCAGGTAAATGTTGCTGTATAAACGAAAACCAGAGCTTTGCTATTAGGAAGAAACAAGCTTGATATCACAGTGAGAAAGCACTTAGTTTGTAAGTGTTGAAATAATAAAATTATAGGATTTTTCAACAATTAAATTCCTATATTCAAATAAATATTTGTCTTAGGGCCCTTCTATAGTTCATTTAAGTCTACGATTGTTTTCAATCAAGTAATTAAATATTTTCCCCAATCAGGTAAATCGCTCCCCCACATGGGAGTTTGGCGGTGTGTACCGAGCTTCCCGCTTAAGAGGTTAAGATACTGTCCTGGCATTTGCCTGGTGGTGAAAATTGGTAACTGAGGAAAACAGTTTTCAGGACGGCCAGCATGGGATTTGAATCACCATCACGTTGTAGTCCAACCTGGTTACGTAATATCGGATAAAAACAGTCCTTTTCAGTACCAAGGTATGTAGAATACAAGGTAGGGATCAAGGGAGAGATGCGCAGTAGCAAAGCAGAGCTGTGACTTCACCCAGGACCCTCGCATTGAAGCTGCCCTGAATGAGGTAAAGGTAGTTTGAATAAGAATCGCTCTGCATGCAGAAGCTAGGAGCTAATAACATGATAGTAACATATTAACATTGTATGGAACAAAGATGAACCAATGAAGTGCAAGAACGTTTCATACTCATCCTATTATAAACCTATACTGACCTATGCTTCAGCAGCCTGGACGTTGACTAAGCAGAACCAAAGTAAGGTACAAGCAGCTGAAATGAGGTTCTTGAACAGCATACAAGGAAAGACAAGATGAGATAGAATACAAAATGAGGAAATAAGGAGAAGCGTGGGAGTGTGTAATCTTTAAGAAGAGACTGTTACAGCAAAGCTAAAATGGTTTGGACACGTGATGAGGATGCCAGGAGAGAGGGTTGTTGAATCCCACTACCGGCAGCTCTGAAGATAGTTTTCCGTGGTTTCCCATTTTCACACCAGGCAAATGCTGGGGCTGTACCTTAATTAAGGCCACAGCCGCTTCCTTCCAACTCCTAGGCCTTTCCTATCCCATCGTCGCCATAAGACCTATCTGTGTCGGTGCCACGTAAAGCCCCTAGCAAAAAAAATAAATGAGATGGAGGAGCTCTGTTGTGGACTGTGTTGCAAATAGAAAAGTCGATAGCAATAAAGTACTAGGAGAGGAATGGTCGAGTATGATGGAGGGCTTTGGTACAATACCCTACCCAGAGAGAATCTGGAAAAGGGAATTTACGCAGAAGAAGAGTAACATATCTGTGGTATATAAGAACCTGTGTGTTTATTTTATGTGATAAAACATAAAAAGCAGTAATTGTGTACACTTTTCAGTATGGTTTGTTGCTCCATAGCAGGTTGCACAAATCACAGCAGGCATGAAAGGAATGAAACATACACTTTCATTTACTTCCTAAAGGCAATGACTTCAATAAACGTTGGCAACAAGAAGTAATCAAGACATTATTGAAAGCTATTTTTCTCAGCTTCGAGGGTTTGGAAGATTTTATGATTATCCTCTTCCGACAGCTGTGACGCAAAGGGTGAAATCATTGCTTCTCAGCCTCAATGCTTCCGAGGCGATAAGAAATTCCAACAGTTCTTCAGATGATTATGAAACATTACGTGCAAATTAGTTATCGTTAAAGCCCTCGAAGAGCTAGTGAAACAGTTTGAGGACAGTAGCGGAACCAAGGATCATGATGAGCTGCTTGAAGACTTTACTGGCTATATAGCTTTTAGGGTGAAGAAGAACCACCTTGGCATAAAAAGCGATTATGGTGAGACAACAGGTCATCCTATGACAAGGAGTGGAAATTGGATTTCAAAGATGTCTAGAGAGTTTGATGCAGCCTACAGAAAGGTGGTACACCACTGTAGTGCAGATGGAAAAAAAAAAGTTCAAATTTTACCACAGGAAAGAACTGGAAGAGGGTTCTAACAGCATCACAAACCTTACGCATATCCTGAAGAAGAAATCCCCTGAAATACATGAATTCTCAAGTTGGTTCATGAGAAGCCGCTTTTTTATTCGAATGAACGCTTTAAACAAAAATAAAGCATTCAAGAGACTGAGTTTCAGTTAATAGAATACTGATAAAGAAAGAAGAAAAGCCAAGAAATTCCACTGATTCTATAGATAATTGTTTGATAGGCTAACACTTAAAAAAAAAAAAAAATATCAGCATTATTCTTTGTGTATAACACCCCTGTTAATTTTTATGAAAGGCAGTTTATTGTTCTTTATGAAACCAGTGCTAATAATGTTAATATACAGGCTCATTAATTTACTGTATATGTTAACGAGGAATTTCTCAGATCCTGGCACTTGGAGAACATTTACTGTTTGTGTTTTGGACATTTATAGTTCCCTAACATTTGCTGTTTGTGTTGTTGACAGTGTATATAGTTTCCTAATATTGGTTGTAACAATGGACATACTTCTTGCAGTCATCAAGTATTAATGTTCGAGTCTGTGACGATTAGACCCCTTTTTACTGTTACCAGTAACATAGGTGTTGGGAACATAAATATATTGAAATCATTCCACTGCGATCATAGTCTTAGCATTGTTACAGCCTTATATAGAGACCAAAATACTTCAAAAACGCTGCTTGATTCACACTGTTTTTGATCTCAAATTATTACTCTAAGGTAATAGTGAAGTGAAAAGCCTTTTCTGAGGTGAGGTATATCTCTAACTTGTGGTTTAAACGGAATAGCTTACAGTTGTGTATTGCCTCATATAAAAGACAAGGCGCTGAGGGTTCCGATGACGTCACCAATGGCCAAGCGTGGTGGGGAGACCTGCGCGTGATCCCTACCTCTTACTCTTAACTACCTTGTTCAGGACCAAATAAAAATTCACTCTTTGGAACAGGATGATATGTGGCCAAATTACAATAACTGTAATCGGCGTTAATTGGAAAGGAAAAAAGAAAAGTACCAATCTGTAATTAGAATCTGCTACCACACAGCTTGACTGATGTAACAGCAGTGACGCGTGCTTTAGCCGCCATAACTACCGGGACGGGAGCCTCTGTGCATCGCTAGCACGTTGTAGTCCTTATAAACACTTTCTGTCCAAATGTAAGATAGTGTTGTTCGCAGCTGCGATCATTTTATTCATTCATTACAGTTTAAGTAATAGAAATAACGCTGCTGTTAATGATTTCTACCACATTCGCAAGCATTATATTAACAGTAAGGTTGTACTAAGGCGATAAAGAAGCAGCAACTAATGTTTTTCGGATGACTATGATATATGCATTAGCTGGGTTACCAAAATTTTTCCTTCCGCAGCCCAGAGTTTATAACATTATAAGGAAGCTAAAATAATGCAAATCTTACTTGGAATACCTTGTAGAGGAGAGATGTGGAAGCTAAAATAATGCAAATCTTACTTGGAATACCTTGTAGAGGAGAGATGTGTTCATTGCGATGTCTAGGAACTCACCATCCCACCCCCAGAAGTACATTTCAGTGGCGTATGCTGGGATCTTCTTCTTTTTTTTTTTTTTTTTTTTTTTTTTGCAATTTGCTTTACGTCGCACTGACACAGATATGTCTTATGGCGACGATGGGATAAGAAAGGCCTAGGAATTGGAAGGAAGCGGCCGTGGCCTTAATTAAGGTACAGCCCCGGCATTTGCCTGGTGTGAAAATGGGAAACCACGGAAAACCATCTTCAGGGCTGCCGACAGTGGGGCTCGAACCCACTATCTCCCGATTACTGGATACTGGCCGCACTTAAGCGATTGTAGCTATCGAGCTCGGTATGCTGGGATCAAGACGTGGGCTACCACTATGACTAGACTTAGGTTACCCCTTTTCGATGGTTGGTTTAGTGGAAGTCAAGTCTTCAGCGTTTTGAGCTGCAGCCAGTAGCCACCCCAAGTTGCCTGCTGTGTTGTCAAGGCTGCTTCACAAGCTACTGCCCAGGCCTCTACTACTGCCAATGCTCAATCCCTGATCAGTGGAGATGGTAGCCTAAGGTTTAGCAATTTTAAGTCCGGCTTTGTAACTAAATGGGTAGAATGCTTGCCTTTGGTCCGATGGTCCCGGTTCAATTTTCAGGATCAACCCCCTCATACTGTTAATACCCCTATCTTGGGGACTGGGTATTTATGATGTCTTCGCCATTCATTTTATCTTCATTAGGTAACCACCAAGCCTATACAGATGGCATTCACCATTATTATTATTATTATTATTATTATTATTATTATTATTATTAAATAAAAATGCTGAATTTTACACTGGCCGTGCCCATCGTTCACTGGTTAATTAGCTTCATCGGGAGATCAGTGGTGGTGTCCGATCCATGATCACGGGTTCAATTCCAACCAACGAAAGAGAACATTAAACCTGAAAGATTGCATTTCATTTTAGCAGATCTACGAATAAACAGAAAACTACATTACTCCTATAACAGCAGCCTTGCAGTGTCTTCTTACAAGGATGTAGAAGTAAACGGAAGTGAAATACCAGCACAATGTTATCTATATAATTCAGAAGTATGAGGTGAGGAAGTATATACGATGAGTAACGCATGGTTGATAGTTAGCAGTGGCGATCTGACGGACCGAAGCCTAGCACACCTATCCGCCCTGGTCCCCGCTCCTGCCCGATATACAGCAGCAAGCCGCGCGGGGCGAGAGAGGCGAGAATCTGGGCTGCGATATCAGTCTCCGATGCCTTCTTCTCAGAAATACGTGTGACGTTTTTTCTCACTGCTTTCAAGTTTCGTAAATGGAACAATGTGTCAGATGCTTACATGATAATGTGCTTTAGACTTCCATCATTCTCAATTGAGGTTTGGGCTTCACTGATAGCTTTGGTAGCCCTCAGTATACCCCACTGGTACATTTACTTTTATAACCTAATAAGAGCAGCAACCATCAGCCATGGCTAGCGTAACTACTTGCAATCCTAAACAATAATCACCACCAGTAACAGTAAGTACCACTCATTAGTTCCTAAGTACAGAGGTTGACAGCCCTGATCGCCTCAGGCAACATTGGTCTTGACTCGAGCGTGCAAACAAAAGGCAGTCGTACAGCGCGCAACTGAATGTAGTGAGTGCTGGGCTGCGGAAGGTAAAATTATAATCAAAAAGGTAGGTAGGTAAGTGTACTATTAAAATAATATATACCGGTAGTCTAGTGCACACTTCTGCAGTGGGCCGATGACCTTGATGTTAGGCTCCTTTATCAATCAATCAATACTGATCTGCATTTAGGGCAGTTGCCTAGGTGGCAGATTCCCTATCTGTTTGCTTTCCTATCCTTTTCCTAAATGATATCAAAGAAATTGGAAATTTATTGAACATCTCCCTTGGTAAGTTATTCCAATCCCTAACTCCTCTTCCTATAAATGAATATTTGCCCCAGTTTGTCCTCTTGAATTCCAAATTTATCTTCATATTGTGATCTTTCCAACTTTTATAAATGCCATTCAAACTTATTCGTCTACTAATGTCATTCCACGCCATCTCTCCGCTGACAGCTCGCAACATACCACTTATTACTATTACAAGTTGTCCATTTCATGACCGTATCGATGTTAATAAAGTATCGATTAGGTGGTTATTTATACTTACTTCTTTACATACCACTTAGTCGAGCAGCTCTTCTTCTTTCTCTCAATTCTTCCTAACCCAAACCTTGCAACATTTTTGTAACGCTACTCTTTTGTCGGAAATCGCCCAGAACAAATCGAGCTGCTTTTCTTTGGATTTTTTCCAGTTCTTGAATCATGTAATCCTGGTGAGGGTCCCATACACTAGAACCATACTCTAGTTGGGGGTCTTACCAGAGACTTATATGCACTCTCCTTTACATCCTTACTACAACCCCTAAACACCCTCATAACCATGTGCAGAGATCTGTACCCTTTATTTACAATCCCATTTATGTGATTACCCCAATGAAGATCTTTCCTTATATTAACACCTAGATACTTACAATGATCCCCAAAAGGAGCTTTCACCCCCATCAATGCAGTAATTAAAATTGAGAGGACTTTTCCTATTTGTGAAACTCACAACCTGACTTCTAGCCCCGTTTATCAATGTACCATTGCCTGCTGTCCATCTCACAACATTTTCGAGGTCACGTTGCAGTTGCTCACAATCTTGTAACTTATTTATCACTCTATAGAGAATAACATCATCCGCAAAAAGCCTTACCTCTGATTCCACTCCTTTACTCATATCATTTATATATATAAGAAAACATAAAACAACACTCCTGCTGTCACCAAACAGTCGTACTTATAAACGTAAAACAGGCTATTGAGTTATACTGCACTGTTCTTTATCTTTTCGAACTCTATGCATGAAACTGGAATAGGCCTATAGGTAAAGGTATGGTAACTAAGCGACATACACACAAGACAAGAAAGTACAGTATTTTAGTATTTTTAAAAACAAATTACCGTACGGTAATGGTAATCAGCCTATACCGGTATACTGTGTGCTCACCTTAAATTGTGCAACAAATCCCGAAACTTGTATTCAATTTCAAAAGCGTTAGAATGTCCAATAGGCACAAAGATGAAAGAACACACTTCAACGTCTTGTCGCCAACATTACCTTCTACTCATTGCCCAAGAACCTACGCATTGCGCAATAGAATTATGCTTCAGACAGAATGCCAAATTAGGTACTTCCCATCAGCGTTGCCAATCCACAAATTTATTCTCCGCTAAATTTTAGATCAAAATCCCCCTAAATTCTGCGAAATTTCGACCTGAAGCAAAATAGCATATACCAGCTGTTTTAGTAGAGGAGATTAATCTCAACACTCGCCATTTTCAGAACATTTGGTCATCATCATCATCATCATCATCATCTCCTCCCAGCACTGTATCCTCTGAAGCAGACGTGCTGGGTTGAGATCCTTTGGTTTCATATGAAGCCACATGGTACTATTATTTTTCAAAATATATGCTGACAGTTCACAGTAGCAAAGCACCATCAAGAGTACAGTAACGATTGTAACAAATTCTGACAGGCTGTGGGCCAGAGCTGGTCTAGAAAACGAGTGATAGTATGCAGCATAAGTTCAATAAATCGAACTGTGAGCGACTCAAGTAAACTAACTAGACTATGATACCGTAGTAAGTTATATATATATATATATTCCTCCTGGTGATGAAAGGTAATATTGTTACCGCTGAAAATTGTTAAGAGAAGTTTGAAAACCCGTCAAAAATCCTCTGTCCGCTAAATGGAAAATTTTTCCGCTGTTCCGTTTAAAAATCCTCCAAATTTAGCGGAAAATCCGCTGAGTTGGCAACACTGCTCCCCCCCCCCCCCGACTCTACCAACAACCAATCACAGATCATGATGGGGTAGATTTGATGCCGTCATGGTCGGATCATCCAATGTTGTCATCAACTCATCAATAACATCACAGGGAAACCAAAAGTATCAATCTCAATTCCCTGACAGGCTCAGGGCGTGTGCGTGGGACGATCGGTCTCCGATAAGCCTTCCAAAAATAATATGAAATCATGCTCCGCACGTGCGAATGAGTCATCCGCTCAAATGCTATTACTCCTATTAAAGCAGACCCTACACGGTCAATAAATCTGTCAGTACCGAAAAATACTGACAGTAATACTGATCGCGTGTGGACTGGAATGATGGAATGAAGGCCAGTACTGAAGCAGATCCGGATTTCCTGATCTGCGAGCGTCAGTACTGTAGAGTGGTGGGGATACTGACAATTATACTGACCGTGTGAGTGCGTTTGTCATCATTTCTGCCAGTATCAACGGAGCAGCGGTGGACGACAAATGCGTTTCTCAGCAAGGCCAAGTAGAGGTGCTTGTGGAACCGCCAAGTAGGCCTATTGCAAAAGTTTATCGAGGTATATGAAACGCTGTCAGAATAAACGTAACACAATACTTTACATGTTTCCACAACTGCTGTACTGATGGAAACTGTGGTGACATTATAGAGGAAAACTTTAAATCTTCAACATTTATACCAGTTGCAAGATACCTCACTGTCACCGCTAATCTCTCTGCCACCGATAAACAGCACCGCATGTTTGTATTTTACCTTATTACAAAACGCTCTACCATTCGTAGTAATTTCGCAAAAGTACCCTCACGCATTCAGAGATAGTTCTGATAATCTTCTGCTTCGGTATATTGTGTTTCCCTCAACACTTCATATGAGAATACTCTTCTCTTTTCCTAAGCAAATCTTTAACCCATCGTTTACGTTTAAACTGCGTTTCGTGCAGTACTAATATGATAGCTACAAAATGCCCGTCTTTTACGATCCATTTTGATAGAATACCACAATTGCCTGTTATAAATCTCATTCCGTAGTGACGGTTATTAACTTTATATGTAAAGTGAGAGTACCGCAATGGTAAGCTAGTGCACTGGTACTGACCAAAATATTGACAGTATTACTGACCGTGTAGGGTCTGCTTTAAGGGAAATGCGTAGATTAATAAAGGTGCCGGTATTGCATCACGCGATTACGCGAAGCGCAATGCTAGTGTTTACTTGACTCACCTAATTTATCAAGTCATAAATTAAAATCCACCAGAATTATATAATATTTTATATAATGTATAAATCAGGGGCGGTGCGTGGTATTATTGCAATGTTGCACAACTCGCAATACTTTTTTTTAGGCTCCTTTCATTTCACACTACACGGTTACGACCTACGGCGACAACTGGAATGGACGGCTGCCGCTCTTTGGGCTGCCGTTGACTCAGTGGCGCACACAGCTAAATGCGTGCTTTCACACTGTACGGTTTTTTAATCGTACGGCAGCTCTCGAGCAAGTGTAGAGGAGATAACGCAAGGGTATCTAGCCACAACTTATATGCATTAGTATCGTAATGTTTTATTGTTTTACTTTGTTGTTAAAATGTTCAGTGCATTGATTTGTAGGGTTTATCGTTGGTTTTGTTTTGTGAAATGGCTGAAATTCTTATTACTCTGGTCCATACTGGGACATAACCCTAGACATTTACACTGTAGTGGCGATTGGGTATTGGACGTGTGTGTTGGGGAGGGGGGGCGAAATGTGCAAACAACAAAACGTACCCGGGTTTGTGATAGCGAAGGGGGGTGGAGGAGGTATATACATTAAAACTTTTTTAAAAAAAAGCTCAAAGTGGTAACTTAGGCTAATTTCGATAGAGAGGTAAAGGTTGTCAGACTACCAACTTAATAGAGGATCTGAAATGCGAGTTTATACTTCCAGCTAGTACCAGCTTCAAACAGCTTATACAAGACTTGCATGAGAAGAAAAACAACATACCGGAAGACTTCTATGCAACATCTGCTATGCAAGACAGGTCCTGGATGGAAGCTAATCATGATATTCGACACGTGATGTGCGCGAGTGACGCTTGGACTCGCGAGAATCGAGTCTGGCGACGTGGCGAGTCCAAGCCTCGCCGAGTAACCCGTGCGAAGTGCTCGAGTCTTCACTGTGACGTCACGTTCCGTAACTGCGACCTGTTGCCGAGCAGTCGGAAGAAATGCCCCAACCATTAAGTACTATTACAACAGCTACGTAAATGATGACCGAAAGGAGCTGCACCACCTCGGGATGAGAATATGAGTTTGCATATTTGCATTATATCGCCCAGTAGGTTAGCCTTTGGTAACTTGAGATACGGAGTGAAGATAAGGAACATAATTTAACTATTCATTGTAAGCTTCCTTCCCTCTTCCTTGTCTATCCCTTCCAATCTTCCCATCCCTCACCAAGGCCGCTGTTCAGCATAGCAGGTGAGGCCGCCTAGGCAAGGTACTGGTAATTCTCCCCAGTTGTATCCCCCGACCCAATGTCTCACGCTCCAGGACACTGCCCTTGAGGCGGTAAAGGTGGGATCCCTGGCTGAGTCCAAGGGAAAAACCAATCCTGGAGGGTAAACAAATTAAGAAAGAAAGATAACAATCTAGCTGTATCCCTATTTCACATTAAAAATATCTTAACACAGTCGCTAGTTACGTAGATTCATCTGAACACGCTGCAGACAGTGCGAGACTCAAGGTTCGGTAAGGGGCGCAATGTTCACACAATTGTAGAGATCAGATATACCACACACAGCTTTAAAAGATTTGCGGTCAGGTATTCTTATAGTCAAGAGCGTACAATAATGCCCTTTATAATATAAATAGATTAGTCAAAAATGTACGTTTGTCCTGCCTGATATCTACAATTTCACACTGTGCGCCGGTAAAATGAAATGGCGTATGGCTTTTAGTGCCGGGAGTGTCCGAGGACATGTTCGGCTCGCCAGATGCAGGTCTTTCGATTTGACACCCGTAGGCGCCCTGCGCGTCACAGTGAGGATGAAATGATGATGAAGACATACACAGCCCCCGTGTCGGCAAAAGTAACCAATGATGGTTAAACCCCGCGACCCCTTTGACCAAAGGCCAGCACGCTAAACATTCAGCCATGGAGCCATGGAGCCGGACTGTGGTTCATAAGCACCTGTGTCCGCAGGTTCCTTAGTTTACGTTACAATATGGTTTTGTTGTGTAGGCCTGTACATTCATGTAAATACGGCATAATGTACATGTTCGGCTGTGTATATTGTTGTGCAGTAGAACAACGAATGCCGTAGTTAAACGTCCACAACGTTCAATTGATTGAAGGAATACTCTGGGCATTTGGTAAGGTATCCAAAAATAACAATTATATTGTTTCTTCCTCCGGTATTTTGTCCTGCCGTATAATATCGTACTTATTTTTTTTAGTAAGATACTGTGTGTATGCTTCGGGATTAACGACTGTTTCAAAGGGTGACTGTGTGCACACTTCTTTAAAGTGATGGTAAGTACCGCATCGCAACATCAGTTTGTACCGAGCTTGATAGCTGCAGTCGCTTAAGTGCGGCCAGTATCCAGTATTCGGGAGATAGTAGGTTCGAACCCCACTGTCAGCAGCCCTGAAAATGGTTTTCCGTGGTTTTCCCATTTTCACACCAGGCAAATGCTGGGGCTGTACCTTAATTAAGGCCACGGCCGCTTCCTTCCCACTCCTAGCCCTTCCTTGTCCCATCGTCGCCATAAGACCTATCTGTGTCGGTGCGACGTAAAGCAACTAGCAAAAAAGAAAAAAAAAAAAAAAACCAAACACATCAGTTTGTACATTAGGTATATACGGTATAGCACTGTGCGTAATTGGGAAACGGACCCAATACTTGTCCTTGGCCTACCTACAATAAGCTCATCGTGTTGTTTCCATACACGGCTCGCAGATAAACGCTGCCAGCGTCCTCGGCCTCGAGTACCTCGAGTTTTACGATCCCAGACTCGAGTCTTCGCGAGTCCATTCGCAGCCCATCACTACCACAAGGTGCGCGAACCAAATGATGCATGTGTGTGTGTGTGTGTGTGTGTTATGCTTGGAATTCTGTGATATATACCATATTATAAAATGCAGGAATAGACAGAAATCCATCGTAGCTTATAACAAAGGAAAGTAATGTAAATGTAATGTAATGATTTTTTTGCACGGTATGTGTGCGTTTTCAATAATAATAAAAATTATTTCTTGAGGTGCCGCCTCTGTGGTGTAGTGGTTAGCGTGATTAGCTGCCACCCCCGGAGGTCCGGGTTCGATTCCCGGCTTTGCCACGAAATTTGAAAAGTGGTACGAGGGCTGGAACGGGGTCCACTCAGCCTCGGGAGGTCAACTGAGTAGAGGTGGGTTTGATTCCCACCTCAGCCATCCTGGAAGTGGTTTTCCGTGGTTTCCCACTTCTCCTCCAGGCGAATGGGATGGTACCTAACTTAAGGCCACGGCCGCTTCCTTCCTTCTTCCTTGCCTATCCCTTCCAATCTTCCCATCCCTCCACAAGGCCCCTGTTCAGCATAGCAGGTGAGGCCGCCTGGGCGAGGTACTGGTCATACTCCCCAGTTGTATCCCCGACCAAGAGTCTGAAGCTCCAGGACACTGCCCTTGAGGCGGTAGAGGTGGGATCCCTCGCTAAGTCCGAGGGAAAAACCGAACCTGGAGGGTAAACTGATGATGATGATTATTATTTCTTGAGGTACTTCTGATTATCTTTGCCCATAATGCCCAGCGCGGGTATTTTGTTGAAAGAAAAATAGCATGATCCCTGGACCAATAAATCGTTTCATGAATCAGTTAGGGCTCATGAAGTGACAGCCCTTCAAATTACATCGAATGAGAAAAATAAATAAAACGACACCAAAGAACTTCAGTGAGCAAAGACATCACACACGACAGTGCCGTGTTAGACAAACAAAACATTTACGGAAGCGCATTTCTCTTATATGATCGTTGGGAAGCGCTGCGACGTAGGACGTAGCATAAATAATATTAATAGTTATAAAGCAGTAAAGTATGTATTCTCTCAAATAAAATATTTCGTATTAACTTATTTCCTAACCAACCTCCGATTTGAGACTTTATTTGAGTAAAAGCAATTATTATCTTCCATTTGTGTCATATTACAGTAATGTTTCGGGGATCAACATCATTCACGTAACCTAAACATTTCCTCAAGCAGATTATACAAAAGTTCCATATATGTTTTATGTTATCTAGTCCAACTGTGAGAATACGATAAATATAACGACTCCTTTTATAAGTAACGCTAGCATTGGAAAAAAATTAAGCTTTTCATGTAAGTTATTTTCTCCACCGCCTAATTATTACCATATATTTTATCCAACTCGTACCCTCAAATCAAATCAAAATCACTTTATTTGTAAATGAGGTGTCTACCTCGGCAAATGGTACACAAAAATACATTATTATCAAGCACAAAATTTTAAATTAACAAGAGAAGGAAACATTTTTCTAAAATTCAATATTATATAACTTAACTAACAATTTTTCTATTAATCACACAGCTCATTCTTAATAAATTTATATAATTCTAGCTCCTCAATTGTAGTCACGTAGGCTAAGTGGACCTCGAACCAGCCCTCAGATCTGAGTGGCCGGGAATCAAACACAGAGCCTCCGGGTAAAAGGCACACAAGCTACCCCTATAGGCTGGCTAAAGTTAAAAACTAACTTACATAAAATACAATACATAATCTACGGAACATCTTTATGTAAAATTGAAATAATTATCACTAATATTAATTACTACCAACACTAGTGTGGTTATTTTTTTTTAGAGGTATATTTTATTGTTCGGCAGACTGGAAAGCTTTAAAGTTACAGATCCTCGTATCAGTTGCGGTCACGATCCTCTTCACCTTTATACAGGTGTTCCTGTGAAACAGTGTCCTATTGAATTGATATTCTCAGCAATAGGTGAAACCGAATTAAGGTTCCAGACTAAGTTTTGATTGAGAATCTAGTTGTACCGTACTGTTGTTTTGTCTTGCGTACTTCACCTCTTACGTTATTTTTTTTTATCGATCTGTTGTTGTCCTACTTTCATTGCTCTAAGAATGGCAAGTAGGCTGGTCTTCAAGAAGAAATGGAAAATATTAAGAATTTTCAGAGTGGGTGGTAATTTAGACATTTAGCGTATGGTTAGAGATACAGCATCTATTGTTATAAGATCTACACTATATACGTAAGTCCAAATTGTTTATACAGTCTATAGCCTCTGGAGTCGCAAAAGCAAATTCACTAGCACTGCCATTGTATTTTCTAGTCCTGCATTCTTCGATGATGTGCTTTACTGTCTGTGTGTAGCGCCACAGTCACACTCAGGCGTTGGGATTCTGTTCCACTTTTAGTCGAAGGCTGCACAGTTCCCGTGGTTTGTTCGGATCCTGTTAAATGCAGACCATAGTCTATGAGGGAAGTTGAAACCAGGTGGTGGCGTCTTCTCCACAGAAGGCATTGTCGGGCAGTATTTGTCGTTGAGTCTCTTTTGCCATTCAGCGAAAGTTTGGTAGTTGCTGTTCCACAAATTCATGGCATCTCTAGTTGGTGGCTTTTCTCGAATGCAGACGATTAATATTTGCATCACCGATGTTGTCATTATGTATCGGGAGTTCAAGACATTCGTAGAAGTATGAGAACATACAATATGTCTGATAATACTGTAAAACTCTTGTACGTGGATTATTTATCATGTTGCCAGGCTGAGTGGCTCACACGGTGAGGCGCTGGCCTTCTGACTCCAACTTGGCAGGTTCGATCCTGATTCCTTCCGGTGATATTTGAAGATGCTCAGATACATCCGCCTCATGTTGGTAGATTTTACTCGGATGTAAAAGAACTCTCGCGTGACAAAATTCCGGCACCTCGGCGTCACCGAAAACCACAAAACCAAAACCAAAATAGTTAGAGGGACTTAAAAATAATAACATTATTATTTCTTATTATTTATCATATCGATGTCCTAGTTCTAATACCATGTACCTGAAAATGCTCCACCTTTCAGTTATTTTCCTTAAGACTTGTCACTCCGTCCAACCATATATTGATATTTAGTCCTTCAGAACAATTTTCTTTGTGTTCATTTTTCTATGCCTATGTGTAAAGGAAAATGAACCTGACAGTGCCGTACTGTCTGTATGAAGTATTTACGAACTCTTACAGTATAATGTGTTATATGTAATAACCAGGGTTAGGATTTTTAGTAGCAAATTTCGGATAAAAAAGGAAAGGTGCTTGAATCAGGTTAAAAAAGGGACAAAAAGGTGCTGGTTTATTCAACTAATTCAACAATTTCTCTTTCCTCTATTCTAGTTTATTGAATTACAAACAAGTACATCAAATTATCACTCGTCAAAAGAAGGAAAAAACATGAAGCTGTTGTACTTCAAGACATTAAGGATCTCTACATTGTTAAAAGTAAATCTTTTGCTATTAGGAGATGGAATGTCTTTGTAGATGCTAAAGCTTCTTTCAACATGCACAGAAACCAGTGGGGCAAACCTTGTACTCACTTGGAATGGCAACTCTACAGATGTGGCGAATTCCTCAATGTCTGGATTATCCTGAAGACTGGGCTCAAGTTTGTCTTTGGCAAAGCCATCTAACTGCTCCCTCACGGAAGTAAAAACATCCCATTGTTTTTCCTTTTCCATACCTTGTTCTTATAATCGTTTAACAACTGCAGTCAGATGCTTGTAACTATGGACACAATACAGTTCTGTCTGCAAATTATGTATTTAACAGAATTTGCTGTGCCTTGGAAATTGCACCTGCGTTGACTGGATCCAAAGAAGGCACAAACTCTCTAATTTTGTCAAAATTCTCACACAACATAGCAGCACACTCAATCCACGATCCCCAGCGAGTAATGACCGGGAAATTTGGAAGGGGCAGGCCAGTGGTTTCCCTGCAGGAAGCAACATGACTAGGAGCTTTCAGTAGAATCTTCTTCAGGGCAGAGATGAATTGATTTGCGATGTCGTATTCGTTCCTTATGGATTCACGAACCCTGTGAAGGGCATGAACCAAGCATGTCACATGCTTCAACTTAGGAAATAAAGGTTTCAATTGGTTAACAGCTGAAACCGTATATGGAGACTGATCCGTAATAACAAGAAGTTTTTCAAACTCGATACCAGTAGGCCTGAGATTTTTTGGCAGAAGTCCATAATTGATTGCATTACCAGTACTGTACTGGCATTGGCTTTCTGCAGCTCATGCATTTTTAACATCATAGGCTTAATGTTCTCCCCTGCTAAGGTAAAAACTAAAATGTTCAAAACATATTGTTCCATTGAGTCTATGGTTTCATCCACAATGATCCCCGCATCGCAATCAGCCACTTTCTCCTTGATTTTTTGTATGGTTTCTTGGTAAACAGGCTCCATGTAGTTTTTCTTAAAGTACTTTCATCGGGCATTGACATCTTTGTGTATTTTTCAAGAAATCCCATGAAGGCTGGATGGTTCACCTTATTGAGTAGAATTCCTGCATGTAAGAGCTGCACACAAATCATTCTTTAATTCCTTCAAATTTTGGCGTTTTGAAGAACTTTGTTGAAACGCATTTCGTCGAAATTTGTCAAAATTCTCACACAACATAGCAGCACACTCAATTCACACAACTCACTCTTGTGCTCACTCGCTCACTTGCTGCCCACACTCTCTTATAACACCACAACAGTTACCAGAATGTTCTCATTCATGCTGGAACTGCAGTCTTAGCGATTTCAAGTAGCTTCGAGAAGAACCCAGTCTCAGTTCTCGGAACTACGCGTGTGCGGTTGCTGACATCTCTGCGTCACCAGCCTCTGCCTCTGTGCGAACAGATGATGTCTCTCACAGTAACAAACTCACGGTCACAAACAACAGGCTACTGATTCTGGTGGGATAGAATCACTCATTGTCAATTGCATTATTGCAAGCTACACTATAGCAGTAAAGTGAGAGAAAGATGTTTTGTCGAACACACAATCATTTTCCATTGTTGCAGGTTTTCAAATCCAGCATGGTGTTTACTGAAAGAGGTAGGTTTAGTATTCGCACGTACACAGCAAGCTGAGGAGACGTTAATTGAAAGTTAAAGATTTTATATTGATTAGAAATCATAGAATAAATTGGAATTAAAATTAAAGGAAAAAGGAGGTGGGGGAAGGGGATTATGGGCATGGTTGAGGGAAAAAGGGATAAAGGTCCCAAAAAAAGGGAAAAAGGTGCATGAAAAATGCCTCTTCGCAACTAGTAACAAAATTTCACACTGTGATATCTTTCCAAACAGCTTTAATTTACCCTAACAAAAAAGGTGTGCACCTAAAAATCCTAACCCTGCTAATAACTTATATTTTTTGGATTATTGTAGGTCGGCCAGTCTTCTCTCAGTTGCCTGCAGAGTGGAATCAAAACATCTAGATTGGTGTGGTTTTAAAGCTATGGTGAGTAGTCTTGCAGAACTGTAAGTCATTTTATAAAACATTACGACCTTCAGTAGTGGACACTTTTTAAGACATTCTCAGGATAAAAGAAGATGGGTGTGATATACGGTATACAACTCTCTTACAAGGACTTTTTGATCATAACTGATATTTTTTGGATTATTGTAGGTCGACCAGTCTTCTCTCAGTTGCCATCCAGATTGGTGAAGTTTTAATTCTTATGTGAGTACTTGTAAGTAATATCGTATTATACAATAAGTAAGTAGATCACGGTACTTTAGATGTTCCTAGAAATAGAAGTACTGTCGAAACCGGTTATGACAAGTCTGAAGGGACCTTTAATTAACAGTCGTTATAAGCGATAGTCGCACAAACTTCTTCTTATTTTTTTTTTCCTAAGAAGTGTCATCTGTAGGCTTTGGGCTGCACACTTACATGGTTATTAACAGAATAAAGTTTTAACTTCTAAAAAACATAACTAAAAATAAGTAATTTATTTGCAATACAGTACACTATTTGTGGAGTGCGACTGAGAGGAATTTTTCTTCGAATGTTTACACAGTACGTACAGCAGTGTAGCAACAATGTAAATTGATCAGTAGTGTCGTACACGGTCTTGGCTAATAAATGAGATGTTCTCTCTGACCTTCCAGATTATACAAATCCTTGTGTATGATTCACACAATTCGTTCATGATGACGCTGACGTTTGTTTTCCCATATTGTAATCACCATATTATTTGTGTCTTTTCTTCAAAATTAAAGATTTTCTTTTGAGATATCTTCACAGCGATGCTTGCCTTGACTATTATAACAGAGACTGATTTAAATCTACTGTAAACAAGAGTTTGAAAATAAGCTTTGCATTGTTGTCAACAATCCCCACATGCATAACAAAGAAAAATAAACATTGGATGTTATAGCCAATACATTTTTTTTCCTGGCCGTATAAGCATCCATAAAACGGGCACTCTCTTGCTCACTCAGGATCGGCTCGTCTGACTCGGAGAGAGTATGTCCGACGTTCTTGTACCAGATCTAATGGCACTTCACTTTTTTCTTAAAGCAGCCTCAGCAGTTTGTTTCCATGTTACCTTAGGACACCCTCTTCCTCTCTTCAGCTCTTCGATGGCAACAGCTTTCTGTGCTAAATGGTGTTCATTTCTTCTTTTGACGAGACCACACCAGCAAAGCTGTTCTTCCTCCACCTTGTCGCTGATGAGCACAACTTTATAGGATCCTCGCACTTGTTCATTGAGCACTATGTCACGCAGAGTGATTCCCGCCGACCACTGCAACATCCGCATCTCTGTGACGTGCATTCGCTAGTCATGGTTTTTCTGCCTTGTCCATCATTTGGAGCCATTCATGAGGGAAGGCCGGACAGTGGTTTTGTACACTTTGCCCTTCAATTTGACTGGCATCTACTTATCACACAGAACACCAGTAAGAGACTGCCATTTCATCCAGCCAACACTGATGCGGTGCTTTACATCTGCATCGATATTACCATCCATTCTAATGACTGATCCATGATATTTGAACTTGTTGGTCATCATCGGTAGTTCTCCAGCAAAGAAGACAGTGTTGTATGGGCCCGCTTGCCCTCGCTGCACAAAGTTAAAGAATATTTATACTCTGTCTTCTTGCAGCTTATTCTTACCATTTGCCTCTAGTATTACTTATCGACAAAAACAATATCGTCTGCATGAAGTATGGTCCACTGCAGGTCTGCCATCAGCTGCTCTGTCAGGTAGTTGATGACAGTGTTGAACAGTACTGGGCTCAGTGTCGATTCCTGATGTACACCAACATCAACACGGAAACTATCTGAAACACGTACAGTGATTTTCACCATATCTTGGATCATCTTCACATACACCTCAGGAACTTTTTTATGTTGTAGTACTGCCCGGGCAATATCTCTAGGAACGCAATTGAAGGCCTTCTGCAGATCTATGAATACCACATGGAGGCCATTACATAGCTCACAGTGTTGGTCAGTCAAGACACGCAGAGTCTGAATTGCGTTACTTGTTGACATACCTGGTGTAAAACTACACTGGTTACGATGGATGTTAATCAAACCCTTGATGCAATCTTCTATGATGTGCTCCCAGATTTTGAGTGTTTGTGAAGTGAGTTTGATGCCTCAGTAATTCTCACATTCTCTGACATCACCCTATTGCTTGTAGATGGGCACAAGGAAGCTTTGACGAAACTGTTCTGGCATTGGAAATCCAGCGAGGATTTTGTTGAACAATTTTGTCAACACTTTATTTCCTTCGGCAGCTAGGACTTTCCATAGTTCAGCTGGAATATCATCAGGGCCAACTGCTTTGCTGTTCTCCATTTTTGACACAGCTACTGCAGTATTAGAAGGGGTGACTTCAGTACATTTCCATGAAAACGTGAAACAAATATGCTGTTTTATATGATAATAAGCTATGTCATGCTAAGCGACTTTTTAAAATACGGTGCTTATATAGGATTTAGACGGGACTGTTAGATTTTGCCGTTATATCCAATATGTCCTTAAAAGCGATGTTGGAATAAACGGTTTCGACTGTACTTAAATCTGCAGAACAGAGTGAAAAATGATAACATGGACTTTTAAAATCATATCTGAAAGGCCTAACTAATATTTTTTGGGTTCTAGGTCAGCAAGTCCTCTCATTTGCCAATGGAACGGACTTGGAAACCTTCTGATTGGTGAAGTTGTAAAATTATGGTGAGTACTTGTTCATTGTGTTTTATTAAATTGGCTGTTAACGGTCTCTGATTCTTGTAACAGTGTTGAAGAACAGTGCTTCGTTGTTATTGATGTTTGCAGTTGGTCACTTGATGCTTTTGAGGTGTGCAGACCTGAAAGGGGTGATGCTGATACAGAATTATTTGATAAAATAATCATCTTTGTGGGGAATGACACAGAACGGTACTTAATTGCTTCGGATGATCTCAAATGTTAACTAGGAAGGTAATGTGAATGACGGAAAGTATGACCAACAAACGGTAACTAAGTTAATCTGCGAAGGACAGAAAGCCGCATTTAAAGACAGTTGGATGTAAGGATAATATCCAGGTAGAGGAGGTAGATTTGTCTATGATAGCAAAGAAATGTAAAAGTTAAAAACTAGAAAGGCAGCTGGAATTGATAAGATTTCTGGGGATGTACTAAAAGCAAAGGCTGCCACATTGGACAAAGTGTAATGCCTGCATAGAGAGTATAATATAAATGCAACATCGCAGTTTAAAAGTACATCCACAAATCTGTCCTTTTAACAAACGTAGCTAAAGCTGTTTGGCATTTATATCCAGTAGTGGAGGTTATCACCTCTTGTCGCTTGCAATAGAAGAAGACATTGTTGGTGTAGGTGGTGCCTGAGCATTGCAACATATCCTTTAAGGGCTTCTAGGGCTATTTTCTTCATAATACTGTTAGAAATATGCAACCTTTTTTCAAAAGGTAATTTTAAAGAAGTATATTACGGTTTCCCTAGTGCCGACCGTGAATCCGATAACGTCAGTTCTCTTGCTTTTATACTTTTTAAGGTAATAAGGGACAGTCGTATTGTGCACTGTAATTTTCTCTTTGTCCAGTTCCATAGGTTGGTTGGGTGAGATTTCAGTATGATTGTTGGGTTGATACGGCATCTACGGTGGAGAAGGTGGACTTCGGTACGGTGGAGATGGCGGAAGGGGCAAACCCATAGCGTCTATACTCCAGAGGGGCGGCTACGAAAGGCGTCTGTCTCCATGTTAGGGGTGGCATAATTTTGAACCTGGCAGTAGGTATAAAATGCCTTTGGATGTGGCAAGCCGAACGTAACAATAGCTTATATGAACTAAGCAGATATGGTTTCAGTTTCCTAGATGGAGGCCTAAGTCCACTTCATGTTCTAGCACTAATGGTTCCCTGCCAAGAGACACTTGAAATGTGTGAACTTTTGCTTGAATACGGAGACAATCAAATGTTCGGGCAAAGATGGAATACAGTGAAGATGACAAAGCCTTTGATTTACAAAAAACAATATGTATATGAGTTTCCACCTTATCAATACAAATTTATTTTACATTAAGCAAGTAAATATAGTCAAGACTAGTTTCGACCCCTAGGGGGTCATCCTCAGTTGACAAGCGTTAAAAATGTATTGTTTACAAAAACATCACATGTGGTGGTGAAAGCTTAAATTAATTTGAACCGATCATTAATGTTGGTATGTCTGGTACATGATTGACTAGTGTGCATCATCCATGAAGACACATATTATTTTTTATGCTACTACCATCCAATTTTTTAGGTTATACAATGTGGAATATACATGCATTTATGCAACTCAACAGTGGCAAGTTTAACAATGTACATTTAAAGTTGGTTCATAAATTACACATTGGCTATTGATTAGGACATTGGTTTGAACACTTTTGACTAGAATATCAATGTAACACCTTACTGGCATATATCTTAGATGCTAAAATCAGTTTGTAAAGCCTGTTACTCTTGATTGAGTCTTAGTATAAAGTTAAAAATTTAAATGAAAACTATTTACTTAGTATAGGCATTAAATAATGCTGTTAAAATGGACGTAGTGGTAAAAGCTTAAATTGATTTGAACCGATCATTAATGTTGGTAGGGCCTATGTCTGGTACATGATTGACTAGTGTGCATAATCCATGAAGACACATATTATTTTACATGCTACCACCATCCAATTTTTAGGTTATACAATGTGGAATATACACACATTTGTGCAACTCAATAGTGGCAAGTTTAACAATGTACATTTAAAGTTGGTTCACAAATTACACAAATTGGCTATTGATTAGGACATTGGTTTGAACACTTTTGACTAGAATATCAATGCAACACCTTACTGGCATATATCTAAGATGCTAAAATCAGTTTGTAAAGCCTGTTACTCTTGATTGAGTCTTAGTATAAGGTTAAAATTTTAGATGAAAACTATTTGCTTAGCATAGGCATTAAATAATGCTGTCAAAATGGACATCTAGCTAAAACAGTGGTATATGTATGTCATATATGCCTGGTTAAAAACACATTACATTAATGTTATTGATATGTGGTGCAACATGTACATTGTTTTGGAACAAATGGGGTTGACGAATTTTTCATAACAGTCTTAGATATAGTGTTCTAATAAAATGGGTCCGTAAAAATATTTATATGTACAAAACAGTTAGCATTTTAATAATCCGCTGTAGATCGGGTAATGCTTAGATATATATCTGGAGATATATTAGGCAGCTACTAATGTTGGAGTTATTAGAAATATTAATGGAGCATGTTTTCCATCCGTATGTCGTGATGTTTCTGGCTGGTGACATTTGTCAGAATGTGTTGAAATTGGATATTTGTTACTAAGTTCATATTAGCTCTGAATCACGAGAAAACGGTTTAACAGAATTTAATGAAAATTGGTATGTAAAATCAGAGAATAAGGAATGCTATAAATATTTTTATAAGGCGCCCTAATATCACAGAACTGAAAGAAAACTAAATGTGAAGGCCTACAATAGAGAAAGCTCAGAAAATTGATCAACAATGATATTACATTGACCATTGTTTGTTGTGATGTGCTTTGTGTCTTCTGTTGCCACTCATCTCCTATAGATAGGATTACTGCTGCAGATCGAGTATTTTTAAAAATTTGCCTTACGTTGCACCGACACAGATAGGTCTCATGGCGATGGTGGGCTAGGAGTGTGAAGGAAACGACCTTGGCCTTAATTAAGGTACAGCCCCAGCATTTACCTGGTGTGAAAATGGGAAACCCTGGAATACCATCTTCAGGGCTGCCGACAGTGGGGTTCGAATACACTATCTCCCAGATGCAAGCTCACAGCTGCGTGCCCCTAACCACACGGCCAACTCGCCCGGTCGTACCGAGTGTAACAGCCTGCCTGCATATTGATGGGAAGTAGCTGTGGAGTTAGATAAATTTCTTCTTTAGCATGCCACTCCTCTGCTTCATTAATTTTCTGATACTACTGGTATGTAACACACTGGTTCATCATAGCATTCGGAGGCACTGATTCGAATGATCGGTGTGCATATTTAACGGATTAATGGCAGAGGAGTGTTCACGGCAATCTGCGGCCTGGTCATTCCAGGTCTGGAACTTTGGACTGTTAGATCGGCACTGTAGTACTGTTCGTTAAAAGTGACAAAACGTACGTTTTTTTCATTTGATCGAGTATTTTATATGATAACATTGCTTTTAATTGCTACATTCCTGCTGACATTTCTTTAATAGGCTATGTTGACTTCAGTTAGGAAAACCACAGTCTTTCTGAGAATCCTGTAGCGAAGCACGGCTACATTAACTAGTTTGTCTAAATTCTGTTTAAATCCTTAAATACTTGAAATATGGAGCTTATCTTAATGAAGTCCTCACTTCTATCCAGTCTAGTATTGAATACAAGATGGCGTAACAGCAGTACTCAGACATTGGCGTTAGTCCATTAACCCTCCGCCTGCCTAAGACAATGACACGTTGTACATTATTTTTAGGTTTCTTTTTCCCTCTAATTACTATTTTTGTAGTGCTCCCCTAATGATTATTATTATCATCTATATATTAAAAGAGTTTACTAAAAACAGCTTTGAAAAATCCATCCATCCATTCTACTGGATTGATTTGCTTCATTTTTGTTTTATTCTCTCTGGAATTACCTGCCGGTCAATCATGAGACGTCGCTAAGTCTCTGAGTTCAGTCAACTTTGAGTCATCATAAAATCAAATCGTTAAATGATCACTCCAATAATTGCAGGTTAAGGCTTACCCCACCCCCAATACATTCTCTACTTTGCAGGTTGCTAAGCGACTAACACTTTCATTAATATTCTGATGTAGGTGATTTCCATCCTTAGTATTGTATTTGCATGCAGCCATATTTGATTACTACCTGTCAAGCCAGAGAGTATACACTTTGTCTGATCACGGAAGAATGCTATTCCCTGCTAGGTACTCTTTGATTCTCTAACCTTTCTCAGCCTCCGAATAACTTACATGCTGCTGAGATAAAAAAAAGTCTACATACAAACAGATCCCATCATGACGTACGCCTTAGACATTTTCTGGGAACATCTATCCAAGGATAACCTAGCTACTCTAGAAAGAGTGAAGGCCACATATCTTAAAAAAGTTCTCTGCCTGGCAAATGGATAGATTTGTACCAGACGATACGATGATGTCAGAATGGATGAATTCTGACTACGAACTGCGGCATACCATAACGTACTTCTTATTGAATGTTCATAAAACCATTGAAAAGGGCAAGGCAAAACAGTATGACTATGAGAGGCATATCAAGACGAGTTAACTTACCTAATAATAACGAATGCTGCAGAGCAGTAAGGGCCCTTTAGTTATTATTATTATTATTATTATTATTATTATTATTATTATTATTATTGATTTAAACCCACTAAGGAGCGCTGATGACTAGTTCTTCCTCGATGTTCTTCTTTGTTCCCAATATCTCTTGAGCCCTGCTGATAATTTATCTTTTCTCTCCTGTGAAAGGGGCTTCCAACTTCTAGGAACTCTAGGTGGTGGGGTCCAAGACTGTACCATAGCACAAAATATGGAACGATCTTCTATATCAATGTCTGAAATCCCAGCCGAATCCAAGTCCTTCTGTACTTCATTAAGCCACAAGCTTCCAGTCTTGTAGCTTTTAACCAAAGGGAAGATCTTCTTGGTAAGCCTGTTGCTGTCCATTCGTTGTAGGTGTCCGTAGAACTTAAGCCTCCTATGTCGCATGATGGTACTGGCTGATTCTAACTGTCGATACAGCTCAGAGTTCGCTTTAAGTCTGTAGGTTATTATTCTTCTTCTTATTATTTATTTTATAGTTAGCAATTATTCAGGCCGCTCCTTACATGGGGAACAGACACTGCTTGTGAATAGTGTACTAATACTAAAGAGCTGCCTCTTGTGCAGTCTCCACCGTTCTGAAGTCCATTTTCTCCGCTGTAGATTGCATTGAGGTCTTCACTCTTAACTCATAACCCTTAGTTGGGAGCCTTACCAGGAGATACACATCGGTGCATACATAGGCAGGGCTGCCTCCAAGGAGGGTACCTACCTGCTACCTCTATTACTGTTATCATCATTAAAGTTGTTTTGTAAACTATGTAGGAGTTCTTAATTGACGTATTATGTTCACAATATGATCTATGCACTTAATATGAATTGAAACGATGCTCCTCACTACTTTTTTTTTTTTTTTTTTTTTGCTAGCGGCTTTACGTCGCACCGACACAGATAGGTCTTATGGCGACGATGGGATAGGAAAGGTCTAGGAGTTGGAAGGAAGCGGCCGTGGCCTTAATTAAGGTACAGCCCCAGCATTTGCCTGGTGTGAAAATGGGAAACCACGGAAAACCATTTTCAGGGCTGCCGATAGTGGGATGCTCCTCACTACTATCTAATAAAATAAATACACTACAATTGTCAACTTAACTTAGGCGTATCCTTATTATGATAATAATGTTATTGGATTTATGTCCCACTAACGACTTTTACAATTTTTTGAGGCACCGAAGTGTCCGAATTTAGTCCAACAGGAGTTCTTTTATATGGCAGTAACTCTACCGACACGTGGCTAATGTATTTCAGCACCTTCAAATACCACCAGATTGAGCCAGGATTGAACCTGCCAAATTGGGTTTTCAGAAGGCCAGCGCCTCAGCCGTCTGAGTCACTCAGCCCGGTGTATCCTAATTATCGCAAGTTAACTGAAAGAGTAGGCCTGGAGTTTAAATTAAATACTTGATACTTAGATGGGTTATTATTTTCCTTTCTACCTACTTGCTAAAAGAAGTTAAAATTGTCCTTAATTGCTGAAATATCAAAAATGAATCAATTAAAATACAGGTGAAGACATCTAAAACAGTGACTCAACAACTCTTCTCGAAACTATGCCTGAGACTTGAAATGCAAATGTAGAATGATACGAATCAGTTGATTTACTGAACTGTACATCAACAGAGGAATATTTGAGTTCGACGAGCAGCAATAACAACTAACAACGAAAGACAATTAACGATTGTAATAATACCTATGTATAAGTGAAAATGAATAACAAACTTACATGTTCGACTTACCTGTCTGAAAACGGCTTGTTCTTAAGTCTTGTCGCGTTTTCAAAATATACTATGAACTGGATCTTTTCCATTGTGGATAACGTAGAATACCTCAGCTGATATCAACAGCATGCAGCTATGCGTAATATCACACTTATCTCCCTAATGCAATATATTATTGACGACAACAATAATATCAAGCTATGATGAAAGTCAACTCACAAATGGAGTAATTTTGATCTGCACACCCAGTTTTTTATATATAGAAGACAAGGGATTACATCTGAAGACAGTGATTTTAATTATGTGTCAATAATATGTTACCAGAACACTGCCACATGTTAAATATTTTATTCAGAAATTGTGTTTTATTGAAACTTATGTTTTTAAGACTTAGTTTCCACTGAAGATGACTCTAAAATGGGTTGAAACATGCAGGTATATCATCTTTATAGTTGTAATGTATTACTATGTATTGGAGGATATTTTACGTTTAAATTGAATTAATTGAAAAACAGTCAATACGGAATGAAATTTATACTGTGCGCCCCTGTAGTGTATCAGCTCCTGTGATAACAGCTTCCTGTTCTCGAGAGAATGAACCTTCTATTTTAATGGCCCAAAAGTGCAAACTCCCACTTCTTGCTTCGCCTTGATTTTCCTCTTTGATTCTTGTAGCAAGCCTCTGTGTTGCAGCGTGTACCCAATTCAAAGTTGCCCAAGAAGTGCTCTTCCTTCACCAACTCGATTGAGCATTTGTGACTCAGTGTGTCCAAGGAGTCTTCAGCACACATCTCCACTACCACATTGCCCAAGAAGTGCTCTTCCTTCACCAACTCGATTGAGCATTTGTGACTCAGTGTGTCCAAGGAGTCTTCAGCACGCGTCTCCACTACCACATTTGAAGTGTCTGAATACGACTAGTCATGCTGGCATTCACCGTCCATGTTTCTGTGTAGTATAACCCCAGCGACCAAACAAATATTTTAAGAAATCGTTTCGCCAGTTCTAGGCTCAACGCTGCTCTTACTATTACAAGCTGCACCTTGACATCTTGGCGACAGTAGCCATCCTCAGATATTATTCATCCCAAGTATTTAAAGGAAGATACCTGTTTAAGTGCCACACCATGAATGGAACTGTTGACATCTTTCCTTGACTTACTTGAATTAATTTAATTAACTGACTTAACCAGTTGCAATCTCTGACTGAGAATCGAACCCAGAGATCTCTGAAAAAATGTGACCAATCAGCCAGTGAGCTGTACATTGCTACTGGTATTGTATTAATTATTTAAAGAAATTGTTTCTTTCGTGATAGGTGCGATGGAAGTGCTACGCGAAATATCGTGTCTAGCACCCACACAAATGTAAACGTAGAAAGTGATGTAGGTATCCTACCAACAATACTGTAGATATTCAAACAAAAACTGGAATATTATTCCCTATTTCCCCAAACAAAAGCTTTAGTTATAGTTGTGGCCATGATCCTTTCTACAGGATATTTTGTAGGTATTCCTATGAAGCAGCGTCTTGTTGAATTGATATTCTTAATCGATGAAATCAAATTAAGGTTCCCTACTGAGTTTTGTTTGAGAATCTAGATGTACAGTTGTTCCATCTTGCATAGTACACCTTTTACATGAATTTTCTTTATCGATCTTCTTCATTGTTCTAAGAATGGGAAGTAGGCTGGGCTGGAAAACATTAAGAAATTTCAGAGTGGATGGTACTTTAGACATTCCTAGAAATAAAGGAACATATGTCTGGTAATAGTGTAAAATTTTGTAAATTGATTATTTATCATATCTAATAACTAATACTTTTGGGTTATTGTAGGTCAGCCAGTCTTCTCTCAGTTGCCAGCAGAATGGAGTTACAACATCCAGATTGGTGTGGTTTCAAAGATATGGTGAGTATTTGCAAAATTTTAAGTCATTTTATAAAACATCACAAACCTTCAGTAGTGGGCACTTCTTAAGACATTCTTAGAATTAAAGAAAATGGGCTGATTGCAGAAACGGTGTTTAGACAATGTCTACGGTTAAACAATGCCTAAGTATGGCTGCCGCATTGCAGAGACGTTATTTATCACTTAGACACTGTCTAAAAGCGATGGTCAACCAGTCATGTTTAAACACTGCCGAGAGCACTGTTTAACCTCAAATGAGAGGAGTGAATCACAATCAGAGGTTATGTACCATGGAATATGTAATTTGTATTATCATGTTGAGATGATTCCGGAAAGAAAGGGTCGGCCACTGCTAAATCGCAGCAATTCCTTTGACATGCACGGGGAGACAGATCTTAAAATAAGGTTTCACTTTTCGAGAGACTTGTTTCTTGAGACTGACTGACAAAGTGACAGTCTGGTAACTGTCAACTTGAATTCAATTCTTGGCAACCGATAGATTGTACTGTCACTTTGACTACATACATAACAGACTTACATGTCCCGATCGTCAGAGGGCTGTCACATACATCAACCCGGAGGAATTCACTTATATTTACAGCCACGTAAACACACATAATAGTGAAAACTAAAAAGTGGGTTGTATGGGGTTTTTATATATATAATCGTACAAGTTTTCGGCAACTATCAGATAGGATAAGGCAAGTGGTGGTGATTACTGTTTAAAGAGGACTGTTTAAAGAGGACTGGAGAAGAAGAGCCATGGCCATAATAACAGCCCTAGTATTTGCCTGGTGTAAAAATAGGGAAACTACGGAAAACAATCTTTGTGGTTGCCGATGATGCGTTTCGAACCTACGATCTCCAGAATGGCTACATCTATATGGCCCGTACAACACACTCGGTTACACATTACTATTGCTTCATCTTCCCTTCGTCGAAGCTACCGTATTTATGAGTAGATTACACTCACTGTAACAACGCTATAATGAAATCTACACTTCCCCGTACGGTGACGTGTTGCTTTAGTGTCGATAATATTATGAGATTCAATTTCCACCGAAAGCGATACTCTTATCTGTGGGCAAGTCATGCTCAGCCATATTTGAGTAATGTGTAGGAAGACAAAGACTGGCGTTCGGCGCGCGCACCAACAAATTTCATTGGTTGCGACAAGCAAAGAGTTACATGAAAGATACTTCTGTCTCCATTTTCAAACCAAAATTGAAACTTTAAGTGATGTCTAGTTAAACATCGACTGAACGTTGTTTATGCAATGGAAGATCGTGCTCGATTTAGACGTTGTTTAGGTAGATGATGTCTAAGGCTTAAAACTAGTCATCGTTTCTGCAGTTGGCCCATTGGATCTGATATATGGTATAAAACTCCGTTACAGGGATTTTGTAATTGTAACATAAGTAATATTTTTTGGGTTATTGTAGGTCAGCCAGTCTTCTCTCAGTTGCCAGCAGATTGATCTTGGAACCTCCAGATTCTTAGGTGAGCACCTGTAAATTGTATTTTATTAAACATTAAGAAAGTATAGGACGGTACTTTACAGATGCTTAGAAATAGAAGTACAGTCGAGACGGGTTGTGACGACTCCGAAGGGACCATTAGTCGTTATAGGCGATAGTCACACAGACTTTTTCTTTTTTGCTAAAAATGTCATATCTGTTGGTTTCAGGCTGCATACGTATGTGATTAGTTAACACAATAAAGTTAAAACTTTAAAAAAAAATTTACTAAAATAAGAACTCTATTTGTGGAGTGGGATTGAGAAGAATATGCCTTCTGATGCTTACATGGTAGTACATTAATAATATGTTAGCAAGGTATAAAATAATAAATGAGGAAAGAAGTAGTGACAGTGTAAATTGATTGATAATGTCACGCACACAGTCTTGGCTAATTAACAAAATCTTCTCTCCGTCCTTCCAGATTGTAGAAATCATTGAGTGTGATACACACCATTTCCTCGCAATGCTGGCATTCATTATTTATTTACCGTAAACATTTACAATTTCTGTGGAAAGCCAGGGGAATAGGACCGGCCCCCTACACTAGTGCCTCCTGACCTTTTGAATTAATCACCTAAATCCCAGACTAAAACAATCATATATGCTATTTACAGGTAAAGTAACAAAGTACGAGGGTCAAGTCATAAGTCATGGCAACTATTTTTTTTCTCGCGAACAGGAGACAACACGGAAAATCTAAGATATGCATTTGGAAATATAGGGCATGTACTTATGCATAGTGCCTGAAGACAAATTCTGACTTCAGGAGATTCTTGTAGGAAAGTGACAGAACACAGGGCATTGGTAAACATTGTTTTATTATGGTATAGACAGCAAATACACAAGACTACATACAAAGAACAGGTCTCCACTGGTTACAGACCTTTGAAATACATGTGTACCGCTAACTTGTGACACCTCTCTCCAAAATGTGGTTACGATGTCCTCTTTGTTAGCAAACCGTTGTCAACGTAATGGCTTCTTGACTTTAGGGATTAGATCATAGTAACATGGGTTCAGGTCAGGCGAATAAGGTGGGTGTGGAAGAACCTCCCATCCCCACCATTGCTCCTGCTTGTTGACTTCCATTTTGTGATGCTGTCACTCACACACTGAAGTTGAGGGCATGCTTAGACCCACACTGTTGTTTACATACACCATCTAGTGGCATCATATGCAAGCACATACCGTACGTTTCCAAATGCATATCTTAGATTTTCTGTGTTGTCCCCTATTCGCGAGAAAAAAATAGTTGCCATGAATTATGACTCGACCTACGTATAATTTGTACATATTTCTCATTTACACATCATTTCACTCCCTGGTTCATTCTTCCAACTATTCATATACATTTTCTCACCGCACGTGTTTCCTAACATAACATTTAACTGTATTTATATTTAGTTTTGACGGAGAGGTTGTTCCAAAGCCTTGCTGAACAAGCAAAGAAATCTAGATTGTAGGACTCAGTTCGCGCAAAGGGGGTATAAGACACACCCCTTTGGCCTGCAGACGTAGCTGTAGGATAAGGAGAGTCTGGTGAAAGGTGAGTGACTCCCGTGAGACACTTGTGTAAGAAGGAGGCGATTGACAGGAGCTGTTCTTGTTAATTAGTAATTCAGCGTGACGTTGGATTCCTTCCAGTTTGTGAAGGTTAGCTCTAATTGTACGGTACCAGGTTGGTAAACCATACGTTAGTGTCGGGTATGTCGTTTGACTTGTACCCACGGAGACTTCTCTGCATAAAACTGAGCACCCTGGCAGCTGTGCATCTCACTTCCTTAATGTTATCTATATCTATATTCTACTGTATTTCGAGACCTACTTAACCTAATGTATTTACATTTGCCAGCATTAATGTTGAGACTGTTGAGGTAACACCATCGTTATTTATGAGTTTCAAGTCCGTATTGACTGATTACATGTATATGGATAAGTAACACAAACCAATGTCTAATAGATGTAATACTATGATTTGTCAGCTGATGACAAAATAGAGTCGAAACCGGTACTGATGTAAGCCTACATTTACAATAAACAGTATTGACAGGTGGAATTTCTTTCTTATCCATATACGAGGTAACACCACACCCCTGTAGTGTCCAACTCTGACTGTAACTTCAGACAATCATGTGCACATTGTATATCCCTGTACATTACTACGTCATCAACGTACTGGGCCGTGGTTGAGGTCACACATTTAGGTAAATTGGAGATGAATGCATTAAATAATAAAGGTCCTAAGACGGTGCCTTGACACACTCCTGAGGTTACTTTAACATTGCAGACTATGATCTCATTGTTGAATCTGTATTGACAGCTGAACTTCTTACAGAATTTTACAAAACTCTTTCAATCCTCCTAGTCAATACTATATATTTTTATGTCCAATTAAGATGAAAGTTCACACATAAGTAGACATACTGTATGTATGGTGCATTAAAAATATAGCAAACACATGAAATGTTAGTTAAAAAGTTTTTTTAAACAACATGATGACAGTTAAAAAAACTGAAATGTTGATCGTTAAAACAGTCTTGAGCTGGAAGTCTTTCTTTTCCAATGCTTTTTGTTGTCCTTTGGTGTGGTTCAACTGGTATCTTTATGCTGTTGGCTTAGTTTTTGTGTTCTGACCTGGGCTATATACATAAGCATTATTGAAGTTGAACCATCTGATTTTAGTCTGTAAAATGGATAATACGAATCGAATTAAGGTTGAAAAGTGGTGACTAACAGGAACACCATTTAGATTAAGTTATGAAGAACAAAAATGAATTTACATTACGTGGCCCGTTTGTATCACCCGTGTTCTCTGATTATGGAGTCCAGCTCTTGACTGACTTGCTCCCGCACTTGAGACGCAAGACGTGTTGCTGCAAGGAAGCGGAGTGGGGAAATCGGGCGGGGCTTGCGGGAGAATTGGAGTTTGCGGAATAATGGGGGCGGTGACTGAAATCGAGTGTCATGAGTAACCATCACAAAGACTATAATCACAATTATAATAGATCAAGATCTAAAAATTCTACAGTGTGAACAAAAAGGTCCACTACTCAACATTTTAGAGAATACTTACATCCGTATGGATCAATACAAGAACTCAGCCCTCAAATTAAATGAGACAAATGAAGAAAAATAACGTAATATGGGGAACTTTTATTCCGATCATTTGTAGTAAAAAACAGGAAAAGAACTCACAATTATTACGCTCTGTTTCAGTCATTGCCCTTATTATTTCACAAACTCCCATTCTCCCGCAAGCCCCGCCCCATTTCCCCACTCCACTTCATTGCAGCAACACGTCTTGTGTCTCGACTGCGGGAGTAAGTCATTCGAGCTGGACTCCATAATCAGAGAACATGGGTGATACAAGCGGGGAGTATAACGTAAGTTAATTTTCGTTCTTCAGAACTTAATCTACATGGTGTTCCTGCTAGTCACCAATTTCCAACATTAATTTGATTTGTATTATCCGTTTTACAGACTAAAATCAGACTGTTCAACTTCAGTTATGCTTATGTAGATCAGGCCAGGTCGGAACACAAAAACTAAGCCAGCAGTATACAGATACCAGTTGAACCACACCAAAGGACAACAAAAAGCATTGAAACAGAAAGACTTCCAGCGCAAGACTGTTTTAACGATCAACATTTCACAGTTTTTTAACTTTCATCATGTTTTAAAAAAGTCTTTAACTAACATTTCATTTTTTGTGTTTCCTACATTTTTAATGCATCATACATACAGTATGTCTATATATGTGTGAACTCTCAATTTAATTGGATGTAAAATGTATAGTATTGACTAGACGGAATAAAAGTTTTGTACAATTTTGTAAGAAGTTACTTTAATGGTCGAAGATCGAACCCCATCAAACACAACACGGTGAGTTTGACCCTCGAGAAATGACCGCAACCATGCCAGTACACTTCTCCTGATATTCATCTGTCCTAATTTTAACAAGTCATTCATGCGGGGTTTGGTCAAAATCCAAGCAGTCTACGTGAAACTACATCAGCACTCTTCCAATCTTGAGGCAATGATCCACAGTGAAGTCGCAGAGAGATGCTGCCGCCGACTCAGCACAGTCACGGAGTGTACAGCTGGGTATTTCATCAGGACCACTCGCCCCATAGGGTCGAATCCTCTTCAAACATCCGAGAAGTAGAGGCTTGAGAGAGGGAGGAGTGTTATATACATGTCCCCAGCTGATTGTATCTGGGAGAAATTCTGTTTACATTTTTCACTGAAGGCTGAGGCAATGTCTGTGGGTGCGGAGACGGATTTCCCGTTACCTTGAAAGGAGCTTGGTGCAGCGCTGACACAGTTCCTTTTTAGTAGTTTGTTTCCCCATTTTGCTATTGCCATATTATTTGTCTTTCTCTTGCCACATTTTCGTAGTGATGCTTGCCTTGACTATTTAACAGATAGGTGTATTTGTTATCAACAATCTACTGAAAACAAGAGTTTGAAAATAAACTTTACATAGTTGTCAGCAATCTGCAAACGCATAACACAGCAAAACATTGGACATTACATTCAACACATTTTTCTGAAAATGTGATAAAAATACGCTGGTTTATACAATATGTCATAATTAAGTTATGTCGTGCCAAGCAATTTTCTTAAAATACAGTGCTAAAAGGATTTAGACAGGACCGTTAGATTTCGCCATTATATTCAATATGTCCTTAAAAGTGATGTCACAATAAACGGTTTCGACTGTACTTAAATCTGCAGAACAGAGTGAAAAACCCTTACTTGGATTTTTTATCATATCTGAGAGGCCTAACTAATATTTCTTGGGTTATAGGTCAGCAAGTCTTCTCTCATTTGCCAACAGAACGGACTTGGAACCTCCAGATTGGTGAAGTTTGAAAATTATGGTGAGTACTTGTTCATTGTATTTTATTAAATTGACTGTTAACGGCCTGTGATTCTTGTAACAGTGCTTGGTTGTTATTGATGTTTGCAGTTGGTCAGGAATAACGGAGAGCTATAATGTTGACTTTTCATGTGACAAATAATTCTTGAAGACAGGTGATGTGTAGAAAACAGGCTCATTAACATAAAGTCATTGTCATTAAACCTTCCAGGATATTTTGGATGCAAAAAATGTTATCCCAGAACTGGAGAGTTTATCATAAAGACAGGAGAGATTCAGTAGGAGATGGGGTGGGGAGTATGCATGCTAGTGAAAGAAGAATTTGTAAGCTACAAAAAAAGTTAAGGATGAGAAACATGAAATTCTAGATGTAAGGTTCATCTCTAAAATTAATAGGCAACTTGTTGCTTTTGGGGTGATGCTGATGCAGAGTTATTTGATGAAATAGTCAGCTTTGTGGGGAATGACACAGAAAGGGACTGGATTGTCTCGGATGATCTCAAATGTTATCTGGGAGAGAAATGTGAATGACGGAAAGCATGGCCAACAAATGGTAACTAAGTTAATCTGTGAAGGACAAAAAGCAGAAGTGCTCAGTCTGCAGTATGTAAAGATAGTGGGATGTAAGGATATCTAATATCCAGGTAGAGGAAGTGCATTTATCTGATAACAAGGATATTTACAAAAAGGTGTAAAAGTTAAAAACTAGAAAAGCAGCTGGAATTGATAAGATTTCTGGGAATATACTAAAAGCAAGGGCTCCTACATTGGACAAAGTGTATTAACTCCATATATAATATAAATGAAACATTGCAGTTTAAAAGTACATTCACAAATCCGTCTTTTTAACATAGCTAAAGCTGCAGAAAGTTTCACATTTATATCCGGTAATGAAAGTATCACCTCTTGTGGCTTGCAATGGAAGAAGACGTTGTTGGTATAAGTGGTGCCCAAGTATTGCAATATATCCTTTAAGGGTTGCAAGGGCTACTTTCTTCACAATTCAGAGTCTCTCTTCTAAACCTAGACTGAGCGCACGCTGTTTGTACTCTGCGCTGCAGCAGCTGCCTTAGCCCTGCTTTAAGTGTGTACACAATCTTACATGAAATCTTACCTTATAAAAGATGCTGGAAGTGTCATCCTTCATAATGAGGGACTTTATCAACACCATTAGGATTTTCTGCACACCAGTAGCGAGAGTTATAACTGTTCACACGACCATTAAGATGAAGCCAGGCCTCACCCGTAAAGAACACAAGCTGTGGGTCGAATAAACGATCATTCAGTGTTGCAAGATACCACTCACTCTTATGGCTAGATCAGCAGGTTTAAAACAATGGGCCAATGTAAACCTGTACGGTTTGATGCGTAACAGCCTTGTAGCTCTGTGTGCAAAAGAAACCGAAACCCCTACTTGTTGTGCTAATTTTGTGAGTCATTTATTCGGTGGACAGTTCAAGATTCGGACAAATGTCATCTAGCTTTTCCTCTGTTAAAACTGTTCGCGGGCGCACATTTTTTGAGCACTGATCCAGTAGTTTCAAATTTATTTGCAATTACATGAATCTGTGTTCATGAAGGTGGCACTTCACCAGGAAATTGCTAAAGAAATGCATAGCGTTCCCGTCGAGCTGACTTGTACTTAAAATAACTTTTACGTACGAAAATACGGTGTTGCAATGATAACTGTCTCACCATGTTAACAGCTGACATTCAGACTGGCTATTGATGCTAGGTCGAACGTGTGCACGCGCCTTACAAGGTCAAGAACTACGTGCGCACCTCCCGTACAGCTGCTTAGGTCTCGGAGAGTAGAAATGCCGCTGGACGGTCTGGGTATAAGAGAGACCCTGTACTCTTAGGGATATGCAAGCTTTGCAAAAGGTAATTTTAAAGGATGTTATGGTTCTTCTTGTGCCAACCATGCATCCGATAAAGTCAGTCCTCTTGCTTTTCTGTCTTTCAAAGCAATGGGGTACAGTTGGATTGTGCACTCTTTTTTTTTTCCTCTTAGTGCAGTTCCATAGGCTGGTCGGTATCAGATTCAAATATGATTGTTGGATTGATAATGTACGGAGATCCATCAGCGGTTTTTTATGTACTGATGTCTGTACAGCGTGTACTTCTTTTATCAGATAGACCATGGAGCTCCACATGAACAATATACCCAACGTCATTAAGCCCTGTTGCAATCGGTGAACAGATTTGGTAATGTCTACTGTATTTGCAAAAAATAATTTTAATTTCACCTAATCAATACATTAATTAGCATTAACTCATCCAAAGGTTTTTGGACTAGTTTCAATCAGTGTAATGATCATCTTCAGTAAATCAAAACAAGATTTAAAAAAAAACAACCAAGAATGAAACACGTAATGGTGGAATATCTGTTTAAAGAGGTCATATGGGACTGAGCAAGAGAGATATGTTGGCTTAAAATCTTGATGTCTAATTAAAATAAAGCGACAGCCTCACTTTAACTTAAAATAGTCTGCGGAACATCTAGACTGTTGTGCTGAGGCACGTAAGATTGCATGTCTGATTGACACTGGTTGATTGTACATGGCTTCTGCTTGTAGCTGTAGTCTTCTATTTATATAGAAGGTTGTAATGACGTCCAAATTAGTGCTGAACGAGGAAACATTAAGTCTTAAAGGGATATCCTAGTTCTTGAATGTCGATCAACCCACTGAATGATGTGTGTGATAGGATATCTAAAAAGAGACCAAATGACTGTGACTTAGAAATGCTGATAGAAAGATGAATTCAGAAGAGGAAAAGAAATGAGCGATGATTTCAAGTAACATGAAATGAGTTAGATGTTTTCACTGCAGATATAAGTAGCAAATAGCTTTCTGTAGGAATATTTTGAAGTGACTGATTTTGAGACCAGTTCTGGGAAGCCAAACGATGTTATTTTTCTCATACAATGATGCAGTATAATTTGATAGGATGAGTCTCATGTTGAACAGTCCTGTTATCACTCAACAAATAATAATGAAAGCACTGTTTTAGGATATCACAGGCCTGTCCAAATCATAAATTTGAGACGAAAGGAGCTACCTCTGGAATATAGATATATTCCTGGGTCTCTGAGAAACTGGTTTAATTCCTTGTTGTTAGCTCTGCAAATAATAAGGAATTATGCTTTAAGAAAATTTGATTTGGAAACAGAATAATCAATTGAGTTTATGTAGTTAAAACCTGGTTGGAAGAGTAACTTGAGAAATCTCTGTCTGTGCTTTATGCTGACTGGTTTCAGACTTTCTTTCAGTTTTTTTTCCTTCCAGTCCTTCAAGTTCTCTTGATTTATTTGTTTGTTACAATGGTATGTCTAACATTTCCTCATGTTACTACATTGTAATGAAGGTATTCAAGAGAATTTTATCATTTTGAAGCAAGTATGGACAACCTTCTTGAAGGAGTGTGTGTATGTAGAATGTTAACCGTGGACTGCTTTGTTACACAAATACATTTATTATATTCGATCCCCAAGGAAGTACGAACAAAGTCTTTGGCTAATTTATTTATTTTCTCTCTCATTTAGCTCTTTGGTTAGAGTGTATATTATTTTACAGATGATATTGCCTTGATCTTGTCTCAAGGCTTGAGGTTCTATATTTTTTTTTAAACTTTAGCGGAGCTGTACTAAAAATAGGAAAGATCACAATATGAAGATAAAGTTTGAATTCAAGAGGACAAATTGGGTCAAATATTTGTTTATAGGACAGGAGTAAGGATTGGAGTAATTTATCAAATAAAATGTTAAATGAAAAGGCTAGGTAAACAGTTGATAGGGAATCTGCCACCTGGGCGACAGCCTTAAATGCAGATCATTGATGGATGATTGATTTCTTTTTGGTTTCGAAGTGGTCAGTTTACTTGTAGGTGTAAACATATCGTGGCAAACAATGTCACTGGTTTTGATCTTCAGGTGTGACTTGTTTCGCTGTAGTCCACCTTGTGCCCATATTACATGAGTATCTCAGAAATGGAGAGAAGTTTTTTTTTTTTTTAATTGCAGAATTATCAAAGCGACTGGATGATGTTGAATCCAATCATAACAGTCTACAGAATATGTCAGGAGAAAGGAAATGCAGTTTGTGGATCTGTGTTGAAAAATGTTGACAACATTCAATTAGATTTTTCTAAATGCTTGCAAAAATTAAACAGGAAATAGGGGATGCTCTGCTGAACATTTTGAGATAGGAAACCTAAGGTCTGAAGAGAAAGGGGTTAAATATGTCTATCACTTTTTTCTGGATTATTTACAGCAACGTTTTACATGTATTTAGCTTTATATTATTTCCAGTGGTCAGAAAATTGGGTGTTCACTAAATCCACAGCCTGTTTCCAGTCATTCGACCGGGTCAGGAATGGAATGAATGAAGCCTGCATTTAGCAGCAAGGATAGGAATTGTGCCTGCTGCCGAAGTCTGGGATTTGAACCACAGAACCCAGCGGTGAGAGGCCGGCGCGCTCCCGCCTGAGCCATGGAAGCACCACAAAAACAGTAATAATAACATTAAGTAAAATGCTTGTCACTTGTCTAACTGCGCTGTTGGCTTGTGAAGGTATCACATTTTAGAATTGAATCTATCGAGTTCATGATTGCATTGACTGATCAAAATAAATAAATCTACATGAAAATTCAATACTTTACTGTACTTCTTTTGAAGGTGGTACAAATACAGTGACCGAGCAAGTTGACCATCCAGCTGTGAGATACTGGGTTCGAACCCCACTGATGGTTTCCCGTTTTATCCCACTTTGATACTAGGCAAATGCTGATACTGTACCTTAATTAGGGCTGTCACCATAAGACCTGTCTGTGTCGGTGCGACGTAAGACAGGCATGTAATTCATTACCAGGATTGTATTTGTCTGCGATTTGAAAGGGTATGCAGTTATCTTGTAGGTGAATATCGTGCTTGCATTGAAGTTGATGGCTGTCACTTTATTTTAGGGTACAAAGCTATTCATAAACTTAGGTTTGTCAGTGATATCGTACTGTAAAGCTAGATGTAAATAAAATAACACGTTTAAGCTGGTTTCTCAGATACTACGTTCCTATCTCAAAATGTTTAGTAGAGCATGTTGTATTTCCCGTTTAATTTTTGCAGGCTTGTACTGAAAAAAAAAAAAAATTGTGTCTGTATATTAGGTATGGTGTCAAAGTGACTCCCCACTAAGGCACGGGTGGCCAGTGCATGTAGGATGTTAGAATATCATGTAAAACTTAGAGATCTCGTAGTTGTCATGTAATTATCAACATTTTATTTGTACATTCCCTGGAGGATCATGTTTCAAAGTTTTTTTTTTTTTTAAAAGAGAGCTATTTATTGTTGAAATTTCACCTTCGTTATTTGGACTCTTAGTGTAGAGAGGAGCGTTAGGGATTGGAATATGTTCAATAATTTTTCAAATTCTTTGCATTTCTTTAAAGAAACCCTAATTGCTGATCAGCGATGGTTAATTGATAGTGTAAATCTGAATATAATGAGGGTTTACCAATTTGTCGCACTAGTCAGTGATCAGAAAGTTGTCCTTACTTGTTAGAAATGGTTTGTGATTTTTTTATCCAGTAGTATTGCCAACTCATGGAAGTGTTGAACAGTTGTTATTGAAAATGGTACAGATAATCTGAACCTAAAGTTAATGAGCTTAAGAACTTACAAATCTTGGTTCAGTTAACATGTATGTCCAATCCTTGCCCAGTTTCTTTACGTAGTCGGGTATGAAGGGAGTTTTTACGAACGGGTGCTCTTCCCGACGTCAACCTCATAAGAGTAGCTAGTGAGATGAAATGAATGATGTGATAGGAAGGGAGAGGGGTGAAACGCGGTGCTTGCACGTAGCCTACTTTTTGTTCAGTAGCACCGAGCGGCCTATTCGAGGCTCAACATCTCCATCTGACGGGCGAATCACTCGTGTCATATGCCCTCACTCCATATGAACACTGCAGAGAGGTTTACAATTTAATCCAGGCTTTTGGCACATAATCTAGTGATTAGAAATTGTATACCACCACCTCTCCTACTGGCCAACATTCTGATGGTGACCAGTGTGACTCAAACTGGCTCTCCACGGTGTCAGAGCATATAGGCTTGATGCCTTAACGATCACGGCCACCAGGCAGGCTATTTCGAGAAATGATCGTAAAAACTTTATTAATTTACTTCGTGTTCGTAAATGTAATCTTTGGACCTCCCAGGAAGCTTGTCTGAATAGTGCAGTCTTTCAGCATTTAAGACTACAAGAGACCTACTCTAACCAAGCAAGTTGGCTGTGGGGTTAGGACTGCGTAGCTGTGAGTTTGCATTTGGGAGATAGCAAGTTCGGGGCAGCTCTAAAAATGGTTTTCAGGCATTTCCCATTTTCACACCAGGCAAATCTTTGTGTCGCCGAAAACCTTCACTGTATTTGTGCGATGTTAGAACACTAGCAAAGATGAGGCCTACTTGAACGAGATAATTAGTCTCTTACGACTTACTTGAAGGGATGATAAACACATGCCCTTTCATTATCTCGTGCCAACAAAACCAAAGAAATAATGGTGCCATTTTAAACTGTGATAAAAATAGGGTTGTTAATCAAATATTCTGCAAGATTATTCCTTCACTAATAGGCAATTATAAAACCTCAGTGACTCAGGAGGAGACTCGCCGCTGCGTTCAGTGGTTCAAATCTTTGTCACTCCATGTGAGATTTGTGCTGGACAAATCAGAGGCAGGACAGTTTTCTCTCCGATTTTCCTTATCTTTCATTCCAGCAACACACATTAATATTTCATCCGTCAGTCATTAATCATTGCCCCAGAGTAGTGCGACCGGCTTTGGCAGCCGGCACGGTTCGTGCCCTCGCTGCGGGCTGCATTCGTGACTGTCGAATGACTGGAAACAGGCCGAGAATTTTCATAGTAGGCAATTGTATGCATTATATTTACATACACACTTCCAATTGTTGGCAGTATTGCTACGTCTGATGTTTTAATAACGACAGCAGCTTATCGTTGCACCTGCGAAAACACCCGTGTGAAATCTTTTCACTTGAGATAACAAAATCTTAACGGTTCAATACAGAGAGTTGCTTTAAAGAACTCTTGGACATCACACAGTAGTTTTCGTAGGTGCTTCGATGATATGTATAGAGTACTGCTATTGCACAAGTGGGGGAGGTAAGAGTGCTCTTTCCTTGTGCAATAGCAGTGCTGTATTGGGTGTACTTAGTAATATTGATTTTCAGATTTTTTTTTTTTGAACAGGAAAGTCTGTGATTCATAAAAGTTTCGACGCTGAACCTGGACACTTGAAATGAGGTGTTGGACTTAGGGGTATATTTTTAAGCTGTTTTTCTGCTCAAAATGCAATTTTTATAGCAAAATTCACTTAATTTTTTGTAGTTTTTCAGAAATTTTGTAATTAATTTTTTTATTTTTGATGCAATATTGTGAAAAAATAAATGAAGAAAAAAAACTAAGTCCAAATTTCAATAATTTCTGTGTATTCGGAATGGAAAACCTGAAGTGTTAAATCTTTTTTTTTATTTATTTCAATATATGCACCTGAGCCCAAGGTGTTCTTGATGCAATACTGATCAATTACAACTTCATTACATGAAAAGGAAAGTATAAGGAGCAATATGTATTAAAAAAGCACTTTGTTCTTTCTATCATTTATTAAATCATTTTCTCAGTGATTCAATAATACATTGATAATCAAGATTACCATACAAAATAACTTTCTCTAAATATAGGAAAACTGACAGTTACAGTAGCAAATATAGGAAGGAAACAATTGCAAGATTCCTATTACAAACAGGTCACAATTAGTGAACAGAATAACAAAACCACAAATGTCCTATTTGCAACTCTGGCATTATGAAGCACATTTCAAGAGACAATCCCAGAAACAGTATAAGATACTGGGATGCTAAAAAAAAAATGTGGAACATAGGATTATTCAGCTAAGTTGTCCACCTCAAATAACTCATGAATTATTCAAGATACTCTTCCCAGTTTCCTATTGGCACTAACATTGTTTTCTTAAATGGAACTACACATAGCCTTAAACATACAAATATTACAAATTAAATACCATGAGTATTTTGAAAATCAGACAAGTATTTCACAAAAATACAATGGCAAATGAAGCATGTTTGAATACATCATATTTTATCTAAGTACTTTTCTGATTTTCAGAATAATCACAGTGCTGAATTTATGTTAAGGCTATGTGCACAAAACAGTATATTTCCATTAAAAAAGTTAATGTCCTCTACCCTCATCTAGAAACTGAAAATGTTCAGCCATTTACAAAATTTTTGAAGAGAAATCCTTACCAAATTAAAATATAATACATTACAAAAAATCCAGCAATAACTAAAAACTGATCCACAATTACTCTTTATTTTGCATTTAAGTGTCAAAATAATAAATTATAAAATTTACTGCAAATAATACAGTAATAAAGGTCATCATGAAGTCTACTTTGGGCCAAAAAACCCCACTTTTTTCCCCAATGTTAACAGTTAAAATGCACTGTTATTTCACATGGTAATAAGAACAATGTGTCCCTAAACTTTCTTGCAATACTACTTATCTTCATTAAAGCAACATTAAGTCACTATTTTCTTTTCTTGGTTGCTGAACAATTTTCTATCTGCCATAGGAAATCTTCATCTAATCCATGTAGTACAGGAAAATACAGCACTCAGCAACTGCAAACAAAGAAAATATATTTGAAAATGAATCCCTTAAGCTGGAATATTACTTTGTATATAATTCAGTATACATCCAATCACACCAATGAGAAATCTGTCAAGGTTCATTTATAGTTTGGCCCACAAGAGCTGGAGTCTGACATTTGAGCAGTAAAAGCAGTAACTACAAAGTATGCTGCATTGTCATACTTACCTCCATCTGCAGCATATAATCAAATATGTAGGCTTAATGGAATTCAATAAACTCTGACCCAATCCTAAGTTTATACTAATAATTCCAGCATTTAAGGCAGAACACATCAGTGCCAATAAAGTACATAGATTATAGAATCACTGAAGTGACAACTTCAATAAATGCACATGTTAAATCACAAATAGAGAGTAGCCACTGATTAACTTAAAAAAAAAAAAATAATAATAATAATATTCAGAAAACAAACATGTAAATAATTACATAAACCAGCAACAACTAACACAGCTGGCCAACCCACATGGCAATAGCTTCCTTAAATGTGCAACTGTTATTGTTGCCATACCAACAGACCATATGAGCAGAGTTAGTCAACTTTTTCTCACCAGTGGCACTAAAAGTCAGACTCCCAACTCTCATGGGCCCTACTAGTCAAGTGGCACATGTCATGGTATCCAACAGAATTTTCACTCAAATATTGACTGCTGTACAGAGATGTGGCACATCCATTACCCAGTTAAAAACCTCTGCAATCAACTACCTAAGGTCCCCAGCATTAGGCACAGATCTTCTAGAAGAAATTACTCCAATCCCCTAATTCCTGAAACTGGGGAGTGATTTTTTTTTTTTTTAATACATGCAGTTTTCCTTAATACAGTTTATTACTACATTAAACATTATCACTAAGCCTAATAAATGTTTGCACCCATTCTCCAAGTTGTCAGTTTATTTTTCCCCAGATGTTAAACAGTGTTATATAATTTGACAAAAAGTATATCCTGTCTATTAGTTGAATGGGGAACATGCCAGTAACTGCTAACACTAAAGGCAGCAAAACAGTAGTGTGGAACCCCCTCTGGATTAACTAACATACAACTGTGGTGTTGAATTGACAAAGATTTGTGTAATAGTACCAGGTGACCATAGTTAAACTGTATTCAGAACACAGCACAGGCTGTAATGATCATAAGAATCTGAAATTTCATAGATATGCTAAGTAAGCAATGCACTCACAATAATTTATGCCACAAAAATTATTTGTTTCCAGTCATGCAATAGGTAAAAATATGGCACTTCAAGCATTCGCAACACGCAATTTTTCGTAACTCATGACGTTAGAAAGTTCTTTCGGTGGAGTTCCGTTGTCAGTTCCTTGGTTGTTATAGGAACAGCAATTGCATTCAGCTTACATGACTGGTGTAGTTTTATAAGTTCATTCATTCTTGGTCCATTTCTCTTTGAAGAGATAACCCCTCACAGGACCTCCTTGTGCAACACCAAATATCACTCACAAGAAGAAAAGTTTACTGCAAGAAACTTCTGGGCATCATCTCTGGGTATTTTCCAGATGCACAATCTTCAATATCCCCCAACCTAAATCCATGTCTCTTCTGGCTGTGGGGATATCAGGGACATATCCAGTCTCTGCCAAAACTAAAGGCTAGCATTCAACATGTCTCTGATTTCACCAGATATGTTGCAGGCAAACAGTGTTTGTAACCATAAATCCTAAACATGCCAGAATCACCATTTTCTTGTGTGAATTTTCCTGCCTTTTTCTACAACCCTACCAATCATTAAAGCACCATATTTTGCACCTGGTGGGAAGACACAGTACTAGTAATTTTTGTCGCATTATTCATTAACACATTGCTTAGTTAACATTAATTACAAAATTTCAGACACTTACTTACAGTCTGTGCTGTTTCATGCTGAACAGTCAGTTTAATAATAATAATAATAATAATAATAATAATAATAATGTCATTGACTTTACATCCCACTAACTACTATTTTAGTTTTCAGAGACATCAAGGTGCCAGAATTTAGTCCCACAGGAGTTTTTACATGCCAGTAAATCTACAGGCACAAGGCTGACATATCTGAGCATCTTCAAATCCCACCAGACTGAGCCAGGATCAAACCTGCAAAGTTGGGATCAGAAGACCACCTCAACCATCTGAGCCACTCAACCCTTGAAGGCCTACCAAGTAACCACTGCTCAGCCCAAAGGACTGCAGATTACAAGGCATCATGTGGTCAGCACAACAAATCCTGTCATTCTTGGCTTTCAAGACCAGGGCCACTATCTCACCATCAGACAGCTCAATTCTAATCATGTAGGCTGAGTGGACCTCCAACCAGCCCTCAGATCTAGGTAAAAATCCGTGACCTGACCGGGAATCGAACCCAGGACCTCTCGGTAAGAGGCAGCCACACTATCCCTACACCATGGGGCAGGCCAGCCCAGCTACCAACAGTTTAATTGTGGACATCCAGTATACAGAATGTCTGAAACCTTCTGGATCAAATTGAAACAGGTGATAGAAGGTCCACAACAATTACAGGGTTATTACAAATGATTGAAGCAATTTCATATATTCACTGTAGCTCCATGAATTGACATTACAAAACTCAGTCATGTAGAAAATCTCAAAAAGTCTTGGTCTGCTGAAGTCTCACTTCAGATTTCTGCCACAAGAGCACAGCAGCAGTGCATAGTGAGACAAGTTGGCAACAGGAGCCAAGAAAGTGTTTGTTTTGCTAGAAATGGACTCGCATCATTATATCATAGTGCAACAACACTTCAGGACAAAGTAACTGTACTGTGTGGTACTGAAGTCAACTTTCATAGCTGGACAGAGCTTTTGTCACAGTTGTACAAACCAAAATGCCCTATGCCTGGAAGACCAATCAGAATAGTGAAAACTGACTAACATCTGGCAATTTTTATCTTACACAAAGACATTTTTGAAGTTACAATAAAGCTTTTGTGCTTCTAAAAACAGAAAGAAAGGTGAAGGACTTAACACACAAAACAGTTTTTGGTCAATCCCAATGCTCAGATGTTCTATGAAGTGCTAATTCCAACAATATTCCAAACTAAGATGACAGTTTGAAATTTTAAAGATAAAAAATGTTCATGATGTTCCATATGGAACTGTATCACAATTAAATTGAAATAACAAATAACATAGTTCAACCTATTCAATACAAGTAAATAAATGTGGTGTTACATTCCTATTTAATTATAAGCAGGAGCAGTACCAATTTCAACCCCAATCTGGGTCATCAGCCAAATAAAATGCAAAAAACAATGCATAGGTAAATAAGAATTAAAGAATTAGTCTTTAACAAAAACAGTTGAAGCAGTATAAGAAAATGGAGATAGGCACTGCACAATTTTAAATCATAAAATCTAGAAGTAGGTCAGTCACTTAAGGCATGATCTTCTGTATAGTAGCACAACACACACAAAGTTCAGCACTGTCTCAAAATGTTTACGAGAAGCAGAGAACAGTTAAGTGAGCCAGTCTGCATATATCAGGCGCAAAGTCACAATACAATTTAGTAAATATGAAATCCCAGAATTGTGTAGAAGTCTAAGACGAGTCACTTGATTGAAGCAAACTGCTAGCTCCTGAAGATCAGAGACAGTATCACTAAGCTATTCACCAAGTTCCGTCAGCATTTGAAAGCACAGTGCCAGACATTGAATATGTTGTGCTGATCTTCAGGAGCTAGCAATTTGCTTCAATCAAGCAACTCGTCTTTGACTTCTACACAATTCTGGGACTTCATATTTACTAAATTGTATTGCAACTTCGCACCTGATAGTATATGCAGGCTGGCTCACTTAACTGTTCTCCGCTTCTCGTAAACATTTTGAGACAGTGCCGAACTTTGGTGTGTTGTGCTACTATTCAGAAGATCGCGCCTTAAGTGACTGACCTACTTCTAGATTTTACGATTTAAAATCGTGCAGTGCCTATCCCCATTTTCTTATATTGCTTCTTCAACTGTTTTTGTTAAAGACTCATTCTTTAATTTCTTATTTACCTATGCATTGTTTTTTGCATTTTATTCAGCTGATGACCCAGATTGGGGTCGAAACCAGTACCTCTCCCGCTTATAATTAAAATAGGAATGTAACACCACATTTCTTATTTAGTTGTATTGAATAGGTTGAACTACATTTGTTACGGTATTTCAATTTAATTAAGATGAAAGTGACATTGCAGTACCTGACAACAGCGCCTAACTGGCAAGAAAGATCAACATCCTGTATTTGTCCTTATAAAAATTGTTTTTCAGTTCACTGTACATGTACTCTATTTTTCTATACATCATTTTTATATATATATATAAAATAAGAGTTTTGTCTGTATATTTCTCAGAATTTAGAAAGGATGACATTTCTGTATCAGTCATTTCCACAGTAACAAGGAAATTCACTTTTTAATTTTCCATAATTTCTGTCTGTCTGTCTGTCTGTCTGTATGTATGTATGTATGTATGTATGTACACACATCACAATAAAAAGGCTGAAGAGAATTTAATGAAAATCACTATGCAAAGTCAGGGAATAAGTCACTATAATCTAGGCAATAAATAATTTTATTCACACTGACTGAAATGGTAGGTTAGGAGAAGGCCTAAAATGTAATTTTCAAATATTTGTTATTAGTGGTCCTATCAATAAATACTACATAACTGAAGTTAGGCTATATAGTATTAAATTTCCTATCATTTATGTCATACATTGTTACCATACCAGCTATGATCACAGAAATATTCATGAATTTGTATTTTTGTTGCTACCGGTAAGTCAATATCAACACCAAGACACAAGAAAATGGGTAAACAGAATCTAAATGAAAATATGTATGTAAAGTCTGAGAATAAGATGATGCTTGTTGGTTTAAGGGGCCTAAGATTGAAGGTTATCAGCCCCTCTGAGAATAAGGAACTACAGTCTATGCTATAAATAATTTTATAAGACTTCCTAATATCACAGAGATGAAAGAAAACTAAATGTGAAGGCATACAATATAGAAAGCTCAGAAAATTGATCACAGAACCAATGGTATGTTAAATGAAGCCCAACTGGACAGCATTCCAGTTTTCAAATACTTGGGTAGCATTCTATCAAATGACAACCTAGCAAAACATGAGGTGAACAATCGAATCAATAAGGCAACAATTTTACCACCAGGTAAGACACCTGCTGTGGGATAAGCAAATACCTATGAAAACAAAAATGACATTGTACAAGTCCTGTTATACACCAATTCTTACATACAGTCTCAAAACCATAACACTGACCAAGAGATAATTCCAAACTCCAGGCAGCTGAAATTAAATTCCTACACACTATGATCCAGATTAGGAGAAAATTAGAGAAGTAGGAATAGATGATTCTCTCCTCAAGATTCAGATATCAAGACTGAAGTGGTTTGGTCACATGAAGAGGGTGCCAGTTAACAGAACTGCAAGGAAGGAATTTGACAGAAAAGTAGAAGGAAGACAACTCATGGGAAGGCCATAAAGGAAATGGATAGATTTAGTTAAGAACAATGTACTGCTGAGAGGTCATGATTGGGACAAGTTGGAGGAAGAATGGTACAAGGACAGGATGAGATGCAGGAGGCTCATATACTACCCCCAGGAAACTGGAGATGGTTTAGGAAGATGATGGTGATGAACATGTTCATTATACCTTATGTTAAAATTGTGGCCTGTCTCTCCAATAACTGGCAGAACACTGCTGGCACTTTAATTTGTAAACTCCTAATTGCTATTTCAGTTATTGATAGTATGCTGATTATAGAAAAGATGAGCAATATTGTTGTCTTGAAAGAAACATTCATATTTTCTTGAAAACAGTCATAATTTCATATATTTTACCATAACTATAGGTGAAAAGGGCATAACTATCTTTTTAATATCCTTGGTTAATGTGGAAAATGATTTCTTCAATTTTGCTAATAATTTTGTCCACAAATTGCCTGTTGAACCCGTTGCTTTTAGTTTTAGCTATAAAATATTTTTTTGCCATTTGCTTTACATCGCACCGACATGTCTTATGGCAACGAAGGGATGGGAAAGGCCTAGGAATGTGAAGGATGCAGCCATGGCCTTAATTAAGGTACAGCCCCGGCATTTGCCTGGTGTGAAAATGGGAAACCACAGAAAACCATCTTCAGGGCTGCTGACAGTGAGGTTCGAACCTACTATATCCCGATTACTGGATACTGGCCACACTTAAGCAACTGCAGCTATCGAGCTCAGTAGCTATAAAATAAATAGTATCCAATTCATTTTTATCATCTACTTCTGACATGGGTATATTATAAGCTCTAAATCACACTATAAAAGGAGGCCCTCTTATGTGTTGCAGGGTTTGTGGAATTTTGTCTAATCACATTCACCGTTTGAGTGGGTTTCCTGAATATTTTATACCTAAGTTTATTAGAGTCACTAATAATTGTAATGTTAAGAAAATTCAATGCTTTATTATTTTCACTTTTGAAAGAAAATTTAATCTGTGAATCCATACCATTTAATTGTTCTAATACCTCCTCTCTCCATTAGTAGGGCCTAATTCTGTGATCGATTATTATAAACGTATCATCTACATATCTCAACCAGCATATTATTCCTTTAATGTTGTTGATTCTATTATTTTCAAGAAAATCCATATAAATTTCCACCATAATTCCCAAAGCTGGAGCCCCCATGGGAAGGCCTTCCTGTTTATATATCTGGCCATTAAAGGTAAAGTAATTGTTAGCAGTGACGAACTCCAAGATATTAATAAAATCTGCTACCTCTTGCCCGCTTAAATTACTCTAAGTAGATTGTTCTTTACAAGGTTGATCGTTCTTGACACTGGAATATTCGGGAACATATTGACGTGAAGTGAATACATCTTCTGGTTCAATTGCATGTTTAAATCTTTAGTACGATCACAAAATCCTTTGGAATTCTTAATAGACTGTTTCTCCTCAAATCTGTAATTTTTTTTTTTTAATTTGTGTATAAATCTAGACATCCTGTATACAGGGCTATTTCTGATATAAATGATGGATCTTAAAGACATGTGCTCTTTATGCACCTTTGGTAGTACCCTAGCTGTCTGAATACCCAGGGTTCATATTAACAAGTTTTTGAGATTCCCTTTCACTGGGGATGAAAGATCATTTAAGAAGTTGCTTTAAGTTTCTCTGGATAATATTGGTTGGATCTTTTTTTTTATAATTTTGAATGAATTCTCAGTGAAAAAGGTTTTGGTGTTCTGTATGTACGATTCCTTATTCATAATGACCATCGCATTCCTCTTGTCCGCCTTAGTCACAAACCATTCTCCTTAATTTTCTGTTTCACTGAAGCTATTATTTGGTTATGACGTGAAGAAACTCCATCTTTGTTATTTATTAAATTAGAAATTTTTTTCTTAATATTAAATCTAGTCTCCGTTTGGTTCTATCGGTAACTTTTGTATTGCATTTTCAGCTTCCGCCGTGATCGTGATCGAGTCCAAGTTTGAATTGAACGGGCCAGTTGAACTTGGGACCTTTCTCCACAACATGTATTTCAGACTTATCAAAACAGGTCTTTGAAAGATTGATAACAGGCTCTTGAAATGCAAGAATGGTTAAATGAGTCCAATTGTTATGATCCATAGAAGAGGGAGAATCAGCATCAGTTCTCTTTATTGCAGCTAAGTGTATTACTTTTGTTGACTAACTTGTTCTGTTTATCTACAAGTAGCTATGCAATTTTATCATTGACATAATTTTGAAATGAATTCCATTCTAATGGGACAATGGAGGAAGAAGCAGCAAGATGGGCCACATAACTGAGTGTTAAGTAATGCTTTTTTCCTATAAATTTATTGATGTTTGTTGTTTAAAGGGGCCTAACATAGAGGTCATCGGCCCCTAATGGTACGAAATGAGACGGAATGAAATGACAAAATTCCAAAATCCTCCACTGACCAGAATTCAAAGCATGAGGACGAAGAATGAATGGATGGATATGAATTTAAAACGATCAGTGGATCCGACCCATAGTGCCTCACATGCACAGAAGCTGGCACAAAATCTTATTACCAACCAAGGGACTGCTTCTATAGCACGATGCTGAATCTATTATGCCTATAGTCGAAACAGGTCCAAAATCCAGGTCGTCAGCCCCTCATAATGGTATTTATCGCTAAGAAAGTAGAACCATGCTATGTGTAATGTTGCGGTACTAATCAAAAGTAGCGGAGACTCGTGGTTTTCCACAGATTATGGTAATATTCACGGGTAGTGTAATGCGCATTTGTAACAGACCTATGGTGTTTTGCACACTGCAGCGCTGTTTGCAGGCAACGCAAACCCATGGTGTTCCTCAAATAATGGACTAACCACAGGGACCCGTACTATCCTGTGGAATTCCTCACATAGTGGGAACGGAGCATAGGTAAGGCAGAACCATGGTGTCGCTCATATAGGCGTATGAATCACAGGTGCTGTAGGACCCCCATCCTGATTTACAAACTGTCGCTACTGATCACAAACCTACTGTGTACCTAACAGAGTGGTACTATGCGCAAGGAAATGCAACCCTTGGTGTTCCCTGCGTGATGGTACTAATTCCAAGTAGTTTCATGGTTCTAATCGGAGCATCCCTTGGTCGCCCCTTTTAGTCACCTCTTACGACAGGCAGGGGATACCATGGGTAAATTCTTCGTCTGCCTCCCCCACCCACAGGGGGTGTGTGTTTTGTCCATGAGAGGTATTTTATTTCCCTCAAGTCCGCCGGCAAGCCGGCTAGGACCCCCCATCCGTGACCTGAGACGCGCCACGTGGGAGTATCACCTCTCCCAGGTTCGTGCCTTTTTTCCTATAAAGAAATTGAATTTCGTTCCTCAGATGTCGCTCATTTAGCTTTAACACTTGAGGTGGAGCGGTCGACGTAGGTGGTCAGTGACCAGATGGGCACTCAGTTCACATTTCAATTGAATTTTTTCTTTAGTTCATTCATATTTTTCTTTTTTAGGCCCATATTGTCAACAAACAAAGTTCAACTTGCGTCATCAGCATAACTCCACCTTCATCTAGTTAAGGAAGATATTTTACTGTGACATCACCACACTATTTGATGCACTACATGCATATAATTTTATTCATATAGCCACTCATGTTTTATAATTGGACAATTCTGTGCATATAACAACATTTTAATCTGCATTTTAACTGGACTTTGTGCTTCACATTACTGTATGTTCATGCTGCACCATTTTAACATTCAAGATTGACAAGACGCCAACACGCCGCGTCACAAGATTTAAATACTTTTTATTTACTTATTTCAACATGTTCTCACCTTATTTTCAATGTTTGTATGTGTGAAGATTCTCCATAGGACAAAACATGTATCACGAATATAGTCTAATGTATTCTTTTCAATAACAACAATTACAGTATTGTAAAGGTGGAATTATCAATTTTAAATTTTCACAAGTAAAGATAGCAGTTCGGTGCACAGTAAATGCTTGCAGAATTATGGGGCCTACTAACAAACAGATGCTGACTGATATAGACCTCATTCTCAGGCCATTCCTTCAAGAGCTGATGGAAGAAAGGAATTATTGTTACTTCATGCAAGATAATGCAACTGCACAAACTGCTGATCGGTCTATGGAGATAATCAAAACATAAAATAAAAATCCACCTTTCCACCACCACAATAATCTCGACTATGTTTCTACATTAATTCCCCTCCTTGACAGACGGAACACTCATCCGCCCCTTCGTTTCCCCTCCACATAATGCCGTGCGTGCAGGCCCCGCAGTCGCACACAGATACAATGCTACTAGACGGAAAGCAGCTGTTAGTACAGTAGGTGGTGGAGACTTATGGGAAGTGGTACAGGGCGAGTACATTTAAGATCTAACTACACATGATAACCTGTCCTTTTACATTTACATACTATCATCTTCATTTTCTCCTTTTTCCAGATTTGGGCATAACGGTAATATACAGAATTTGTCCATTTCCTTCAAGTAAACAATGGTCTTGTTTTGTCCAAGAGTAAGAAATCCACCTCCACTCAAAACAAATGGATCACCGACAAACCTTTCTCAATAATTCTTAAGTAACTCAATTTCTGAAGTAGAAAAGCCATTTTTAAGTTAACAAGTGCATTTTTTCAGCAAGAATCTGTTTCATGAATTACCCAGCTCGATAGCTGCAGTCGCTTAAATGCGGCCAGTATCCAGTATTCAGGAGATAGTAGGTTCAAACCCCACTGTCTGCAGCTCTGAAAATGGTTTTCCGTGGTTTCCCATTTTCACACCAGGCAATGCTGGGGCTGTACTTTAATTAAGGCCACGGACGCTTCCTTCCCACTCCTAGCCCTTCCCTGTCCCATCGTCGCCATAAGACCTATCTGTGTCAGTGCGACGTAAAGCAACTAGCAAAAATTTCTCATGAACAAGATACAGTATCTCACAACAAGGAGTCGCAAGACACTAGCATTTTACTATTCCCTTTAATAAGAATACTTTAAGTGCTGTTAATTGTGCAATGTTTTATGGAATCTTCTGCGTTTTTAAAAAGTTTCATGTACAGTATAATAAGGAATTACACCTGAGGATGTCCTAAAACAGGACGAAACAAGCGTCTTAATTCAGTGGTATTCAAACTTTTTGGTTGGTGTACCCCAAAAATACAATTGTTTTTCCTTCGTACCCCCCCCCCCCGAATTTCGAGTATATTGCAATTATACCAGAAGTGACAAATTTGCCAAATAATCTTAACTACCCCACCTGCAGCTTATCCCACTTGCTCAGGGTCCATGCACACAGAGGCATGAACGAATTGTGGCAGGGATTTAGGGTCACAAGCCCTTCTTGATACCATGAGATTCGACTGAGAATTCCACCTTAGCAACACCGGGAATCAAACCACAGTCACCAGGATGACAGGCAAAAAGCTAAGCCCCTACACCATTCTGTTCCCAGTAACAATGTTTTGTGTATAATCGTCGCTTAGCGAAGGAAACCTCGTAACTCGTTTGGAGTAAGTTTACAGAAGAAGCCCAAAACTGCGCGGTGAGCAATGTCTGAAAAACTGTTCGTGCTTAATGATAGCCCAAGTATTCGACCATTGGAGTCTTCTGTGGCCTCCGGGAACACTGCAAACCTTCACAAGGCTAATGGAGAAACGTGGTTTTCTCGTGAGTGGAATTAAGAGGTTCTCATTGCGAGCAACGAGATATTTATATTTTAATTTTTTGGCCAACATTACTACTTACTGAAGGTTTATGGAGGTTTTCCTTTTTGTCAGCCCAATACTGTTTCATCCTTTCTGCTTCTGGAATCACTTTGATTTTTGTCTGTAGTCTAGTGTGTTTATCTTTCAATATGTCGAGTGTATTTGTATTGTATTTTAAATCTTATATTCTAATATGTAACTCATGTCTAAGTTCTGTGATCCATCTAATATTCTTACTCTTATAATTCTATTTTTCTACTGATTCTATTTTCTGGTGACCGTATTAGATGCCCTAACAGTGGCGTATACCGAGGGCTACCAAGCCCAAAACTCAAATGCGAACGATTGAAATCTAAAGCACATTATAATGTAAGCACCTGACACTTTGTTCCATTTACAAACCTTGAAAGCAGTGAGAAAAAACGTCCCACGTATTTCTGAGAACAAGGCTTTGGAGACTGATATTGCAGCCCAGACTCATCCCTCTCCCCTCGACTCACCCTGTGTGGCTTGTTGCTGTATGCCTGATAGGACCGGGGGGGGGGAATAGGTGTGCTAGGCTTCGGTCTGTCAGATCGCCACTGCCAACTATCAACCATGCATTTCTCATTGTAAATACTTCATCTCATCCTAATTTAATTCTATAGATGACAGTGCTGGTATTTCACTCTTGTTTCCTTCTACGTCCTTTTAGGAAGATACTGCAGGGCTCCTGTTATAGGAGTAATATAGTTTTATTTTTATAGGTAGATCTGCTAAAATGAAATATATCCTTTCAGGTTTAGTGTTCTCTTTTGTTAGTTGGAATCGAACCCGTCATGAGTGACACCACCACTGATCTCCCGAGGAAGCTAATTAACCTGTGAATGATGGGTATGACCGCTGTAAAATTAAACATTTTTATCTAATGACGATGATAATGGTAATAATAATAATAATAATAATAATAATAATAATAATAATAATAATAATAATGTATGGCATCTGTATAGGCTTGGTGGTGACCTAATGAGGATAAAATGAAAGGTGAAGGAGTCAAACACCCAGTCCCCAAGGCAAGGGAATTACCAGTATGAGGGGCTTGATTCTGAAAATTGAACCAGGGCCATCGGACCAAAGGCAAGCATTCTATCCATTTAGCCACAAAGCCAGACTTCAATTTGCTAAATCTTGGGCTACCATCTCAACTGATCAGGTGTTGAGTATTGGCAGTGGCAGAGACCAGGGCAGTAGCTTGTGAACCAGGCTTCTCCGTTAGCTATTGACTGCAGCTCAAAACGCTTCACGTTCACTAAAACTATCGAAAAGGGGTAACCTAAGTCTAGTGCTAGCCCACGTCTTGATCCCAGCATACGCCACTGTGCCCTAAGAATGATTTTTCTTTTTCCTTGTGCTAGTCACAGATTGTATTTCTTTATAAACTGTCTCATTGGAAGCTAGTCTCCAGACTCCGTTTACTTGATAACGAGATATATATAAATAAGAGTATAATTATTAATGCAATAATTACTATTGTACTATATACACTGGTAGTGAAGAAAAGTTGAAGGTAAGGAGTGGATTTTGAAACAAAATTAAAGGTCAATGCAGCATAAGCAAGCATTGTTATGTACCGCAAAGTGGTGGCCACTGACAAACAGCAACACATTTTCTCCTGCCTCCTATACTGAAAAAGATGAACCACTTGCAACTAAAATGTACATACAATAGAATGCTTTATGAACACTAGTCCAAAGAACATTGGCAGGCTCACTGTTGAGTGAAACAATTTTTTTCGCAGCCCTGACTATTGTCGTGTGGTAACAGCAGAAAAACTGTTCTCTAGCCCCAGCATTCGATTCTCCATTCCAGGGGTTTACGGGGTCAAAATTTTAAGTATGTCTGTTAACTGATCAACGCAATTTGAAGCATGTTATTCAAATAGGTTTTTCAGGGAATAGTTTTGTGATAAAAGTTGTCCTCTTTCAGGGTGACTTCGGCCATGCCAAGAACTTACAGGAAAACATTACACGGCCGCAGGTATTGTAATTACAATCCCGTTTACTTCAAGAATGCTTCAGAAGAGATGAATAAAGGCACAATAACAAACTGGGAAGTTTATCCCGAAAGGGACGGGAAAGAATATTCCCATTTTCAATGATAAACGGATATCAGTTGACATGGACGATACACATTTAAGAACTTTATTGATGGCCCAGATATTTTCTAATATAGAAAACTGAATTATGAGGAGTCTAGAAGACTGCTTCTTTTCTGACCTTTTCTCCATACAATTGGGATTTATGATTTTTGTACCTTTTATTTCTTATCTTTTGTACCATTACAAATATTTATACAATGGAACATGTAATTTGTAATATCATACAATACTTGTATGCTTAGGCTAAATAAAATAGTTTCTTCTTTGGGGAAAATGTGAATTTGACTACTATACATCTGTTTCACTACAAATTGTTTTAATTTGTTTGTGATTGTTGATACTGAGCATTCTGCAGGATTTTAAAAACCATTGATGGTGACCAAAGTAACACTACATCGAAGAAAACTTCATTTCTCGAGTTATTTTTATGGCGGCCAAGTTACCCCAAAGCATGGGGTAACTCCGGCCACTCTTTCGATAATCATAATTCATTACTGAGCAACAGAATTATGTTCATATTTAAAAATTAACAAACATGCAGAACTTATATTTTTCTGAAAATTACAGAGAATATTTCCCTTTTTAATTTAAAAAATACAGTGCAACCTGCGCTAACAGACACTCATTCAACGGACACCTCCCTATACAGACAATTTTCCTTGGAACCGATTTTATCCTACATAAGTGTTCAATTGGCCTCATTTAGGCAGACTCATCGAACTCCGGACAGCGGACATCCCCATTTGTCCCGTCCACTTGACTTAAGCGGACACTTTACACATTGCAGGACAATTTATTATGCCGGACCATATGTCATCCTTTCTTTAAAAACCATTCTTCAGACATAAGAAAATCCCTTTTGAATGTTTGTACTATTTCGAGTGCAAGGGGAGAAAAGATGCATCGGAATGCAGTTCTACCTAGTGGTATATAGGTCTATTCCGAGAAATCTAATTGCCGAGAAATGCTGCCAGAGACTGTTGACTCACAAGTTACCTGGGGATTTTCTTCCCTTCTTGCATCATTCTATTCATAATAGATTGTCGCTGATAAGGTCGAGCTCAGGTAGTCAACTTAAGAAGGAAAAGACAGTACAGGTGCTAATTAGCAAGACAAATACCGTGGTAGCGAGACAGAAATACCGTTGTATTTCAGTTGTCTGTTAAACATGAGCAACAAGGGACGAATATGTTTAGATCTCGAGGCAAGAAGAAATGTGATTATAGAAAGTGACAAGGGACTTTCATTGAGAAAGCTTGCCAAAAAATTCAACTGCGTGAAAACTCAAACACTATTGTGAAGAATAGAACTGAAATTTTAAAAGAGTGAGAGGAAAATAGGAATCAAGGAATGAAAAGAAAGCGGGAGTCAGTTTTTTCAGAAGTGAACGTTACAGTATATGAGTGGTTCAAGGGTGCTCGAGTGAAGAAACTGTGTGAGTGGACCAATGTTACAAGAAAAAGCTCGAGAAATCGCAAATGATCTGAAAGTTGAGAATTTTGTAGCTGGGAATGGTGTAAAATCACTTACAATAATTATGAAATACTAACACAGAAATGACTTAGAATAATAAAAATAAGATGTATGCTAATACTTAAGGTGGATGTTCTTTGCTGTTAAAATTTTCAATTATTTTTACAAACTTGTTTTAGTGGATACCTCTCGTAACAGACATTTTCCCTCAGAACTGACTGTCTGCAGAAGGAAGGTTCGACAGTATACGAGACAGTGGCCGAAGTTATGGTATTTAGTCAATGGGAGGTACAAACTGACATTTTACAATGAATAGGTCAGAAAGTGGATTCTGTAGTGGTAGACAAAACCACTAAATCAAAACACTTATTGAAAACGAGCAGGCTCAATTCTCTTCTGAACTGCTCACCGGAAACAGAAGCGACAATAATAAGTAACATAGCTCAAACTAAAGGAATGTGTTATGGAAAGGGGAGCAGAATGAAACTATCAATTATGGTTTGAAAATGTTCAGCAGTTCAAAAGGCTTACAGCTAAAAATACTTTTGATGTCCTATACAATGCAGTTTTTTAAATAATAATAATAATTTATTTGCTTTACGTCCCACTAACTACTTGTTAAGGTTTTCAGAGACGCCGAGGTGCCGGAATTTAGTCCCGCAGGAGTTCTTTTACGTGCCAGTAAATCTACCGACACGGGGCTGTCTTATTTGAGCACCTTCAAATACCACCGGACTGAGCCAGGATCGAACCTGCCAAGTTGGGGTTAGGCCAGCGCCTTAACCGTCTGAGCCACTCAGCCCGGCTGTTTTTTTTTAAGTTAAGTAGTTCTTATGTTAGCGTGAGTCTCAGATATTCTGGGAATGTGATGAGTTATCTTCTTATGGCACTGGATCTTGGTTTCGGAAAAAAAAAAAAAAAATCAAAATTTTTAGTTATATAATGCGTGTAGACAAAATTTATAACCTCAGTGGAGGTTGGCATTCCATGGAAGGATCTTAAGAATTGTTTGGCATTAGACTGCATTTATAAGTTGGCTGGTAGTTTTCAACCCAATCTGTAGCCGGGAAGAAATGTTTACGTATGATGGAAACTGTTGTGGAAAAAAAATAGTAATTTTGATCCAGACTTATTTTCCCTTACATTTCTAGAGAGAGTCTTCCAGCTGTTGTCCCTGCCTTCTGTCTGGCATTGAACTGGTGTGTGTGTGTGTGTGTGTGTGTGTGTGTGTGTGTGTGTGTGTGTGTGTGTGTGTGTGTGTAGAAATGTGCTCGTTATCACAGTGCAGCAGGGAAGTGAGGGAAGGTGTGTCCTCAGCTCCTTCGTTGTTCGCCGTTTCTTGTGCCAGACGGAGATTCTAGCCAAGAATTGGAGCATTCTAGCTTATATTGATAATTATGAAGTCATATTTCCTCCCTAATATTTTTAGGTAAATTAGGATATAATAATAATAATAATAATAATAATAATAATAATAATAATAATAATAATAATAATACAGGGAACTTTTGTGCTCTAGGATGTCATTTAAATTTGTCTTTGAGGATTTGTCCAAATAAATGTGAAGGTTTTCATAATTATTGTTCATTTAATTTCCTTGTGTTCATTGTTAGTATTAGTGAATTAGTACCTATTAGGTGGAATCATTGACTTATTTCTCTCAATTATACTGGCTAGCGATCAAGTGTCATTGCACAGCCACGCTGTGCTGGGACCAAAGCTAAAAGAAAAAGACTAGTATGTTATTGGCCATTAGCAAATGTAATCTCCACTTAATGATGCTAGTTTAAAGGGGCCTAACATCAAGGTCATCGGGCCCTAATGGTACGAAATGAAATAACAAAAAGTACAAATTCCTCCACTGACCAAAATAAAATAAAAAATGTCATGAAGAATGAATGGATGACATGAACCCAACAAAAAACAAACAAAAAAAACGTGGATCAAACTCAAAAAAGATTGTAAATAATAGTATTACTGACTAAGGGACCACTTATAAAGCACAATGATGCTTGATGTCTAAACGGGTGCAAAATCCATGTCTAAGACCCCACAGAATGGTACATGTCGCGAGTAATGTAGAACCATGGTATTTGTCATGTTGGGGTACTAATAAAAAGTTCCACATAAGATGGTACTACTCACAAGTATTGTACTTCGTACAGGGAATGCAGACCTATGGTGTTTCTCGCACAATAGCACCACTCGCAGCCAACGCAAATCGATGAGGCTCCTCACCTAGGTGTACTAATCACGGGCGCCGGTATTCCCGTGGTATTCCTCACATAGTGGGCACCAATCACAGGCAACGCAGACCGACGGTGTCGCTCATGTAGCGGTACAACGCACAGGCTACGCCCAGACCTGTGGTGTTGCTCACATGGGTACGACGCATGAGTACTGGAAACCCCCAGGCCAGCCTCTTTACTGCTACGAACCACAAACCTATTTTGTACCTAATATAGTGGTACTACTCGCAAATACAAGCAACCCATGGTGTTCCCCGCATGATGGTAAAAATCAAAAGTGTTTCATGGTTCTAATTCAATCATCCCTTGGTCGCCTCTTATGACAGGCAGGGGATACCGTGGGTGTATTCTTCGTCATCCCCCACCCACAGGGGGTTGTGTGTGTGGTCCGCGAGAGGTATTTTATTTCCCTCTAGTCCGCCGGCAAGCCGGTTAGGACCGCCCTATCCATTACCTGGGACGCGCCACGTGGGAGTATCACCTCTCCCCCTGCTACGCCAGCGTAGCAGGTTCGTGGAATCTCCACTTAACAGATGCTCACACACTCCACTGCCACTTTGTCATTAAAACAAGAACTTGTTTCTTTATGTACAAACTGGATGATGCTTGTTTAGAGGGGCCTAACATCTAGGTCATCAGCCCCTATGGTACAAAATGAGACTAAATGTGATTATAATTTAAAAGTACAAAATTCATCGACCAGAATTAAAAACGTGGTGAGGAATGAATTGATGAATATGAATTTAAAACAATCAGTGGATAAGACTCACAATGCCTCACATTCCCAGAAACAATATTACTGACCAAGGGAGTGCTTCCAAAGCCCAATCCTGAATCCATGTTTGTCTAAATGGATCAATATCTATGTCAACGATCCCGGTAGTAAAGGAGAACCGTAGTATTTCTCAAGTTGCGGTACTAATCAAAGGTAGCGTAAACTCACGGTGTTCCAAACATTATGGTACTACTAACAAGTATTGTACGTCGTACAGGTAACTCAGACCTATCATGTTTCTCACACAATGGCGCCTCTCGTAACCAATGCAAACTGATTAGGTTCCTCATCTAGGTGTACTAATCACAGGCGCCGGTATTCCCGGTGTTCCTCACAGTGGGTACTAATCACAGGCAACGCAGATCGACTGTGTCGCTCATATAGTGGTTCAACTCACAGGCATCGCACAGACCCGTGGTGTTGCTCACATGGGTACGACTCACGGGTACTGGAAACCCACAGTCCATACACACTGCTGCTACTAATCACAAACCTATTGTGTACCTAATATAGTGGTACTAATCGCAAGTAAAGGCGACCTATGGTGTTCCCTGCGTGGTGGTACTAATCAAAAGTAGTTTCATGCTTCTAAGACAATCATCCCTTTGTCGCCCCTTTTAGTCGCCTCTCACGACAGGCAGGGGATACCGTGGGTATATTTTTCGTCTGCATCCCCCACCCACAGGGGGTAGAGAGAGAAAAATGAAAGGGATCTGTCACTTCGAAAAATGAAGTAACGGTCGAAGGAAGGCAAGGGCCACGAAGGGCGTGAAAATGAAAGACTCCCTAGGCCTCGAATGCTTTAATACCATCAGGGTCATAAAAGAACAAGAGTTGACCAAGGGAGGTTGAACAGGATAGACGAAAGTGAGGAGCGTGGCACAAGTAAGTGGAAGCAATGCCAAGACTCAGCTAAGGGCCCCGTGGTTGCCAATCCACACTCAAGTTGAGAGCCCCTTGGGCCCCTTTTAGTCACCTCTTACAACAGGCAGGGGATACCGTGGGTGTATTCATCTGCATCCCCCACCCACAGGGTGTTTGTACAAACTGGAACAATCTATCCAAACTATTAAAAGTAAAGAGCTACTTCTAAAAGTCAAAATGGAGCAACACAGACCTGTCTGAGGAAATCATTTCCCATCATTACTTGTTGCAAGTAGCACCAAAAACTTGTCACGGTGACTGAGCTTGTCCCGTGCGGATGGAAAGTTTATCGACACCAGGGCCTCTTCCAGTCTTCTATGAACTGCTTGATCTACCGGAAATGGACAAAGCTGAACATTCCACCTTCAGTGTCCAGTTTACCTAGAAAATACAAGAAACAACCAGTCAGTCATACCTACACAGCTAACTCAATACATGGTGTGCAATAATAAGAAACTCTCCTTCCAAAAGAAAATGATCCAACTTCTAACAATTTATGAAGAAAGTTGTTCCAAAGAAAGGCTATGAAACCATAATCCTCAGACAAGTATACAGAGTCTCCTAAACCCAGACCGTCCAGTGGCGTTTTCAATCTCCCAGAAATGAGCAGCAGTACGGGAGGCGCACACATAGTTCTCGACCTAGCAGTCGCCACTCTGAATTTCAGCTGTTAACGAATTATTTTTGTATGTTAAAGTTACTTTAAGTCTGCTCAACGCGTACGCAACGCATTTGTTCAGCAATTTACTGGCGAAGTGTCACCTTCATAAGCTCAGATTCATGCGATTGTAAATACATTTGAAACTACTGTATCATTGCTCAGTAAAAAACATGCGTGCATACGAACAGTTTTAACACTGTTTAAAACCTGCTGATCAAGGCACATGAGTGAGATATTGTAAGTGGTATCTTGCATCACTGAATGATCATTTATTTGACCCAAAGCTTATGTTCTTTTTGGATGAGGCCTGGTTTCATCTTAATGGTTGTGAGAACAGTCATAACTATTACATGTGACAAGCTTTAACAGATACTGTGTAGGCTTTTGGGCTTATGCCGTGTCAAGAAAATAGGTGAAATTCTTTACGTTTCGCAGAGAATTGTGCTCTGCGTCATCAGAAGAAAGTCTAGACTGTCCACAAGAAAGGCTTCTTAATGACTCTCTAAATTTAGACGTTATAATAGAAGTGGAAATGGTATGTTTATTCACCACCAGATGGCTTCCAGGACATGGCACAGTGCTAGCGCTCGAAATGGAAGCTGACCGAACCATCAGAATCAGTCTAAGAGGTTCACATAACGTGTATGTAACATATGACATTGATACAAGTCTGGAATGAAACATCTGGCAATGAGGAACGTACGAATTTGGAAAACACTAAGACGAAATAACAGTAGTGAAGGGAAGTAAATTCTTAATGGCTGGCAACCAGGCATTACTTAATTGATAGCCAGTGTCCCTGTTCCCGTATAATCCTGGACCTGTAGTGTCTAGTGTGGGTAAGATGATGCAGAGCACAGTTCTCTGCAAAATTGTAAAGAATTTCACCTTATTTTCTTGACACGGCATAAGCCCAAAAGCCTATACAGTATCATGTCTAAGTACGGACCGTGAAAGCATCAATAGCAAGCTTTAACAGTTCCATTTTAGATAAAAACCCATATTGATTATGAAGTCAAGTAGCAAATATTTAACAATAACTTAAATATTATATTTAATTGGTCTGCCTATTCAATACATAATTTATTAAATCTAGTACATGTTTCTTCTCTTAAGGGATATCAGCTAGAATAAATTAAACAATAAGGTAAGGTAAGGGTGTGTTCTGCCCGAAGGCAGGTCCGAACCTCCGCAGAGGTATACCTGAGCCGGAGTTTACATACGGTAGGGTGGCCAGTTCCTTTCCGCTCCTCCATTCCCTTACCCCCCCCACCAACAGCGCGTGGCAACCCATCCACTTCTCGACCATGCCCAATGTTGCTTAACTTTTGAGATCTCATGGGATCCGGTGTTTCAACAATATATCAGATATAAGAATTACATTGCTAGATTGGAAAGAAATTAGAAACTTTTATACACAAGGACATTTAAAATAAATTAGTAAACTTCATTAAAGTTACAAGTCATAGTCAATAAAATTGGTTGAATTGTTCATTGAACTCTCAATGATAAAGTTCGTGAGAACCAACAGTTGTATTCATAAAATCGTAAGATGATCGTTGTGAATAAACCTTTGATTTGAAATATTTCTTGATAAATGATCCTTGGGATCTTTGGTAGACATTCCTTAAATTATATTTAAGATTGAACGCTTCAGGATTTCAAGTCAACACGGGGCTGGAGCAGTAAAGTTATTTGTAGAACTGAATGTTTTGTCTGAAATTAAAAGAAAAACTAAGTATAAGTAAAGAGAGATGGAAGATGAAATAATATAGGAACAATCCAACGGGTAATATAAACGATCTTTCTGAGAAGTATAACATCTTGTATGAGGAATTGATTAAAGCAAAAATTAGAAAAAAAGTCCAACTTTCACTTGCACGCTCTGACACGTCGTTCCTCTGTCCAGAACACACCTTTCTACTTCCCCTCCATACTTCATGCTCAATGTAACAACTACCGGTACTTGTTATGAATTCAGATAGACGGTTACTTCAGCCGAAGAGAGTCCTTTTCCAAGCATCGGAGCCAGTAACAAGGAAGTAACAATTTAAATCATTATTTCATGTTCCATCTCTTCTTTTATGACCACATAGGATCAATTTAGTCAGTCCGTCGTTCAGGTCTCTCAGAAGGGATTGTTCGGGCTTTGCGGTCCTCCCTGTACTACTTCAGACGATCTGATCTTCGTGCCCTTTCCTCAGTTGAAAATGTGCATGGTGTTGGTTTGTTTTGTGTAAGGGTAAAGCGGAGGTTTGTATTCTTTAGTTTTGTATTCAATTTTATCTTATTTTTGGTGTCTTCTGTTGTAAAGCCTATTTCCATCAGATCCTCTTACTTCTCTGATCCATTTACATCCTGTTGTGGTATTTTTTGAGACAAGATTGTGTTGTACTAGTTTCAGAAGTCTTGAATCCGGCATACTCATGATATGTCCAAAGAATCCCAGCCTCCTCTTACGCATAGTATCTGTAATGGGTTCTAGCTCTTTGTACACAACTTTGTTAGGCATTAACCACCACTGTCCATCTTTCTGGTATTTTTTGTTGATGCAGGTTCTTCCAATCCTCCTTTCAATTTTCTGAAGTCTGTCAGTCTGATTGTTTATTCAGGTGAAAAAGAGTTTCTGCTACATATGTAGCTTCTGGTTTTATAACTGTGTTGTAGTGTTTACTTATGCTTAGTTTTTCTTTTAATTTCAGACAAAACATTCAGTTCTACAAATAACTTTACAGCTCTTGACAGTGTCTACTTGAAATCCTGAAGCATTCAATCTCAAATACAATTTAAGGAATATCTATCAAAGATCTTAAGGATCTTTTGTCAAGAAAGATTTTAAATGAAATCTTTCTATTCACAACAACGATCACCTTATGATTTTATGAGTACAACTGTTAGCTCCCACGAACTTTACCATCAAGATTTTAATGAACAATTCATCCAATTTTAGTGACTATATGACTTGTAACTTTAAAATAAATTATTAGTAAACTTTGTTAAAGTCCTTGTGTATAAAAGTTTTTAATTTGTCTTTCCAACCTAGTAATGTAATTTTTATACCTGATATATTTTGTAATTTATTCCAGCTGATGATGTCCCTTAGGGGAAGAAACATGAACAAGATTTAATAAATTATGTATGTATTGAATAGGCAGACCACTTAAATATTGAAGTTATTCTTAAACAGGTATTACTTGGTCATAACTCTCGCTACTGGTGAGCAGAAAATGCTAATGGTGCTACTGAAGTCCCTCATTATGACTGGACGATTGATGTGTTTTTTTCTGAGACAACAGTGCAGTGTGCGATTTTTACTTGTGGGGTAAACACAGAAAATGTGTATCGAACAAATTCTCACACACTGGAGGAAATGGACGAGAACATTACAAATGAAATCAAACATTTCAATAGGAGAACTCTCTCGCATCAGCCAGAATTTAGTTACGCGATACAATGCCTGAATAACCCAGGAAGGACAACACATCCAGCCATCTTTTATATGGTAAGATTTCATATAAGATTGTAAACATGCTTAAAGCACAGCAGCCGCGCATGACAAGTTCAGCTTCTGTTTGGTTTACTTTATTTGTATTTAAATTTTTTAAATTATGAATTGTACTTCAGTATGATATTTTTAACGTTCTCTGTATGTGAGGGAGCATTAGGGTTGTCTGTATCTGTTTGTATAATTCCTACTCATGGTAATGATTTCTTTCAAACATTTATGAGTTCTACAATGTTAAAATTTATATTTATAATTGGATTTTTAATCTCACTGTTTTTCTCCTTGAACCTCTGCCCTCCCAGGCACTTTTTCTCTCCAGTTATCGACCAAAGAAAGACAAGGGTCACGAAGGCGTGAAAATTAAAGACTCCCTAGGCCTCGAGAACTTAATACATTCAGGGTCAGAAAAGAACAAGAGTTGACCAAGCGAGGTCTGATAGATGAAAGCGAGGAGCCTGGCACACGTGGAAGCAATGGCAGGACTCAGCTGAGGGCTCCGTGGTCATCAACCCACACTCCCAAGTTCAGAGGCTATGGGGCCCCTTTTAGTCGCCTCTTACGACAGGCAGGGGATACCATGGATGTTATTCTACCGTCCCCACCCACAGGGGGTTACCAAGTGCAGAGCTTGATAGCTACAGTCGCTTAAGTGCGACCAGAATCCAGTATTCAGAAGATAGTAGGTTCAAACCCCTCTGTCGGCAGCCCTGAAGATGGTTTTCCGTGGTTTCCCATTTTTATACTATGAAAATGCTGGGTCTGTACCTTAATTGCAGAGACAGTCTGGAGATAAAAATAATTTAGTCATTTTGACAAAAATGAATTATGGCTGAAATTGAAAGGATTGAGTTTTTTCTTTCTTGTGGGCTTTGTCACTAACCTATCCTAACGTATCCAGACCAATGGAGGTGTCACACGGGACACTTAGAGGCCTAAGGGCCGCTTCGCGGCATCTTACCTGGGGGTTTACGCCCCCAGACGTCCTTTGCTTGATCCAGACCAATAGCTTTGTCACTAGCCGGACCCGTCCACCGCACGATCATCGCGAGAGACGAGACAAGAGAAACTACAGTGCAATCGCGCCTAGATGCGCGTGCTGAAAAATTGTGGTACTTACTGCACTCTTGCCGAAATATCTTGTTCGACAACATTAGTGTGTGCTGAACAGCAGAAACAGGGGATTTGTTGCGCCAACGGCCAGGCAACATTAAGGCGTTAATTCTAAATGGTTTGACACCGTGGTCAACAAATTCGAGTCCCGTTGGTTGGAAAGCTAGTAGCAAGACTGTTCACAAAAGGAACACCCATACGTAATTAAGAACATTCCAGAAAAATAAGCAACAATTCAGTTTTGTTATTACAGGATACAACATATGAATGAATATAAATTCTTCTACTGTTGTACCGTACCCACATGTGGATTTGACCCTGTTTTACGGCTGGATGCCCTTCCTGACACCAACCCCATTTGCAGGGATGTATAGTACGCTAACCTTTTGAGTCCTGAGCTCCATAGTGCTGAATGGGAACTGGGGTTCAAGAAAAGGTTCGCGTACTATAATGACTATTGCATGTTTCAGTGATGGTTGGTGTAGGCGTAATGATCTTTTAAAATATCCAACATTATTATTATCACCGGTAGTATTACTATTATTAACATTAGCATTACTACTCATTGTTGTTGTATCCTAATCATATTTTGTACATCTTAAGACAAAACTTCGTCGTATACGAGTGCCACCCAAGACAAACTTTCACTTTTCTTCAAATTTTGAACATTTTTACATATTTAATTTGCGGAGGATAAAACTCCCAAATATTTATGAAAATATTTTAATACGCAAAGCTGATATTCATGCTGTGAAACAGTGTTTCTTAAATCTTTAATCGGAGTACCAACATACACCACATTTTTCATAGATTTTCTCGAAATTCAATCAATTCTGTCTTAGAACTTCAAAGTTACATAAAGTGATCAGTTTTTAATCTAGAGGCACGTAAATGATGGCAAATTTATCTACTATATAGTCAAAATATGGTATAAGTGCAGGACCCGCCGGCAACGGGCGAGCACAGGCTCCGCGGCTACTGTTCGTCATGTATGACGTTTAGAAAGTTGAGGTCATTCTCTTTGGTTGAGGTTTGCATCACGGCGGATAATTCGAAGGGACGTGTAGCGACAGCTAAAATGTATAAGTTATGGTCTGGTATATTTGGCTGTTTGGGACGACGTAACAATTCACAGGCACTAGATTGGGTTAAGACTTCACTAGCTGGTTCGTAAAAGAAACATTAAAACGGTCCGAAATGATGCGGCTAACATGACGTGGCCAAAACTTGACGAGCATGAGGTACGTCCGGCAAGTACGAAAACCATTGGTCCGGTTTGGTTAGCGGCCAACAGGCCTCTAGCATCCCTTATGAAAACCATTTTAATTCACCGAAAACCACTGATAGTGACAGCTTAGGTTCGGTTAGGTGCGACAGCATTGCTAATTGAGCGGCTGTTATGACTTCAAATTGTTTCAACAACCATTCGCGAAGGAGTGATTATGAAATACTTTTTACTGGCCTACACAATGACGCTGTTAAATCTTAATACGAAGCAGCGAATCAAAATTTAAAAAGAAATTTACGAGAATGGAAAGTAGGCCTAACTGAAATGCGATATTATTAAACATTTAACTAGTACTGTACCGTAGCCCTTCGCAATTTTTCCAGAAGGGAACGCATGGTTCCTTAAGTTTGCATGGGGGAAGAAAAGAGTAAAACGAATATAATTAGCGAACGCAAATACGCGTAATACTTTTCCACACCAGATAATTTATGCAGATATAACAATAACACTGCCTACTTCACAGCTATGGCGATATTTTCTTACGTTCCAATTTGTTGTACCTAGATTTCACGATCCGAACCATGACTGTGTATGTCGATGGTGTGAGAAGTTCTGTGGTCGTTACCACGCACTGGAGTGACCGAAGAGACCGTGTTCTCTGACAAAACTTTGTAGTGATGATTAAGTTTATACCCCTGCACATTGTGCGCTTTTCTGTGTAAATAAATAAATTGGACCAATTTGACAGAAACCTAGACCTATTCCAAGTTTCAATCTCATCTCAGCGATAAGTTCATAATTTATAACAAGCAATATTTTAGCTCAAATGCAAACCTAAGATTAACGTGGAGCGAAAGTTTACAGCCTAAACCAATTAACTTTAGATTAGGTATATTCAATCAATTATCTGAAGACTCAAAATATCGTTAATCTGAGCACATGTACAGCCTTACCGGTACCTGTTAGGTATCTTCTTGTTACAACTTTCAACCGACTTCTAGCACTTGCCGAGTTAGACTGCGAAGCTGCACACCAAGGACTGGGACGTGACACGTGACGTTCCTCCAATACCGCGTCTACGGCAAAGAGAATAAGCGACGCATCAAGCGGGCCGTGTGAGCGCTAAAGTCAAAGTAGTGATTTGTATGCACCATCTGTTGGCATTCAACCAAACTATTGAAATTGCGGCAATGTGAATTTCAATCGTGTTCTGTTTCCTTGCGAATGTATAAATTTTTACCACGTTCTACTTCCTAGCAATTGGCATATACTCATTTTTACATTAAAACTTATTACAGTTTCCAGAACCATGTTAACACCATTAGGAATTGTGGACATATCTAACTTCCTAATTTTTATTGATAACTTTCATAATAATTATAAATGCGTTCAACAAGTAGCACACAACAAGTACACAATGTGTTTAATACTATATTAACAGTGGGATCGATTAACAAGAGTTATAATACCGACCAGGAAAACTAGTAGAAAGAGCCAGCTGTACTTCAAGCTGTTTCAGTCCAGTAGAAAATGAAACTCAGGAAAGCAAGGAATCTCAAGTTACCCAATTGCAACAGTCAAGTTTAAGGAGGAAGGGGTTCTGAGACTGCTCTTGGTAAATTGTCAAAGTGTAGTCAATAAGCAATTAAAATTCGATACTTTGATGGAATCTTACGCAATTGATGTGGTGATAAGAGTGGAATCATGGTTGACAGAAGGGGTGGGTAATAGATAGGCATTTCCAGAAGGGTATACGTCTATATTAGAGACCGAGGATTTCTTCATCTGGGCAGTGAACTTTTTCCTACGTTCTTTAATCCACGATTTATTGGTCCTGGTATTCATTTTCTCAGCAAAATGATAGTTGTTGAATGCTGTTTTGAACTGGAGTCGATCTTGAACAATTTCTTGAAGGTCTTTTTCTATTTTACTAAGCCAGTTGTTCTTGACTTTCATTGAGAGAACAAGGTTAAGAATAATTTTGGTGAGCCTGTCATTGTTCATTCTGAGAATGTGGCTATAGATCTCTAAAGGGAGGTGGGCGACATTACAGGGAAAAGTGACATAAAAATAGGTAGGATTTGAACTAGAATATCTTACTCCATTTTTAAATATATAAATTAAAAATTCTCAGAACAGGTAAATTTGTACTTTTTCTTAACTGTTAAAATCCTAAAAGTTTTTAACATTACTAGGAACAGAGTTATTCAATATTTTTTAAATATAGTACAATATAATTTGTAGTATTCATACCAAATTTTAGGTACACTTTACTAAAGGAACTATTAAATATACAGACCTGAAATTAAACATTCTGCCGAGCTCGATAGCTGCAGTCGCTTAAGTGCGGCCAGTATCCAGTATTCGGGAGATAGGTGGTTCGAACCCCACTGTCGGCAGCCCTGAAGATGGTTTTCCGTGGTTTCCCATTTTCACACCAGGCAAATGCTGGGGCTGTACCTTAATTAAGGCCACGGCCTCTTCCTTCCCAGTCCTAGCCCTTTCCTGTCCCATCGTCGCCATAAGACCTATCTGTGTCGTCGGTGCGACGTAAAGCCAATAGCAAAAAAAAAAAAAAAATTAAACATTCTATTTATGTGAACTGTCATATATAAGACAGACTAAAAAAAACAAATACAGTATATTCCTTAGTGACCCACAGGTCTGAAAGTGTCTGAAAATAAAAAGTAAGTATAATTTTTGTTCTAACCTAAGTCTATTATCACACACCAAGCATATTAGGCATAATTCTTAAATGTGTACCTAAAAATTGGGATGCATACTAAAAATTAAATTTCACTATATTGAAAAGTATAGAATAACACTATTTTCTAGTAACATTGACAACTGTTAGGATGCTAACAGTTCAGAACAAGTACAAATTTACCTGTTCCGAGAGTTTTGAAGTTATATTGCAAAAATGGAGTAAGATATTTTAGTTCAAAACTTATATATTTGTATGTCACTTTCCCCCATAATGTCGTCCACCTCCCCTCAATCCTCTTTTACTGACAGTGTCGGTGATCTTTTCAGAATGCCGATTAAAGTCCCGAGACTTCCGTTTCACCCAGTTTCCCTCTGAGTAGACTGGACCTGGACCAAAGATTTTCCTCTCCTGTTTCTCTACGTCTTTAATAATGATCTGACTCCAATGATAAAGGTTTCCGAGGCGTATAGTGCTTCAGGTTTGATAACAGAATTGTAATGTCTTTTTATTACTATTAATATTCTGATAAACATATGCTCCGTATCTCAATAGAGCGGCGGAATCGGTATTAACGTAGGCTTCTATTTTCAGTAACACGTCAAATCCGGCGTCGTAAGGTCGCTTTCGTTTCCTTCTGACGTCTGTCTTCTTCCGGTTCTCTCACCAGCCTACATCACATCCGGCGCGGTATTCAACAAACAATGACCAGTGAGTGTTTCATTCATTCCCTGATAACGATAAGTTGAGACAGATCGTGAAAGAAATATATCGGAAACAGGTTTCTCGAAAACTGGATTTGAATTTGAATTTTAGAAATAATAATAATAATAATAATAATAATAATAATAATAATAATAATAATAATAATAATGATATGAGAGTAAACAAAATGGAAAGGATGTTACATATGACAAAAAATACGTACAATAAGAAATCTCTATCCTGGAACTTGAAATTAGGACATTATCAAACAGTGGCCCGGTCAGAAATTTTATATGCAGCAGAAACTCTTAAACTTACAAGAACTGGAGATCTAGAAAAATTAAAGAAAGTTGAAAGAAGAATTTTGAGAAAACACAGAGAGTTATATTTAAAAGTTGAAAAATTAACAACTGTAATGAGGAAAAGGAGACTTCATTTTTTTTGGACACATTTATAGAATGAATAACAATAGTTACAAATCCAAGTCAACGTCATCTCCATACAGGCGATGAAGGCCCCTCGAGAGGTGGAAGGTAAAGGCTTCCACCATCCGTAACCTCGGCACTTATTGGGGTAGAGTGGTTAGCTCTACGCCCGGCCGCCTTTGCCCCCAGGAATTAACCTGGTACTCGTTTTTGGTGTAGGCTGAGTGAACCTCATGGCCATTTGCACCTCCGGAAGTGGAAATCTCGTTTCTTAAATTTTACGACTTCCTGGAGGGGAATCGAACCCACGCCCTTCCGGGTGAACCGAGCACGCCTTTACACTCAAGCCAACGTGGTTCATTGAAATTGAAAAGGATATGAAAAACGCTGGAACTAAAATAGATACCTACGATAGAAAACAGAACACGTTTCAGAGAAGTAACACCAAAGACAGGATTTCAGGAGAGAAAGAAATTAACAACTAGAAGAAAATGGACTCAAGAGGAAAAGAAACAACATTCTCAGAAAATGAGGGAAGTTTGGAAGCGAAAAGAGTTAAATGCAAAGAAAAGTAACCAAAGCTGATTTATCGTACCCTCAAAAGGGTTATTCGAATAATAATAAGAAGAAGAATAGTAATATCGTAGTGCCTGTCTCTCATTTGGTTTGGAGTCTGACCCCCTGTGGGTGGGAGCGGAAGAATAACAAACACAGGAGTGCTTGTCGTAAGAGGATTCTAAAAGGAGTCCCCGGGGGCTCTTAACTTGGGAGCGTTGGTTGGCGACCACGGGGCATTTAGCCGAGTCCTGGCATTGCTTCCACTTACCTATGCTAGGCTCCTCGCTTTCATCTATCCTATACCACCTCCCTTGGTCAACTCTTGTTCTTTTCCGACTCCGACGGTATTAGGATTGCGAATCCTACGCAGTCTTTCATTTTCACGCCTTCAGACTCAGTTTTGTAATGACTTAAATATCAGGTCACAGAGCTAGAGCATTGTGGAGGTCTTTAGTAAATTCACAGAGGCTTGCAGCCTGAACGCTGAAAGGCAAAACAGTCTATAATGACTCCGTTAAATAGGAATTGAAAATACAGCCGCTCGCAGTCCATCTGTCCTTTTCATATATTGAACATCAAAAATGCATTACAACGTTTATGGTACGTTCAGAAACAAATACGCAGTGGATATGCTATAAGCACTTACAGTAATAACGGCAAAATATACCTCCTACACGTCAATATTGTTTAAAAATTATAATGAGTTTGGTTGGACTAGGAAATGGCAACGCAAAAGTATTCTTCCGCCTTGTATATAACGATCACAGCATTGAGGAAGTCAGACACCAGCAAGCTCAGTCAATCAGTGATACGGACAGTGTCGGTGAGTCAACATCATATAGTTGGGGTCTTACCAGAGACTTATATGCCCTCTCCGTTACATTCGTACAACAACCCCTAAATAACCTCATAACCATGTGCAGAGATCTGTACCCCTTATTTACAATCATATTTATGTGATTACCCCAATGAAGATCTTTCTTTAGGTACTTACAGTGATCCCCATAAGGAACTTGAACGCCATCAACACAGTAATTAAAACTGAGAGGACCTTTCCTATTTGTGCGCTCCGGGGTTCGCGGCTGTGAACTTGCATCCGGGAGATAGTGGGTTCGAATCCCACTGTTGGCAGCCTGAAGATGGCCACTTCCTTCCAACTCCTAGGCCTTTCCTATCCCATAGTCGCCATAAGACCTATCTGTGTCGGTGCGACGTAAAGCCACTAGCAAAAAAAAAAAAAGAAAAAAAGAAAGAAAGAACTCACAACCTGACTTTTAACCCCGTTTATCGTCATACCATTGCCTTTTGTCCATTTCACAACATTATCGAGGTCATTTTGCAGTTGTTCACAATATTGTACCGGGCGAAGTGGCTGTGCGGTTAGGAGCGCGCAGCTGTGAGCTCGCATCCGGGAGATAGTGGGTTCGAGCCCCACTGTCGGCAGCCCTGAAGATGGTTTTCCGTGGTTTCCCATTTTCACACCATGCAACTGCTGGGGCTGTACCTTAATTAAGGCCATGGTCGCTTCCTTCCAATTCCTAGGCCTTTCCTGTCCCATCGTCGCCATAAGACCTATCTGGGTCGGTGCGACGTAAAAGCAAATAGAAAAAAAATTAGCACAATATTGTAACATCTTTATTACTCAGTCTAGCTCGAGCAGTCGAGGAGAGAGGTTGCGTAGCGAAGTGCGTGCTGTAAACATGGTTAGCATTGAACAGTACCGGGCCGCTATTGGGAAATGGCAGGCAAGGCAGAAGAAGGAGGTCAGGAATGGATTGGTGACGGACGGATTGAAAATGAGTGAAGCGGTGCTGGTGGTGACAGTGATAGCAGTGTTACTGGTTATTGGGGGGGTGGAAGTGAACCCAGGCCCAAATACCAGTGGAAAATTTAGCGCAGAGGATTTGGCCGCACTCAGGGTGGTTGTAAGTGAAGTGATGCAGGAAAAGTGTCAATGGGATAAGGTGCAGGAAATAAAGGACATGATGGAGGAGCAGAGAAGGGAGATAGGGAACATGAAGAAATGGCTTGAAACGAAGACAGAGGAATCGAGCAGGAGAGTGGTCAATAACGAGAAAGAAATCGAGTTATTGAGAGGGGAAGTGAAGCATCTGAAAGACGAGGTGATGAAGATGAAGAAAGAAGCGGAGGGGTACAGGCAGGAGAGATTGAAAAAAGCCATATTTTTATATGGAATTGAGGAAGGGGCGAGAGAGAGCAAGATTGAGCTGATATTTAAGGTGGTGGAAGCTATACGTGATGTTATGAAGGTAAACTTTAGTGAGGTAGACATTGATGATGTAGAGAGAGTTGGTAGAATCAAAGGTCGGAGGCCAATTAGGGTTACATTGTTCTCAACCCTAATGGCAGATTCTGTGTTAAGAAACAGCAAGAATTTACAAGGGCGGAAAATAGGGGTGAAAGGAGACATGGGAAGAGAAGGAAGTGAAAACGCGAAGATCTTGAATAGGCACCTTTGGAGAGCGAGGAACCAGGGGCTAAAGGCCCGAATAAGAGGTCTGAGGTTGGAGGTGACGAACGGGCGATGGGTCAGAGTTCATTCAGTTTCTAAGCTAAAGGAAATGGACGAAAACGAGAGGGTTGAGAGTGGTGAGAGGTCAAGGCAAGATGGGAAGAAGAAAGAAGAAAAGAAGAGGAGGAGGGACGTGGCAGGAGAGCAAGGCATCTCGGAAGAGAATGGGCAGTGCAGCCGGGAGACAGAAGACCAAGATAGTGAAGTGGACGGTGAGAGTGGACCGCAAGAAACTGGGAGAGGAGAGTGTAGTGGTGCAGTGAGTAAGAAAGGACAAAGGGAGATGGATTCAGAAGTCCAAAATAGTGAGGGGGAGAGTGGGGGTGAGCAGCAAGAAGAGGTGAGTGCAGGGTGCAGTGGTGTAGCGAAAAAGAAAGGTCAAGAGGAGACAGATCGACAAGAAGGTAAAAAACTTATGAGTAAAGTCAGGAGTAAGAGCTTAAAAGACATATGGGGAAAAGTACGTAAAGGGATGGAGGATACAGAGGGAGAGAGGTCGATAAATACTAGAAGTAAGAATAGAGTGGGAGACCTAGAAGGGAGGGAGGGAAAGTTATAACAATTTTGGAAGATAGGATGTGTGAATATTGAAGGAGTAAGGAGCAAATTAGGAAACAAGAAAGTTAGGGAAGTAATTGAAAGTTTCGATGTTGTGGCACTCTTAGAGACGTGGTTGGAAACAGGGAGGGAGATTACATGGAAGGGGTTTGAGATAAAATATAAATATAGAAGAAAAGAGAGGAATAAGGGACGAGCACCAGGAGGGATGATAGTTCTAATTAGGGAAGAAATTAGTGAAAGAGTAGAGGATATAGAGACCGATATGATGGAAACCATATGGCTGAGATTGAATTTGGGAGAGAGAGAGGGACGGAGGAAGAAAATAAATCTAGCTTTTGTTTACTGTCATCCTAGTAATTCAGAATATGCAAATAAATATTTTTTTGAAGAGTTATTGGTGGATATTGGTAGGATAAGGGGAATGTATCCAGGGGAGGAGGATATGTTGTTATTTGGGGATTGGAACGCGAGAATAGGAGAACAGAGCCCAATTTATAGTAGGGAGGATGGAATGTGTTTGTTAGAAAGCAGAAGGAGTGAGGACAAAATTACAAATAGTTATGGAGAGAAGCTCCTAGAGATGTGTGCTGTGGGAAACTTGTATATTCTGAATGGGTGGATAGAGGGTGACAGGACGGGGAAATTGACATATGTTACGGAGAAAGGGGGTAGTGTGATAGATATGGTTCTGAGCTCGGAAGGGATGATTGAGGAAGTTGTAAGTATGGAAATAGGAGATTGGATTGAGTCACACCATTTCCCGGTGAGGGTTATGCTGAAAAGAGAGGTAGAGAAGCGTACAATGAAGGAAAATGAGACAAAGGATAAACGAGGGAGGGGTTATAATAAGTACAAATGGACAGAGAAGGTAGGCCGGGATTGGAATAGGGTAGTAAAGGAGGAGTTACATCTTCTGAAATATGGGTGGGAAGGGGCGTTAGAAGAGAATGATACTGATAAAGCCTTGGAATTGTTGCTACATCCAATAAAGATGATAGCGCAGAAGGTGAAAGCTAGAAAAGGAAATAAGAAAGAGGGAGAAGAATGGTTTAATAGGGAGTGTGAAGGATTGCGGAGGAGGGTGATGGACGCTTTAGGAGAATATAGAAGGAAAGGTGGAAGCCAAGAAAGGGAGTTTTTCTGTAGATTGAGGAAGGAGTATAAAAAGAAAATTACGGAGACAAAAAAGACGTGGTTAGAGGAACAAATGGAAGCCATAAATAATGACTGCAAGACTAACAATTTTGAGAGAGTCTGGGATAAGATTAATAGAATTATTAAGGGTGGAAGGAATATGGAGAGAACGAGTATTGAGGAAGTGCAATGGGTCAGACACTTCGAGGAATTACTAGGAAAAAAGGGGGGTGATAGATGGAGAGGTTCGGGAGAAGAAGTAATTTGGAGTAATAGGGGAGTGGCAATTTATGACTTGGATAAAGAAATCACAAGAGAGGAAATCCGGGGAGTGATAAGTAGAGCCAGAGCGAAGTCGGCCGGGGGGTGTAATGGTATAAATAATAAGTTTTGGAAGGAAATTAGTAAAAATGAGATAATGATAGAGGGCATGGTGAAACTATTCAATAGGATATTCGAGGGAGGAAACTACCCTAGGGAATGGGAAACAGGAATTATATGCCCTATATACAAGGGAAAGGGTAGTAGGAACGATGTGAACAGTTATAGGGGTATATCTCTGTTGGATTCTCTGAGTAAAATATATACGGGGGTGCTAGCGAACAGAATAAGTGGGTGGGCGGAAGAAAATGGAATTTTGACAGATTACCAAGGGGGATTTAGGAAAAAGAAAAGAACAGTGGATAATATAATGATAGTTAAGACTATTTTAGAAAAGTATAAGAATATGAATAGAAGTACGGTTTATGTAGCAGCAATAGATTTTGAGAAAGCTTTTGATAAGGTAAATAGAGAGGCCCTACGAGAGAAATTAGGTAGGCTAGGGATTTCAGAGAAGATGTTGAGGGCAGTGGAAGGAATATACAGGGACGTCAGGTTTTGTGTAAAATTGGGAGAAGAGAGAATGAGTGGACCATTGGAGTCCAAGGTGGGTTTAAAACAAGGTTGCAAGTTATCGCCCATACTGTTTATTTTATTTATAAACGATATTTTAGAGGGGTTTGGGGCAGGAAATTGGGCTGTACCGGTAATTAATGGTTTGGAAGTGCCAGGACTGATATTTGCGGATGATGTGTTATTGATGACGTTAACTTCAGGGGCGATGAATAGGGCCTTAGAGTCAGTGATGCTATTTGCGAGGAAATGGGGATTGAAAATTAATGGAAATAAGTCTAAAATATTGATAGTACAGGTGAACAAAAGAAGAAAGATGGAAGGGAATTGGGTAATACAGGGAGAAAGATTGGAACAGGTAAGGAAGCTGGAATATCTAGGAGTTATTTTTAATGATAAAGGGACTTGGAGTGACCAGATCAAAAGAATGAAATATAGAGGCTTGGCAGCCTTAGCCTCAGTCAGAAATTTGCTACTCAAGTTCCCGGGGATCAGTTATAAAACACTGAGACTCGTGTTCAGGTCGGTAATAGTGGGGAGGGTATTATACGGAGCAGAAGTTTGGGGGCTGGATGAAAAAAGAGAGGAACTAAGAAAGATTGTTAGTAGTTTTGCTAAGTTAGTGATGGGCTTACCGAGGTGTACAGCAAATGTAGGGGCGGAATTAATGTGTGGGGAGGATTTGGAATCAGAGGGTGTGAAAAGAATAGTTAGATATTGGATGAATTTAAAAAGACAGGAAGGTGGGAGAGTTTTACAGGCTGCATATGTACAGCAATTTAAGAGCATGTATAAGGGTGGATGGTTAGAAAAATTAAAAGGATATTTAGAGAGGATAGGATTAGGGCACCTGTGGGGGGAGGTTTGGTCAAAGACAGAAGTGAGAGGGATGAAAATACTAGAAAGGAGAATTAGGGATATCCATAGGCAGAAATTATTGGGGGAAAGCAGACTAAGAAATTCGCTGATTGTTTTGACGAAAATAGAGGAGATAGCAGGGTTGAATATTAGATACGTTGATAGGTCAAATCGATATGGGATGATGTGGTGGCTTTTAGGCCTGCCAAGGAATAAGGGCTGGTTACAGGGCAGGGATAAGACAAGGTGTGTACTTTGTGGAGATGTGAATGATGAGTTTCACTTGCTAAGAGACTGTGAGGGAACGAGGGGGTTAAGACATAGATTATTGAGTGCCGAGAATCGGGAAGTACTGGGGAGAGGGGATGAGAACGCAATACTGAGATGGATTCTTAAACAATGGGAAAAAGGGGGTGAATTGAACAGGTATTTTTGTGCGACAAAAAAGGCCTGCGAGAGTAAAATGAAGGAGAGTGAGTTAGAGGGTGGGCAGGGGAATAGGGGGGTAGAATAGTTATCTGTATAAGGGAAGGAGATAGTAGGTTAAAATTTTAATGGTTTAGTGTATATAGGGACTGAGTATTTAGTTAGGGGAGTTGGGTAAGAGGACAGGATGGCATGGTCTGTTTGTTTTGTGGTTGCGATAGCAAATGTAATGCTGAGCATGGCTTGGGTTTTAAAATGAGATCAAGCATGGCTAAATAATGGTCAAGTTGCAACATGAGAGGTAGTAATGCATTGAAATAAAAGTGGTATTTAAGGTAAGTGTGGAGGGAGACCAGTGTTGAAATTTGATTGTAAGTTATTATGATTTTCTGCTGGGTTAGGATTGTGTTATTTATTGTTGTGAACGTGGAGGACTTTTGTTTGTGTTATGGCTGGTTAGAATGTAAGTGCTGACTGTCGATGTTTTGGTATTGATCGGGAGTAGGTCAGGGAAAAGGAATGTGACGAAAGTTGCTGTAGACATAAGGACAAGTGATGAGTTTGCTGGATCCTCGAGCCGAGGACTGCTACAGAATTGTTATCATTTTTGTTATTATTTATTCCTATTATCTCTATTATCATTATTTTATTTTTATGTATTATATTATTATTATCATTATTTTATTATTATTTTTATTATTATTTTTTTTTTTATTTTTTTTTATTATAATTATTAATATTGTGTCTTATTGCTTTGTGAACATGTAATGGGGCGGAAAGCCTGTTTGTTCATAAATAAATACTAATACTACTAATACTAATACTAATCTTTATTACTCTGTACGGAATAACATCATCTGCAAGAAGCCTTATATCTGATTCCACTTCTTTACTCATATCATTTGATATATATAAGAGAAAATAAAGGTCCAATAATACTGTTGAGGAATTCCCCTCTTAATTAGTATAGGGTCAGATAAAGATTCGCCTACTCTATTTCTCTGATTTCTATTTTCTAGAAATATAGCCACCCATTCAGTCACTCTTTTGTCTAGTCCAATTGCACTCATGATTGTTACGAAGCTCTATTGAGTGAGGCACGGTGAACGAAGTCGCTGCTGAAGGACATAATGAGCAGCTTCGTCAGGCTTCATTACTTCATGAACGTCCGGCTCCACGGCTAAATGGTTAGCGTGCTGGCCTTTGGTCACAGGGGTCCCGGGTTCGATTCCCGGCAGGGTGTATGTGTCGTCTTCATCATCATTTCATCCTCATCATGACGCGCAGGTCGCCTACGGGAGTCAGATCGAAAGACCTGTACCTGGCGAGCCGAACATGTCCTCGGACACTCCCAGCAATAAAAGCCATACGCCATTTCATTTCATCACTTCATGGACGAACTACTTCATTTGAACGATTCGCAATAAAGAGTGTGAATGAATGAATGAATGAAGTATATTCATATGATAGAACTGGTACGACCCATCGCTAGTCAATACTCAACACCTGATCAGTGGAGATGGTAGCTTTAGGTTTAACAAATTAAAGCCCTGCTTTGAGGCTAAATGGATAGATTGCTTGCCTTTGGTCCGATAGTCCCGGTTCAATTCTCAGAATCAACCCCTGAATACTGTTAATTCCCCTGGTCTATGGGTAGGGTTTTTATCACGTCCAACCCATTCATTTCATCCTCATTAGGTCACCACCAAGCCTATACAGATATCATGGATTATTATTATTACTGCACAAAAAATGTACTTTACAGCGGTCATGCCCATTGTTCATTGGTTTATTAGCTTCCTCGGGCGGTCATTGGCGGTGTCCGACACATGATCACGGGTTCGATTCCAACCAACAAAAGAGAGTACTAAACCTGAAACCTGAAAGGCTGCATTTCATTTTAGCAGATCTACCTGTAAAAAGAAAGCTATATTACTCCTATAACAGCAGCCCTGCAGTGTCTTCCTATAAGGATGTAAAAGTAAACGGGAGTGAAATACCAGCACTCTGTTATCTATATAATTAAATCAGAAGTATGAGGTGAGGAAGTACTGTATATACGATGAGTAACGCATGTTGTTCGTTAGCACTGGCGATCTGACGGAGCGAAGCCTAGCACACCTATCCCCTTGATCCCCGCACCTAGCGGACATACGTGCGACGTTTTTTTCTCATTGCTTTCACGTTTTGCAAATGGAACATAATGTGTCGGGGGCTTTCATTATAATGTGCTTTAGAGTTCCATCTTTCTCATTTGAGGTTTGGGCTTCATTGATAGCCTTGGTAGACCTCAGTATACGCCACTGAACTGTACCAGTTAGGCCCCTTATGAGCCAACTATCTATCAGCCAAACAATCACTGAACAGCTGGAGATTTTCCTATCTCATGTACTGGAATGTAGAATGTGTCATACGGAAGGCTCTTTTCAAGGTTATGTTATGAATGGTGACATGACGTAGTCCATGTTGGTAACTCATATCAGTTAGTGATATAACTTCCGAGATGACCCACACGGGTTGGTTTCGCGGTAAAATGATGCTGCCTTCATCTTGTCTTTCCGTAAGTGGATGGTGTTCCGGTCCTATATGACGTCAGGACAGCATGCCGGCGCCTTTGAACACCGGAAAACTGTAGCTAACGTTACCAGATGGCAAGGAAACAGGACATGTTTAGAATTCACACAAGATTTTACAACAAATGGCATCGAGATCAATTATGTTGGTAAAATAAAGAAATAAATATGCTAACTGGATTACAGCCACTTGTATATATATTTAACAGAGCCGAGTTTTCCGCCAAATTACATTGGCCTTCATCTAAATCAATCGCCAGACTAGCATTCTTGAAGATATGACGTGACAGTGACATGATACCTTCATGGATCAAGATTAATTTCTTTGCTCACTGTCCAGGCCGATTTCGGGTAATTATTTGGTGGTGGTGGTGAGGAGCATGATTAACATGCTATTAATGCAAACATTCCTATATAATAATATTATTCACAAACAAACAGAACAATAATAACGTTTGTTTCTCAAATACATTTTTGAATGAGTCTTGTGTACAGATTTTTCAATATTATTCAAAAGTAGACAGGAAAATAGAACTTGATTCGCAAATACATTTAATAGTGTTCCGGGGTATCTGTGGAACGCAGAGGTGAAAAGAAGGTGCGGGATTGAATGGGTCTAACTACAATGTCAAGAAATGAATTAAAGCTATAACAAAGGTTATATTTCGTTCATTAAAAAAACTTAAGAACTTTCCACAAGGGAAAAATAACAACCAGGTACAATGCCAATCTTAAAACCAGATTAGGAAAAATCCAAGATTCAGAACCTTAACGCTTTGGGTTTTAAGCCCCTAGTTTTACAAGTTTACAAATGGAAGAAGAATTATTTAGATAAGGGCAGAAATCCCCTAATTCCAGAGCAGTTGCTCCCTAAATCATAATATCAAGTCTCCCAGAGGCACACTTTACAATTACAAAACTTGAAAAGAGCTAACAGGCTCTCAGGTCTCCAAGCCTACTCAAGGCAACATCAACTTACAATCACAGGCCTCTCAAGGCACAATTTGCAATTTGAAAATGATTAATACAGGGGTATTTAATACCCAACCTACGGGGCCTTCATGAAAAAGGAACAGGTTAAATAACTGGCCCAAACACAAAATGAATGGAAGCGAACTGTGCTCCAAGATAATGAAAATATGAAAACCTACAGGATTCTAGGCCGATGAAACAGGGGCTATTCCCAAATTACTGAGGTGACTCGTGTAGGAATTACTTTACCACATTACATAATGAAAAACAGTTATAAAACGTAGTCACCTCAAACCAAGATGAAAGGGAGCTCGAGATGGAAATTCACTCTCTATCCCCGATTTACAGTTAAAGATTTTACGATGTTTTTACATTAGCCGAAAGAAGATTTACATTTTAGAAAAGTTGGTTACATAGTTAAAGATTCGGACCTTTCCCTCGGGTTAAACTGCGGAGGTAGCAAGAAAGAATAAAGTTATGTGGCCATTACCTTGTAGATGTTCTAGCTGCCGATGAAGAGGCCGCCCGCCTCCTGCTTAACACACACACTCAAATAGATGTCGATCAGTTGGCCAAGAAACGTGAAAATCCGCAGTTGATAAACCCTCAGGGAAGGTTCGAGATCATTCAAGACTGAACCAGCCACACCCTCTCAATTTTATTGGTAGATTCAAAAGTAACACTCAAAATCGAAGAAGAAGCCTGTGATAGGTTGAAAATTAATTACAGAAATTATTGATTGGTTAGATTCAAAACTGGCGGAAAGAAAAGGGCACTATAGCCAACCCAAAAATACATGAACATCAATCAGTTACAAAAACCTAGAAATACAAAACTTCTTTAAATTATAAATTCTTACACCTCGTATCAGGGTGCATGATCATAGTCTTTGGTAGTGTCATCTGTGGAAGAATGTCCAAACTTCTTGATGTATAGTAAACAAAACTGGTAGAATTTCAGTCAGTTTAGGAAACTTCACAATAACAAAATTACATAATATTTCTGTGGTGACATCTTCTGAGTAAAGTTCTAAGTTGGTGTAGTTTCAGTTTCACTGTTTTACCAATATAGGAGTTCATTTAGGCGCTGAATTTGAATGCACGGCGTTGGAGTGTACCTCCCGGTACAAATAGTTTGAAAGAATGTTTTATGAACGAAGCTGTCAAAAGTAATGAAAATGAAAACCTACAACTTGTTTTCCAATCAGTGACCGGGTCAAGGATGGAATGAATGAAGTCTCGGGTTCGAATCCCGGCAGGGTCGGGTATTTTAAGCATAATTGGTTAATTCCGCTGGCACGGGGGCTGAGTGTATGTGTCGTCTTCATCATCATTTCATCACGACGCGCAAGTCGCCTACGGACGTCAAATCAAAAGGCCTGCATCTAGCGAGCCGAATTTGTCCTTGGACACTCCTGGCAATAAAAGCCATACGCCATTTCATTTTTATCTAGGAAATACCTCAAAAGGTAAGGTTGTCTATCTTCCAAAGACATGTCTAAGTAACTTCAGAGAATATTATAAGTTACTATAGCGATAAATTCCAGTTTAATTATGTGTTGTGACAGTTTGTTAGTTGGAATAGGTTTGTTATTTTTTTAGTATTAACAAAATTAGTGGCATGTGATGATAGCGATGGGCGGAAGGTCTTTCCCCAGGTTGGTGATCAACCGAGACTAGTGTGTGTGTGTGCGTAGTGGGGGGGGGAGGTCTGTTCGTTGTATTCGTTCGGTTATATTTAGTAAAAAATGTTTGATGTTTACTAAAACTACTGTAACGATACTGCTTGCATGTGGATGAAATGGTTGCGGGGACGGATGTTCTCTCCCTCCGTTGGTGGTTATCAGTGCCTGGTGGGTGGACAGGGTTATTCGTGGTTTCCATTCGTTCAGATGTAATAGGAATATGTTTGGTATGTTCTAAACCTTACAACATTAGCTGAATGCGATTGCGATTATTGCAATGAGCGGATGCTCTCTCCCGCGGTTGGTGGTTATCCGTGACTGTGGGTGAGAGAGGAGGGGGAGGGGGATTCTGTTCATTGTCTTCATCTATTCATAGATTCATGGGTAGTATTAAATAAGGTTCTATGATATGTAACATATACTGTTATTGGCTTTATGTCCCACTAACTACTTTTACGCTTTTCGGAGACGCCGAGGTGCCCCGTAAATTTACCGACACTAGGCTGACGTATTCGAGCACCATCAAATACCACCGGACTGAGCCAGAATCAAACCTGTCAAGTTGGGGTCAGAACGCCAGCGCCTTAACCGTCTGAGCCACTCAAGCCGACAATATGTAACATATATTTCAAATATTATTATAATATTCACGAATTGGAATTTCTTTGGGATCAACTGAAATCAACATAGATCAGTATAATGACGCCAGTAGGAATGTCGCGATTAAAAGCGATGCTATCATATGAAATACTCGATCAAATTAAAAACCACAGATTTTCTTACTTTTAACGAACAGTACTACGGTACCGATCTAACTGTCGAAAATGCCAGACCTGGAATAATCAGGCCGCAGACAGCTGTGAGCCGTGAACACTTTAATCTCGGAGGCGGTGGGGGGGGGGGGGGGGGGTGAAGGCGTGGAGAGGGGACGAGTAGTGTAGAGTCCCAGGGCAGAAACTATGCCCTCTTACTCATCTTTTCAATTGGAGTACCCGAGAATTTAATAAAAGTGAAGAGAAAGAAGCTTTTCATAAGAAACGGCTCTTTTCAGGGTTACATTTTGAGTTATTGAGATAATTGTGGTGTTATAATTTGGAATAGACTTAAATTGTAATTCTAGACCAAGTCATACTACTACTATTAAGTGAGCCTCTGCCTTAAGTGTGCACACGACTCATTCAAAACAGCACGTCTGAGTAGGGACTGAATAGTTGGAATACTGTGATCAACCAGTGTGTTTCATACCAGCAGTATCAGAAAATGTATGAACCAGAGGAATGGCATGCTAAAGAAGAAAGTTATCTAACTCCCCACCTAATTCCAGCCAATATTGAGGCAGGATGTTATACTCGTTACGCAGCAGTAATCTCACCTATCGGAGATGAGTGGTAACATAAGAGAAAAAGAACATCACAACAAACAATGTTATTGTTGATCATTGGTATGCTCTTTCGATATTTTAGGCCTTCACATTTCGTTTTCTTCCTACTCTGAAATACCAGTCTTATTAAAGTCGGTACGGTAAAACTGAATAAAACATAAATGATCGGAAATTGTATTATCTATAACTTTTGTTATGCAGTACTTTTCGATAGGACCAATAGCATAGGTATTTACAAATTGAATTTTAGGCTCCTTCCCCTAAACTACAATTTAATCCAGGGTGAGTAAATGTGTTTATAGCTTAGATTGTAGTTTCTTATTCCCCTATTTTCATTCAATTATGTTAACCACTCGCGATTCGTGGTTCGGCACTGACATGGACTTAGCAACAATACAAATCCATGAATATCTCTGTTATCATAGCCGGTACGGTAAAAATGTATAAGACATAAATGATCGGAATTTTAATTCTATATAACTTTAGTTATGTAATATTTATCAATAGGACCACTAATAATGTAAGTATTTGAGAATTAATTTTTAGGTCTTCCCACATGAGCAATGTACAGACAAATTTTACACTACTGTAAGTGGCCATTGCCACCGGGATATTTCCCCATTTACGATGTATTTGTTAATAATAATAATAATAATAATAATAATAATAATAATAATAATAATAATAATAATAATAATAATTCCATGTCATTATTTAGATTACAATAAACGAATACTATTACCGAGCTCGATAGCTGCATCGCTTAAGTGCGGCCAGTATTCAGTATTCGGAAGATAGTGGGTTCGAACCCCACTGTCGGCAGCCCTGAATATTGTTTTCCGTGGTTTCCTCATTTTCACACCAGGCAAATGCTGGGGCTGTACCTTAATTAAGGCCACGGCCGCTTCCTTTCACTCCTAGCCCTTCCCTGTCCCATCGACGCCATAAGACCCATCTGTGTCGGTGCGACGTAAAGCAACTTGAGAAAGAAAAAATAAGAATACTCGCTCCACAGTTGGTGATCATCCATGACTGAAGAGTAGAGTATTCATTAATTCATACTGCCAAAAATACAATCTTCACAAGTTTTCCTCGATATACAAGAGGTCAGTGGAAACATTTACTTTGTGCCTTGGTTCGCATACATTTCTGATGACTGGACACGTCGTATGTATGTGTGGGGGAAGTGGAAAGTGCTTGATATCTTTCTGTTTACTAAGAATTTCTTGTATTAGCCTACAGCGATACGCTTTCGTGATTCATGATACATGACCCTCTTCATATTGAAACTCCATAAAAGCAATTACATGAACAGACCAACGCACATCTGTTTGAAGTAGAAACTGCACCTTTCCAGGACAAGGGGTTATTCTTGCATAAAAGTGAAACATTGGAGCAAACCACAGGTATTTGGTACAAGTGTTCTTTCTTGAGAAAATGTAGCCTTTGCGTCTGTAATCATGGAAATATTAGTAACTCATACAGTAGCGGCGATTGGAATTAAACGGGGGGGGGGGGGGGGGCATATAGCGACCAGCGTTCTTTGATGGGGGAAGGGGTGGAGTATACATCAAAACTGAGAGAATGCAGCTATCAAATAGTAAGTTCTTTGATGCCCGCTGAGCAATTATTTCGACAGAGAGATAAAGAAAAATCCTTTGTAAAGTTAAAAGTTGTCAGTATGCCAGCTTAAAGTGAGGTAATCAGTGGCGCTGACTTTGGGGAAGGAGGTGGAGGGGGGGGGGGGCGTTTTCTGCCCCGCTAAGGCGATCTGGAGAAGGACGTAGATTGTTTTATATTTTTTTTAATGAGATTAGAAAGCGGGCATTCCTTCAGAGAACTACATTTCCCAACGGAGACTGTTCAGGAGGTACATGTGGTGGTTTTTGTATCATGAACTGCATAATATACAGGCGTATGGCCTCCGGAGAGGCCTTGGTACGGGTCTTTTTCTCGCAGACGGCCTATTAGACGACCTGCATATCTGTGAAGATGATGGCCCTACCTAGCATGATTTCTAATGTTAAATACGCCACACATACCCAGCCCCCGAGCCATTGGAATTAACCAGTTAAGTTAAAATCTTCCCGACCCGGCCGGGAATCGAACCCGGGATCCTCTGGACCAAAGATCAGCACGCTAACCATTTAGCCATGGAGCCGGACATAATATACAGACATAGGACTTTATTAAGGAAATGCATTTATGAATCAAGTTCCATTTTTTCTGTTTACTTGTGAATATTATTGAAAACTCCGTTCATAAGACTCATTCAAAAATGTATTTGAGCAACAAACTCTATTATTGTTTCGTTTTTTTGTTTGTTTATGAATATTGTTTTAATTATATAGAAATATTTGCATTAATAGTTCTTCCTCATTTCACATGCATATGTTCATGTTAATTCTGCCCCCCCCCCCCTCCCAATAATTACCCGAAGCGGTATTAATAGTTTTTTGAGATTGCAATTCTTCTTCTTATTCTTCTTTATCTGTTTACCCTCCGGGGTATGTTCTACCTTGAAGACAAATATCTTTTTGAGGGGTCACAGTCGGCTCCATTGCTAAATGGTTAGCGTGCTGGCCTATGGTCACAAGAGCCCCGGATTCGATTCCCAGCAGGGTCGGGAATTTTAACCATAATTGGTTAATTTCGCTGACCCTGGGGCTGGGTGCATGTGTCGTCTTCATCATCATTTCATCCTCATCATGACGCGCAGGCCGCCTACGGGAGTCAAATCAAAAGACCTACACCTGGCGAGCCGAACTTGTCCTCGGACACTCCCGGCACTAAAAGCCATACGCCATTTCCATTTTTTCAGTGATTACAAATCTTCTATCAGCTGTTCCCTACTAAGGAATTGATTTAGTTACAATGGGTTTGAGGGGGATTCGCTGTTGACAATGCTACTCTTACTCGATTCATTACTTTTCACTTCGTCCTTCCATTTATTGCGGCTATAATGGTTATAATTCACCTTTTATTCCTTCATCAAACAAGATCAAAGGACCCTTTAGATTTTAATAGAAACTCAGACAAAATCCCATTCCAACCTTATTTCTCCTTCAAGGGTATTTTCGGTTTTATTATTATAGTAGCCATTTTATTACTATTAACTCTTCTTGAACCTTATATATTAGGAGACCCTGATAATTTCACACCCGCCAATCCTTTAGTAACAGCAGTACATATTCAATCAGAATGATACTTTCTCTTTGCTTATGCAATCCTTCGATCAATCCCTAATAAATTACGAGGTGTAATTGCATTTCCCTCGGACTCAGCGACTCAGCGAGGGATTCCACCTCTACCGCCTCAAGGGCAGTGTCCTGGAGCTTGAGACATAGAGTCGGGGGATACAAGTGGGGAGGATGACCAGTACCTCGCCCAGGCGGCCTCACCTGCTATGCTGAACAGGGGCCTTGCAGGAGGATGAGAAGGTTGGAAGGGATAGACAAGGAAGAGGGAAGGAAGCGGCCGTGGCCTTAAGTTAGGTACCATCTCGGCATTTGCCTGGAGGAGAAGTGGGGAAACCACGGAAAACCACTTCGAGGAAGGCCGAGGAGGGAATCGAACCCACCTCTACTCAGCTGACCTCCCGAGGCTGAGTGGACCCCGTTCCAGCCCTCGTACCATTTTTTTAAATTTTTCGTGGCAGAGCCGGGATCGAACCCGGACCTCCGAAGGTGGCAGCTAATCGCACTAACCACTACACCACAAAGGCGGACCTTTTTTTTTTCTATTTACTTGCGAATATTATTGAAAACTCCGTTCATAAAATTCGTTCAAAAATGTATTTGAGAAACAAACCCTATTCTGTTTGTTTGTGAATATTGTTATTAATTACATAGAAATGTTTCTCATTTCACATGTATATGTTCATGTTAATCCTGCTTCCCCCTCCCCCCAATAATTACCCGAAGCGGTAATAAGGTTTTTTTGAGATTTTAATTCGGTCCGCCTCTGTGGTGTATTGGTTAGTGTCAATAGCTGGCACCGCTGGAGGCCCGGGTTCGATTCCTTGCTCTGCCACGAAATTTGAAAGTGGTACAAGGGCTGTAACGGGGTCCACTCAGCCTCGGGAGGTCCACTGAGTAGAGGTGGGATCGATTCCCCTCAGCCATCCTGGAAGTGGTTTTCCGTGGTTTCCCCACTTCTCCTCCAGGCAAATGCCGGGAGGGTACCTAATTTAAGGCCACGGCCGCTTCCTTGCCTCTTCCTTGTCTATCCCTTCCAATCTTCCCATCCCCCGCAAGGCCCCTGTTCAGCATAGCAGGTGAAGCCACCTGGGCGAGGTATCGGCCCTCCTCCCCAGTTGTATCCCCGACCCAGAGTCTAGCACTCCAGGACACTGCCCTTGAGGCGGTATAGGTGGGATCCCTCTCTGAGTCCGAGGGAAAAACTAACCCTGGAGGGTAAACAGATTAAGAAAGAAAGAAAGAAAGAAAGAAAGAAAGAAAGAAAGAAAGAAAGAAAGCGAGTGAATCATACCTCGGTGTTCATGACCTTGGCAACAGTATACCCCCTGCTACCCCTTTCTCATACTACGTGCTACACGCTGCTGCGGGAGTCGCCACTGCTTGCTGTGGCCCTATGTGAATTGGTTAGTCGCGAAGAACGACATTTTATGTGTATTATGTTGATAATAATCAAATATTTTTTTAAAAAAAATCTGTGGTTGGATTAGCTGCCACCCCTGGAGGCCCGGTTTCGATTCCCGGCTCTGCCACGAAAATTTGAAAACGTAGTACGAGGACTGGAACGGGATCCACTCAGTCTCGGAAGGTCTTTTTTTTTTTACGTCACACCGACACAGATAGATCTTACGGCACGATGGGACAGGAAAGGCATAGGAATGGGAAGGAAGCGGCCGTGGCCTTAATTAAGGTACAGCCCCAGCATTTGCCGCCTGGTGTAAAAATGGGAAACCACGGAAAACCATCTTCAGGGCTGCCGACAGTGGGGTTCGAACCCACTATCTCCCGGATGCGAGCTCGCAGCTGCGCGCTCCTAACCGCACAGCCAACTCGCCCGGAGGGGAGGGGGGAGGTCAGCTGAGTAGAAGGAGTTCGATTCCCACCTCAGCTATCCTCAGAGTTGTTTTCCGTTGTTTCCCACTACTGCTCCCACGACCGCTTCCTTTCCTTCCAATCTCCCCATCCCCCACAAGGCCCCTGTTCAGCATAGCAGGTGAGACTACCTGGGTGAGTTACTGGTCCTCCTATCCCAATGTCTCACGCTCCAGGACACTGCCCTTGATGCGGTAGAGGTGGGATCCTTCGCTGAATCCGAGGGAAAAACTAACCCTGGAGGGTAAACATATTAAGAAAGAAAGGAAAAAAAAATAGGTGAAGACAACAACAACCGGGTTGAGTGGCTCAGACTGTTGAGGCACTGGCCTTCTAACCGCAACTTGGCAGGTTCGATCGTGGCTTAGTCCGGTGGTATTTGAAGGTGCTCAAACACGTCAGCCCCGTGTCGGTAGATTTACTGGCACGTAGAGATGAGAGATATGGCGTATGGCTTTTAGTGCCGGGAGTGTCCGAGGACATGTTCGGCTCGCTAGGTGACCTGCGCGTCATGATGAGGATGAAATGATGATGAAGACGACACATACGCCACGCCCCCGTGCCAGCGAAATTAACCAATGACGGTTAAAATTCCCGACCCTGCCGGGAATCGAACCCGGGACCCTTGTGACCAAAGGCCAGCACGGTAACCATTTAGTCATAGAGCCGGACACTGGCACGTAAAATAACTCGTGCGGGATTAAATTCCGGCACCTCGGCGTCTCCGAAAACCGTAAAAGTAGTTAGTGGGACGTAAAGCTAGTAGCATTATTATTATGAGAAGACAAAAAATTCCTCGGTTCAGACAGGTAAAGTGGAATAAAAATGTAGTGTTCTCTCCCCAAAGCTGGGGAGGTGTTTGACGCCCGCCCCCCCTCCCACCAACCTAACCCCTGCCTCATCTCCGCCACTGAATTCCTATACCGTCAGAAAGTGGCGAATTGCTCTTTCTGAAACAAATGATTCAAAATGTTTCTGAGAAAAAAATATATTAGTGATAGATAGATAGATAGATAGATAGATAGATAGATAGATAGATAGATAGATATTTATTTCGATAATTAATTCCAACGAGCCAAAGGTTCATACAGATAGTACATGGTGCACGAGATTTGCAGAACTTACAAAGGGGGTGCCTCTGGAAAACTTTGGAAATCACTACCCTAAAGAAAGAAGTCCCCGGCGAACTGACGGTTGGTCAGATATTACACAGAGGAAAGAGGGAAATTTTCAAGAATGAAGTGATGAGTGGTGAGGTCATTTCTCGGAAGTTTGTTTTCCGGCGGGGCAGGAGTCATGAGTGTGTGATAAGACAGTGTGTGGTTTGGACGGAGCTATAAAGGAAGATGGAAGGGCTAGGAGGCAATTAGTTTCCAGTGACTACTACCAAAGCATCATCATGCGTCTATTGAGCTGTTGTGTTCTGCTTGTGGCCGTCGTATCTCCTGCCTTTGGCCTTGCGGAGATCTGTTCGCGGTGCAAGTGCTATCCTCGGGACAAGCCTATTACAGTCTTTTGTTACTGCAATGAAGATTTTCAGGTAAGACAGTAGTGGACACTTTTCTCTTCCTTCCTTTTGACTTTGAGAAAGATGATAGCCTTGTTGGCCCAGTTGCAAGCGTTTCGCCACCCCGAGAGACATTTTCACACATAGTGCTGTTCAGTGTTGCCAGTTTACAAATAAAACATTCGGTAGATTGTACGTAAAAATGTTGGGAGTGTTAATGAAAATTTCGGTTGTTTCTCGAGCACTGAACTTTTATAGTTATAATGTACCGGGCGAGTTGGCCGTGCGGTTAGGGGCGTACAGCTGTGAGCTTGCATCCGGGAGATAGTGGATTCGAACCCCACTGTCGGCAGCCCTGAATATGGTTTTCCGTGGTTTCCCATTTTCACACCAGGAAAATGCTGGGGCTGTACCTTAATTAAGGCCACTGCCGCTTCCTTCCCATTCCTAGGCATCGTCGCCATAAGACCTATCTGTGTCGGTGCGACGTATCTATCTCCCGGATGCGAAGTCTCACGGCTGCGCGCCCCTAACCGCACGACCAAATCGCCCGGTGATCCAAGTTGTCATCGAATTTTAGGCAAAAATCTATTTTTTTCTTGAAGTGATAACTTAAAATAAATTTGTATTTACACCTTTCATGTATTTATACGGTTAGAAAAAGTGAAGTGCCTATCATCATTATCATCATCTATGAGAGGCAATGCCTTATCGCTGGTAGCCACATCTGACGATCTTCTGCTAGCCTCTTCACGTTGCTTTTTGAACCACATGCCAGTTCCTGATGCGTGACATCCTTGGTCGTCCCCAAGGTCTCTTTCCCAGTACTTCACCTTCAATGATGGCTTGGAGAAGAGAGTCATGTCTCGGTTTCCTCTTCTTTATCGATCCTCTCTTACGTTCTTTAAAACAAGGTCATTTGGTTTTTTAGCCATCCAACTTGTTTTTGTAATTCTTCTCCAAAACCACATTTCTGCAGCCTCGAGTTTTGTTTCTTCCTGTTTCCTTAATGTCCAGGGGCCTATTCCACGAACGAACTTTTCACTTTTCACTTTGCACTTTTCAGTTCAGATTTTGTTCTACCATCGCTTTTCAGATTTAGCTTGCAAAGTGAAAAGTTAAAAAATATTTTCACTTTTCAAGCCTGTTATGTTCCTCCATTGGTACAGAAATGAAGTGAAAAGTTTCCATAAATCTTGCAAAGAGATGATTCCCTTTTCACATGTTAATTAACAAGTATGTACATTAGTTTCTCGGCGTAGAATTTGGTTTAGTGATATAAACACGTTACGACGTGAGCTTCTGTTAGCATCAAGTGAGGACAGTAATGAAGAATCCAATATTAGAACGTACAAAGACAGGATTAATTTTTATAACCTCACTTCGGCGTAATATCGCGAGTGATTTCGTATTATTCCAATAGAGGCTGACTATATTCTTGAAATGATCGGTCATTTATTGAAACAAAGAAGTAAATTCCTTTCCGAAAAAGAACAAATTCTTATATGTTTACATTTTTTAGTAAATGGTGCCCAGCTGTACTGTGTAACAGCAATGCATGGGACATCAAAATCAATTATTTGCAGAACTGTTACCAAAGTCGTAGATGTTATAGTAAATGTAATATTTCCTAACAGTACGTTGGCCTGATAATCCGCTTAATATAGCGACGGGATTTCTAATGAAGGGTGAATGTCCTTCTGTGTGTATATGTGTTGACGGTACTCTCGTTAACATTGATGTGTGTCATCATTTGAGAGGTTATCTTTAAAGTTGTCAAAAAAGGATGTCATGTTTCTCCTTGACAACTTCCAGCACAGCCAGCTTCTTATAATAACCTTTCTTTCCCATTATAAAAACTTTAACGGTACGACAATTATACCGCCAAGTTCGCCGCGAAAAGTAAAGCATTAAAATCATAGTGTTAGGCCTATACGGTTTGCTCATGGAATAAAATCGATCGGATCACTCATTCGCAAAGACTTTTCACTTTGCGAAGAAATTGAAAAGTACAGCCTAGTTCATGGTGGAACAGAAAGACTTTGCACTTTGCAAGAATTGAAAAGTGAAAAGTGCAAAGTTGAAAAGTTGCAAAGTTCGTTCGTGGAACAAGCCCCAGGTTTCGCATCCATACACACTCCAAACAAAGGTCTTGAAAAATAATTTTTCGATCTCCAAACTTAGATGGTCGTTTAGCAATAAGTTGTTCTTATTTCGGAAGGCTTCTTTTGCTTCCACCATTTTTTTCTTGATTGTCCCCATCTATGTCGGTGCGACGTAAAGCAAATAGAAAAAAAAATCTCGGTTTCTGAAAGGGTTCTGTTATCACTACCCAAATAGGAGAATTCTCTGACTTGTTCTATCGGTGTGTTATTTAATTTTAAGTGATTTCTACCTGTAGGCTTCTTTTTGTCTACTACAGTACCATGAACTGTGTTTTTTTAACTTATATTTATTTTTAGTTTAATTTTTTCTAAGGATTTGACGTTAGAACTTATATTTGCCTATATTCCCATAATAACCACTATATATTATCCCTTCATCGATCAAAAATTCTTTTCATTTATTCCGAGAAACTAAAATACCGTATATACAGACCTGTTTTCAGTACCTTGAACAGTATAGTCTTGAAATATTTTTCCAACAAAATCTTAAAAGAGAGAAGATATTAACCTGTAAACCACATTCCCCGTAGATCCTTAAATACCTCCCGCAGTAAACGTCTGTAGTCTGTGTATCACGAGGTGGAGGTGGCAGTGTTGCCAATAATGTAAGAGTGAAAACCACTAATTGACTGTGCCAATTCCACTAGAAATCCGCTAGATTCTTCAGCATTTAATTTAATAATAAATAAAATGTGCAATTTTGCATATTTGTTTCCCGAGTTGGAACGAAGCTTAATAGGACAAAGAATTGGGAATGGTTGCAGTAGCACAAATTGAGAGTATGATTTATTAAATATAAGATAATGTAGTGCTTAATTGCTTACTGCTTACTGTAAAGCCATACCCTCTTATTCAACGCAATATAAATCATTAGTCATTAGGATGCAATTACACCGTAAAAACTTCCGCAGAATTTTAAGTTCCCAACATCTGTTGATTCGCCAACCAAGTGTGTTTTAATTATTGCACTATACTCTGTTCTATACGTCTAAAAATCTCTAGCAAGAACCGAGTCTGTAAATATCGCCTTGCAAACTTCGGCAAAGTGATTAGTGGTTAATAAACTACGGTCTTCCTGATATTTAAACATGCGCACTGCGCACGTAGTAAGAACAATGAGTCATTAAGGCAGAGGTAATATAAATTGATAAAATAAATCGTTTAAACATAAAAAAACATAAAATGCATGCACAACTCACTGATGAAAGTCACTAAAATACTAAATACTTTAAATACTGACCTCTGTGGTGCTGTAGTGGAATGACTCAGTCCCACACAGACACCAGTGATGAACTGAACTAATATGAACACTCACAAAGGAAAACATATCTCGTCCAGTAAAAAAAACGGGTTCTTCCCAATTACATGAAGGTGATTTACAGTACAAGCTCGACCCGACAGAAATGAGAGACAACTTTAGTGATACTTCCACCGGGGAGTAGGTACATTCTAGTATTTCCCACTAATTTGATTCAATAATATTTATGCCATAAATGAGTGGCACACATGTTTGCATATTACAAAACCACTAGAAAATCATCTGACACATCAAAATTCCGCTAGCCGCGAAATGCATTTTCTTCGCCGGTAGAAGGATTTAGAATCCGGCAGATTTAGCGGGAAATCCACTAAGTTGGCAACAGTGCGAGGCGGTAGACAGCGTCCATTGACCTTCCGGAAACAAAATTCTTCATTTCATTCTGTGAGAACATTTCAGTTGTCTGTTTGTTCAAGGTATGCATTTCGCCGAAAGTGTCAACTTTCAAATCGTCTTTAATTTAACAGTGGTTACAGAAGTTCGCCCATTTCACATCGGACTGTAAAATAATATGCTGTGACGTTTGAAGCATTTGTTTTATATTTCCCTAGACAGTTATTATCAATTTAGGTAAATAAAGGTGGTATTTTAATTGATAAATGCTTATTAAAATACGTACAATTAAAGCTAATGCCGCCTCTGAGCTGTAGTAGTTAGTGTGATTAGCTGCAACCCGGGGAGGCCAGGGTTCGATTCCCGGCTCTGTCACGAAATTTAAAATGTGCACGAGGGCTGGAATGTGGTAAATTCAGCCTCGAGAGGTTAACTGAGTAGAGGGGAGTTCGATTCGCACCTCAGCCATCCCCGAAGTGGTTTTCCGCTGTTTCCCTCTTCTCCTCCAGGCAAATGCCGGGATGGTACCTAACTTAAGGCCACGGCCGATTCCTTCCGGCATTCCCTGTTCCTTGTTTATCTCTTCCGATCTTCCTATCTCCCCACAAGGTCGCTGTTCAGCATAGCTAGGGGCTTTACGTCGCACCGACACAGATAGGTCTTATGGCGACGATGGGATAGGAAAGACCTAGGAGTTGGAAGGAAGCGGCCGTGGCCTTAATTAAGGTACAGCCCCAGCATTTGCCTGGTGTGAAAATGGGAAACCACGGAATACCATTTTCAGGGCTGCCGATAGTGGGATTCGAACCTACTATCTCCCGGGTTCAGCATAGTAGGTGAGGTACTGGTCCTCCTCTGTAGTTGTATCCCCGACCTAAAATTTCACGATTCAGGACACTGCCCTTGAGGCGGTAGAGGTGGGATCCCTCGCTGAGTCCGAGGGAAAAACCAACCCTGGAGATTAAACAGATTAAGAAGAAAGAAAGGAAGAACAATTGAAAAGAAATATATTTTTAGAACCTACATTTTCATATTTGGGAGCTTTTTCTAAAATAACATTTTTAGCACCTAAAAATCAGAGGTCTAGACATCGCACTCATATCAGCCACAGACAAAAGCCTGAGGGATATTTACAGAACAGATACATCACACTATAATAGGTCCATTCACACCTTGGAACCAAAGTAAGACAGGAAGTTGGGGTATCCGTTTTCCCGATTTAGATTGAATTTAAAGTTGAAAGAGGCCTTTAAAAATTAAAAAAAGAAAAGACTGACTCAGATAAATTGTAACTGGTTACCTTAAGAATGGATATTTTGGTTTTCGTGGTTTAACTTTAGTTTCACACACACACACGCACACACACACACACACACGCGCACACACACACACACACACACACACACACCTACCTGCGGAATTTTTCGGACCATTTCTTAGTGAGCACCTAACCCACGAGGAAAATTATCGTCGATATTTGAACTTCGTTAAGGTTTTTGGAAAATAAAGTCACCAGTCAATTAATTTTCACTTTTATATGTTGTTGTTTGGTTATCAATCCATAGACTAGTTTGATGCAGCCCTCCATTGCATCCTATCCTGTGCTAATATTTTCAATTCTGTGTACCGGTAGCTACTAAATCCTACATCTACTCTAATCTGCTTGTTATATTCATACCTTGGTCTACCTATACCGTTCTTACCGCCTACACTTCCTTCAAAAACTAACTGAACGAGACCTGGATGTCTTAAGATGTGTACAATTATATTCCTTCCTCGAGTCAAATTTCGCTACATCGTTCTCCCCTCTCCAATTCGATTCAGTATCTCGTCATTCGTGATTCGATCTACCAGTCTCATCTTCAGCATTTTTCTGTAACACCACATTTCAAAACTTCTAATCTCTTTCTTCCCGAGCTCATTATTGTCTGTCCTTGCATCACTTCCATATAATGCCACGATCCAGAGGAAAGTCTTTAAATACATCTCTCTAATTCGTATATCAAATGTTCGAAGTGAGCATATGTCTTTTCTTAACGAAGGCTCCCTTGCCTGTGCTAGTCCGCATTTTATGTCCTCCTTACTTCTGCCATGGTTAGTTATTGTACTACCCAAGTAACAATATTTATCTACTTCCTTTAAGACTTAATTTTCTAATCTAATATTTCCTGCATCACTGCCTTCGCTCGACTGCACTCCGTTACTTTTGTTTTGGACTTATTTTTATCACTCTCAGATAAAATACTAATATCATCAGCAAATCTCAGGGCTTTGATTTTCTCTCCTTGGATTTTGATTCCCTTTCCAAATTCCTCTTTGATTTCCTTTACCGTCTGTTCTGTATAAGAACGTATTGTACATTATAAACTAATCATTGGTTATATTTTCCTTTTAGCGTCTCACTCTTTCACCTGGACACTTAAGAGAGATACCGACTGTGAAGAAGTTCTCCATCTCGTTCTGCCAATCAGCGGAGTTCTTGAAGAATTCCTTTGCCGAGGCTCATGATCTCGTAGCGCTAAACATCGAGCAGGTGGAGAATGTCACCATCCAGATGGGCGTGTTCTCGGCACTCCAGTTGTTGTCCGTGGACAACGTGGCTAACCTCCGGCTTGAGAAGAGGGCCTTCATGGGTGTAGACGAAATGCGCAACTTGATCATCAGAGGAACACACATGACAGAGATTCCTGAGCATGCGCTGTACGACATCAAGAACTTATACTCCGCTGAGTTGTCGGATGTCATTATCGATAACGTCAGGTCCAATGCTGTACGACTCCAAATGGATGAAGGATATCCCATGATCATAGACAACTGCACGGTGAGTGATATTAATGTCCCATATCCTTTAAAAAATAACAAAAGTATCTATCTATCTATCTATCTATCTATCTATCTATCTATCTATCTATCTATCTATCTATCTATCTATCTATCTATCTATCTATCTATATAACATGTCCTGACTGACAGACTGACTGATTCATTATCGCCGAGCCAAAACTACTGGACATAAAGAAATGGAATTTTGAGGCTACATTTATATTAGAGTGTAGGTGCTCAGTAAGGGAGGATTTTTGGATATTTCGTCGCTAAGGGGGTGAATTGTTTAAATGGGCATATCTGTATCTCAAAAACTGAAAAATTTCCAGACGTAAAAATTGATATTTGGAATCTCCTTTAAAAATAAAGAATCGTGTATGTTTTTGTTTTCGGAAAATTCCCTTGAGAGGGATGAAAAATGGTGAAAAAAGGGTTGAACACCTTTTATGAGGATACTTATATCTCAAAAACTGAAGGTTATACAGACATGAAAATTGGTATTTGAAATCTCCTTTTAAAATAAAGCGGTCTTGCCGAGATTACCTATTAAATGTATAACCAGCTTGTATGAATGGCAGTATGAATGGAAGAATGAATGAGGTTAGGATTTATATTTTGTTAAATTATTTCATTATTCTGTTTTATAAAGTTTATTAGATATGTGGTTATTTCATTATTCTGTTTTATAAAGTTTATTAGATATGTGGTTAAGTGTAAGAGAGGGCCGTGAGCCTTAACTTCGCCACAAATGAAGGCATGAAATAAATAAATAAATAAATACGTTTTTTCTCCCGGAAAATACACTTAACGCGGGGGGGGGGGGATGAACAGGAGTGAAAAAGGGTGAATTATTAAAAGTACATCAAGAGTATATCTTTAAAAAACTGTAACATTGTACAGACGTGAAAATTGCTATTTGGAATCTCCTGTAACAGTAAAGAAACAAAGATAATTTGTTTTCGGGAAACCCACTTAAGGGGAACTCAAAAAGGGGGTGATTTTTAAAATGAGCATATCTACAGTATATCTCTAAAACTTAACATGTTACAGACGTGAAAATTGGTATTTTTAATCTCTCTTAAAAATAAAGAAACGTGTATTTTTTGTTTTCGGAAAAACCACTAAAGTGGGGGTAAAAAGGACGGAAAAGCGGGTTGAATTCTTCTTATAAGGATACTGATATTTCAAAAATTGAAGATGTTACAGACGTGAAAATTGTTATTTGGAACCTCCTTTAAAAATAAAGAAAAATGTTTTTCTTCGACTTGAGAGAAGACCGCTTCTTACATATACAGGTATATGTCGCATAGTCATCTTAGCCACAAAAGGCAATACCACAAACATGGTTTACAAAAAGTTTGTGGGGTAAATAAAACTCAATTTTTCGGTGGATACTTTAGAGATTTTCAGATAATGTCTTAGTACAGTGCCGAGGAACGAATACTTTTATCAAATTACGAAATCCACGCGAGCGAAGCCGCGGTTAACTGCTAGTTATATATGTATTTGCGAATAAGCCTATTAAGACTATGCAGAGTACTTCGAGGAGTGCGTTTGCCCTCCTTTGAGCCCATATTTCTTTCATCCTTTTACTGTGGGCTTCCTTTCTGTCTTCAGAGCAGATTGTTCCGGTCTTCTTCTATGGTCTTTCCTCTTGGTCAACTTACCATTTGTGAATTTTGGATTTGAAGATTACTCGGTTTTGGACATCTACTGGTGTAATTATTTGAGATCAGTTTTGATTTTGCCAATCCATTTCATTGTGTATGTTTTGTCTTCACCCCTGTTTTCATAGAATTGGACTATTTGTTTTGTAAGTCTGTCTGGATGCATTCTTTTAATGTGTCCGTAGAATCTTAACCTGCATTTTCTAATGTCACTAAATATTTGTGTATTGTTTGATTTCTTGTCTGCCTCTGAGTTGGTGTTGTCCGTCGGCGAATTTTGGGCCTATAATTTTTCTTATGACTTTGCGTTCCTTTTTCTCAATGTTTTCAATGTCTACTTTCCTATTCAAAATTAGCGTTTCTGATCCATAAAGACTTTCTGGTTTAATGACTGCATTGTAATGTTTTGGTTTTGTGTGCTTGGAGAAGCATTTATTTGTTGTAGATATTTTGGGCTAGTCGATATGCATTTTCCATTTTTTGACATCTAATTTCATTGGCATTTCTTCCTAATTCGTTATGGAAAGCGTTGGAACTTATTAGCACTTTTTGTTTTGTTTTTCTTCTTCTCTTCCCAATATCTCTTCATCCGTTCGCTGTGCTCCTTTTTACGTTGTCAAGTCCATCCTGTATTTAGCCGGGTGGGCTTTACAGAAAATTTGTGTTTGTGAATTAAGGTTCTTAATTTTATTCTATCTTGAATGGTTTCTTTATTAATGCCAATTTCATTTAGGTCTTCACCGTATTCTTTTAGCCAGTTATTGTGATTTTACATTGATAAGGCTAACTTTACAATTTTCCTTATGAGCCTGTTGTTATCCATTCTATATAAATTATCATAACATTGTAATCGCCATTTCCTGATAGTATTGGTGATTTTTGCTGTAACTTGATTGATTTCATGTGATTTCTTTTCATCCCAATTCCATTTTCGCATCTTTGCCCATGATTTTCTTCAGGATTTTTCCTTCTTGTTTTTCGATCACCTTTATGCGAGATTTACCACGAATTATAATAGTTTCAGATGCATAAAGTGCATCTGTTTTAAATGTTGTGTTATAATGTCATAATTTTGCCTTTTTTGATATACGGTAGTTTTTTATTGTATGTGTTGCAAGTAATTTTGTATGCTCTTTGAAGTTTTGCACTTCTTTGTTAGCTTGATGATTTAACCCTTCTGGTTCAATAATTTCACCTAGATACTTAAATTTGTCTACTTGAGGGATATTTTCATATTTGGTGATTAACGGGTGACTGTTGAAAACTGACCTACTCCCTCCCATATACTTTTGCTTTATTATTATTATTATTATTATTATTAGTAGTAGTAGTAGTAGTATTAGTAGTAGTAGTAGCGAATTCTTCCAATATTGAAAGACGTTAAGCAAATAACTCAATAATTTTTCCGTAGGTTCTTCTTGTTTTTCAATAGGTTTTCATTCTTTCCGAGAAGGCTTGTTTACTTTCTGCCGACCACTTTGGTCTGTACTGTTTTTGTTGTGGTTGTTCTGATGTACCTTCCCTATTGTTTACTGTGTGCCTAAAGATGTCTCTGTCTAGGATGTCGGTTGAACGTACGTTTGCGTTGTTGAGATACTTTCCAAGTTCGTTTAGCCAGGGTGTTGAGTTCTTAAGCAAGGTTACATAATCTATTATCCTTTTTGTCAGTCGATTTTCTGGTAATCTAGTGAGATGACCGAAGAATTTCATTCGTCTCTTCCTAATGTCAATTCATATGTTTGAGAACTTTTCTGTTGTTTTGATTGATTGCAACCTGTAACCGTCTTGGGTGTATCTTGCTCCTAAGATTTTCCTAATGCTCTTCCGGTCTTCTTTTTTGATTTCTTCAAGTTCTTGCATTCTGTTGAGTGCCATTGTTTCACTTGCGTAAAGGACTGTTGGTTTTATGACTGTCTTGCAATGCCGAATTTTTGTATGTCTTGACATGGATATTTTGTTGTAGATGTTTTGGACTAATCCTAATGCTCCTTTAATTTTTTTTTGGAGACGAGTTTGTTGTGAGATCTTTTCAAGGCCTGTCGGTTCGATAAATTCTCCGAGGTATTTAAAGTAAGGGACTCTGTTAATTGGACCATATTTTGTTCTCAGACTCTTGATGTCTGTCTTTGAACATAAGAATTTAGTTTTCTCGAATGATATCTGTATTCCCACTTTTTTTGCACATGCTTTAAGTATCTCTAGCTGTTTAACGGCAGTCTCCTCATCCTCTGTTAGTAATGCCAGATCATCTGCAAAGGTGAGGTATGGTATATAGAGGTTATCCTTAGGAAAGCCCAGTGGGATTGGCTTCCAAAACTCACATTTCTTGAGTTCTTTCTCCCATGATTCCATAACTTTGTCTAGGACGACGTTGAGCAGAATAGGAGAGAGTCCATCTCACTCCTGTTTAAATGTCGAAGGGTTGTGAGATTTCCCCCATAAATTTCACTTTAGATTCCGTGCCAGTCAGTGTTGGTTTTATAAGTTCTCGAGTTTTGGGATCTAGTCCCATCTCTTCTAGAATTTGGAACAGTGAGGGCCTGTCGATTGAATCGTAAGCCTTTTTGAAATCTACACATGTGAATGCGAGGGTTTTTTTTCTGAGAACTCACATTTTGAGTATGTTTGTATTATTATTGCACTACATTCCTTCCTTTTCTAAGCATATTTCTTCATTTGGCTGTTTCAGATAAACAACATAGAAGAAAATGGCCTCGTTCTTATGCCAGCACGTGACTTCCGCCTGAGCAAGACCAATCTGTTGGCCGTGGCTAAAAATGGTATCAACATCACCTCGCAAGGAAGCATAGTGGTGAGTGAAAATTACATCGGTGCCAATATGTCGGAAGACGCCGTGCACATTACTGGTCTAGCTATCAACATGACCGGTAACACGATAGAACACGTGCCAAGGAACTTCCTTTCAAACATACATGGTCCACTCTCCTTCACGAAGAACACCCTTCTCCAAGCCGACATCGACATCAGTGATATGGGATCTCTCTTCATGGCCAATTCCACCGGCAATCGCCTGCCCTGCCTTTGCTCTCAGAAATCGACAATGTCTTACTTGAGTTTGGCTGAGCCGATGACTTCTAGTCTGGAACGCAACTTCTGCATCGCTCCCTGCACCGTATCTCTACTCCACTATCCTGAGAGATGTTCCAGTGCTGTGTCAGTGGAAGATGACATCATGGGTACACATCTCTGTGAGCCAGAAACAACAACGACAACAACAACGACGATAACGACTACGCCAACCATTGTCTCCACGCGAAGAACAGGAAGGGACTTATATCCACACAGCTCTACGACACACTCCCCCCTTGTTACGCCCGCTTCACGACTTTCGGGAGCAATTCAAATGTCGGGCTACATTTCCCTCATACTCACTATGGTGGCAGCATTGCTTCTGCGATGACTTGACTGTGAACATTCTAAGAGCTACCTGAGAAAATGAAGTGCTACTGTATATACAGTCGAAACCGATTATAACGGCCCCGAAGACACCACCAATTAACGGTCGTTATAGGCAAAATCCGTTTTATTTATTTTGTTGCAAAAAACTGTCGTATCTGTAAGTATTCTAAATTGACTGCTCTATTTGCAATACAGTATTTGTTGAGTGGGATTGGAGAAAAAGTGTTTAATATTTATGAAAAAAGCTCAAATAATGTGGCAATTATAAAAGGGGGGAACAAACGGAGGAATTGTGTGTATCCCACTCAACGATTTCTACTATTTGAGCACAAAGAAAACATCTAATTTATTAACCAAGACCATGTGCGACATTATTGATCCATTTACATTGTTGCTACTTCTCTCCTCACTTATTTTAGTAGATGAAGGGCTAGGAGTTGGAAGGAAGCGGCCCTGACCTTAATTAAGGTACAGCCCCAGCATTGGCCTGGTGTGAAAATGGTAAACCACGGAAAGCCATCTTCAGGGCTGCCGACAGTGGGAATCGAACCCACTGTCGCCCGAATGCTATACAAATTTACGTTCCCAGAAGGAAACCATAATTTAATTTCATCGATTGCCAATGTTAAAAAAAATATAAGGACTTAAAGGCATATTTATAATAATTCAAGTTCTTAATTTATTTTATTATTATTCTGGGAGGGGTTCAGACCCCCTAATCCCCCTACCATATCTACGCCCCAGCAAACGTGATAAATTTCTATATGTATTTTGCATTATGCTGATGATATTATTATGTTCTTAAAATTTATAAGATCAGTCATTTTCTTCATTTTTTATTGAAAATACTCATCATGTTTAATTAACTGACTTAAATCGAAGCAGCAAAATGACATCAGTAAGGAGTTTAAAAAGTCCCTAAGCTGATCTCATCTAATATAGTATTTACATTCGAAAAGTAGTTGTAAGATTATTTATTGTTTTCTTGTGATCCTTAAATGAAAGATCATATGTTTTTAAATGCTATATGTCTTTGTAAATAAACGTCGATATTTCTTTAAGAGCATTTTTTATCTTTTAATTAGTGTTTTCCTATATTTTCCGTTCCATTTCAAACCACTCAACCACTCCACCAGGGAAGCACAAGTAACCATAATGCAATATCTATATAGCCTATATACAAAATAAGAGTTTTGTCTGTACACTTTAAAAAGAACGGTATTTCCGTATCGGCCGTGTCCCAAGTAACAAGGAAATGCACATTTTTACTTTCCATAATGTCTGTCTGTCTGTCTGTCTGTCTGTCTGTCTGTCTGTCTGTCTGTCTGTCTGTCTGTCTGTCTGTCTGTCTGTCTGTCTGTATGTATGTACGCACATCATGAGAAAACGGCCGAAGATAATTTAATGAAAATCGGTATGTAAAGCCGGGGAATAAGTCACTACAATCTTGGCCATAAATAATTTTATTAACGCTGAGTGAAATGGTAGTTTAGGGGAAGACCTAAACTTTAATTTTCAAATATTTATGTTATTAGTGGTCGTATCGACAGATACTACTTAACTAAAGTTAATTAAATTTCCAATCATTTATCTCTTATACATTTTTACCGCACCAGCTATTAACAGAGATATTCATGATTTTGTGTTTTTTTGTTGTTGTTGCTAAGATCATATCAACGCCGAACCACGAGGTAATAGGTAAACAGAATTTTATGAAAATCGGTATGTAGAGTCGGGGAATGAGAAATTACAGTCTAGGCCATAAATAATTTTATTCGCCCTAGATGAACTGGTAGTAGGCGCCTAAAATTTAATTTTCAAATACCTATGTTATTGGTCCTATCGAAAAGTACTTACGTAACAGAAGTTATAGAGAATACAATTTCCGATCATTTATGTTTTATTCAGTTTTACGGTACCGACTATAATGAGTGGTATTTCAGAGTCGGAAGGAAACTAAATCTGAAGGCATACAATATTGAAAGTTCATGAAATTGATCAACAATAACATTACATTGACCATTGTTTGTTGTGATGTTCTTTGTCTCTTCTGATGCCACACACTCTGACAGAAGGGATTACTGCTACATATTGAGTATAACAGCCTTCCTGAAAATTGGCAAGAAGTAGCTGGGGAGTTAGATAACTTTCTTCTTTAGCATGCCATTCCTCCGTTTCATACATTTTCTGATACTGCTGGTACGTACGTGGCAGAGCCGGGAATCGAACCCGGGCCTCTGGGGGTGACTACACCACAGAGGCGGACAGTGTGCATACTTAACGGAATAATAGCATAGATTGGCAGTGTAGTACTCTTCGTTAAAAGAGAGAAAATGTGATGGTTTTCATTTAATCGCAACATTCCTAATTACGTCATTGTAATGATCGGTATGTGATTTCTGAGGTTGTAAAAAGAGGCATGTGGAGAATGTCTGCCATAATAATGAACATTCTCCAACTTGATTGTGACTGATGGTAGGTAAGAGGGCCTACCATTACAATGAAAATTCCCTACCCCAGCCTTCACATGAGAAAAGACGTATGGGGACTTCCCCGTAGCGTTTCTGGAGTGACATTAAGAGCTATGCAAACTGAATAGATTCTTACAACATGTACACATCTAAGCTAGAATTCCGTAGCGAAGCGCGGGTACATCAGCTAGTGTATGTATATATGCCTACCCTGTCCGACCTCCCGAGGTCAACTCTTATTCTTTTCCGACACCTAGGGTATTAGAGCATTCACACCCACCGTGGCCCTTGTCTTTCTTCGGTCGATACCTTCATTTTTCGAAGTGTCGGATGCCTTCCATTTTTTCTCTCTGATTAGTGTTGTATAGAAGATGGTTACATAGTTGTACTTCCTCTTAAAACAATAATCACCACCACCGCTTAGTCCTGTTTCCCGATACGGGGCAGGGGATGAGGTAAGATGAAATTATACGGCATGTGTTTTACCGTCGGATGCCGTTCCTAACGCCAATCTCCCTTGAGGTGCTAATGAAGATTAAATGAATGATGGTGAATGTAATTGTGTAAGGAGGTGTCCAGGAGATCAATATAAAATTACTTTGAACATGCTGTCAACAAAACAGTTATTGGAGCCGAGCTGAGTGGCTCAGACGTTTGAGGTGTTGGCCTTCTGGCCTCCACTTAGCAGCTTCGATCCTGGCTCAGTCCGGTTCCGGTGGTACTTGAAGGTGCTCAAATACGTCGTCCTCGTATTGGAAGATTTAACCAGATAATTCGGTACTTTTTCCACAGAGGAGCAGTGAGTAGCTCATGGGGTAGAGCTCAAGTTGGATCGGCACGTAAACCTACCGGGACTAAATTCTGGCACCTCGGCATCTCCGAAAACCGTAAAAGTAGATAGTGGGACGTAAGAAACGAATAACATTATTATTTAAACAGTTATTGGGAGGTGATGTCGTAAACACTATTTTAAACCACAGTAATAATAAAGTCTTAGATGAGATGAAATTATATATGTTTTACGGTCGGATGCCCTTCCTGACGCCAATCTCGTTTGTGGAACTGATGAAGATGAAGTTTGTGAATTAAATTGGGTGAGGAGGTAGAAGGAAGCGGCCTTGGCCTTAATTGGGTACAGCCCAAGCATTTACCTGGTGTGAAAATGGTAAACCACGGAAAACCATCTTCAGGGCTGCCGACAGTGGGATTCGAACCCACTATCTCCCGGATGCAAGCTCACAGCAGCGCGCTCCTAACCGCACGGATTAATAAACAACAATAATAATAATAATAATAATAATAATAATAATAATAATAATAATATTAATAATGACTTTACGTCCAACTAACTACTTTTACGGTTTTCTGAGACGGTGGGGTGCCGGAATTTAGTATCACATGAGTTCTTTTACGTGCCAGTAAATCTACCGACACGAGGTTGGCGTATATGAGCACCTTCAAATACCACCGGACTGAGCCAGAATGGAACCTGCCAAGATGGGGTCAGAAGGCCAACGTCTGAGCCACTCAGCCCGGCTATATGCTTTTTCTTGGCACGGCTGACTTAGTCGGTCGCTGTAGCTAGCGCAGCGAGATTTCTAGTCGGCCGTGTTCTAGGGTTAACAAACGATTTGGTGAGTAGAAGAGAGACCCTACAAGGAACGTAAAATGAAATCTTGTTTAATGTTACGCTTCGTCCAACGCTGTTTTGCGATTGAATGTTTCCTGTCTGAAGTAGCCTACCGACCACCTGTTCTAACATCATTATCATCATCGTCATCATCATCATCATCCCTTTACTGTTCAAAAAAGCGAACTAAACCATTCCTCCGGGCTATGAGTCATGGTTGGTAGGTTAACGACTGTACACGTTCGGAGACGCAGATCATCGTTAAGTTCGAAGCTCACGAGACTTTTGTTGTTGTGATTGTTGTTTCAATGGAATAAATAACAATAATCTTATTGGTTTTACGTCCCACTAACTACTTTCGCGGTTTCTGGAGATGCCGATGTGCCGAAATTTTGTCCCGCAGCAGTTCTTTAACGTGCCTGTAAATCTACCTACCCGAGGCTAACATCCTGAACACCCTCAAATACACAGGACTGAGGCGGGATGAACCTGCCAACTTGAGCTCAGAAGACCAGCACTGGAACGTCTAAGCTTCTTAGCACGGCTCTATTGGGAATATCTGATTAGTGTTTTTTTATTCAATTTGCTTTACGTCGCACCGACACAGATAGGTCTCATGGCGACGATGCGTTAGGAAAGACCTAGGAGTGGGAAGGAAGTGACTTTGGCCCCAGCATTTGCCTGGTGTGAAAATGGAAACCACGGAAAACCATCTTCAGGGCTGCCGATAGAAAAGTAGTCTAGTGGTAGAGTGAGCGACATTCACAAACATGCACTGACATTGGTAGTTGTCACACATCACCTGGGCCCTGTTTCATAAAAGTTACAATTTTACAGGTGACAGGAAATTGTCAGACAGGTTTAGATTTTGACAAATTTTTTGTTTCATAAAAACTTACAAGTTTACAAAATTGTCATGATAATTTTGTATATTTTTACGACAATTTTACAAATGTGTGTTTCGTAAAACTTTTGAAATGACAGGTAAAAAACTGACAAATGCATCAAATTGTAGGCTACATGTATGGTAGTGTATGAAACAGATATAGGTATGCCATTAGTTCTTTTTATATATTTACAAATTTGTATAATTGTCATTGTAGAGGTAATCCTTCATTTATGTAGGCGGGGGAAATTATTTTCGCGAATGTTCCGTAATTTAAAATCACTCTAGTAACAGCGGTAGTAGCAGTAATTAAGAAATTGATATGAAACCACGCCAAACGGTGGTTGGTTCGCGTGGATGTTGACGGGGTGGAAGGAGTACCTTCGGTTGTAGGGCTGTTTTGTCTTATGTTATGTAAAAAAAAACAAGGCATCACTGGGATATGTGTTTAATTGATTATACAGTTGAAGGTGTGCCGTAAAACTACCTCTGTCTACAATATTTGTCCATTTATACAGGTGAAAAGTTGTATGTTGCCTGAGGGCAACAGTATGCAGTAAAGGGTTAACATTATTTTCAATTTTACTTTCTTTCTTAATCTGTTTACCATCCAGGGTTGGTTTTTCCCTCGGACTCTGTGAGGGATCCCACCTTAACCGCCTCAACGGCAGTGTCCTGGAGCGTGAGAGTTTGGGTCGGGGGATAAAACTGGGGAGGAGGACCAGTATCTCGTCCAAGCGGCCTCACCTGCTGTGCTGAACAGGGGCCTTGTGGAGGGATGGGAAGATTGAAAGGGACAGGCTAGGAAGAGAGAGACAAAGCGGCGTGGCCTTAAGTTAGGTACCATCCCGGCATATGCCCGGAGAAGAAATGGGAAACCACGTAAAACCACTTCGAGGATGGCGGAGTCGAACCCACCTCTACTCAGTTGACCTTCCGAGGCTGAGTGGACCCCGTTCCAGCCCTCGTACCACTTTTCAAACTTCGTGGCCTCCGGGGTGGAGCTAATCATGCTAACCATTACACCACTGAGGCGGACATTTGAAGTTTACAATAATCGATAAGGGATTTGCGTGGACTTAGAATCTATGTTAGTCTTAAATTGCTCTTCCAGGCACAATTTCGGTACGGAGTTCCCTCTTTTGGGGCATTTTAGATGTGATATGCCAACGGCCGTAGCCGTGTTGAAACACCGGATCCCGTGAAATCTCCGAAGTTAAGCAACATTAGGCGTGGTCAAGATTTGGATGGATTGCTACGCGCTGTTGGCGGGGAGTAAGGGAATGGAGGAGCGGAAAAAATTGGCCACTCTACCGTACGTAAACTCCGGCTCAGGCTCTGCGGAGGTTCGGACCTGCCTTCGGGCAGAATACACCCTTACCTTACCTTAGATGTGAAAATCTCTCACAATGTCGATTGCAGCGGTCACACACACACACACACACACACACACACACACACACACACACACACACACACACACACACACACACACACACACACACACACACACACACACACACACACACACAGAGAGAGTCTCTTCATCGGGTGCATGATAGGTTTTCCTTCTGCACAATCAGTGGTGGAAACCATAGAGTTAGTGCATTGCCGTTCGGGTCACCAGGTGTCGCATTTCATAGTTTGCTCCCGCCCATCTTCGAGAAGGCTTTTTGCCTATGGAGCGCCTTGTAACCACGGCCGCCTTGATGCGTCGCAGTATCTAGTTAGGAGCGCAGCGAGAGATTCAGTCGGCCGTGCTTACAACGATGGAGGTATGGCCATGATGGAAGTTGTTCCAAACTGAGATAATGTGACTTTGCATGCTCGACAATGATAAGTTTTAATTTCCATTACACAAAATTGAGTTATGTGTATTTTAATATGTGACGTATTCCTGTGGCATATGAAAGTTCATTGTTGTGATAGAGTTTAGCAAAAAGAAGGGGAAGTCTCACCTTAGTGTGCATTATTTTTCAAAGCTTCAGAATAATGGAGAAACATTCTGGTACAGACTATGCCTCAATAATTGTGGAGTCTTTGAGGAAGACAGAAACAAATATACAGGCATTAAAAACGTTAATCCAAGCAATGGAATCAAACTTTATTTCAAACCGAGGTATAAATAGACGTAAATATAGAACAGCATCGGATGCAGTTATTTCTAAAGTTACGCCGAAAATACCGAAGACTGAAATGGTTAAGAGTACAAAGGACCTTTTACAATTGAAGAAGGATAATTGTCCAGGTAATTAATTAAGAGAACGAGAGAAAGAGAGAGATATTGCCATATTTCTAAAAAAAATATTCTGTTGTTTGGATAATCAGTTCATAGACTGGTTCGATGCAACTCTCCATGCCAGCCTATCCTGTGCTAAACTTTTCATTTCCACGTAACTACTACATCTAATCTAATCTGTTTGTTATATTCATACATTGGTTTACCCCTACCGACCTTGTGCTTCTCTCAAGAAACGAACTAGGTAGGTGTCTTAAGATGTCCAATCATTCTATCTCTTCTTCTGGTCAAATTTCACCAAATCGTTCTCCACTCACCAGTTCGATTTAGTATCGCTTCTTTCGTGATTCGATCTACCCATCTCAACTTCAGCAGTCAGAAACATCACATTTCAAAAGCTCCCATTCTCTTTCTTTCTGAGCTAGTTCTTATCGCCGGACAGAGTGGCTCAGACGATTGAGGCACTGGCCTTCTGATCTCAACTTGGCAGGTTCGATCCTGGCTCACTCCGGTGGTATTTGAAGGTGCTCAAATACATCAGTCGGTAGATTTACTGGCATGTAAAAGAACTCCTGCGGGATTAAATTCCTGTACCCCGGCGTCTCCGAAAACCGTAAAAGTAAGGGAAAACCGTATCAATGTTCGAAGTGAGCAAATTTCTTTTCTTAAGAAAGGCCTTCCTTGCTTGCTTGTGCTAGCCTGCATTTTATGTCCTCCTTACTTGTGTCATCGTTAGTTATTATACTACCCAAGTAGTAATAATCACCTACTTCCCGTATGACTTCATTTCCTAATCCAATACACATTCTGCCTCACCTAACTTCGTACGGTACGTTTGTACTCCGTTACATTTGTTTTGGGTTTATTTCTTTTCATCTTGTACTCCTCCACAGCTGTGCCCATACCGTTCAGCTCATAATGATTTAATAAAAGTGTATTGCCCTTACCAGTTCTTCTTCTTCCTCCTCCTCTTCTTCTTCCTCAGTTCATTCACTTATGAGGACTCGCTCGTGCGGGTCCCTCTCCTTGTTGCTTTACATTCCATTGCCTTCTCAACTCTGTGGCTTCTTATACCGTCTATCCATACTTCCCTTGTTCGTCCTCTGATCCTTCCACCTCCAAAATCTTCCTACCATCACATTCTTCATTTCGCCGTTAACATACCCATACAACCTGAGTCCAGCTTCTTTTACATTCTTAGAACTTTCCCCCTGTGATTGGGGGCAGTAGCATAACACCCGTGGTATCACCTGCCTGTCGTAAGAGGCGACTAAAAGGGGTCCCAGGGGCTCTTAACTTAGGATCGTTACAAATACATATATAAAATAATTGTAAAATCTTTAATTTAAAATGGTAATTAATGTACACTCAAATGAAGTACAGTTACCACACTAATCCATTCATTCAATCAATCACTCAACAATCATCCAGGAAGTCCGTGGGGGTCGATTCAGCAACTGTTTTTGGCAAGCTACTTAAAACTTGTATTAAGAGGGAACATCCCTAATATTTGTAAGTAGAGAATTCCATGACCTATCTTCTTCTTCATCTGTATACCCTCCAGGATTGGTTTCTCCCTCGGACTCAGCGAGGGATCCCACGTCTACCGCCTCAAGGGCAGTGTCCTGGAGCGTGCGACATTGGGTCGGGGGATACAACTGGGGAGCATGACCAGTGCCACGCCCAGGCGGCCGCACCTCCTATGCTGAACAGGGGCCTTGGTGGGGGATGGGAAGATTGGAAGGGAAAGGAAGAGGGAAGGAAATGGCCGTGGCCTTAAGTTAGTTACCATCCCGACATTTGCCTGGAGGATAAGTGGGAAACCACGGAAAACCACTTCCAGGATGGCTGAGGTGGCAATCGAACCCACCTCTACTCATCTGACCTCCGGAGGTTGAGTGGACCCCATTCCAGCCTTCGTACCACTTTTCAAATTTTGTGGCAAAGCCGGGAATCGAACCCGGGCCTCCGGGGGTGGCAGCTAATCACACTAACCACTACACCACAGAGGCGGACTCCATGACCTATCCGCAGCTATTATATTGCATAAAGGAACATTTGCAAACAACAGTGCGGTTTACGAGTATGGCCAGTGAGGAACCAGGTCTTGTATTGTGGTCATGATAACACAAGCGGTAAGAAAAAGCGAAGAAAGATGGTTGGGAATATTAGTTGAACGTATTTTGAGTAGAAGTGATGTCGCTGTTGCACTCGAAACAACACAGTAATGCATATCGCATCACCAAAAAAACCGAACCACCGAGCTCAATAGCTGCAGTCGCTTAAGTGCGCCAGTATCCAGTATTAGGGAGATAGTAGGTTCAAACCCCACTGTCGGCAGCCCTGAAGATGGTTTTCCGTGGCTTCCCATTTTCACACCAGGCAAATGCTGGGGCTGTACCGGCTAGAATTGAGGAGCTATCTGACGGTGAGATAGCGGCCCCGGTCTAGAAAACCAAGAATAACGGCCGAGAGGATTCGTCCTGCTGAGCACAAGACACCTCGTAATCTGCAGGCCTTGGGGCTGAGCAGCGGTCGCTTGGTAGGCCAAGGCCCTTCAAGGCCTGTAGTGCCATGGGAGTTTGTTAGGTGCTCTTGAATTGGGAGCGTGGTTGGCGACCACAGGACCCTTTAGCTGAGTCATGGCATTCCTTCCACTTGCTTGTGCAAGGCTCCTCACTTCTATCCTATCTGACCTCCCTTGGTCAACTCTTGTTCTTTTCCGACCCGACGGTAATAGGTCTACGAGACCGAGGGAGTATTTTATTTTCACGCCCTTCGTTGCCCTTGTTTTACTTTGGCCGATAACTTCATTTTTCTAAGTGTCAGGCCCATTCCATTTTTCTCTCTCATTAGTGTTAATAGAGGATTGTTGCCCAGTTGTACTTTCTCTAAAACATTAATCACCACCATCACCTTGTGATATTGCTTCCACTTACTTGTTCCAAGCTCCTCTCTTTCATCTATCGTACCCGACCTCTCTTTGCCACACACTTTTACTTTTCCGACCCCGACGGTATTGGCATTCGAGTCCTGGGGAGTCCTTCATTTTCACGCCCTTCACGGCCCTTGTCTTTCGTTGGCCGATGTCTTAATTTTTTTTAAGTGTCCGGTCTCGATGATTTTTCCTTTCTGATTAGTGTTATATAGAGTGTGGCTGCCTACTTGTACTTCCCCCCCCCACCATGGCTAAATGGTTACCGTGCTGGCCTTTGGTCACAGGGGTCCCAAGTTCGATTCCCGGCAGGATTGGGGATTTCAACCATAATTGGTTAATTCCTCTGGCACGGGGGCTAGGTGTATGTGTCGCTTTCATCATAATTACATCCTCATCACGACGCGCAGGTCGCCTACGGGTGTCAAATCAAAAGACCTGCATCTGGCGAGCCGAACTTGTACTCGAACACTCCCGGCACTAAAAACCATACGCCATTTCATTTCATTTCACCATGTGGTATCCCCTGTCTGTCGATAAAGGTGACGAAAGGGCCCCCAGGGTCTCTGAACTTTGAAGCGTGGGTTATGGGCCACAGGGCCCTTAGCTGAGTCCTGGTATTGCTTCCACTTACACTGGGCGAGTTGGCCGTGCGGTTAAGATCGCGCAACTGCGAGCTTCGGGATATAGTGGGTTCGAACCTCACTGTCGGCAGCCCTAAAGATGGTTTTCCGTGGTTTCCCATTTTCACACCAGACAAATGCTGGGGCTGTACCTTAATAATGGGCACGGCCGCTTCCTTCGCACTCCTTGGCCTTTCCTATCCCACCGTCGCCGTAAGACATATCTGCGTCAGTGCGACGTAAAGCAGATTGTAAAAAATTGCTTCCACTTAGCCTACTTGCGCCAAGCTCACTTCCATCTATACTATCCGACCTCCCTTGTTCTACTCTTGTTCTTTTCCGACCCCGACGGTATTAGGTTGCGAGGCCTAGGGAGTCTTTCATTTTCACGCTCTTCATGGCCCTTGTGTTCCTTTAAGCCGATACCATCATTTACGAAGCGTCGGATTCCTTTCATTGCCTATTTGGCCATCGGCTACACGCATTAAATTATTACGGTAACTTATAGGAGTTTTAAATAATAATTTTAATGGAGGCATATGGCCGTATACAAGTTCTCTTAGTTTATTGTTAATAATAAACTAAAATTAGTAAATTACTCATACAGGCACAACTTCCGTTGGAGTTAGCAATGGCAATCTCGGTAAAAACAAATACAGTAGAGACAATACACGACACTTACGGATTTCACCTTGCTAAAATGGGAGACAATTCGACGGTGGCGCTCCTAGTGACTTGACCTGAACAAATCGCGCTAAATTCAAATATCAATGGAAATGTATATACGGAAATGGATAAATAAATTACGTCTAGAAAGAAAGTGGTATTGAGATATTAACTTTGAAGTTGCTAAAGCAATTCTGGATAAATGAATGAAGAATTATTTAAAAGGTTATTATTTAAAGGCTGAAATTAGACATATAAACAAGGTGTGAAATGGACTGCTGTGAAATGGCTTGATCTTTCATTTATGCATTACTTCTTTTAGCTTTAGCATACCTGCCTGAAATCTTATGGTTGGATTTGTCTTTTTACTCATTTAAAAACATTGTTTCATCACATTAAGACATTTGTCAATAAAAATATCGGCACATTCCTTACACACATGATGCAATGAATTAACATTTAATAGCAGGACAATTTTCCTCTTAACATGAAGCCTACTAACAGAAAGAAAATCTATAAAATCCCAGCTTTAATCTGAGAAGAGGGATAAAAGAAAGAAAAGTTTGAAAATGTTGTCGATAGTGATGCTTTGAGGAATATTTACGTACAATTAGAGTAAAAATGTAACATACCCTTTGCTGTATAGTCGAGGATTTTTAAAGTCGCTGGCCTGGAAATGATCTGAACAGATCTTATAATTCTTATATAAGCGTAACATCCCTTCTTTCTTGTACACCTTATCCAAATCGCTTCTGTGACATTTCAAAACCCACAGATCGCACCTACAACAACACATCGGTATTGAAGGTTAACTGCTGCACTATGCAATAAAATATGCATATTATATTTTAAGCCCGTTAAAACATGGGTCGAGCAGGTCAGAAGATTATGAAGTACTATAAAAATCTCTGTCAGTGGAAGAATATATATGCAAACACAATATTACTTACATGTTCTTGTCATGAGGGAACCTGAAGAACGACCGTGCATTTTTCTCTACCTCGTAATTACTGCAGCCAAACACAGCTCATACCTTTCCCCTCATGTTGAGAGGAGATATCAAGCAATGACACACGCTACTATTTGATTATGTCAACTCACTGAGAACGCATATATAACACCAAAAACTTCACACAAAAATGCACGTGCTCTTATGACAGAATCAGTACCGTTCAGGTCTATCCGCTAGAGTGAGCTCCAATAGCTGTCCCTCGATATCTCGCTCAGTGTCGTGTATTGTCTCTACTGTATTTGGTAAAAAGTCTCTATAGGTGGTGGTGTCGGTAAGACTATATTGAATTATGGGAATGACGCCATATTGAATTATTCAGCCAATCCCAGCGTTCCTTTACCCGCCTACTTTACAAAATGTCGTAGTTTTATGATGATCTACTATAAAAGTAAAGTAACATTTTACGGTAGTTTAGAAGGTCCACAAGAGTGGCCTCGAATACTTCCATCTCTCCTACATGTTATACGAGGTAAGATTTATAAGATTTCATATCCTAAGTTTCAAAATAAAGGAATGGGATCGTGTTCAAGTTCTACCTCGCCATGTTGTAAAAAGTTACATATCGGCATCACAGAATAATGGTATGCACATCATAAATTGACACTTTCGGAGTTAGTTGGCGAGTCTACTTATAGCTATTAATCAATCAATACATAGCCCCAGGGGTTCTGAATTTTGTAGCGTGGGTTGGCGACCCTTGGGGCCCTCAGCTGAGTCCCGGCATTGCTTCCACTTATGCCAGGCTCTTCACTTTCATCTATCCTATCTGACCTCCCTTGGTTAACTGTTGTTCTTTACCGACCCCGACGGTATTACAGCAATCGAGGCCTAGAGAGTCTCGTTTTCACGACCTTCGTGGCCTTTGTCTTTCTTTGGCCGATGTCTTCCTTTTTCGACGTGTCGGATTTCTGCCATTTTTCTCTCTGATTAGTGTTATATAGAGGATGGTTGTCTAGTTGTACTTCCTCTTAAAACAATAATCACCACCACCACTACCACCACCACTCAATCAATATGATCTGATCTGCTTTACGGTTGTGTGTTGGGATACATGTGACAGGCTCCTCACATTAATCTATCCTATCTGACCTCCCTTGCTCAACTCTTGTCCTTTACCAATCCCAACAGAATTAGAACATTCAAGGTCTAAGTCCCCCTGTGGATGGGGGCGGTAGAATAATACCCACGGTATCCCCTGCCTGTCATAAGAGGCAACTGAAACGGATTCCAGGGGCTCTTAACTTGGGAGTGTGAGTTGGCGACCACGGGGCCCTCAGCTGAGTTCTGGCATTACTTCCACTTACTTGTGGCAGGCTCCTCACTTTCATCTATCCTATCTGACCTCCCTTATTAAACTCTTGTTTCTTTCCGACCTCGATAGTATTAGGTTCCCGAGGCCTAGAGAGTCTCTTTTTCACGCCCTTCGTGGCCCTTGTCTATATGGCTGATATCTTCATTTGGTTACGTGAATGATGTTGATCCACGAAATATCACTGTAATATTTGTCACAAATGGAAGATAGTAATTGCTTTTACTGAAATAAAGTCTCAAATACAAGGTTGATTAAGAAATAATACGAAATATTTTATTTTAGAGAATACATACTCTACTGCCTTGCAACTACTATTTCTGCTATGTCGCAGCACTTCCGTAAGTGTTTTGTTTGTCCAACACTGACGTCTGTGATGTCTTTGCTCACTGAAGTTCTCTGGTGTCGTTTTATTGATTTTTCTCATTCGATGTAATTTGATGGGCTGTCACTTCATGTGCACTAACTGATTCATTAAACGATTTATTGGTCCAGGGATCATGCTATTTTCCTTTAAAAAGAATATATATATATATATATATATATGTATTGGTCCAGGGATCATGCTATTTTTCAACAAAATACTCGCACTCCCATTCATAACGAGCTAGAAATAGAGCTCGTTGGTGCCAGGCCTGGAGCTCAAGAAGTAACAAACGGGAATGCAAGACATATGGACAAAGATAACAAAAATCGCAGACATAGCCCTCCCATTCATCGGTGCCAGCCCTGGACCGCAGCGGAATGAAACACCATGGACTCCTATTTATAGCCGGTAAATACGTATACATATTTCTTGCTAGTTACGACGGTATTTCTTAATCAACCTGGGATTTGAGACTTTATTTGAGTAAATCAATGATTACCTTTCATTTGTGACAAATATTACAGTGATATTTCGTGGATCAACATCGTTCACGTAACCCTTCATTTTTCGAAGTATCGGGTCCCTTCCATCTCTTATCTCTGGTTAGCATTATATGAGGATGGTTGCCTACTTGTACTTCCTCATAAAACAAAGATCACCACCACTACCACCATCACCACCACCACCACAGGAGTTTTTCATTTTCACGCCCTTCCTGACCCTTGTCTTTCTTCTTTCTTAATTCTTTTGAAGCGTCGGATCCCTTCCATTTCTTCTCTCCGAGTGTTATATGGAGGGTGGTTGCCTAGTTGTACTTCCTCTTAAAACAATAATAACCACAACCACCAATTCTCAATTCCATCTATCCTATCCGACTTCCTGGCCCCACGGGCTCTCAATTTGGGAGCGTGGGTTGGCAAGCACGGGGCCTTTAGTTGAGTCCTGGCATTGCTTCCACTTACTTGTGTCATGCTCTTCACTTTCATCTATCCTATCCGACCTTCCCTGGTCAACTCTTGTTCTTATCCGAACCCGACGCTATTAGAGCACTCGAGGCCTAGGGAGTCCTTCATTTTCACGCCCTTTGTGGCCCTTGTCTTTCTTTGGACGATATCTTATTTTTCGAAGTGTTGGATCCCTTCCATTTTCTCCCCTGTGATTAGTGTTAAATAGAGAATCGTTGCCTACTTGTACTTCCTTTTAAAACCTGTACCTGTACCTTAATCAAAACCATGGTCGCTACCATCCCAGTCCTATCACTTTCCCATCTTTGCTGCGCTAGAATATTTCAATGTGTTAGTGCAACCTTAAACACTAACAAAAAAATTAAATTAGTAAAATACAGGAGTTAGACAAGGCTGTAACCTTTCACAGTCATTGTTTATAGTTTACATTAACTATTTACTGAAGCGTAGAAAATAGCATGGAGAGATTCACTAAAGTGGAAATGTAGTAAGCGGTAACCTGTGCTGTACTGAAAGTCGTTTTTGTTTTTTGCAGAATGGCTTCTCAAGATAGCTGAAATATACCAAGCTCTTTGTAAAGCATACAATGAAATTCAAGAGGAGCTGCAGCCCAGGTGTGTAAAATACATCAATGAAAACTCAATGCACTTGCAACTTAAAGCAAAAACAGAAGCAGCCACAGTGGCTGAAGAGGAGATAATCAAGGATCTGACACAGCAGTTGGAAAAAGGTAAGTCAGCAGTCACAACACTTACATGATATAAAACAATACAATTTTTTTTACTGGTTGGGCCAACTCTAGACTCTCTTAAAACAATAATAACTGGCTAAAACTGAAAACTTTATATATATATATTAAAAAAAGATGTTAAACGTTCAAAAGCATCTGTCATATCCTCTGTGGCCTGAAACTGCACATTTTACTGAAATACATACCAAGACAATTTGAAAAGTAATGCACAATATTTTTAAAAATGAAATATTTATAGATTTTTTCCTATTTTTCAACATAAGAACCAAGTCTTCAAGACACCAAGTTGAATATGCCTCATTCGTTCCTTTGACATATAGTCACTTACTCTCGACTGATTACTCTTCATCTGACATCCCTGTGGGTGTGGGCAGTAGAATAACACCCACGGTGTCCCCTGCCTGTTGTAAAAGACTACTAAACGGGGCCCCTGGGGCTTTGAACTTGGGAGCGTGGGTTGGCGACCACAGGACTCTTATCTGAGTCCTGGCATTCCTTCCACTTGTGCCAGGCTCCTCACTTTCATCTATCCTAACTGACCTCCCTTGGTCAACTCGTGTTCTTTTCCGACCCGCACGGTATTAGGTTTGCGAATCCTAAGGAGTCTTTCATTTTCACACCCTTCGTGGGCCTTGTCTTTCTATGGTCGATACCATCATTTTTCGAAGTGTCGGATCCTTTCCATTTTTTTCTCTCTGATTAGTGTTATATAGAGGATGGTTGCCTAGTTGCACTTCGTCTTAAACAATAATCACCACCACTGGGGACGTAAAGCCTTGAGCAGACACCTTGGTGCTATTCGATAGGAGTAGGCTATGTGCTGGCACTGAGTTTCACCCTGTTCCCTTTCTACTATTATAAATCATTAATTTCATTTTATTAACTCCTGTGATGAGGCTGATGTCAGAAAGGGCATCTGGTTATAAAACCTGCTACAAACTCAACTCCGTAGAGACAGGACAGGGGTTGGACATCATACATTCATTGCCTTTAACCTTCCTGTTGCAGAGCAAGCTATGTATGCTGCAGAGATTGACCAGGCATCGAAGGAGTTAGATAAATGTACGACAAAGAAGGAGAAGCAAGAAACTAAATTAAGAGCTTTAAAATCTACCGCAGATGTGCTGCGATCGGCATTAAATGAGAAGAGACAACAGCAGTTGAGTATACTAATCAATACTCATCCAGTTTTGGTTTAGTTCTAAGGTTCATACGTGAACTTGTTGTAAATCATCATAATCATCATCATCATCATCATCATCATCATCATTGATGTTGATTATCTCCCAGTTTACTACGAGGGTTCCAAGTAGCCTGTATAGTGACCTCCTGCCACTACATGCACTTCCCCCTGTGGGTGGGCACGGTAGAATAACACCCACGGTATCCCCTTCCTGTCATAAGAGGCGGCTAAAAGGGCCCCCAGGGGCTCTGAACTTTGGAGCCTGGGGACACGACCACGGGGCCCTTACCTGAGTCCTAGCATTGCTTCCACTCGTGCAGCAAGGCTCCTCACTTTCATCCATGCTATCTGACCTTCCTTGGTCAACTCTTGTTCTTTTCCGACCCCGATGGTATTAGAGCACTCGAGGCCAAGGGAGTCTTTCATTTTGACGCCATTTGCGGCCCTTGTCTTCCTTGGGCAAATACCTTCATTTTTCGAAGTGTCGGATCCCTTCCATTTTTTCTCTCTAATTAGTGTTATATAGAGGATGGTTGCCTATTCTCCGGACCACCTTTTGAGCAGACTAAACCGGAAGTGACGTCACTGTCTCGTCACACTCGCCGTGGTTGCCAAATGAGCCGGCGCACGATTCAAAGTTGTACTCCACCACTATAATACAGCACAGCTCACGGATTGAACCTCGAATGAATTTAAAATAATTAATACATTAACGTATGCGTGTTAGAATCCCATACAGTTTTTTAACGACTTACATCTTCAAACAATTAATTTACTGAATTACATTTTAAATGTGAAAACCTACAATCTTTTTTTCCAGTCAATGACCAGATCAGGGATGGAATAAATGAAGCCCCGTCTTGCGGTGAGGATAGGAACTGAGCCGGCTGCAGAAGCCTGTCTCACTCCTCTGGGGCAGTGATTAATGACTGACAGATGAAATTAAATGATACTGGAGAGATGCTAGAATGAAAGATGACAGGGAAAACTGGAGTACCCGGAGAAAAACCTGTCCTGCCTCCACTTTGTCCAGCACAAATCTCACATGGAGTGACCGGGATTTGAACCACGGATCCCAGCGTTGAGAGGCCGACGCGCTGCCACCTGAGCCATGGAGGCTTTCACAATTTTAATGTACTAACTACAATTTCACGCTTAAAGCATTGCGAACCAATTCTTTTGACATATACAGTAAGCCTTACATTCATTAAATTATTACTATTATTATTATCAATATATCTATAATATTTTATTATTTATTATTCATATTATTATCTAAATATATGGCCTGATTCCTGATTGAAATGAGCTGCTACTCACGGGTGATTTATGAATAAGCGAGAGAAGTTAGGATTATATACTCGTACTGGAATTAACTTGAAACTGACAGATGAAGTTGGGGATTCAGGCGAAAACCTGTCCCACCTCCGCTTTGTCCAGCACAGTTTCAATAAATTAATTATTACAAATATATTTTTATAAAATATGATTACATATTATTATTATTATTATTATGCAGGAGGTTTCAGCGTCAGCTTACCTTGTGCCTTAGTAATTAATCTGTGTCACTATCGAGTGGCTGCACACCCAAGTCGGAATCAGAGCCGGGGTCAGCACACGAGGTAAACAAATCCCGCCGTCAATACTATTCGCTCGGAAATGCTTATAAACAGACAGAATCATATTTCTCTCGCCAGATGTAAAACTATTGCGTTTCTTCTTCAACTGATAACAGTCTGGTGAATTTTTGTTCGGATCCATTGCACAATAATATCCAATAACGAGTAAGAAGAAACCTACAAACATGCAAGAGACTACAAGAATTATGAATTAGCACACAATACGCACATACACTGTTTTTGTAAAAGCGAAGCACACTGATAAAATTCTCTCACTGCTGTTTTAAATAGACTATGATTGGAACTGCACCCACGTGTTCAGGACATCCACTGAGTGAGTAAGTATGGCAGCTCTGCACTGACTGCACCAATGCCAAAACTCGCTCTGAGTAGCGCACCCCCCTTGCCCCCTCACCTACCGTGTGACAACACTGTCGGCGCTGCCCCTGTCACCCGCGCCATCCCCTGGTCTATACACTCACTTCCGCTATAGTCTGCTCAAAAGGTGGTCCGGAGAATAGTTGTACTTTCTCGTAAAACAATAATCACCACCACCACTACATTGTACTAGCCATGCATCTTAGTAGGTGTGCTAGTTACCAACTGTTGAACCCAAATAGGCACACAAGGTGAAATGCTGGCAACCAAGAATGAGTTAGCTGGAAAATTTATAATTTCCAATAATGGACCAATTATATTGGAATTAAAAATTAAATAATCATAGTTGTCAATGCGTAAATATTAAATTCAGTGGGTAAATATTAAATTATCATTCCATCTTGTACCATCATGGGCCAATGAACTTGCTGTTAGGCCTCTTCAAACCTTCTTCACCAAATGCTTCCTTTGACTCTTCCTCAATTCATCCACTACCATTATAACTAAGAATAAGAAGAGTTGCTTTGTTATTTCCTTATTTGCAGTTCCATTGTTTTGTGTAGGGAACAAGTGCATCTACTCCCTTTTATTGTCAGCTTCCCTTGACTTAAAGCGACACTCCAGAGATAAAAATCGATATTTTGGTCATTTTGGTGAAATTTTTAATGACTGAAATTAAAAGGATTGAGTTTCTTTTTCCTTGTCATGAAGTTATTCCAATGAATTCAAACAATTTATCACTGTAATAATGCTTTGTTTGCCAATTGTAATTTTACATTTAAATCCCATTTTTCTCCCACAATATTCTTCCAAATTTAACAAAATGTGTATGTTATATGTATCACAGCTATATTAAGAAACCTGCATATGGAATTTTTGATTGCAGAATTTTTTCAAGTAGTAGGTATTTTTAAGTCCAAACTTTTTTAGAACGTTAAAATTACACAAACTTTAGTACGATATATCTCCTTATATAAATTATGTACAGAAAAATCAATATGTAGTGCTTTAAAAAAAGTAATATCTACCTAATTAGGAATTTACATTAACATGTTAAATTTCATGAAAAAAATGGAATGAAACATTTCAACAAAAAAAAAACTGGAAAACTATTAATTGTATATGAAAGAAATGTTCGTGATATCTCTACTTCTATGTAGGTGACATTCCCACAAAGTTTTGTGAAAATCAATGCATTAGGTAAAAATATCTTCTTATCTCCGGACTGTCACCTTAATCATTTAACTCAGAAGTAAAATTTAATAGTATCCAAACAGCAACTGAGTACAGGTCAATTATTACACAGTTTTCTTTCCACAGCAAAACCATCCTCAATGAGATAAGAGAGCGTGAAAAAGAGCGGAAGACTTTAGAGCAAGAGAACTCAAACTTACTTCAGAAGATGAAATATTCTGACAAAGAAATGGTCAACTTGAAAACTCATTTGAACAATGAAAAGGAGCAGCTGAAAAATCTGAGAATTTCTTGGTCAACAGCATCACTTAAAATGGAAGAATATATTAGTAAACTCAGGTAACATATTCTTTGAATTTGTCTCTTGCTTATCAATAACTAGCTGTTGAACCTGTTAATGACGGTTTAGATTTTATACATTTGCTGCGGTAATGCCATCTAGCGGAGATGAATGGGAGCCGGAGAGAGAAAGAGAGAGAGAGCATCTCAATTAACAACAATCAGTTTAATATATTGTTTATAAGTTTTATGATCCCACTGTGGGTGGGGGTGGTAAAATGACACCTACGGTATCCCTTGCCTGTCATAATAGGCGACTAAAAGGCCCCAGGGCAGAGTGTCCACATTCTGGAATGTCAGGGAAAGTCAGGGAAAAATATTTTGGTTAGGGAAAGTCAGAGAAATAGACAAAAAGCCTGGAAAGTCAGGGAAATAGACAAAAAACCTGGAAAGTCAGGGAAATCTTCCCCAATGATGGATTTGAGGGAATACTTTTATGCTCTAGTCTGCTGTAACCCAGGCTATTTTAGCATTTCTTTTTCACGTATCTTTTCACAAGAAGTGCACAACAATTCTACAATTTTTGTTGTGCCCTTGCATCATTTCTTTCAACCATTTTTATGTTATTCTTTTTATTTTCAGTTCTAGGATGCTTGCTTGAAACTCATGACAATGGCTAACAAGCAATGTACATTTAATAAACTCTGGCTAGACAGTAAAATGTTTCTCAAATTGAGTGGTTGGTTGGACATATTGGTAAATGATCCAACTTCAGCATATTGGAAAGTGTGTTGTAAATTGTACAAACTTAGTAATATGTTACCCATGCTAAAAGACCTATTCATATAAAATACATGAAAGCTAAGTCTTCCCAGCCAACAGTTTCTTTCTTTGCAAAGAATACCTCTACTCCATCTCCACTTGAAGATACGCAGCCAAGAGTTAGCACAACATCCACAGCTACAAAGTAATTAGCAGTTCCTGGAGCAAGTCAAATGAGTTTAAAGACTTTCAGTGTGACTGAAGATGATGTTATATCGGCTGAAGCCATGTGGGCTCTCCAGGTTGTCACTGGAAAGATGTCTCTCAACTCTAGTGATGAAACCTTTGCAGCATTTAAAACAATGTTCCCAGACAGTAAAATTGCTCAAAACTTTACTATGGGCAAGACGTTATAAATCATGGATTAGCCCCATATTTTAAAGAAAGTTTGCAAAATGACTTAAGGCAGTGCTCTGACTACAATAGACTGTTGTGCCGAGGCACGTAAGATTGCATGTCTGATTGACACTGGTTGATTGTACATGGCTCCTGCTTGTAGCTGTAGTCTTCTATTTATATAGAAGGTTGTAATGACGTCCAAATTAGTGCTGAACGAGGAAACGTTAAGTCTTAAAGGGATATCCTAGTTCTTGAATGTCGATCAACCCGCTGAATGATGTGTGTGATAGGATATCTAAAAAGAGACCAAATGACCGTGACTTAGAAATGCTAATAGAAAGATGAATTCAGAAGAGGAAAAGAAATGAGCAATGATTTCAAGTAACATAAAATGAGCTAGATGTTTTCACTGCAGATATAAGTGGCAAATAGCTTTCTGTAGGAATATTTTGAATTGATTGATTTTGAGACCAGTTCTGGGAAGCCAAAACAATGTTATTTTTCTCATACAATGATGCAGTATAATTTGACAGGATGAGTCTCATGTTGAACAATCCTTTTATCATCATTTGATCACTCAACAAATGATAATGAAAGCACTGTTTTAGGATATCGCAGGTCTGTCCAAATCATAACTTTGAAACGAAAGGAGCTACCTCTGGAATATAGATATATTCCTGGGTCTCTGAGAAACTGGTTTAATTCCTTGTAGTAAAAAAGAAACTTATTTAAAAGTAACGTTTAAAGCTTTTTTTTTTTCTTTTTCTTTTCCCCATCTCTTTTGTTGTTAGCTCTGCAAATAATAAGGAATTATGCTTTAAGAAAATTTGATTTGGAAACAGAATAATTTTGAATTGAGATTCTGTAGTTAACACTTGGTTGGAAGAGTAACTTGAGGAATCTCTGTCTGTGCTTTATGCTGACTGGTATCAGACTTTCTTTCAGTTTTTTTTCCCTTCCAGTCCTTCAAGTTCTCTTGATTTATTTGTTTGTTACAATGGTATGTCAAACATTTCCTCATGTTACTACATTGTAATGAAGGTATTCAAGAGAATTTTATCATTTTGAAGCAAGTATGGACAACCTTCTTGAAGGAGTGTGTGTATGTAGAATGTTAACCGTGGACTGCTTTGTTACACAAATACATTTATTATATTCGATCCCCAAGGAAGTACGAACAAAGTCTTTGGCTAATTTATTTATTTTCTGTCTCATTTAGCTCTTTGGTTAGAGTGTATATTATTTTACAGATGATATTGCCTTGATCTTGTCTCAAGGCTTGAGGATCATTATTTTTAAAAAACTTTAGCGGAGCTTTACTAAAAGTAGGAAAGATCACAATATGAAGATAAAGTTTGAATTCAAGAGGACAAATTGGGTCAAATATTTGTTTATAAGACGGGAGTAAGAATTGGAGTAATTTATCAAGGAAAATGTTAAATGAAAAAGGCTAGGTAAACAGTTGATAGGGAATCTACCACCTGGGCGACAGCCCTAAATGCAGATCATTGATGGATGACGTTGTTTGTTTTGATGAATCATTAAGCAAATTTGTCCAAAAAGGACAAATGGACTTGTGTGTAAGGTTTTGGGATATAAATCTTCAAAATGTTGCAACAAGGTATTGGAATAGTGTATTTTTAGGCAGGGCAACTGCAGATCACTTAACAAATGGGTTTATACGTGAACTCTTCTTACGTTTAGGAAATATTTTGCAAGTCTCAATGGATGGGCCGAATGTTAATCTCAGTTTTATTAAAAAACTTGAAAATCATTTACAAGTGCTAAACCCCAAGGGCAAATCTCTTCTTGATATAGGCATAAGCAGTTTGCATACGGTGAATGGAGTCATGAAAACTGGGATCTCCAAAACTGACAAGCCTTTTTCATTTTTTCAGGTCTCTGTACAATCTTTTTTAAAGATAGCCCTGGTCGACGTGTTAAAATGAAACAGTACTGTTTATGATAACTGAAAACTTTTCTTCTTTCATTCGTGTCTTTTCTGACTGATCTTCAAATTTGAAAACTGTTTTACATATAGATTTAAGAATAATTATAATTTGTTATATTCATCTACATTACAAACACAAGTTAATTACTTTTGATCTCAAGAGTGCTTTAAATCAACATAAAATAGTATTAGATTGCTGTGGTAAAATAACTTTCTTTTTATATTTGAATTTCTCTATTAATAAGTTAGTTGTACTTTGTTCATTGGAAATGATAAGATAAAGGTACATGTTACCATTAAAATATTTGTTTATATGTAAAGTGCCATCAGTGTATTTGTTTTTCCGTAAATAATTGAAAAAAGGAAGTGGAGAGAGAACTAAGCCAGCTATGGGGATGGTGGAGGCTGGAATTTCCTTTTTTGTTCCTTGTAAAAAATGCTGTTCGGTGAATTAACTTGTCACTCAGTTTTCGTGAGTCAGGGAGATTTTTCTTTGTAGGTCAGGGAAAGTCGGGGAAACTTGAGAGAACATTTCTGTGGACCCTATGCAGGGGCTCACAACTTGGGAGCATGGGTTGGCAACTACAGGGCCCTTAGATGAGTCCTGTCATTGCTACCACTCACTTGTGCCAGGTTCCTCGCTTTCTTCTATCCTATCCGCCCCGCCTTCTCTGGCTCCATGGCTAAAAGATTTGCATCGTAATCTATAATCTTCATTTCCGTATTGATAATTGCACAATTAAAAATAGGAGAGGATTTCCACCAATCAATACTTATTTATTGTATATTATTAAACTACAGGACCGGTTTCGACCTCATATTCAAGGTCATCTTCAGCTGAACCATACATACATATTTATATAATGAAGCTTTGATTAAGATTGTGGTGTTGAAGGAATGCCATATGATGATGATGTACATTTAGTCACATACAAATGGGGCACGTCTTAGCGTGAACTGGCGTATATGTCATTCTGTACAATATTGCAACTGTATGTCTAAAATGTTGAAGGTCTTAAAACTAGTGTATAAAACATGTCTTTACCTAAACTAACTTATATATATATATGTACAAGATAAAAAACAATATATAAAAACACTTCATGCATATGAACATTCGTTCTTGCTTGGTGGTCAATACATCGACTAACTTCCGTATTTAAGTCTTATTCACAGTTGTACACTTCAGCTGCTATTCTTGGAGTTTGTAAAATTGCATGGATAAAAGTTTTGTCTTCCTGTGCGTATGTGGGATAAAACACTTTCAATATTTTTTTAAAAAGGTGCCAAATGTATGGATGAAATTCAAGTAAAATATGTTCAGCTCTGCTGTGTGTGTTGCCCTTTTATTAGAACCAATTCATGTTGTCTTTTTGGCGTCTGTAAATTTGGATGACATTGGTTTCAAAGTAGTGGCTCCTTTCCCATTTGTAGCTGTGTAATGATGTTATGTTTATCTGTGGAAGATAAGATTGAGTTATAAGTGATATTGTGTGGAGGAATGTCTAAGGGTTATGTGTGTGAATTGGAATATGTACTTACTGTTGTTGGTGTAGCTGAGTTGTGTTTGACATGCGAGCTTGTAATGTACTACTTCGTGTTCTTCTTGGGCTTATACTAGCTGCTGTGAGGGGAAGGGAAGGAGGGGTTGGGAGAGTTGTTGTTGAGGGGGTAGGGATGGAGCTGGGTGTATTGTTTGGTGTTTTAGAGCACACATTCATCAACAAGATAGACCATATATTTTTTTGGTGTAGATTTGTTGATGATATCTTTATCATCCTTGACAATAGGTCCACAAATGAAACTGATATATTAGATAAACTCAATACAATAGATTCCCATATAAAATTTACCATGGAATCCGAAAACAATCACAAACTGAACTACCTGGACATAACGACAACTAGAAATGATGACCACCTTTCTTACAGAATATACAGAAAACCCACGCATACCTCAAATACAATTAAAATGGATTCCGTTCACCCCAACATACACAAAAGAGCAGCCTACTATAGCATGATACACAGAGCATTCAATATACCGTTAACAAAAGAAGATCTAAACAAAGAATTACAATTAATTCATGACATAGCCAAAAACAATGGATTCAAGAAAGAAATGGTTAACAAAATCATTCACAAAATAAAATCCCAACCCAAAACCAAACTAACAAAAGTAAACGAACCCAAGAAAGATTATGCACTATTCACTTTCAATAATGTACACATATACCCCATAACTAACATTTTTAAAAAACATAACCTAAGAATAGCATTCAGAACTACACACAATAGTACCAACATCATACACAATGTCAGGACAATCAACAGCAACAACAAATACAACCACTCAGGGGTATACCGTATCAAATGTAATAACTGCGAGACCAGCTATATCGGACGTACCGGTAGAAACTTCCTAACCCGATATAACGAACACATAAACGCAGTGAAACACAATAATTTTTCCTCAATAGGACAACATGTCGCAGACTATAAACACAGTTTTACAAATATCGATAACGATATGCAAATCCTAAACATAAACCCCAAAGGCCCCCTGCTCAACATAACAGAAGAATTTTACATCACTCTAGATCAGTACACCAATCCAAATTACAACATAAATGAAATCACAGAAAAAACTAACATCATCTTCAATACAGTTATCCCCGCCCTAAAAAACCCTTACCTTAAGTTAATCGATAAACAGAACGCAACACGCAACAGAAAAACACCAAACAACACACCCAGCTCCATCCCTACCCCCACAACAACTCTCCCTACCCCTCCTTCCCTTCCCCTCACAGCAGCTAGTATAAGCCCAAGAAGAACACGAAGTAGTACATTACAAGCTCGCATGTCAAACACAACTCAGCTACACCAACAACAGTAAGTACATATTCCAATTCACACACATAACCCTTAGACATTCCTCCACACAATATCACTTATAACTCAATCTTATCTTCCACAGATAAACATAACATCATTGCACAGCTACAAATGGGAAAGGAGCCACTACTTTGAAACCAATGTCATCCAAATTTACGGACGCCAAAAAGACAACATGAATTGGTTCTAATAAAAGGGCAACACACACAGCAGAGCTGAACATATTTTACTTGAATTTCATCCATACATTTGGCACCTTTTTAAAAAAATACGCACAGGAAGACAAAACTTTTATCCATGAAATTTTACAAACTCCAAGAATAGCAGCTGAAGTGTACAACTGTGAATAAGACTTAAATACGGAAGTTAGTCGATGTATTGACCACCAAGCAAGAACGAATGTTCATATGCATGAAGTGTTTTTATATATTGTTTTTATCTTGTACATATATATAAGTTAGTTTAGGTAAAGACATGTTTTATACACTAGTTTTAAGACCTTCAACATTTTAGACATACAGTTGCAATATTGTACAGAATGACATATACGCCAGTTCACGCTAAGACGTGCCCCATTTGTACGTGACTAAATGTACATCATCATCATATGGCATTCCTTCAACACCACAACCTTAATCAAAGCTTCATTATATAAATATGTATGTATGGTTCAGCTGAAGATGACCTTGAATATGAGGTCGAAACCGGTCCTGTAGTTTAATAATATACAATAAATAAGTATTGATTGGTGGAAATCCTCTCCTATTTTTAATTTTAAAAGATTTGCATGCTAGCCTTTGGTCACAGGGGCCCTGAGTTCAATTTCTGACAGGGTCGGGAATTTTAACCATAAGTGGTTAATTTCACTGGCACGGGGACTGGATGTATGTGTCGTCTTCATCATCATTTCATCCTCATCATGACAGGCAGGTCGCCTACGGGCGTCAAATCAAAAGACCTGCATCTGGCGAGCCAAACTTGTCCTTGGACACTCCCGGCACTAAAAGCCATACACCATTTTTTTTTGCCCCGCCTTGGTCAACTCTTATTCTTTTCTGACCCCGACGGTATTAGAACACTTGGGGCTTAGGGAGTCTCTCGCCTTTCATTTTCACGCCCTTTGTGGCCCTTGTCTTCCTTTGGCCGGTACCTTCATTTGTTGAAGTGTCGGATCCCTTCTATTATTTCTCTCTGAGTGTTATATAGAGGATGGTTGCCTAGTTGTACTTCCTCTTAAAACAATAATCACCACCACCACCTGTTACCAGAGATCTTTTACATGCCCATATTGTACAACATGGAGTGTCGAATGGACATCTTCCTGCCCTTCAAAAATCTAACTACCTCTGCTGGGTTTGAACCCACTATCTTAGGATCCGGAGGCCGACACACTACCACCAGTCAACAAAGCAGATTATTAAGTGGGTTTAAAAAGGTGGAAAACAGTATCCATGCACTTGACACAACATTTCAGGGCTTCTTTCAGTGTAGCAGGTACGAATAGTAAAGAGAAGTCCAGCTCTGAATATGGCAAAGAAATTGCACTTGTTATCTAGAGGTGGACAGGTTAGCACAGGAAAGGACACCAGAAGAGTTGCATCAATCTCTTTACCCGAAGACCAACAGTTTAATCTTATCAGGCTCTGTCAGTATGACAAAATTCCAGTTACAGCACAAGTGATTCATACCAGAGATAAGCTCCGATACATCTCTTAGAAATACACTCCTGCAGTAGCCTATAAATAGTTTCTGAGAAGATTACAGCCATCATTTTGTAGAAGGGAATGCCGAGTTGTACAATAAACTGAGGAATATTTGTGTAATCCTGGCATGTAAGAGACTTTGGACATCTAGGAACAGACACACGGTGTGTAGTATGATAAACGCATGCAGAGCTGAATTAACACCTTTTTGAGCTCCTGACGAGGAGAGAAATGTGAGGTCCCCCATTAACATTTCCTAATGATTACCAGTAATAATTATTTTGTGTTTTTTATTTTACATTTAATGGTCAACATAGGAACACTCCATTCAATTTTCTTCTTCTTCTTAATCTGTTTACCCTCCAGGGTTGGTTTTTTTCCTTCGGACTCAGCGAGGGATCCCACCTCTACTGCCTCAAGGGCAGTGTCCTAGAGCATGAGGCTTTTGGATCAGGGTATAAAACTGGGAAGGAGCACCAGTACATCGCCCAGGCAGCCTCACCTGCTATGCTGAAGAGGGACCTTATGGGGCGATGGGAAGATTGGAAGGGACAGGAAAGGAAGCAGCCGTGGCCTTAAATTAGGTACCATCCCGGCATTTGTCTGGAGGAGAAGTGAGAAACCACGGAAAATCACTTTGAGGCTGGCTGAAGTGGGAATTGAACCCCCCTCTATACAGTTGACCTCCCGAGGCCGAGCGGACGTGGTTCCAGCCCTCGTACCGATTTTCAAATTCCGTGGCAGAGCCAAGAATTGAATCTGGGCTTCCGGGGGTGGCAGCTAATCACACTAACCACTACACCACAAAGGCGCCAATCAGTTATGCGAAGAAAATTTACCTTTTCTATGTTTCCAATTTTTCTTCATCCTCTCAGATGCTGATGTCCTTTCTTCAGTTGAGAACACTCTACCTTTTGCCCTTTTATTAATTTTGGTTTGCAGTCTCACATGTGAGTCGTTGAGAACCTTAATTTTTACTGTTTTGTTCTTGAGATCATTTAGTGTTATTTGGAGTTCATTAATACCATTGTTAATTTCTGAGATCCATTTATCCTGGTATTGCTATTCCAAAATTTTTATTCTAATTCTAGTTTCCGATATTCTAACAAGATGTCCAAAAGATGAGATGAGCTTCTTTCTAATTGTGTTCAATATTGGTTTTATTTCCTTATAAACTGTGTTATTTGAAGCTGTTCTCCATGTCCATTAACTTGATATTGTTTATTTATTATTAATGCCTTTTTTTACAGTGGCGAAGTTAGGGCTCGAGGCCCTCTTCTTCCACTTAACCACATAATAATCAAAATCCTAAATAAAATACTGAGATACTTAAAATAGTTAACACTACATAAAATTAATAGAATTGAGAATAAATTTAAATAAATTATTAACTAAATTAATATTAAAAACTCTTAATAATGAATAGTCCTCAGGCATGCACACATTCATATTTCAACCATTCAGTCAGCTGTTCTCAGCAGGTAGTCTCGGCAGGTGACCTTAAATCTTGGTAAAGAGCAAGTTTCTCTGACCTGAGCTGGCAAGGAATTCCATAATCTGGCGCCAGTCACTACAAATGATCTATTAATTTTATTTGTGTGGTGAACTGGAATAGAAAGAAAGGATCTGGAACATGTATTCAAGTTGTGACAAAAAGGTGAATTTAGAAGAAATATACAGTGACTGACATTCAGTTAACACTTTAAAACCATCGTTAAAATGTGTAGGTGCTGACATTTATCAGGCTTCAGCCATGAGAGAGCCTGATAGTATGGGGTGATATGAACATCATACCCGATATTGTAAATAAATTGCAGGCAGGAATTCAGGGCTCGTTGAAGTTTAAGTGTTTCTTCACTCATCATATCAACTAAAACAACGTCACAATAATCAAGAATAAGGAGAACCAGTGTCTGTATTAGTTTGGCCTTTAGCTCAAATGGAAATACATCCCTTTGCCGTTTAAGAGGGTGAAGCACTCCAAAAATCTTTTTATGGATTTCTTTCGTGTGATCAGACCGATCAAGTGTTTCATTCATAATTATGCTCAGATTTTCAATTGTTTTACTGTACGGAATAATGTTACCATTCAGTAGGATAGGAGGGAATGCAACATTGTTTGAACAGTACGGTAATTTTTGTGATCCAATTATGATTGCCTGAGATTTTGTGGAGTTTAGTATAAGAGAATTTCGTTGTGCATATATACTGAGTCGTCGGAGGTCATTGTTAATATCTTGTAGTGTTTCACCTAAGTCTGAAGTCTTGCAGTGTCGATAAATTTGAAGATCGTCAACATAGAGGTGGTGTGTGTTATTTGCTGTCCCAGATGGTATGTCATTGATATAAATACAGAAAAGTAAGGGCCTTAGAATACTGCCCTGTGGGGCACCACTAAGTTTCATTTTCCATTTAGAGGCCTTGTCTTTTACTGTTGCACGCTGTTGACGGTTACTCAAATAAGAACTAAAAAACTTAGCGCAGCCAGGTCAAAATTTAGCAGTTCCATTTTCTTTATCATAGTCTGAATTCCTGTAGTGTCAAAGGCGCTACTGAAGTCAAGAAGGATAAGTACAGTGAGCAGTGGTTTGTCCATAGCGTTTCTAATGTCTTCAGTAACCTTCAAAAGTGCTGTCGCAGTACTGTGACCTTTCTTAAATCCAGATTACAAAGGGTCCAAAAGAGCATTTTCATTTAGGTAGTCCAGAACTTGCTCGTATATTAAATGTTCAAAGGCTTTAGAAAGCACAGGAAGAATGGACACAAGATGATAGTCAGAGAGTGACTGTGGGTCTAAACTCTTACATACCGGTATAACATTGGCTGTTTTCCAGACAGTTGGGAAAGTTCCGATTAGTAAAAACATTCTAATTATTATTCTTTCTATCTTAAGTATTTTATCAATTTCAGCTGTATTAGTAGTTTTGAAAATAGTTTCACTTGTGTAATTCACCTCTGGCTGTGTGACTGTTTTATAATGTCTTAATTTTGCTGCAGTCAATAAGCTTTTTTGTTGCATGTGTTTCATTTAGATTATAAGTTATAATATCTCCTCAGTACTTAAATTTATCAATAATTTTGATTTCATGTTCATCAATATTAATTTTATTTTCGAGTGGTGGGTCAGTTAACATGATTTCATTTTTTTAAAAAGAAATTCTAAGACCTATTTTCTATGCTATTTCCTGCAGAGATATGATTTGATGCTCAGTTTCCTGAATATTGTCGGATAATAATGCAAGGTCATCAGCAAATCCCAAGCAGTTTAAACTAATTTATTGTTTAGAACTTCCAGTTTTTATGTGTTTAGGATTCTTTTTGAACCATTCTCTCTTTACATATTCTAATGCACTGTTAAATAGCAAAGGTGACAAACAGTCACCTTGTCTTAAGCCAGTTCTAATCATGAATAGATACTTTGTTTTAATACCAGACAGGATAAATAGTGCCCTATGTTGGTATCAGTTTACATTTTGTCTGTTTGTCTGTTACAGCATAATGAAACTTAGTACCAGTATTTAAGTTTAGAATAAGGCCAAGTAGGATCTTAGCTATACACAGTTCAAGAAATTAATAATAATAATAATAATAATAATAATAATAATAATAATAATAATAATAATAATAATAATAATAATAATAATAATGTTATTTGCTTTACGCCCCATTCAAGAAATTACAGCAGGAGGTGGTGGGCTTCAGAAGGAATCTAAAACATAAAACAGGAGAATTGCTCATGACAGAATGTATTTATGAGGGTGGATCAAACAAAAATGGAACAGGGACTACAGAATGAAATAAAAAAAGTTTATTTCAAAAGTGATCTCCAAAGTTACTCAAGCACTTGTACCACAGGCGGTGAATACACTGCTCGTAGAACTCATTTGGCTGAGATTTGGAACCAGCTGCAAACATTGTCCATAACTTCATTTTCCAACTAGAAACGCTGACTTTCCCATGCTTTTTTCAACGTTCTTTCATGGGGTTGCAATTTTCACAAACATAATTACAAACTCTTCACTGAAGTCTCTCTCACTAGCCCCAGTTTCAGCCTACTCACCGAACTGGAAGTTCCACCTTTATGAATAAGGCAGCAGCAGATATTCCAAACATACATGCCAAAATTTGTGAAATGCTGCAGCATCCAAGCTATCAAAGCATCATTAGTAAGAAATACAACCAGTGGTACCAAGACCGGCCGAATGCCACACGGCTGGTTGGGTTTGTGGGTGCGGGTGGTAGAATAACACCCAGAATATACTCTGCTTGTCGTAAGAGGTGACTAAATGGGGCACCAGGGGCCCTCAACTTGTGAGTGTGGGTTGGCAACCATGGGGTCCTTAGCTGAGTCCTGAGGCCTAGGGTGTCTTTCATTTTCATGCCTTTGTGGCCTTTGCCTTTCTTTGGCTGTTACCTCCATTTTTCAAAGTGTTGGATCCCCTCCATTTTTTCTCTCTGATCAGTGTTATATAGAGGATGGTTGCCTAGATGTACTTCCTCTTAAAACCAAGGTACGTAGAATACAAGGTAGGGATCATGAGAGAGGTGTGCAGTAGCAAAGCAGAGCTGTGACGTCACGCAGGACCCTCGCGTTGAATCTGCTCTGAATGAGGTAGAGGTAGTTCGAATAAGAATCGCTGTACACGCAGAAGCTAGGTGCTAATAATACACGATAGTAACATATCTGTGGTGTATAAGAAACCGTGTGTGTTTATTTTATGTGATAAAATGTAAAAAGCAGTAATAGTGTACACTTTTCAGTATGCTTTGTCATGCCATTGCAGGCTGCACAAATCATAGCAGGCACGCGAAGGAACGAAACATACACTTTCATGTATTCCCTAAAGCCACTGACCTAAATAAATGGTGACAGAAGTAATCAAGTCATTATTGAAAGCTATCTTTCTCAGCTTCGAGGGTTCGGAAGGCTTTATGACCATCCTCTTCCGACAGGTGAGATCATTGCTTCTTAGCCTCAATGCTTCGGAGGCGATAAGAAATTCCATTTGTTCTCCGGAAGATTATGAAACACTACGCCCAAATATGTTACATGCTGCTGATGAACTCGATCAAAACTCGGATATCGTGTGCCAGTCGAAGGCCAGCGTTGAGCCCACAACATCCAATTCTTTACCGGAGGATGAGCAAGGGTTCGTTTAAGCCCTTGAAGAACTAGTAAAACAGCTCGAGGACAGTCGCGAAACCAAGGATCGTGATGAGCTGCTTGAAAACTTCACTGGCTGTATTGTAGCTTTTAGGGTAAAGAAGAACCTCGATATAGAAAGCAATTACGGAGAGAAAACAGGTCAAACTACAAGGGGTGGAAATTAGATTTAAAAAAAGAGTTCCATTTTTTTTGCAAGTTGCTTTACGTCGCACCGACACAGGTCTTATGGCGACGATGGGACAGGAAAAGGCTAGGAGTGGGAAGGAAGCGTCCGTGGCCTTAATTAAGGTACAGCCCCAGCATTTGCTTGGTGTGAAAATGGGAAACCACGGAAAACCATCTTCAGGGTTGCCGACAGTGGGGTTCGAACCCACTACCTCCCGAATACTGGATACTGGCCGCACTTAAGCAACTGCAGCTATCGAGCTCGGGAAATAACTGAAAGAGGGTTCTAACATCATCACAAACCTTACGGATATCCTGAAGAAGAAATTCCCAGAAATTTATGAGCTTGCAAGTTGCTTCGTGAAAAGCTGTTCTTTTATTCGAATGGAGACCGGGTTTCAGTTAATACAATACCGATAAAGAAAGAAGAAAAGCAAAGAAATTCCACTGATGCTATGGATAAGCGTGTTTGATATTCTTTCTTTAAATATCAGCATTATTCTTTGTGAATAACAAGCCTGTTATTTTTTTATGAAAGGCAATTTATTATGTTGTATATGAAACCAGTGCTAAGAATGTTAGTATACAGGCTCATTAATTTATATGGCCTATATAATATTAACGTGGAATTTGTCAGTTCCTGGCACTTGGAGGAGAACATTTACTGTACTGTTTGTGTTGTGGACAGTTTCCTAACATTTGCTGTTTGTGTTGTTGACAGTGTATATAGTTTCCCAATATTGCTTGTAACAACGGACATATTTCTTGCAGTCATCAAGCTTTAATGTTCGAGTCTGTAACAATTAGAGCCCCTTGTTACTGTTATCATGGGTGTTGAGAACATGAACATACGGAACGGCCATTCTACTGGGATCACAGTCTTAGCATTGTTACAACCTTTTATACAGATCGAAATACTTCAGAAACGCTGCTGGATTCACACTGTATTTGATCTCCTATTATTACTCTCGTAATAGTGAAGTGGAATGCCTTTTGTTAGGTGATGTTAAAATATCAATGAAGTTCTCTTATCTCTAACTTGTGGCTGAAACAGAAGACAAGGCACTGAGGGTGCACGCTGACGTCATCGACGGCCAAGCGTGGTGGGGAGACCTGCGCGTGATCCCTACCTCTTACTCTAACTACCTTGTCTTAAAACAATAATCACCACCACCACCAATCAGTCGTGGGATGTTCCACCATTCGACAGATTCCTATGATATAATCAAAATTCAACACCGAAATGAACATTATAAATTATGATTGATAGCTTGTGTCGTGAGGTAGATGTGGCTATCGGTGGTTATCTTTGTGTTAAGAGGGGACAGTTCTCCTTAAAACAGCAAAAATATTCACTTGTATTAACATAGGATACGTACGTTATTGCGGACCATGCCTCTTCCGCTTCGTACTGTTGTCGGTATTTGGGACCTTTTCCACCTGTGGGTGCGGGTGGTAGAATAAAACCCAAGGTATTCCCTGCCTGTCGTAATAGGCGAAAAAAGGGGCCCCAGGGACTCTCAGCTTGGGAGCGTGGGTTGGTGACCACAGGGCCCATAACTGAGTCCTGGTATTGCTTCCACTTACTTGTGCCAGGCTCCTCACTTTTATATATCCTATCCGACCTCCCTTGATCAACTCTTGTTCTTTTCCCACCCCCATGGTATTAGAGCACCTGAGGGCTAGGGAGTCTTTGATTTTCATGCCCTTTGGGCCCCTTGTTTTTTCTGGCCGATATCTTCATTTTTCAAAGTGCTGGATCCCTTCCGTCTTTTCTATCTGATTAGTCTTATATAGAGGATAGTTGCCTAGTTGTATTTCCTCTTAAAACAATAATCACCACCACCACCAACACGATGTCAACTTGACAGCCTGGGGTTCATGACCATGCTTCCATAGTGGCATTGCTTCCGCTTACTTGTGTTAGACTCGTCTTCAAAACAAATATAACTGCCAACAGCACTCTGACCACTGTGGGTCAAGTCCTGTTTTTATGACCCCGAAACATTAGGTTATAAGGGCTAGGGTGTCTTTATTTTTCATGCCCTTCGTGGAACTTGTCTTTGACCGCCTGTGGGTGGGGGCGGCAAGATATCACTCACGTTATCACCTGCCTGTCGTAAGAGGCGACTAAAAGGTGCCCCAGCGACTCTGAAATTTGGAGCGTGCGTTGGCAACCACGGGCCCTTATCTGAGTCCTGCCACTGCTTCTACTTGCTTGTGTTAGGCTCCTCTTTAAAACAAAAATAACCACCAACAGCACTCCGACTGCCATGGGTAAACACTTGTTTTTCTTTCTGACCCAAAAAACATTAGGTTCCTAGGGCTAGGGTATCTTTAATTTTCACGCCCTTCGTGGCCCTTGTCTTTGACCGCCTGTGGGTAGGTGCGGCAGGATATCACCCATGGTATCGCCTGCCTGTTGTAAGAGGCGGCTAAAAGGGGCCCCAGGGACTCTGAACTTTGTAGCGTGGGTTGGCGAGCATGGGGCCCTTAACTGAGTTCTGGCGTTGCTTCCACTTACTTGTGCCAGGCTCCTCACTTTCATCTATCCTATCCGACCTCCCTTGGTCAATTCTTGTTATTTTCCGACCCCGATGGTATTAGAGCAATCGAGACCTAGGGAGTCTTTCATTTTCATGGCCTTCGTAGCCCTTATCTTTCTTTGGCCGTTACCTTCATTTTTCGAAGTGTCGGATCCCTTCCATTTCTTTCTCTCTGATTAGTGTTATATAGAGGATGGTTGCCTTGTTGTACTTCCTCTTAAAACAACAATCACCACTACAACCTCTATGTATGTATGATTAATTAATATTTGTCATGAATATTTATTGTACTGAAAACCAATTTGTTCTTACAGGAACTCATTTTCACAAGAATGTCGGAAGAACAAAGAGCTCTCATCCAAACTCACACTAGCAGAGACTACATTGAACATCGTGAAGCAGCAGCTGAAGTCGATGCAAGATGCCAGAAGCATACTAAGAAGTAGATTACAAGAAAGGCAAAACTGCCTGGAGAATGTGAAGCAAGCCGTTCAGAAACTGAAGGAAGACGTTGGCAGACTGAATGATGCTAAACATTCTCTCGAGAAAAGTCATGTGGACAGGAAGGATAAGTGGGAGGAGACTGAAGAACAGCTGAAAATTAGCCTGTCAATTAAACAAAAGGCCTTAGCTGAAAGAAAAGCTGACTTAGTGGAGGAAAATAGATCACTGATGTGTCTGCAGAATCAACTGCAGGAATGGTAAGGTATATTCAGGTGTACATACAGGGTGAAGTGAAATTCGCGCACTCAGGCATTGCAGCACGACTCTTCACATGCCAGCAATAAAAAATGTCTCTCACAAAAGTTCGTCCTGCGAGTATATCCTGCAGAAAAAGAACGTTGAATAGTGGCAATCTGGCAACACTGTAACCACATGTAGGGTAACTACCTCTGTCAGCACGTACTGTTCGTGCTGTACAGTTGGTGCAGTGGATAGAGTTTTGGGTTAGAATGCAGGAGGTCGAAGGTTCGATCCTGGGTTGAGGCGTACTATTTTATTTGCTAACTTCCATCGGACATTACATACTGTAATACAGTAAGACACCGTTTCTTAGGTCACATGTATCCTACATTTACAAAATTTAGTAACGCTGAACACATTGTAACGCTTCTAGTAGATGAAGTGGTTTGAATAAATTCACGCCCACGACGTGGGCCTTTCAAAGCTGACCAATGAAAATGAATGTTCGTGCATTTCTAGGATCGGAGTATGTAAGTGCAAATGGTTTCTAGAGGACCCGCTGCAATCGCTGTTGACGATTAAGATGCCAGATACCATACCACCTGGACTACATTTACGAAATAAAAAACATACGCGTCAAACGAGGATCAACCCCCTCGACCACCTGCATGCTAACCCAAAACTCTATCCATTGCACCAACTGTACAGCACGACTAATATTTGCTGACAGAGGTAGTTACCCTACATGTGGTTACAGTGTTGCCAGATTGCCATTCTTCAACGTCCTTTTTCTTCCGGATATACTCGCAGGACGAACTTTTGTGAGAGATATTTTTTTATTGGTGGCATGCGAGGAGTCGCGCTGCGACGCCCGAGTGCGCGAATTTCGCTTCACCCTGTATATCACATTTACCAATAGGGGACATGTTTATTACAGCAGCTTAGCTGTTGGCTTTCTATCCAGATTGATCCTTGTAGACTTCCTGTGGGTGGGGGGAGTAACCACAATATCAAAAATCAGTTTAAAATTCTTGCTTGTTGGATGGGGTGGTGGTATTGAGCAGGGAGTGAGTGACTATCAGCCCTCACACAGCGATCAATTTTGGCAAATTGAAGCCCATGTTCTCTTGAACTCATCTGGAGCTGAACGATGTTCCCCCTATGGGTGGGGGTGGTAGAATAACATCCACGGTATCCTCTGCCTGTCGTAAGAGGCGACTGAAAGGGACCTCTGGGGCTCTGAACTTCGCTGGCACGGGGGCTGGGTGTATGTGTCGTCTTCATCTTCATTTTATCCTCATCACGACGCACAGGTCGCCTACGGGCGTCAAATCGAAATACCTGCATCTGGAAAACCAAACTTTTCCTCGGACACTCCCAGCACTAAAAGCCATACGCCATTTCATTTACGCCCTTCATGGTCCTTGTCTTTCTTTGGCCAATATCTCCATTTCCTGAAGTGTCAGATTCCTCCCATTTTTTCTCTCTGGTTAGTGTTATTTAGAGGATGGTTGCCTCGTACTTCCTCTTAAAACAATAATCACCATCTTTTGGGACCTATTCTCTGTGGGTTCTGTCGGTAGAATTTCATCCATGATAACACCTGCATGTCATAACAGGTGACTAATAGGAGCCAAGGATATCAAATTGGCACCGTGGATTGGCGACCACGAAGTCCCATGTGAGTCCTGGCATTTTTTTCACTTACTTGTGCCAGGTTCCTCACTTTCATCTCTCCTATCTGACCTCACTTGTTCAACTCCTGTTCTTTCCTGACCACAAGTGTATTAGACCTCTTGTGACCTGTGGAATCTTTCATTTTCATGCCCATCGTGGTCCTTCTCTTCCTTTGGCCGATAACTTCAATTTTCGAAGTGTCGGATTCCTTCCATTTTCTCCTCTCTGATTACGGGTACCTAGAGGATGGTTGCCTAGTTGTACTTCCTCTTAAAACAATAATCACCGCCTCCACCCGCACAACGCTCCTGCAGGTGGGGGCAGTAGAATAACACCCACGGTATCTCCTGCCTGTCGTAAGGGGCAACTAAAAGGGGCCCCAAGATTTCTGAAATTTGCAGCGTGCGTTGGCAATCATGGGTCCCTTAGCTGAGCCCTGGCATTGCTTCCATTTACAAGTGCCAGGCTCCTCACTTTCATCTATCATATCTGACCTTCCTTGGTCAACTCTTGTTCTTTTCTGACCCGAACGCTGTAAGGTTTCCGAGGGCTTACGGAGTCTTTCACTTTCTCGTCCTTTGACGCCATTGCCTTTCTTTGGCCGATACCTTCATTTTTCAAAGTGTCGGATTCCTTGCATTTTTTCTCTCTGAATAGTGAGGTTATGGTTGCCTAGTTGTACTTCCTCTTAAAACAGTAATCACCACCACCTGGTCCGACTCGTTGGCTGAACGGTCAGCGTACTGGCCTTCGGTTCAGAGGGTCTCAGGTTCGATTCCCGGCCGGGTTGGGGATTTTAACCTTAATTGGTTAATTCCAATGGCAAGGGGGCTGGGTGTGTGTGTTGTCTTCATCATTTCATCCTCATCACGACGCGCAGGTCACCTACGGGTGTCAAATAGAAAGACCTGCACCTGGGATATCCCGGCACTAAAAGCTATACGACATTTCATTTACCACCACCTGGAGTATTTTGTTTCATTCTATGCAAAGACTCAGTAATTCAATGATGATGTGCTCATTCTGTTCAGTACAACAATCTTTATTAAAGACACTTATTAAAGAGACTTTCATCTAAGCTCTGAAGGTTTCCCACCTTAGTAAAGGGATGATTCTCATATCTGATAACAAGATCAGCTCCTTTAATTTCGGAGAAACGTTGGCATCAACTTGAGTCTAGAACTTTAATACAAGATGGAAATGTTAATTATCTCACTAAATACAGGACTAACTTGCTTACACACTGACATGAACGGAGTTAAATGACTCAAGCCTGTAAAATATATAACATCAGCTAGCTATATAAGATCACCAAATTTTTTAATACTATATAAGGTAAGGTAAGGGTGTATTCTGCCCAAAGGCAGATCCGAACTTCCGCAGAGGTGTGCCTGAGCCAGAGTTTACGTATAGTAGGGTCCTGATGGCTTAATATTTGAATTTTCTGTAGCATCCTTACTGCATGAAATGCTTAAACTCTCAGCGCCGACCTCTATATGTGGTACAGACTTTCTTTTCTTCCATAGCCGCCGACCTCTATACGTGGTATAGACCCATACATGGTTTTGCATTTACGGCTATAGTGCGAAGAGTTTTGGAGTTATGGATATGCAAATTGTTTTGTTTCCAAGAAAGCATTTTCGGGTTTATCAGTGTTGTAAACAAGAATTGATAATCATTAAAATCTAGTTGTTTTTGCAAGGATAAGTATTTGTCATATAAGTCTGAGCACTAATCTGTTTTTTTAAAGTCTGCTTCATTCTTTCCCACAGAATAAAACAAAGAAATGTTGATCTGAGAAGTTTGTCTTTTCGCGTGATGTTCTATGCTCTAATTTTATATGAAGAATGCAGTTAATTTATTATATTTGTCTTTATTTCTCAGCTTGTAATATTTTTGTAACTCTCCACGAGCGCTCTGTGTAGGCATGAGTTAGTGCTGCTTTCTGTCATATGATACGAGAACCAGTAGTTCATGGTATATATCTCATTTGGAAGACGATGTCTCGACCTTTTATCTGAAATATGTATCGAGTTGGTTTGTTTCATGATAAATGTTTTTCCCCTCATTCAGTTTCATCCTGTTGCTTTCGGTCTCACTGCAGCTTCATCAGTTTGTGTGACGTGCCGCACTCAATGGCTAGCTCCAGGCGTGGTTTGACTGACAGTAACGTGCTTGAAATATTGTATAATTCAGATGAAAGTTTAGTCAGAAGTAGTAGTGACAGTATTAGCAGCAGTGATAATGAAACAGATGATGTGGCTTTGGCGGATGCAGTGGTAAATGATGAGATTGACAATGAGGAGGAACCAGTACTTGGAAATTTCGTGTAGGAGACTACAGATAATTATACAGGTCAAATGGAAGTTTTCAGCAGTGAATTCTGATTCCTAAATTCTCTAATAATATTCAGACAAGTCACATGGACAAACATTGAGCAGTAATCTTATCGGGTTCAGCTGATGGAAGGTTTGTTTACAAAATACGCTCGTTCGGGCAGGGAACGAAATATTCAAAGCCGGTGTGCATCAGATAATACAGTTCCAAGGTTGCAAGAAAGACATTTTATCAGGAAATTAGCACCGAAGAGTGAGAAATCCAAACCTCAGAGACGTATTGTGTATTCAAAACACTGCGAAATAAGATGTCGGTGTACTGCTGCCAGGTGTGACACTTGGGTTTCTATCTTGAATAGTGCTTCAAACTCTATCACATGAAACTAAATAACTAAGTAAATGTGAAACAATTATGCAATTATCTGCATGTACATAGTTCTGTCATAAGGAATTACAAATTTCGTGAATATCGGGTTACTCTTATACTTGTAGTAACGCTTTAAGTGAATCAACGTATTTCAGTCGCGCGTAGTTGAAATCTCATCTGGCTACGGGGTAGGTAGCTCTTTAAATGGCTGCGACATTGAGGGGTTAAACTGCATACCTACTTTCTACCATGACATCATCTTCAGTATGATCGTTATCCTTGATGGTAATTAGAGGGATTTCATTTATTTTGTAATTCTGCGTTACTGAAGCTTGTTTCTCCTTTTTCTGTCTGATTAGTGTTATATAAGTGATGTTTGCCTAGTTGTAGTCCGTCTTAAAAAAATAATCACCACCACCCTCATCTGTTTTGCACTGTTGTCAATTTTTGGGCCCTTCTCCCTGTGGATGGGGTCAGTACAATAACACCCATGGAATCCCCTGCTCGTCGCAGAGGCGACTAAAAGGGGCCCCAAATACTCTTAACTTGGGAGCACAGGTTGGCAACTACAGAACCCTCAGCTGAGTTGTGGCATTTCTTACACTTCCTTGTGGCAGGCACCTCACTTTCATCTATCCTATCCGACCTCCCTTGGTCAAATCTTGTTCTTTTCAACCCCAATGGTAGTAGAGCAATTGAGGCCTGTTGAATCTTTCACTTTCACGCCCTCCATGGCCCTTGTCTTTCTTTGGCTGATACCTTCATTTTTTGAAGTGTCGCATCCCTTCCATTTTTTCCTATCTGATTAGTGTTATACGCAGGATGGTGCCTAGTTGTACCTCCTCTTAAAATAATAATCACCACCATCACCACCGGATTGCGACGCACTTCAAAGAACCGCACCTCTCTCTCCTTATCCGTGTTAAGAGGGGATGGTTCTCCTCGAAACAGTAAAAATATTCATTTGTACTAACATAGTGAACGTACGTGTTTGCGGACCACGCCTCCTCTCCTTCGCACTATTGTTTGTATTTGGGTCCTTCCACCTGTGGGTGGGGGTGGTAGAACAACACCCACAGTATTCCCTGCCTGTTGTGTGAAATAACTAAAAGGGGCCCCCCAAGTGTTTTAATCCCCCTGTGGGTGGGGGCAGTACAATATATCCTCCATGGTATCCCCTGCCTGTCATAAGAGGCCACTAAATGGGGCCCCAGGGGTTCTAAACATGGGATCATGGTTTGGCGACCACGAGGCTCTCGGCTGAGTTCCGGCATTGCTTCCGCTTACTTGTGCCAGGCTCCTCACTTTCATCTATCCTATCCGATCTCCCTTGGTGAACATTTGTCCTTTTCCGACCCAGATGGTATTAGAGCACTCGAGGCTTAGGGAGTCTTTTATTTTCACACCCTTTGTGGCCATTGTCTTTGTTTGGTCGATACCTTCATTTTTGAAGTGTCGGGTCCCTTACATTTTTTCCCTCTGACCTTCGCCCTGTGGGTGGGGGTGGTAGAATAACACCCTCGGTAAGCCCTGCCTGTCGTAAGAGGTGACTAAAATGGGCCAGGGGCTCTCAACTTGGGGGTGTTGTTTGGCGAACACGGGGCCCTCAGGTGACTCCTGACATTGCTTCCACTTACTTGTGCCAGGCTCCTCACTTTCATCTATCCTATTCAATCTCCCTTTGTTAACTCTTGTTCTTTTCCAACCCCTTCGATATTAGGCAATTCGAGGCCTAGGGAGCCTTTCATTTTCACGCCCTTTGTTGCCCTTTTCTTCCTTTGGTTGATATCTTAATTTTTTGAAGTGTCGGATCTGAGTCCTGGCATTGCTTCCACTTATTTGTGCCAGGGTCCTCACTTTTATATATCCTATCTGATCTCCCTTGGCCAACTCTTATTCTTTTCCAACCCCAACGGAATAGAGCACTCGAGGCCTAGAGAGTCTTTCATTTTCACACACTTCGTGGCCCTTGTCTTCCTTTGGCCGATACCTTCATTTTTTGAAGTGTCGGATTACTTCTATTTTTTTCTCTGATTAGTGTTAATAGAGTATGGTTTGCCTAGTTGTACTTCCTCTCACAAGAATAATCACCACCACCCCAGGGGCTCTGAATTTTGGAGTGTGGGTTCGCAACTACGGGACCCTTAGCTGAGTTCTGGCGTTGCTTCCACTTACTTGCACTTGGTTCATCACTTTCATCTATCCTATTTGACCTTCCTTACCCCCTGTGGGTGGGGACAGTAGAATAACACACACTGTATCCCCTGCCTGTCGTAAGAGGTGACTAAAAGGGGCCGAAGGAACTCTGTACCTTGGAGCGTGGGTTGGCAACCACAGTGCCCTTAGCTGAGTCCTGGCATTGCTTCCACTTACTTGTGCCAGGCTCTTCACTTTCATCTATCCTATTTGACCTCCCTTGGTCAACTCTTTGTTCTTTTCCGACCCCGACGGTGTTATGTATGGAGGCCTAGGGAGTCTTTCATTTTCACCCCTTCGTGGCCCTCGTCTTCCTTTGGCCGATACCTCATTTTTCGAAGTGCCGGACCCCTTCCATTTTTTCTCTCTGATTAGTGTTATATAGAGGATGGTTGCCTATTTGTACTTCCTCTTAAAACAATAATCACCACCACCACCACTGACTAGAAAAGTACCCAGGGGCTCTGAACTTTGGAGCATGGGTTGGCGACTACCAGGTTCTTAGCTGAGTCCTGACATTGCTTCCACTTACTTGTGCCAGGCTTTTCACTTTCATCTATCCTATTTGACCTCCCTTGGTCAACTCTTTGTTCTTTTCTGACCCCGACGGTGTTATGTATGGAGGCCTAGGGAGTCTTTCATTTTCACCCCTTCATGGCCCTCGTCTTCCTTTGGCCGATACCTCATTTTTCGAAGTGCCGGACCCCTTCCATTTTTTCTCTCTGATTAGTGTTATATAGAGGATGGTTGCCTAGTTGTACTTCCTCTTAAAACAATAATCACCACCACCACCACTGACTAGAAAAGTACCCAGGGGCTCTGAACTTTGGAGCATGGGTTGGCGACTACCAGGCTCTTAGCTGAGTCCTGACATTGCTTCCACTTACTTGTGACAGGTTACTCACTTTCATCTATCCTATCCGACATACCTTAGTCAACTCGTTTTCTTTTCCGACCCTGACGCTGTTAGGTTTGCGAGGGCTAGGGAGTCTTTCATTTTCACGCCCCTTACTGGCCCTTGTCTTTCTTTGGCCGATACCTTCATATTTTGAAGTGTCGGACCCCTTCCATTTTTTCTCTCTGATTAGTGTTATATAGAGGATGGTTGCCTTGTTGTACTTCCTCTTAAAACAATAATCACCACCACCACCACGTTGTCTTGAGCGGACTTCTAGTGAGGTACATCCGTGGTTAGTTCCGCAACAAGATATACGGCTAGATCTACTCCGTGGACCCAAGGTGAACACGGATTCCTCCGTTTATCGGAGGACTTCACTCACCAGTATCCGGTCGCAAGACATGTCTTCACGGATGGTTCTAAGATCGGAGAAAATATTTGTTGCTCTTTCGTCACCAATGATATAAGCATAAATATCTTGATTCCTAGTGTATGTAGCATGTATTCTGTTGAGTTTTATGCTATCTTAGATGCTCTGCAGATTGCACTGGGTGATGAAAGAAACCATTTTCTCATGTGTACCAACACGTTAAGCTCTCTGCGTTCTGTTGAAAACTTTTGAAACCTTTTTCTTGCAACACCTACTGGTGCAGCAGACTCATGACCTTCTAGCCAAGTTAAGTGATGCTGGAACCAGAATCACTTTAGTGTGGCTTCCAAGCCATATTCGGATTGTGGGAAATAAACTTGCTGATGGAGCTGCAAAGGAAGTGGTACTTTTACCTCCAAGGCAAAAGAATCTACATGCTAGAGATATTTTTCTCAGTTACATCGAACCATCTTGGCTTCTTGAGAATGGAGTGGCTAGTTATCCGCACTCCCAACAAGCTAGAAGCAATTTTTTTTTTTTTTTTTTTTTGCTAGGGGCTTTACGTCGCACCGACACAGATAGGTCTTATGGCGATGATGGGACAGGAAAGGCCTAGGAGTTGGAAGGAAGCGGCCGTGGCCTTAATTAAGGTACAGCCCCAGCATTTGCCTGGTGTGAAAATGGGAAACCACGGAAAACCATCTTCAGGGCTGCCGATAGTGGGACTCGAACCTACTAGAAGCAATTAAGAAGACAGCTACTGTGTGGCGGTCCTCTTTCCAGCCTTCATGGAGAGAGGCCATAGTACTGTGTAGGCTGAGGACAGGTCACAGATGATCTACGCACTCTTATGTACTAAAGCGGGAAGACCCCCCAGTGTGTTTTTGTGGTGCCGACTTCACCGTGGCCCACATATTCACAGAGTGCTCTGATCTCTCTGGCCTAAGACAGAGTCTCAGCCTGCAGGAGACAATGATATAGATGATATAGATGTTGATTCCCATAGGGAATCTGAAATATTTGTCCCGAATGAGTAATTTTATAATACCAATATAAATGGTCCGTTATTGGACATTATAAATTTTCCAGCTAACTCATTCCTGGTTGCCAGCATTTCGCCCTCATGTGCTAGGTTGGGTGAAATGCTGGCAACCAGGAATGAGTTAGCTGGAAAATTTATAATGTCCAATAACGGACCATTTATATTGGTATTACTGCAGGAGACATTTGAACGCATACTAGGCAATGATGTGATTACTGCTGATCTTCTCATCCCCTTTATGTGCGACAGTGGATTAATCAAGGGTATGTAAACTGAAAGTGTTCTGTTACTCAAGGAGCTTACATTCTGTTTTGATCCGGTAGTGACTTATTCAGCTTAATGCAATACGTTTTTGTTTTATTTTTAATTTCATTTAGAAATTCTTTCATTGAATAAATTTTTTGTTTTATTTTAATTTTTTTCACTCATTTTGTTCAGAGATGATGATTACCTAGTTGTACTTCCTCTTAAAACAATAATCACCACCTGTGTGTGTGGGAGCGGTAGAATAACACTCACGGTATCCCCTGCCTGTTGTAAGAGTTGCCTTAACGGGGCCGCAGGGTCTCTTAAATTGCGATGAGCTTGAGTTGGCGACCACGGGGCCCTTAGCTGAGTCCTGGCATTTCTTCCACTTGTGCCAGGCTCCTCATTTTCATCTATCCTATCCAACTTCCCTGGGTCAGCTCTTGTTCTTTTCCAACCCCGATGGTATTAGAGCACTTAAGGCCTAAGGAGTCCTGTGTCGCCCTTGCCTTTCTTTAGCTGATACCTTCAGTTTTTGAAGTATCAGATTCCTTCCATTATTTTTCTCTGATTAGTGTAGAGGATGGTTGCCTAGTTGTACTTCCTCTTAAAACAATAATCACCACCATCACCTAAGGTAAGGTAAGGGTGTGTTCTGCCCGAAGGCAGGTTCGAGCCTCCGCAGAGGTGTACCTGAGCCGGAGTTTACGTACGGTAGGGTGGCCAGTTCCTTTCCGCTCCTCCATTCCCTTACCCCCCACCAACAGCGCGTGGCAACCCATCCACTTCTCGACCATGCCCAATGTTGCTTAACTTCGGAGATCTCACGGGATCCGGTGTTTCAACACGGCTACGGCCGTTGGCACCATCACCTAAAGCAAAAGAATAAGTGCTTGAGAGACCTTGTACATTCTGATTTTCTTGTGGTAGGCTTTAATAACATCAGTGAACGATGGACAAAGATTTAAATCAAGATTTTATTTTAAAAAGAATCTTTAGAACTGTTACATAACTTTAAAAAAATGTATCAATATATTTCATAAATAGTGGAGTTCCAGTAAACTTATATTGAGAAGAAAAGCCCTGTAATGTATTATGTGTGTATATATGTATGCTTTTTAAATAGTAACAAAATATAGACTAGGAATCTGTACTCTTGGCTTTGCATCAGCTCTGTATGCTCGTTTGGCTAAAGAAAGATGGTGTTTTTCAGCAAGAACACACTACAACAACAAAATCAAGAATTGGAGAGGTTGTGTCAAAGACAGTCATCAGCTAAAGCACAAATCAAACTACTGGATGAGGAATGTAATAACATAACTTGTAAACTGACACAGATCAAGTTCAGCATAAATAAAACCAAGGAAGAATATGAAAGGAAGGATTCTGAATTTCAAGTGAGTAGGTGTTCCGATTATATTGCTTTTATGAAGATATTCTAAACTTCATTATGTAATAATAATTATAATGCCTTTACATCTCCAAAAGTACTTTTACCTCCAGTGTGAAATATACATCTCATGTCTGACGGTACAGTTGTAGGCACCAGGGGCTCTGAACTTTGGAGTGTGGGTTGGCAACCACAGGGCCCGTAGCTGAGTCCTGGAATTGCTTCCACTTTCGCGTCCTCACTTTCATGTATCCTATCCGACTTTCCTTGGTCAACTCTTGTTCTTTTCCGACCCTGACGCTATTAGGTTTCCGAGGGCTACGGAGTCTTTCATTTTCATGCCCTTCACGGCCCTTGTCTTTCTTTGGCTGATACCTTCATTTTTTGAAGTGTCGGGTTCCTTCCATTTTTTCTTTCTGATTAGCATTATATAGAGGACGGTTGCCTAGTTCTACTTCCGCTTAAAACAATAATCACCACCACCACCACTCATACCTGAGATTCTCAGTTACTGTAATGTTGGGACTATATCTGCAAGTGTAGATACGTGGTTCTCGAAGCACGACGCTAGCACACATATTTGCTTTTCAGTAGTTTTCACATAATTATCTTTGTTGAAGCAAGCTTTGTGTGTGTTTGTTTTCTGCCAAAATTTCAATCACCACTGATCTGCCCTCAGCTGAGTCCTGGCATTGCTTCCACTTACTTGTGCCCGGCTCCTCACTTTCATATATCCTATCTGACCTCCCTTGATCAACTATTGTTCTTTTCTGACCCTGACGGTATTAGAGCATATTCACAATTAATTATATTTTATTATCCACCTTGTCGATACATTAGTTGCTTAAAGCAACTTATTAGTTAGTAGTGGTACATGTTTCGTATATTTGTAACATCTTCAGCCACATTATAACACTGTTTAGATGAAAAAAATAATACATTGACAAAGTTTACAATGCCTTGAAGGTATCCTTAATTTTTTTATTATTTATTATTATTTTTTTTATTAGAGCACTCGAGGCCTAGGGAGGCTTTGATTTTCACACCCTTCATGGCCCTTGTCTTCCTTTGGCTGATACCTTCATTTTTCGAAGTGTCAGATCCCTTCCAGTTTTTCTCTTTGGTTAGTGTTATATAGAGGATGGTTGCCTAGTTATATTTCCTCTTAAAACAATAATGACCACCACCACGTGTCAGCAGTCAAGATATTATGCCAAGCTTGACACAAGCCATATGGCATTCGCTTGCGGATTCCCACGTCTGTGAGCAGAACTGTGAAGTCTTAAACTATACTCCTTGTACTAGTACATCCTGAACTTGTGAATTATATAACTGAAGATTGTGAGAGCTTAATATCAGATTTCAAGGATTATTTTCCAGAAAACTAACATCAGAATTATGGATCAGAGCTCCCTTCTCTGTTGAAGACACCCTGCCACTATCTCTAAATAATTTTATTTACACCAGGCAAAATAGCAGTTTAGGGGGAGGTCTATAAATTATTTCTCAAATATCTTCTTTAATACTAGTGCTATCAAATAAAAAAATAGGGCAGTGGATAAGCTACTATGACCAGCATAGTGAATGAACAACAGAGCAGAATGATATTCAGCTATCCTGTGACTGAATTCCTGTGAACATTTTCAAGAGGATGAATTTAATGGTGTTTTAGTTGGTTAGGTGACAGGAGTATCCTCCGATTTTTGAGAAAGATGTAAAATTTCTGACCGAGCGAGTTGGTCGTGTGGTTAAGGGCGCATAGCTGTGAGCTTGCATTCTGGAGATAGTGGGGTTGCACCGCACTGTCGGCAGCCCAGAAGATAGTTTACTCCAAGCAAATGCTGGGGCTGTACCTTAATTGAATGGTGTTATGCAGAAGACATCCAAGCCACAGAAGTTAAAATGACTTAAAAGTGGATCTGAAGGTTCTTAGGTATTATAAAATTTGAAGCAACAATAATGTAAGAAATGAAGCAAAATAAAGTATGTGGAGTGCATTTGTCGTTAATTCACATGAGTTTTTCATATTTCAATTACATTTATTTGATTTCTCTTAAATAAATGTGCATTGGATTCTTTCTGCAAAAATGGTTTTAAGAAAATGTTATTCCACATGATACTTTTCCTAACATTCTTGTTTACTGAGTACTGCATAATATTATACATCACTGTGTTAACCACATACATAACCTAAACCCAATGAACATAATATTTCAGGCAAATAATTACAGTTTTAAATATAAAATACATACATGCATGATCTTTGTTACAAGATTCAATTCTTTTCATGTCCATAACTTTGTTAAGAATCTAACTTTGTTCAATGTCAAAATAAAGAGACTTACTGAAACCATCAATATCTTCTTCAGAAGACCCATTTGAAGACTTGAGGTTCTTAAAGTAGTTAATTGCACAAGGGGGAATTAGATAATAATAATTTTGTGTGGCTATTTGTAGATAACTGCGTGTTATTGTGGTGGAGGATAGTGTTATGTGTGGGGAATTAGATGCAAGATGGATTCAATATCTGCTCACTTTGTTGCAGTTATTGGTTTTCCATTTGGCCACAATGGAACCAACTCCCACAGAACTTCACGTTTGGGCCTTTCCTGTATCGTCTTCTTTAGATTTACAACCAGTTCAACTTCACTTTCAAAATCAGTCTTCATATACAGGCGAAAAGGCTCCTCTCGATTAAATGTTTCACTTTCAACCAGTTTATTTCCTATTATCTTCAGCTTCTTTCTGTTGGTAATGTTCTGTTCAATCGTCTTCATCCCTGTGAGGTCTTCATTGTCCATACTGGTTACCACAAAAGGGTTCTTCTTTCTACAAGTTCTCATTACTTGTATATAATCATCAGATGTGTACAACCTTTGCTGATGCTTTAAAGCCTTCTCTCTATCTGAAAATTGCCTGTCATTTGGAAGGAAGCTATGTCCTGAGATTATATATGTAAAAGTTACTGTTTGCAGTTTTGGATGAAATGAAATAGCGTATGGCTTTCAGCGCCGGGAGTGTCCGAAGACATGTTCGGCTCGCCAGGTGCAGGTCTTTTGATTTGATGCCCGTAAGCAACCTGCAGGTCGTGATGAGGATGAAATGATGATGAAGAAGATACATACACCCAGCCCCTGTGCCAGAGAAATTAACCAATGATGGTTAAAATTCCCGACCCTGCCGGGAATCGAACCCGGGACTCCTGTGACCAAAGGCCAGCACGCTAACCATTTAGCCATGGAGCCAGACAGTTTTGGATGAGTGTGGAGAATTTCTTTCATGATAAGTAAAATTTTGGTATTTCTATTTTGTCCACCATGGAAATTTCACCATAATATCAGATTTTCAACTTCTGGCTCCAATGATGTAGTAATATGCCTTTGCAGACAGGATCCGACCTCTTGGGCCCCTCTTCCAGCTTGGCCCTCCACCCAAATATAACAGTAGCCCTGGTTTGTCTTGACACTACGGTATGTATGCCAAGATTATAAAGCCATAACTGTCTCTTGTAAAACATGACATTGGTGGGTATAAGAGGCGTGGGCAGTGTTTTCTCCATGTCAAATGTTAAGCATTCTGTGTCAGTACACTCGCTCGCTTTCAGCAGATCACTCTTCATTTTGGCCTGAACATCAGTAGCCAAACTGATGTGTTTTTCTTGGTCTGATTTAAACCTTTCGTGATCTGGTTCATTAGTCTACATTTGAACATGAGGCTTATCACAGGTATTGTAAGTGTCTTTTTTGATTTTAAGATTGAATTTATCATAAAAAGTTCTCTTATATGTTGCAAGAGATACTGGATCATCTGTCTCACTTTTGTAAACAGCATTCATACTTTCTAAAGTCATCCTGGTGGCAAATATTCTGCAGATACAATGCTCCTGCAGTAATGTAATGTGTATCTTGCTATGGCATTAATGTGGGCCACAACCTTTCCCTCTTTATCAGCAGATATCTTATTCCAGCCTTTTTGCTTCAACCCTCTTTGGTCACTCAGAGGGGCCCCAGGGGCTCTGAATTTTGGAGCGTGGGTTGACGACCACGGGGCCTTTAGCTGAGTCCTGGCATTGCTTCCACTTACTTGTGCCAGGTTCCCCACTTTCATCTATCCTATCCGACCTCCCTTGGTCAACTCCTGTTCTTTTCTGACCTCGACGGTATTACGTATGGAGGCCTGGGGAGTCTTTCATTTTCACGCCCTTCATGGCCCTTGTCTTCCTTTGGCCGATACCTTCTCTCTGATTAGTATTATATAGAGGATGGTTGCCTAGTTGTACTTCCTCTTAAAACAATAACCACCACCACCTCGCTCAAAGGTAATTGCTCATGTGCCTTCTTGAGAGCAGTATTTATTCTACACGAGAAACACACAGTGTTTTGCAAAACATATCTCTGCATACTCGAACTGATGACAATGAATATATTCTGGAAAACTGTCTCTTGGTTTTATCGTGTCCATATTGCCTTTTCTTTGGATGTTCCGTCACTAGGCTTGCAATGAATGTATTCTGTGCTGTATATTCTCCTAAATTCCAAAATCCTTCAAATTCCTCCTTTCTGTTATCTACACTAACCTTGAAATTGCACTGAAGGGGGCAGCGGCAATCATGATCTTTGAACACCTTTGACTCGACATATCGGTGCTTCTAGTTGTGGTAAGATTCATTTCTGTTTTGCTTTCTTCTGTTGTCCTCTCGTCTTTCACTCTCAATTTTCCTTTTCCTCCTTTAGGTTGCATCCTGTCATCAGATTACATCTCCTTTCCTGTAAACAAGAAATATAATCAGTGAACAGTTCTATTTAGATTTAAACATTACATCACTCACTGAAATATTTTTATACAAAAATAAGAACTAACATACCTCTGTGTCATCTTCTTTATCCAAATTTGTTGAATTTGATTATTCTGGTCTATAATCTGATAACTATTCTATTACCCTGAAAAATATAATATTATGTACAACAGGTACTTTTATAAAGCATACGGATAATCTCCATTTCCTTAACAGCAATATGTTACACTTATCTCTCTGGAATGATTGTTTGGGTTCTGCAATAAATCTGACAGATCGGGAACATTTTCTGGAATTACTTCCCCATTTTCTCCGACTAGTCCAGAAGAAACAATGATGTCACTTTCATTTCTATCTTCAGTGCATTTAGAACAGTTAGATACACTATACCATCTATTTGTGACTTTTCCTGCAACATTAAAAGGATTGTAAGTTGAAAAAGTAATAATGAAACCTATCAAGATTCAGTAGAATAGGCTTATGTGTATAAATATGAACCTAACATCACTGAGCTTCTGCAGACATAGTATACCAATGAATCATGTAAGAAGACATTTTAAATCACAATAAAGTAGGGAAAAAAATAACCATAGAGGGCTTAAACCTCAATAACTGCCGATCGATTTATATTTTTTGTCACAAGCCCTATATTATTAAGTAGATAATGATATTTAATAACTTGGTTAATGAGTGTTTCATAATTACGTAGAACATTATTAATTGTAAAACCATTATCATAAATCACATGAATATAATGCATACTTTGTTTAATTCTTGACATAACCTATGTAAGTACTGTAGTTCATCTGGTGCTTACCTTGTTCAGCGCATTATCTTCCTTTCCTTTTTCTGAAAGTATCGATTCATTAATATTAACGTTTCACAAACTCCCTTTAAGGCAAGGTCAACCAGAAATTGACCTCTACTGCCTTTATTATTCAAGAGTTTTAAAATAGTTAACAGTGCTCTAACCTAAAATAGGTTTCCCGCAAATATCACTGTTCGTAAGATGTCGTTGAAATTCTCCGCTTAAATTCTCGCAGTGCAGCAGACAGTTTCAGCAAGTCAAAGACCTTCCATTTATTCTCAAGTTGAATTAAGCAGAAAGCGACCAACCCACTTGGATGCTTTCTGCATAATTCAAATAAATGTTATTCTTAGACCAAGGAGCTTGGTCGCTTTCTGCAGACTAGGAATTTAAGAACAGCAGTTTGTGGTGTGGATTTTCTACCTGCATGCAGAGCATAGCATAATGCGGATGGAGCTTGGATGCTTTCTGGTGATCGTTGGAATAATGCATAGCTATCCAGACAATGTCATTACTCAATTTTTAGATTTTTGTGGGTTGGTCGCTTTCTTCATAACACCGTTCAATTAAGGCTACATCCCCCTGTGGGTTGAGGCGGTAGAATAACACCCAAGGTATTCTATGCCTGTCGTAAGAGGCGACTATAAAGGGCCACAGGCACTTTCAACTTGGCAACATGGGTTGGCGACCACAGGGCCCTTAGTTGAGTCCTGGCATTGCTTCCACTTGTGCCAGGCTCCTCACTTTCATCTATCCTATCCAACCTCCCTTTCCCCTGTGGATGGGGGCGGTAGAATAATGCCCAGGGTATCCCCTGCCTGTCGTAAGAGGCTACTAAATGGGGCCCCAGGAGTTCTTGACTTGGGAGTCTGGGTTTGCGACCACTGGGCCGTAAGATGAGTCCTGGTATTGCTTTCACTTACTTGTGCTAGGCTCCTCACTTTCATCTCCTATCCAACCTGGCTTGGTCAGTTCTTGTTCTTTTCCGACCCGACGGTGTTAGAGTATTCAAGGCCTAGGGAGTCTTTCATTTTCATGTCCTTTGTGGCCCTTGTCTTTCTTTGGCTGATATCTTCATTTTCCGAAGTGTCAGATCCCTTCCATTTTTCTCTCTGATTAGTGTTGTAAAGAGGATTGTTGTCTAGTTGTGGTTTCCCTTAAAACAATATATATCACCACCTCCGACCTCCCGTGGTCAACTTCTCTTGTTTGACCCCGACAGTATTAGGTTGCGAATCCTAGGGAGCCTTTCATTTTCACACCCTTCTTGCCCTTGTCTTTCTTTGGCTAGAACGTTCATTTTTTGAAGTGTCGGATCTCTTCCATTTTTTCTCTCTGATTAGTGATGTATAGAGGATGGTTGACATTTTCTTCACTTGTGTAAATAAAAAACAAATACAGCAATAAATTAAGGATTGATATGTTATGCCAGTGTAAATGATTGTAAACGCCTGACATAGATGAAGGAAACAGAGCAAAACAAAATATTATGGAATCCAAGAAGAAGCTATGAGAAGATTTCGGTAATAATACAGAAAGGCTTGATTAAGTGGTGGGGAATCCTCTCTGGAGAGTAATAAACAGTCTTATAAATGAAGGGAAAAAGGAAATTATAGTGTTTTAGGTAAATCAGGTGAACGTTATAGTCATTTCCTCCTCCCAGGGAATCATTGGACAGATGGAAGGAATATTTTGAAAATTAACGTAAAAGAAATCTTTCTGTTAAAGTCATAAAAACTTGAGTTCATGGGGAAAAGGACAATGATGGCAGTGAAATTAGGCTCAAAGAAGTAGAAAAGTTGATAAATACACTACATTATCATGAGGAAGAGAGAATAGATGAAATAATACCTGAAATGGTGAAATATAATGGAAAGGAATGGTTCCATAGAGTAATAAGATTTGGAACTTAAAAATAGATGCAGGTAAGTATGATGTGAAAATTATCATTTCCAAGATTACAGTGATGCCAGTAAGGAAGAAATCTAAGAGAACTGAATCTCAGTTTGGGAATGCAAAATGGAACAGGTAGATTATTTCAGGTACTGTATTTAGAATGTGTATTCTCCCAGGATGGTAGTATAATAATTGAGATTGAATCAAAGTGTAACAAAACTAATGCAGTGAGCTAGCAGTTGCCATCAACAGTATTCTGTAAGAAGTAAGTCAGATCCCAAATGAAACTATCTTTACACCAATCTGTTTTCAGACCAATTTTGCTGTATGAGAGTGAAAATTGGATGGATTCAGGATATCTTATTTATACAGGGTGAACAAGAAATGCCCCACTTGGTGGTCGGCATGCAATTCTTCATCCAACTGCAAGACAAAAGTTTTTATAGCCAAATCAGATCTGGTGCTGTTGGAAAACAAGTCGAAAACGAGAAGCTGGCAACACTATCACACCCTGCAGCGCATCGGAATGTAATAGAGAAACATGCATCATCCCGCTTTACCGTACCCACTGTCGCAGCTTACTGAGTAGACGGCTGGGTTATCAAACCCACATGCACCATAGAGCTATGGCTCGAATCTTCATCAGGTTTTTTTTCCTTTTGTGTGTGTGACGTCAGGTCCCTAGTTCCCATCGTGTAACTGCGTTTGTAAGCATGAGATCCTGTTGTCACATGACAATAGTCGAAAACATGACAGTGTGATCCATTCAACTGAATGCATGAGTCGACTAACCACGCAGTGCACAACCATAACTGGTCCTGTCAAGTGCAGGTAGGGCGGCTTCCTGATGGAGTACACAAACGGCGAATACGTCGATATGCTTTTAGTGTTGAGTGCATCTGATAACCAAGCTTCTGCTGCTGCTCGTGAGTGTGCAGCACGGTACCCTCAAAGGTGCCATCCCGATAAGAATGCTTTTCAATACAAAAATGTTATAGTTTATTTATAACATATATTTGCACTTGGAACTAGTTTTGACGCTGTTTGGCGTCATCGTCAGCCAAAATGTGGGAAATAGGCTAGCATGTAGACATTTATATTACACAAGGCGTTACATTAAACAATACACATCCTACAAGGAGACAAAAACAGGGACGAATACAGAAACAAATGAATCGTTGAGAAAGCAAAAGTTATACATATTAAAAACAGCCCTAACCACACATCCTGCAGTGCGAAAATATTCGCCCTGAATGATTCCTGAATACAAAACACACGCGTACACACTTCTGAAGAGCCAGCAGGCAGGAAAAAGTAAAGTGAAACCTTAAGAGTTCTTCTGAGAAGAGTTCATCATTCCTTCCATGCTCCGACCAACTAATGAAGTCTCCCTTGAGTTCCCGATAAACATACACAACAGGAAACTCTCCCTCACTCTCAACAATAGCCATAAAGGCCAACGGTAAATTTCACTTTAAATATTGTGCAGAGACGTGTAAGCATGATCCTGAACATGATATAACTTCTTCATTTAACCCAATTTTTTACACAAGGTGTTACATTAAACAATACACATCTTACGAGGAGATAAAAACAGGGACGAATGTAGAAACAAATGCATCGTTGAGAAAGCAAAGGTTATACATATTAAAAATAACCTTAACCACACATCTTGCAGTGCGAAAATATTTGCCTTGAATGATTCCTGAATACAAAACGCATGCGCACACACTTCTGAAGAGCCAGCAGGCAGGAAAAAGTAAGGTGAAACCTTAAGAGTTCTTCTGAGAAGAGTTCATCATTTTTTCTATGTTCCAGAAAACGTATTCCTTAATACCAATTTTATATTCTTGTCGAGCTGAATACCGGGCCTGTGAAAATTACAAGATTATTTTGTGCATCTACAGAATGGTGGTGTTAATGAAGCTATGTAATATAGAGAGAGACTTCCAAAGGTGGTTAAATGAAGAAGTTATATCATGTTCAAGATCATGCTTTCACATCTCTGCACAGTATTTAAAATACAATTTACCGTTGGTCTTTATAGCTATTATTGAGAGTGAAGGAGAATTTCCTGTTGTGTATGTTTATCAGGAACTCAAGGGAGACTTCATTAGTTAGTCGGAACATAGAAAAAATGATGAACTCTTCTCAGAAGAACTCTTAAGGTTTCACCTTACTTTTTCCTGCCTGCTGGCTCGTCAGAAGTGTGTGCGCGTGCGTTTTGTATTCAGGAATCATTCAAGGCAAATATTTTCGCACTGCAAGATGTGTGGTTAAGGTTATTTTTAATATGTATAACCTTTGCTTTCTCAACGATGCATTTGTTTCTACATTCGTCCCTGTTTTTTATCTCCTCATAAGATGTGTATTGTTTAATGTAACACCTTGTGTAAAAAATTGGGTTAAATGAAGAAGTTATATCATGTTCAGGATCATGCTTACACGTCTCTGCACAATATTTAAAGTGAAATTTACCGTTGGTCTTTATGGCTATTGTTGAGAGTGAGGGAGAGTTTCCTGTTGTGTATGTTTATCGGGAACTCAAGGGAGACTTCATTAGTTGGTCGGAGCATGGAAGGAATGATGAACTCTTCTCAGAAGAACTCTTAAGGTTTCACTTTACCTTTTCCTGCCTGCTGGCTCTTCAGAAGTGTGCGCGCGCGCGCGTGTTTTGTATTCAGGAATCATTCAGGGCGAATATTTTCGCACTGCAGGATGTGTGGTTAGGGCTGTTTTTAATATGTATAACTTTTGCTTTCTCAACGATTCATTTGTTTCTGTATTCGTCCCTGTTTTTGTCTCCTTGTAGGATGTGTATTGTTTAATGTAACGCCTTGTGTAATATAAATGTCTACATGCTAGCCTATTTCCCACATTTTGGCTGATGATGACGCCAAACAGCGTCGAAACTAGTTCCAAGTGCAAATATATGTTATAAATAAACTATAACATTTTTGTATTGAAAAGGTGGACCCTTTTAAGTTTTCCTATCTTCCATTCTCAGTTCAATACGGACAGAAATGAAATTCTTAGATTTAAAAGAATGCTTTTCGTCGTTTTGAGCAACATCTGCGGCAAACCGGTAATCTTCGTCCACAAGTATGGACAGAGGTCGTCCAAGGACTAGATATACTCCACAAACAGAGGACAACATTCTTGAAGCCGTTCACCAATCACCTCAGCGAAGTACCTGTGAGATTGTAAGGCAGTTCCAGATATCTCAAACACTGGTTGTTGACATGTTGCACGACGAAAAACTGCATCCATATCATTACACGTTAACTCAATACTAGCGGCCAGAAGACCGCATTCAACGAGTACAGTTCTGTGAATGGCTTTTGCAACCAATTTGAAGATAACAAACATTTTATAAATAATGTGACATGGAGTGACGAATGTAACTTCTCTCGGGAAGGTATTTTCAACCATCACAACAGCCATTATTGGTCTGACCACAACCCGCATGTCTCCCGTGAACGTGGCTTTCAGGCACGCTTTGGCATAACCTGTGGGCTGGAATCATGGAAGGAGTGCTTTTAGGCCCTTACTTATTGCTGGACAAGTTGAATGCGCCCCACTATCATATGTTTCTGGGCAATACTTTGCCTGACGCTTTAGAAAACGTTCCACTTGGTGTTCGGCGACAGCTATGGTTTCAGTATGATGGTGCACCGCCACACTTTGAAATGACTGTGCGTAACTGGTTAAATGAAGCATTTCCAGGGAAATGGATTGGTCGTGGAGATCAATGTTCTGGCCTCCATGTTCCCCGGACCTTAATCCACTAGATTTTTATATGTGGGGACACTTAAAGGAACATGTGTATAGTACTCCACCCATGGATGTACAAGACCGAATAGCTCGCATGCATGCTGCATCGGCAATGGTGGATGCAGGTGTATTGCATAGGGTCTGGCAAAGTATGCTCCAGCGAGTGGTGAAGTGTTTACAAATGCAAGGTGTTAGCTTTGAACATCTGCTGTGAAGTGAACGTTGCTCGTAAGTGTACGTACCAGCTCTGTGAAGATAAGACTGGACGTCACACGTACACTATGAAATTATTGTGCATAGCATATTGGGCAATCGTAATCTATAAGTTTCATTCCGTATTGATATTGCACACAAATGCACTGAGAAGGCTTTCAGCTAATCAATACTTATTATTATTAAATTAAAATTAGGACCGGTTTCGACCTTTCTAGGTCATCAGCTGGTCACACAATCATATATATCATGCAATACAAACATTACCAAATCCAACAAGGAATGTCATATAGCGACAACATGTCAAATGGTTCGTGAATGGGGACAATCGTCAGATTAAAACTTAGTATACATTGTCTTAACATAAGTGACATACATAAAAACATATCTTACTTACTTATCCAGCGCTACAGCCCTGTGTGAGCCTTGGCCTCTTCTACGATAGTCCGCCATCTACTTTGATCCTGAGCGACTGGTCTCCATGGGCGGATGTTCATTGCCCTCAGGTCGGCTTCAACTTCATCGCTCCATCTATTATGGGGCCTTCCTTGTCGCCATCTTTTATCTATTCAGGATTTAACTACTTTTCTTGGCATTCGATCTTCCTCCATTCTTTCCACATGGCCAGGCCATTGCAGTCTCTGTGCTTTAATAAATCCAACTATATCCTCCTGGTCTAATAAGTTCTGTATTTCAACATTTGTCCTTATCCTCCAACCATTCTGGTCTTGAATTGGGCCATATATTCGTCTAATGATCTTTCTTTTAAATATTCTTAATTTATTTGCATCATCAACTAAAAGGTTCAAGGCTTCTGAGCCATATGTCACTACAGGTCTAATAAGGGCCTTATATATTTTGAATTTTGTAGGTTTAGACAATAGACGAGATTTAAATAATGTGAGATTTGCATAATAGGCCCTGTTTCCAGCTATTATTCTACGATGTATCTCCTCACTTATTCTATTATTGTTTGTCAACATGGTTCCCAAATACTCAAAACTTCGTACATTCTCAAAACTATGTCCATTTATTGTCAGATTATCTTGACTTCTTCTGCCCTCTATAAAAGTCACATGCATCTACTTGGATTTACTGTCATTCACCTCCAATCCCATCCGTTTTCCTGCTTCCTCCATTTCAAGAAACATTTCCTTCAAATATCTATCATTCCTGGCCATTAACACTACATCATCTGCATACGTACAAATTTGTTTAGATTTATGTACAATATTTTTGGTATCCATAATTTTTTCAAGGACTTGGTTAATTGCCAGATTAAACAAAGTAGCTGAGAGTGCATCATCCTGTCTGACTCCTGTATTAAGAGCAAACTCATTTCCAATTCTTCCATCCACCATCACCTTTGCCCTTACTTCTCCTAATGTGATTCTGAACATCCTAATCAGTTTCTGTGGTATTCCTATTGTCTCCATATATTCATATAGCTTATCCTTGTATATACTGTCAAATGCTTGTCTAAAATCTACAAACAATATATGTAGATCTATATTATGCTCATAGCATTTTTCCATCGTTTGACGTACCACGAATATTTGATCTACTGTGCTCCTATTTCGCCTGAAGCCACATCGTGCTTCATCCAATCTCTCTTCAGCATATGGAGTCAGATATTGTAATAGGATATCTGAAAATACTTTATAGATGATATTCAGTAATGTAATTCCCCTATAATTAGTGCATTCGTATTTATTTCCCTTCTTATATATTGGGAAAATTATTCCTGTATTCCACTCATCAAGTATCCGTTCTTCCTCCCAAATCTTAATAATCAGTTCATGTAACTCTTGTAGCATTTCTTTGTTACAATTTTTAATCCGTTCACTTGTTATTCCGTCTTCTCCTGCTGCTTTATGGTGGTTTAATTTTGCAATAGCATTTTCTACATCTTTCAATGTTCCATTGTTCTGGCCCACTCTGCTCCATATACCTTTCACTTTCTTCCACCTCTTCTCTTCCCTTGTTAAGGAGCTCTCGGAAGTATTCGGTCCATCTTTTACTTATTTCCTCTTCATTCTGTAATAGCTTACCTCTATTCTTACAGCCATTCAATCTTGGCTTATACCCCTTCCTGAAATAATTAATTTCATTATAGAATTCTTTTGTCCTCTTCTGTAATCTTTGTGTCTCTATACTCTCTAGTTTCTTAATCATCTCTCTTTTCTTCTTCCTACAGATATTATTAGCTTCACGTCTGCATTTCTCATAATTTTCCCTATTTGACCTTGTATCTCTCTGTAACATTTTTGCTCTTGCTGCATTCTTCCTTCCAATCGCTTCCTCACACTCCGTATCAAACCAAATATTTCTTTTCTTTTTAGCTATACCCAGAGCTTCTTGTGCCACATTTTGTATGCACCTTTGAACTTTTGCCCACCTTTCCTTTATTCCACATACTTGTCCAATCGTCTGTAAAGTATTATTCATTTTTGATTGGAATTCTTGTTTTCCTTCTGGTTGTTGTAGTTTTTCCAAATTCCATTTCCTTCTTTCCGTAGGTTGTCTCCTCTGTCCTGTTACCAATTTTTGTCTCGCTATTGCTTTTACTAAATAATGATCAGAATCACAGTTTGGCCCTCTGCATGTCCTTACGTCAGTAATGGATGCCACATGCCTCGTAGTCACTAGTACATGATCGATCTATTTGATTTACCGCTGTGCTTCCTGGCATCTTCCACATTCCTTTATGTATTTTCTTATGATCAAAGCAGGTGCTTTTAATTATAAGACCACTTGTAGTTGCAAACTGTCCCAAGTGAAAACCATTCTCATTTGATTCTTCATGTATTGTATATTTCCCTGCTATTGGTCTCATACACTCTTCCTTTCTCACTTTGACATTAAAATCTCCTAAAATAATAATCACGTCATATCTTGGTCCCTCTTCAACGGTTTGTATTAACTGATCATAAAATTGTTCCTTCCTTTCCTCATCCGCATCTTCAATTGGGGCATGTGCTGATATAACAGTTATGTTCCAAAACTTCCCCTTAATCTGAAGCTTACATATTCTATCTGAGATAGGTTCAAATCCTATTACACTCTTCTTCAATTTCCCATCTACTATAAAGTACTGTTCTTTCTTCCGGCCCACTGTAATAGAGGTTATAATCTTTCTTTTCAATACATCCTTGCCCTTTCCATCTTATTTCCTGAATCGTTACTAAGTCATATCCACATCTTTTTGTTTCATTTACTATTTCTTGCATTTTTCCCGGTTTCAACACTGCTCTTACATTCCATGTCGCCATGTTTATATCCGCTTTCCTTACTCGTGTCCTTTTCCTAGGCTTTTGTCGTCTTTGATTTCCATCCGGTTTTCTCGTAGAAGTCTCCTGAACAATGCTTTCTTTTACAAGGTGAGGCTGTTAACCCCACGCTCAACCCTATCCACTGGCTGGGGACATTGATTTTGGAGCATCCTACTCCTAGACAGGTTGTCTTCACCAAGACTAAGGAGTCCCGTCTACCCCGTAAAAACATATCTATAAAAGTTAAATTGCTCGTAGGCATGAGATATCAAGTTAGGTGCTAGTTTTTGTAAAATATATATGATATCACAGAAGGCATGTGTATTAATCACAATTTATTGGTCTTGTGAAATGTTGTGGGTTGCACTTCCTGTTCCATGTGCCTTATACACTGTAATGAAATCTTTTCCAGTATTATCTTGTTCGTGAGTAACAAACATAAAACACGTAAGAATATGAATTGTTCATAAACGTGAGTTACTTGATTTTAGGTTTTATCTTTATAAGATATGTACAATAACCCAGGAAGAGCGTATGCGTTAATCACAGTTTATTGGATTTGGGTTTCTCTTCTTATTTCCTAGATCTTCAGGTGTGATAGAATCTTGTGCCCCATATTAATGCTTTAACTTCTAACACTGTGTAGCTCTGTTCTTGGGGTCTTAATGAACACAATTTACTCCAACAGTCAACTCCAACTGTTCATAAAAATGCTTATTCGGACCCCAAGAACAGACCTACTCAGTGTTAGAAGTTAAGGCATTAATATGGGGCACAAGATTCTATCACACCTGAAGATCTAGGAAATAAGAAGAGAAACCCATAAGTCCAATAAACTGTGATCAACGCATACGCTCTTCCTGGGTTATTTTACATATCTTATAAAGATAGGACCTAAAATCAAGTAACTCACGTTTATGAACTATTCATATTCTTACAATGTGTTTTATGTATGTTACTCACGAACAAGATAATACTGGAAAAGATTTCATTACAGTGTATAAGGCACACGGAACAGGAAGTGCAACCCACAACATTCCACAAGACCAATAAATTGTGATTAATACACATGCCTTCTGTGATATCATATATATTTTACAAAAACTAGCATCTAACTTGATATCTCATGCCTATGAGCAATTTAGCTTTTATAAATATGTTTTTATATATGTCACTTATGTTAAGACAATGTATACTAAGTTTTAATCCGACGATTGTCCCCACTCATGAATCATTTGACATGTTGTCCCTATATGACATTCTTTGTTGGATTTGGTAATGTTTGTATTGATATATTATATGTGATTGTGTGACCAGCTGATGATGACCTAGAAAGGTCGAAACTGGTCCTAATTTTAATTTAATAATAATAATAAGTACTGATTAGGTGAAAGCCTTCTTCTCATTGCATTTGCATAATGGGTAATCCAGTGTAGCCTACCTACTGTACTGTATTGTGTTTCCTTGTACCGCATTGGATAGAGATGGTGTTATTGTATCCACTATTATGTTCTACGTATTGGCTTTATTTGTGCCATGGACGAAACAAAGTGGTCGTTTACATCTGTAAGAAGTTCATGTTATGTTTGAATGTTTAAATACAGGTAACTGTAACAGTAAGACAGAACATAGTGTACTGCGTAGTGGAGGTGTACATTGGATACAATTTGATACATTAACTGAAAAAAAAACAACAAATTGGCGCGAACGTGGCTCAAACATCAGCGCATCTACACAACCAGCATTTATGGCATTACCTCGTCTCACTAAGCTAATGAGACAGCTCCGGCAGAGCGCCGAGTTCATGCGAGTGCTCGGCCATGCCACACACCGTTACAGCGTTGCCAGAGCCTCGTTTCTTAACTTGCATTTCTGTTAAACCTATTGGTGGGACTAGGTTTTGCAAGATAAACTTTTACAAGTAACTAATCTCATATCTGTTCCGTATTGCAGATAACAATAAGTAAAATTATTTTAAGAATAAAATTTACTGTGTCCACCTACTCATTGTATGAAGGAGGATAGGTTATCTTGGAGAATAATGGACTCTGTCATAAAGGGTAAGAAAAGTAGAGGGAGAACAAGGTCACAATGCTTAGACTCTGTTTCAAATGATTTCAAGATAAGAGATATAGAACTAAATGTGAGTACAGTGCTAGTTACAAATAGAGGATTTTGGAGGCATTAGTTCATTCAAAGATGCTTGTAGACTGAATGCAGAAGGGCATAACTGTCTATAATGAAGATGCATGTATTATTATTATTCTTTTATCAATAAGGGTTTTATTGTATCCTGTTTTATTCTTTTCTAGAAACAAAAATGTTATTTTGAAAATAGTAAAAATGAACTGAATAAAACTGTAGAAGTTCTGAAAGAATCTGTTAAGGAGGAGGAGAACAGCCTGGAGGAAATGAGACAAAATTCTGAACAAACAAAAAGTAAACTAAGAAACGAACTCCAAATGTTACAAGAATCACGGACAGAAATGAATGACAGGTGGGCAATATGTTATTGTTGCTCTGGTTTTGAAACTAGCACAGAATGTCCACACCACTAATTTGCATTTAGGACTGTTGTCCTGGTGGCAGATTCTTTTCTTAATTGACTTCAAAGAATTTGGAAATTTATCAAACACCTGCCTGGTAAATTATTTCAAACCATAATTCCTTTTCCTATAAATGAATATTTGCATCATAATGATTATTATTAATAATTATTAGTACTCTCAGTCACCCTTTTATCTAGTCCAATAGCCCTCTTTTTTGTAAGTAGCCTCCAATAATCTACCCCAATAAAAGCTTTGGGTACATGAATAGTTACACTGTCCTGAATCTGAAATCCTACAAGTTGAGTCTCACTTGAATAACTTTTCCTAAACCCAAACTGCTATCTATAAAACTAGTTAGTAATTTCTGAAACATGTCTAACATATCAAGAATTCCAACTTTATCTTCATATTGTGATCATTCCTATTTTTAAAACTCTATTCAACCTTATTCGTCTACTAATGTCATTCCACGCTATCTCTCCACTGACAGCTCAGAACATACTTCTTAATATCAATATAATTGGTCCATTATTGGACATTAAAAAATTTTCCAGCTAACTCATCCCTGGTTGCCAGCGTTTTTCCCCCGTGTGCTAAGTGGGGCTCATCAGTTGGTAAATGGCACACCTACCAAGACGCATGGCTAGTGCATACAGTGGAGGTCACTGACAACCAGGAATGAGTTAGCTGGGAAATTTATAATGTCCAGTAACGGACCAACTATATTGGGATTATAAATTTACTCATTCGGAACAAATATTTCAGGTTCCCTATAGGAATCAACATCTATACCATACATACCTCTTAGTCGAGCAGCTCGTCTCCTTATCTCCCTGTGGGTGGGGGCGGCAGAATAACACCCACAGTATCCCCTGCCTGTCATAAGAGGTGACTAAAAGGGCTCCAGGGGCTCTGAACTTTGGAGCGTGGGTTGGCGACCACAGGGCTCTTAGCCGAGTCCTGGCATTGCTTCCACTTACTTTTGCCAGGCTCCTCACTTTCATCTGTCATATCCGACCTTCCTTGGTCAACTCTTGTTCTTTTCTGACCCCAACGCTATTAGGTTTCCGAGGGCTAGGGAGTCTTTCATGTTCACGCCTTTCATGGCCCTTGTCTTTCTTTGCCGATACCTTCATTTTTTGAAGTGTCTGATCCCTCCATAGTTTCTCTCTGATTAGTGTTATATAGAGGATGGTTGCTTACTTGTAATTACTCTTAAAACAATACTCCTTACCCCCAGTTCCCAGCCCAAAGTCTACAGTATTTTTGTAACAATACTCTTTTGTTGAAAATCTCCCTGAACCAACCATACTGCTTTCCTTAGGATCTTTTCCGGTTCTGGAATCAAGTAATCGTGGTGAAGGTCCCATACAGTGGAACCATACTCTGATTAGAGTCTTACCGGTACCAGTGACCACCACACCACCTCTTCTTTATATTCTTACTGCAACCCCTAAATACCCTCATAACCATATGAAGAACTCTGGAACCTTTATTTATGTCATTAATGTGATTACCCCAGCCTTTTCTTATATTAACACATAGGTACTTACAGTGATTGCCCACGAGGTGCTTTCACTGCATCAACACAGTAATTAAATTTGCTAATACAACAATTTATTGCTCAAGTTATCCTCCTGTTCAATACATCAAGTGTTCTACACTTAGTTTGTTATTCATTATTAACACTTAGTAAGACTTCTATGATAACTTCTCCTTTCCAGTAAATTAATTTGCCCCCTTTTCGTTCACAGCCAATCCTAACACTAGAATATTTATTGCCATCTGAAGATCCCTATTGGAAGCTAACTTTTGTATGAGACATTTATTAGAGATTGTCTTTTTTGATAGCCGCCATCCAATTATTCAAACCAACAAGAAATATTATTCAAGATAAGTGGATCACTAGTGCAAGCATAAAGAATTTTAACAACTGTAATCTTTTAAAATCATGAACTCATTCAAGGCAAGGACTATACATTAAATGTAGACCACACATCCATTTCTTAATTTTAAGTGCTTTTAATCATTATGATGTATAATTAATTTCTACTGAAGATGGCCCAAAAGAGTTGAAACATGTATAGAAGTAAATTGTAAGTGTAGAACACTTGATGTATTGAACAGGAGGATAACTTGAGCAATATAATATTAGTGAACTTAGCTGTCTATACGGAAATCATGAGATTCATGTGGTACAGTAATTAAAAGCCACAACTTGAATTTTCATCCTGTTTAACATCACAGCATTGTGTGATGTCCATCTCGCAACTTTGTCGAGGTCTTTTTGCAGTCGCTCACAATCGTGTAACTTATTGACTACTCTATACAGTCATCATCATCATCATCATCATCATCATCATCATCATCTGCAAAAAGCCTTATCTCTGTGATTCCAGTTCTTTAATCATTTCATTCATATTTATAAGAAAACATTAAGTTGTAGAATCTCCCTCTTAATCATTACAGGATCAGGTAATTCTTCACCTACTCTAATTCTCTGAGTTCTATTTCCTAGAAGAGTAGTCATCCACCTTCTATTTAGTCCAATAGCTTTCAGTTTCACCTGTAGTCTTGGTTATATCATAGTTGTATATATTTGATATATTGTATGAAGTAATATACAGAAGTAATGTATAGGCTCATGAATAGGATAAACACAATGACATGTCATTGTGGGAAGAGGGAGCATCAGAATGAGGAGAGGAGGACAAACACGGAAAAGCAAGAGGACAAGGAGGATCTCCACAGCTTCATATATTGCCATCTTGAAATACATGGGTTCTTGCCTCATCAGTCCCAGTTCTTCTACATCCCAAGGTCATTTCTGCTTCCCAACTTTATCAGGAGAGTGGGTATCAACAGTTTGCCTCTGTGGCGTAGTGGTTAGCATGATTATCTGCCATCCCCGGCTCTGCCACAAAATTCGAAAAGTGGTGCGAGGGATGGAACGTGGTCCACTCAGCCTCAGGAGGTCAACTGAGTAGAGGTGGGTTCGATTCCCACCTCAGCCATCCTCAAAGTGGTTTTACGTGGTTTCCCACTTCTCCTCCAGGTAAATGCCGGGATGGTACCTAACTTAGGGCCATGGCCGCTTCCTTCCCTCTTCCTTGCCTGTCCCTTCCAATCTTCCCATCCCTCCACAAGGCCCCTGTTCAGCATACCAGGTGAGGCCACCTGGGCGAGGTATTGGTCCTCCTCCACATTTGTATCCCCCGACCCAAAGTCACACGCTCCAGGACACTACCCTTGAGGCGGTAGATGTGGGATCCTTCACTGGGTCCGAGGGAAAAACTGACCCTGGAGGGGTAAACAGATTAAAGAAAAAGTGGGTATCAACATTTTTGAGGAACAATCTTGGCGGATGTTTGGTCTTCATGTGGGAAGTATGGGATAAGAAGAAAGTTGGATGTAGAAAAACTGTTAGTGATGAGGCGAGAGCTCATTTATTTGAAAATGTGGAGACTGTTCTTGTCCTTTTGGGTTTTTATTTTTGTCCTTGTCTCCTCGCTGTCATTTCCTTCTCCCATACTGTCATCATCCTGTTACATGTTCCTGTCTACAATTAGTCATCACTTGTTTGTTTCTCTTCATTACTTACTAAACTGTAAGTTTGTTAATGTCATCTTAATATTCTGATGTTGTTCTGTGTATTTACAGGATAAAGAAGTTAAAATATGAAATTAAAAGAGCAGAATCTTGTTATGGAACTTTAAATATGCACTTACCCCAAAAGGAACAGATGTGTGGAAGTTTGCAGAACACAACTTACCGAGAGCTGTTAATGAGGAAGAAGAGGTCAAGTGATTTACAAGTAAGTCTCACACTCTAAATTGAAGCAGAGTCAGGTTTTCGCCATGTGCTACGAAGAGGAAAGATATCCAAATATCAGACATTAATTTAAAGATCTTAAGCTCCTTTCCTACATCCAATCTATGCTTAATTTACACTTAGTCTTCTTCTTCTTCTTCTTCTTCTTCTTGTTGTGCTCCTTTGATTTGTGTGCTACAATTCACTCATGAAGTATGACACAAAGTTATTCACCTTACATGTCACCGTCATTGACGTCATGTCCTCAATGGTCCGATGCACAGTGAGCATCTACGAGTGTTCAGAAATCTTCATGAGTAGTCGCTTCCCACATAATGTGAATCACTTTCAGCAACAAAGTCACTATTTCTGTCAATATAACCTAAATATTCAAGCACATTGGAGTCTTTCTACCTTGAACTTGGCCCAGTCTTTCAAAGATAATGTTATTGGCTTTACGTCCTACTAACTACTTTTGACGGTTTTTGGAGATGCTGAGGTACTGGAATTTAGTCCTACAGGAGTACTTTTACGTGCCAGTAAATCTACCGACATGGGGCTGACATATTTGAGTACCTTCAAATACCACCAGACTGAGCCAGGATTGAACCTGCCAAGTTGGCCTCAGAAGGCCAGTGCCTCAACCGTCTGAGCCACTCAGCCTGGCCCTTTGAAAGAGAAAGGTGATGCAAGCACATGCAGAAAAGGTGTAATGAAAATATTTATAATTACGGTTCAGGAAATACAGCGAACATGAAATACTAATGAAACAAAATAAACTCTAAACTGATAACAAAATCAAATTATCGTATTCATAAGCCAAACAAAAACTGATCCATGCAATAACTTCAAACTGCCACAACATAAACATTCACGGTCAACAGATTTCATTTGTTGAAAATAAAAATGTTTCGTAGAGCTGGTGGATCTATCTTTTGAGTAAAGTAAAAATTAATGTTGTTAGATACTGTCATGATCATCTTTTGCCATATTACAGCCAGACAAATAACCAAACCCCCAAATACGATAGAGTCGATGTATTGGTGCTGTGAGCATTCTCGCCATAACCTCTTGCGCCGATAGATCGGCGAGCTGAGTGCAAGAGGGTTAAACCATGATGAGTCTCATAGTCTAAATTAATGTGTGTTGTTTAGCCCCTACTGATGTACCTGTTTACGGTTTCCTCAGGAGCAGCTCTCTACACTCGAGTCAAAAAAGGAGTGCTTGCAACGAGATCTCACAAAGAAGAAGTGCGCGTTATCTTCCATCCAGAACTTACTACTCACGGTGGTGGAGGCAAACTTGTCTAGACTAGCTCAGCTCAGAGAACTTGGGTAAAGCAATGTTATATCTCTTTCTTTTAGTGAATTTTCTTTTTTTTGATCATATCTTGTCAGTCACCATGGTTTAGCAATTAACACTGTCAACAGTATTAATCCATCCTTCTAGAGACTGACAAGGTACTTGACAGAGAAGTAATGGAGGGGGAACAAACAGGTGCAAATCAAGTCATACGTAGGAGGAGGAACACTGAAAGAAACACATAAAAGGATAAACACAGTGACATGTTAATTAATTTATTTATTTGACTTAAGCAGTGGCGAAGTTAGGGCTTGTGGCCCTCTCTTACCCTTAAACACGTAAATTACAAGATAGTACATATATAAGAGAGATGTCCTATTCTATTATAAAATCAAAGATATCTAAGTTAAATTACTGATAGGGAGAACATAAGCAAGAATGAAAGCAAAGCTCAATAAATAAAAAGAAAAGAAATCCAGAGCATAAAAGTTAAAAAGAAAGAGAATAGTCATAATGAAAAAGTTACATACAAACTGCAAAAATCAGCAATGCATAAACAAAATACGATACATAATAAAGTAATGGAAATACGAGTATGGCTGTAAGCAGTGATCTATGTACGTGAATTAAAAGCTAAATATCATGTACATTTATACTAAAACAATAAAAATATAATGGGAGAAGATGGAGAATAGAAAGAGAGCACAAAAGGGCAAGGACAATCTCCACATCTTCACACACACAGTCTCTCACACACACTCTCTCTCTCTCTCTCTCTCAGGACCGATGACCTAGATGTTAGGCCCCTTTAAACAACAAGCATCATCACACTCTCTCTTTCTCTCATGTATTTCCCATCAAACGGGGTCCGCTGTTCAGTAATATTTTTACCATTTAACCCTATCTAAGACGTCTTGAGGGTTGAGACCCACAGCACCCATGTCTTTCATAATGTTGTTAAACCACTGCTTCGGCATCTCCCTCGTGGACAGCGTCCACTTGGGTCATCATTACTGAATCGTCATTGCTTTGCATGACATGAACATACCACCGGAGTCAAGCCTCTCTCTCGCTTTGTCCACGATTTGGGCCACACCAAGTCAATGTCGTGCATCTGAATTTCTGACGTGGTCCAAGAGTCAGCCCCAGTGACCATCGTAACATCCTCATCTCCATAGCATGGCTGTCCATGTTTCCTTGTCAAAGGGAGACATTCTAGTCCACAGAGAGCACCTGGTCTTATCACTGTCTTGTAAATCTTAGCCTTCAAGTGTTTGAGCATCTTTATATCACAGAGAACACCAGTTAACCTGTCTTCACCTGGACCATGCTGCGCTGTTAAGGGTTATAAATTTCATGTTGTTGGTCCGTATTGAACTGAGAATAACATATGAGTAAACAACACAGTAAAGGTCAGAGGTAGCATCATTGTCTGATGTGATCAAAGATTCAATATATTTAAAATGGGTGATTTTTTTGTAAGGTCCACATGTTCATACACTGCCGTCTTCAAACAGATGGGCTCTTTCCTCATCAATTCCAGTCTTTCTACATCCACTGAGTGAGTTGGCTGCATAGTTTGGGTAAAAAATATAAAAATATCTTGTATAAGCCAAAACCTGTGTGTCATGGAAATGGAATGCATTTTACAGAACCCCGAAGGGTTTTAAGATGGAAGCTGATGGGATCTATGGCATTTCACTACAGTTGAAAATTAAAAACTGAAGTGCTGTAAAACACAAGTTCCGTATTCGGATATTCATTGTTGATATCATTAAGTGATTTTGAGATTGCTCTGTTGAATGAATTGTTTTGTTTTATTTTAAATTTCTTTTTCACTTCCTCTTACATAGTTGCACTTCCTCTTAAAACAAAAATCACCACCACCACCAAGATGTAATCAATATTGACAACAAGTTGGCTGCAGCTGTCAATTCATTACATCTGCAGAGCACTGGACAGGAGCCCTTCAAATATGATGACTAGCAGAAAAGGGAGAGGGAGGGTAAGAAGAAGCCTCACAAGAGCCGAAGATATCCACCTACGAACGTGCACGATTCAATGTGAATTTTCTGCTTCTCCAGTGACTGTGAATTGATGGAAGTCCTGCATGTATAGCAAAGCATGTACTTGACCATGTCATGAATAAAACTTGTCAACCTATCTTGCTACAGCGATGAGGAAGAGAATACTTTTACTAGTTCATGCATTATAATGATGCAGAGTAAATTATCTTTACAATTTTGTTACCTACTTTCAGTCAGCCCACTATGGGAAGGAAAACTATCAAGATAGAACATTTTGAAATAAACTACAGTAGAACCTCTATTGTACGTTCCTAGAAACTATGTTTTCCCGTATTATTAGTTCAAATTACGTGGTCCCGCGAGCATCGTTATTAAATCACGTTGTAAAAATCCCGCATTATCCGTTCCTCGAAGGAATGATTTCCTGGATCAACTGTCCAGAAATTTCAGTCCCAACAAAGCTAAATCCTCGATCACGCGTTTTTCAAGAAACTGTATCTCACGAAAGGAAGGCTACAGCGTACTTATGGATCATGGTGTTAACGTCCTGTCATTGCGGTAATTTGAGGAAGTACTGTACTGGAAAAGCGATCGGCAGTGAAGTTTCATAAGGGACCATCTTAGCATCGCATTAGGATGGTGTTGTTTACAGAATCCTTGGAAATCATAAAGCAGAGAATGTCCACAACAATTGGAATGAGACAGCACATTTCGACAGCTATGCTTGAAGACGGAATGAGTTTCTTCAAATGTTCGTACTTGTAACACGTCTACATTATGTCCAGGGTTAGATGTATATACATGGGGTTTTTTTTCTTTTCTTTTTTTCGAGTGTATCTCCAAACAAGTTTTCGGCACTTCCTTCAGGGCACTGTACAGTCACTGGGCTTTCAGGCAGGAATCGAAACTGCTCCTTCTTAAGCAACACAAATCTAGTATTTTAATATTATCGTATACGATTATGTTATCGAGACCAGAACAGATGTTGCACCTTACATACATAAAGCCATGGGAGGTTTTGGGACTGCCTATTGCTGTTTTGGTCATAATATAAGACTGGGAATATCACATTTTTGTGTTAAAATTTTATAAAAACTGCAGGCGATTTATTTGCGCACATTACATTTAAAAACTTTGTATCATTTCACACCCGTACCGACTTGTACAGCGAGCGCGCTTTCCAGCTGAGCTCAAGGTCGCGAATAATCATAATTTCGGAAGTGTTAATCGGTTAATGACATTTTTTCTCTTTCCAATTTGATTGTGATTAGTGACGGGCAGAATTGAATATAATGCATTCAAGAACCTGAGAATCGATACTTACATTAGAAACCATATTCTCGAGTTCAACATAACCTTTAAAAGTCGATGTAGGCCTAATTTACGCGGTACAAGATTTCCATAAACTAAGTACAAACAGTATACCGGTGACCAAATTACAATGGAAGATTTAAAAAAAGGGATTTTGCCATCATGTTGGATGCTTTTGTATCTAATGTGCTTTATTTTATTAGATTAGAGAATTAAAAACTACTTGTGGTCGATTATTGTTTGGCATGATGTTACGAGTATTAGATTTTTGGAAGAGTTTGGCAGATCAAAGTTGCTGAACTAAAAGAAGGTTTTAGAGGAAACTGACGAAGTTGCTCCGGTAAAACTGAATGTAAAGTTTCGAGATTTTTAAGTCGCGTACCGGTAACTAATGTTTGAAGCTGACCCCGCGGTCTAACTTGCCTGCCTCTCACCCGGAGGGCCCGGGTTCGATTTCCAGCCAGGTCAGGCATTTTTACCTCGATATGAGGGCTGGTTCCAGGTTCACTCATTCTATGATTACCTTTAATTGAGGAGCTATTTAATGGTGAGATAGAGAGTCTAGAGAGCCAGGAATAATGGCCGAGAGAATTCATCACACTGACCATGCATCAGCTTGTAATCTACAGGCCTTCGGACCAAGCAGCAGTCGCTTGGTAGGCAGAAGGCCCATTGGGACTGTAGTTTGGTTTGGTTTAGGGGTATTTGTAAGATTATAAGTATACATATTTCATTTTTGTTTAGCCAAATTGTTGATGGTTCATTTGTTCCCGGATTTTCTGTTTTCCCATGTTCTACGTTTTTCCGTGGTCCCTCCAAAAACGGAGAATCGAGGTTCGACTGTATCATGTTTTGGGATAGACAGTTTTTACTGCGCTATACTCGAAATCTTCTTCTTCTTAGCACTTATCTCATTTTGCCGTTGGGTCCACTGTTTTGCATGCCAGTCGCTAGTTCTGTCGTTCTAGGGCATCACGAGGAAAGACATTGGTGTCCCTCATGTCTTCTTTTAGCCAATCAAGCCACTGCTTCTTAGGTCGCTCACAGGGCCATTGAAGCACAGGGTGGTCTTGGCGTGCTCATCACTATGCATGACATCACCATACCAGCTAAATGAACCTCTCTAAATTGATGTTTTGGCCAATTTTGGCTCTATCTGGTGGTTGTGCATGGAAACACATGTCCAACCAGTTCCAAGCTGCCGTTCATATAGATTTATGTCAGGTGAGTGCAATCTCGAAACCTAGTTGTCAACTTATTGTGTAGATTCCCCACATGGTTAAACTGTCTCACTCGGCGTGTATGGTATTCGGTAATTTATTAAATAATTGTGTTTTTCATTTTGTTATTTCTAGTCTCTATCTCTCTAATATAGTACAATATAGCATAGTTTACAGTTTAACATAGCATATACGAAGGAGAATCAAATGTAAACAGGAATTTGAATGTACCGCTGCTGTTAGAGAAACTTGTGAGGCAGGGCTTTGCCAGGATGTTGGTGGGGGTGTCTGGAGAAGGGGTTTTGCGCACGAATGGCCGTGGAGAGCTGGGCTGCTTCAGTACTCCATGAGTGAGTGGGAGGTGCACATGTCTGTTGCGCAATGCATCATTATCAAATTTCTCGCAAAAGAGGCACCAAACGTTCCGAAATTTCAAGACGGCTCCGTGCACAGTTTGTGGAAAAAACACTTTCGCAGACTCGAGCGTATTAATGGGCTGAAAAATTTGTGGCAGGAAGAGAATATGTTGAAAATGAACCTCATGAAAGGAGAACACAGACATTGTTGCCACTCATAACGTTATTGGTGAAGATTGGCGAATAAAAATTTTGCAAATTGTTTAAACCATCATCTGAGATGAATCCCATTTCAGAACATTGTCTGCCAGGTGGGTTTCTCATCTCCTCAACCACGAACAAAAACTTTACGCCAGGAAGTTTGTCAGAGACTTGCGTCGCTACGAGGAGGAAGGAGAGGATTTCTTTCATCGTATTGTAACTTGTGATGAAACTTGGGTGCATCATTACACCCCAGAGTCCAAGCAAGCATGGAGTGGCTGCAAAGAAATGAAGCAGGTCAGGTCAAGGCCAAAACACGCCCATTTACTAGAAAGGTGCTTGCAACAGTTTTCTGGGACTCTGTGGGTGTTTTGCTGGTGGATTTTCTTCAAGAACATAGGACAATTAATGCAGCCTATTTCTGTTGCCTTTTGGATGGAGTAAAAGCTGCGTATCACAACAAGCGATATCAGCAACTGATCCAAAACGTCATTCTTCGCCATGACAATGCAAGGCCGCATGCTGCTCATTTAACGTGGGAAAAACAGGAGAAAATTCACTGGACACCTCTGGAACATCATACTTACAGTCCAGCGGTTCAATGATGATGCAAGTGTAGAAGAGTCCCTCTTCTTTCTATCAGGATGGTATTAAAAACTTACCAATTCAATGGAGAAAATGTGTATCGAAGGCAGGAGACTATGTACAAAAGTGATGTCTACATGTGTATTTTTTGGTTGATGCAATAAATTAAAAAATAATAATTCCCTTTTATATTTGATCTGCCCTTGTAGTTTTCTTATAGGTTTAATAGTTCAGGGTAGTAGTTTCATTCAAATCCATGTGTTGGTTAGCATATCTAGTTTGTCTGTGTGTACCATGTCTCAATGTAGTTCTGGAAAGACAAGTGGCTAGAAAGTGACTCTGAGATCAGTGGAGTGTTCCCTTTGTAGGCCATAATTTCTTTCCTTTGCCAGCTATTAACTGTAAACAATTTGTTATTTCCTCATCACTTTTATTCTTAATAATGTATTCTCATGTTAGTGTTGGATGTTATTAGTAAGTGCAGTTTCTGAGAATTTCTTTTCACTCGTGATTCGTTAGCTTTTCTGAGTACAGTATTAATTTTACAAGGGCTGTGCACCGTGGTTGTATTGCATCAGTTGTTCTTGCAGCAGTAGAGGGCTGGCAACATAGGTAAGGCAATGTTCACGTGTTTCACTGCCAATTTAGAAGTAAAGCCGTGCGGAGCATTGTGGAAATTAGAAAGTGACTCTGAGATCAGTGGAGTGTTCCCTTTGTAGGCCATAATTTCTTTCCTTTGCCAGCTATTAACTGTAAACAATTTGTTATTTCCTCATCACTTTTATTCTTAATAATGTATTCTCATGTTAGTGTTGGATGTTATTAGTAAGTGCAGTTTCTGAGAATTTCTTTTCACTCGTGATTCGTTAGCTTTTCTGAGTACAGTATTAATTTTACAAGGGCTGTGCACCGTGGTTGTATTGCATCAGTTGTTCTTGCAGCAGTAGAGGGCTGGCAACATAGGTAAGGCAATGTTCACGTGTTTCACTGCCAATTTAGAAGTAAAGCCGTGCGGAGCATTGTGGAAATATTCTAGGTTGGATTCTGTCAATAAGTTCCAAGAATTTTCTTTATTATAATGCTTGTTATGGATTATTTATCATATACAGGAGTGAGATTATATGCATCAACCTATTCCGACAGTTTACTTCCGTCCTCATAATTTTTATTATAACCCCAGAGAGTATGGTGACTGTGGATGTTCTCAAGGATTACATTATCTTGTGTAGACTTCAGGGGGAGGGGATCTGGTTGATTGGCTGTAGGAGGCTTTTACACATTTGTGACCATAATAGTCTCAACCTCTATGGAGGAAGAAGAGAAATACAGGTAATCTGCAGCCATTTTATATGCACATGTTTTCCCTCTAATCATGAGTTATTCTTCATTATCTGTGTGTGTTTTATATAAAACCAGGACATTAAGAGTGTGGTCGTGTAAAATGTTTGAAAAAGAATTGCTGTTCGCTCTGCTATTGCAGTCTATGTTAAGTTGACAAATGGTTAATTGAGAACCTGTTGTACATGTATCACATTCTGAGTCCTGAGAAGTCTCATGAAACAAACGAGTACCTTTGGTGGTCCATCCTAAATTTATTAAGGAAAGTCACGTCACTAATGTTGGGAGGACAGGAATTACATGGCCTAGCAGCAGAGATTGCAAAAGAGTGGTTGTAGATAGTGATTTGGTGTAAAAGTGCAGTAAGAGAGGAACCGGATCGTGTACTGTGGTGATGATTTGATGAGAAGAATTTAAAGCATGAAGAAAGGTAATTTGGTTTATCTGAATTGAGTGTTCTGTGGAGAAGGGTTAATGAATGGAGTTTAGGACTGTCTCGCATTTGAAATAATGACAGGTTTCGCAGGTGTTATGCAATTATCGTCATATAGATTGAAGATAAATATAATGCAGCTATTTAAAGTTCTGTCTAGTTTCTTTTTTGTGTCTTGAGTTATATCCCCCTGTGGTGGGGGCGGTAAAACAACACCCACGGTATTCCCTGCCTGTCGTATTTTGTTTGCAAACGCAGTCCAAGGTTTAATGCAATACCTTCCAGTTCATGCTTCACATTCTCCATAATGTTCAGCGAATCACCAAGACACAACCCACGTATTTCTAGCTTCTTGATTGACTCTGGTAGGATTTGGAAGTGTGTCTTGATAAGTGCCAGTTCCCTTTGAACCATTTCATTGCCAAAAGAGTTTACAGCATTCATTACTTTACATATTCTTCAAGACTGGTTATAATCATTATAAAATATCAAAGCCATTTCTTAGTAACAGTGTTGATGGTAGTACTTATTATTATGATTATTATTATTATTATTATTATTATTATTATTATTATTATTATTATTAGTAATCACATACAATCGTATTAGCACACTAATTTTAATTCATAACCGGTTTTTGGACTCTAAGGTCTAACATTAGTGTTAAAATTTAAAACATATAATTCCACATGAGTGTGTTGTCAAAATGAGTTAAAATAAGTTTAAAAAAATTAAAATGGAGCCCTGTCGAGATCAACATAGAAAGACTGGCTTTTCCTCGTGCTCAGGCTATTGCTCGAGTCCGAAAACTGGTTATGAATTAAAATTAGTGTGCTGATGTGACTGTATGTGATTAATAATAAAAATCAAGACTGGTTGAAAACATTTTAAAATATGCATAATAAAAGTTGAAAACATGCACAATAAATCCAAAATTTGAAATGTATACACTAATCTCAACTACAGTATATGCAAATATGCATATATATGCACTATTAAACTTAATAATTAGTCCAGTGTCCGGCTCCATGGCTAAATGGTTAGCGTGCTGGCCTTTGGTCACAGGGGTCCTGGGTTTGATTCCCGGCGGGGTCGAGAATTTTAACCATCATTGGTTAATTTCCCTGGCACGGGGGCTGGATGTATGTGTTGTCTTCATCATTTCATCCTCATCACGACGAGCAGGTCGCCTACGGGAGTCAAATCAAAAGACCTGAACCTGGCGAGCTGAACCCATCCTGGGATCTCCCAGCACTAAAAGCCATACCCCATTTCATTTCATTATTCCAGTTTCTCCCTCAGACTCGCTTCTGTGTTGGTTTTGGAGATCTACATATTGGGTCCCAGGGGCTTTGAACTTTGGAGTGTGGGTTGGCGACCACAGGACCCTTAGCTGGGTCCTGCCTTGCTTTCACTTACTTGTGCCAGACTCCTCACTTTCCACTATACTATCCGACCTCCCTTGGCCTTGGTCTTTTTCTTTTCCGACCCCGATGGTATGAGCACTCGAGGCCTAGGGAATCATTCATTTTCACGCCTTTCATGGCCCTTGTTTTTCTTTGGCCGATACCTTCATTTTTCGAAGTGTCGGATCCCTTCCATTTTTCTCTCTGATTAGTGTTATGTAGAGGATGGTTGCCTAGCTGTATTTTCTCTTTAAACAATAATCACCACCACCATTCACCTCTACATATTGGCAAACAAAATATGCATTTGCATACAAATCCAATGTCTAGTTTATTACAAAGAACATTTCTTATGCTTTTGAATGCGGCTCAGACTTTCTCTATTCTCGTTTTTATTTCTATGATCATGTTCTTCTTATACTGCAGTCAAGGTATGTTATTTTACTTGCTATCTTCAACAGAGTTATTTCCTGTTATCTGTGAAAACTAGGTAGGTAGTTTACTGATGACCATGATATTTGTTTTAGTGGTGTTCAGATTTCAGCCATATTCTTGGCATACTGTCATGATTCTATTGAAGAGCTGTTACAGTTCTTCAGACCTGCTGGCAAAGAGAATGGTGTCATCAGTATATTTTAAGTCGTTGATTTTTACACCATTCATCTTGATGAAACTTTTCCCCCTGTAGGCGGGGGCGGTAGAATAAAATCCATGGACTAAAAGGGGCCCCAGGGGCTCTGAACTTGGGAGCGTGGGTTGGCAACCATGGGGCCCTCAGCTGAGTCCTGGCATTGCTTCCACTTACTTCTGCCAGGATCCGTACTTTCATCTATCCCATCCGACCTCACTTGGTCAACTCTTGTTCTTTTCTGACTCCGACGGTATTAGAGCGCTCGAGGCCTAGGGAGTCTTTAATGCCACCGGGCGAGTTGGCCATGCGGTTAGAGGCGCGCGGTTGTGAGCTTGCATCCAGGAGATAGTGGGTTCGAATCCCACTGTCGGCAGCCCTGAAGATGGTTTTCTGTGGTTTCCCATTTTCACACCATGCAAATATTGGGGCTGTACCTTAATTAAGGCCACGGCCGCTTCCTTCCAACTCCTAGGCCTCTCCTATCCCATCGTCGCCATAAGACCTATCTGTGTCGGTGCGACATAAAACCACTAGCATTTTAATGCCCTTCGTGGCCCTTTTCTTTCTTTCTTTCATTTTTCAAAGTGTCAGATCCCTTCCAATTTTTTCTCCCTGATTAGTGTTATATAGAGAATGGTTGTCTATTTGTACTTCCTCTTAAAACAATAATCACTGCCACCTGATGAAACTTTTGTATTTTCCAGTATCTCTTTGATGTTTAAATGAGCTTAACATCGAGGTCATTCACCCTCTTTAAGATTTATTATATACTATATGCTGAATTTTCTATCATAAGAACAGCAGGTGTCATTAACAATTTTTGTTTTTCAGACATAAAGAACAAGAGCTCATTGTGGAGAGAGAACGACGTTTCAGCGTTCTTCGGATTCTTGAAACAAGGATACAACAGCGTAGGGAGAGACAAAGGCAACGTATGAGCGAACATGAAGAGTACATGTCTGCTAAGGGGCGGGAGATCCAGCTCCTAACAGAGCAGATCAACAGCGGTCTCAGTCTGAACAAAGAGTTGTCCGAGAGATACGAGCAGCTCTATTGCCAGTTTCTGAAGAAAAGACTTGATCTCCCCGCCACAGCTCTCAAGAATGTGCAACTCGCCGACAGAGTGCAGTGCTGGAAAGAGGTAAGTGAATCCTCTGCTCCTGCTCAGCTTTTCCAAATGGGGTGTTCAGCGAGTTTGAATGGGCAGTCTCAATGCAGGCTCATCGCTTCATTTGGTTGGGAACAATTTGATCATCTTCCGTATAGTCCTGAGCGAGCACTTATGATTACCACTTGTTCCTGCACTTGAAAAAGCATTTAGGCTGTCAACGCCATGACAATGACCTAAAAACGACTGCGCTGCAGTGGCTGGCACATCAGGTGGCAGATTTCTATGGAGATGGAATTCAGAAGCTGGTTTCATGATGTGACAAGTGCCTTAATATGCTCGGAAGTTAGGTTGAGTAGTTTAAGGTACGTATGAATTGATCAATATTATTATGAAGTGCTAAACCATTTGTGTTAAAACTTGAGTCCACTCTTCCAATAATATTGTTGAAATGTTATAACTTATATTAATGAATTACTCCTTTTGAGGTTCTTCTCTCCTTACTGGTCCACCTACAAGTGTGATGGCATGCAATATGTTGGCACTGGCATTGCGCCAGCTGGCTTGTTTACTGTAACTTTCCATTACGTCATGTTCCAGTGACGTCACAGGACTTCCTGGAGTAGTAATTATTGCCTATTATTATCATTGCAATTAAAGTTGTTTTGCATGATTTAAGGGATGTTTAATGAGCATTAGTGAATTTAATAATTATATACGGTAATTTTAAAGGGACAGGGTAAGGAATGAAAGAATAAGGGAGAAGCTGGTGTGTACCCATCCCTGAATGAAAAAGTGACAAGGGCCCATTTGAAATGGTTTGGCCATGTCAAACGAATGGACGATAGAAGGACAGCAAAACAATGGCTACACACAGTCGTGGCCGGAAAACGACCAGTAGGAAGACCTAGGAAGAGATGGCTGGACCAAGTGAAAGAGGACATAGGAACAAGAGGAGTCAGCTGGGATGTCGTCTTGAGAGAAGAGTGGTACATGGACAGACAGAAGTGGAGAGAGCTCGTAAACCACACCCGGGCAACTGGAGTGGAAAACTGATGATGATGATGATGATGAATTTTAAAGGAGTTTGAATGGTTGTGCTTTCTTGATACGCAATTATATTTACATAGTGAAGTTTGGGAAGTTTTTTAGGTGCATGTGTTTGTGGAGTTTTTTGTTACATCGTGTTCTATCAGTTGGTGGCGAGCCCAACCTGGCACACGGGGGCCAAACGCTGGCAACCAGGAATGAGTTAGCTGGAAAATTTATAATGTCCAATAACGGACCATTTATATTGGTATTATAAATTTACTCATTTGGGAAAAATATTTTAGGTTCCTTATGGGAATCAACATCTATATCATTTGTGGGATATAGCGAACTGGGGTGGGGGTGGGGGATTATATACATCAAAACTGAAGAAGCACGCTACAAAATGGTAAGTTTTTTGATGCTCTCATTGTGAATTTCAACAGAGAGGTAAAGCTTGAGAGTTTACCTTTTTAAGTGCGGTAATAATAGTTTTTTTTTAAAGATTTTGATCCAATACTGCACAATAAAACTTTCACCGAAGGATCAATATTATGCATGGGAACCCACCCCATTACTTTTCTCAAGACAACCCAATGGCTTTGCTCAATTCTAAATGTTCATACCTACTATTAAATATAATTCCGGAGTTTCAAGTTCCCCAATCGGATCTTCGAGCGGGACAGGGTTGAGAGAAGCCTCGAATCAAAGATGTTCGCTTTGCAGAGAGATATTATGTGGAACCTGGAATTTGAGGGGTTTACTACAGACCAGCAAACTATCAATTGTTGAGAGAGAAATGACAATACATGGCGTGAAGATCTTGGGAAGACACACTGGAAAGGTGCTGGGCATTTCACCACTACCAATGGTAACACAGTATATTTCTCCGGACATAATCATCAAAGTCGAAATGGTGTAGCGGTCATCGTTCCACAGAAGTTATGTAGTGCAGTGATTGGATACTATCCAGTTAATGACAGAATTATTTCCATCAAGCTAAATTCAACACATTGTAAATTAAATATTGCACAGGTGTATGCACCAACATCTGCTGCCCCTGAAGATGAGATAGACGAATTCTACAGTCAATTAGAATGCTTTATTCATAACATTCCTCAAAGAGAAGTTCTCATCATTCAAGGTGTCTTCAATGCTAAGATTGGTGACACGTCATCCGATAACCACCTTAGTGTACATGTTGGTTCATATGGGCTTGTGATTAGAAATGATAGAGGAGAGCGTCTTTTGCAATTCTGTATAGATAAGGAAATGGTTGTTACCAATACACTCTTTCAACGTCACCCTCGCCGCCAATATACGTGAATATTCCCTGGAGACAGGGTACGAAATCAAATTGATTTTATCCTGATCAGAAGTCGTTGGAAGTCATCTGTTTTAAACAGCAGAAGTTACCCTGGTGCTGAATGTGGTTCAGACCATATCCTTGTCATCATGAGAATGCAACTAAAACTCAAAACCACAACAAAGATACAGGAAATTAAATTTGATTATAGAGTTCTATGTAGCTTCAGCAAGGCTATTCGTCCCAAACTACAGTCATTAGGAATAAATCCCACTGACACTGCAGATTCGGTATGGAACAACTTGAAGACTGCTGTGAGTAGTGCAAGCAAGGAAATATATGGGCAGAATTCATTTCCTAGGAAGCCATGGTTAAGCGCCGAAACTTTGAGGCTAATAGAGGAAAGGAAACACCTAAAAAGAAATAATTATGAAACTGATGAATATTTAAAAATGCACGCATCACTATCTCGGAAAATTCAGAAGCAGTGCAGACTTGATAAGGCAAACCAGATTCATGAAATCTGTGAAGAGACTGAACTGCATAAGCGGCACTGTCAACCTCATGATCTCTTTATGAAGGTAAAGAAAATTACCCGCAACTTCAAGGCTACTGTGAAATCTATATGCGACTACTAGGAATGTTTGCAATAAGTACAACCCTAATCAATCTAACTCTGACCAGAGCCTTCAATACTGAGGAGAGAAGTAGAAGATGCAATTAAACACCTGAAGAATCATAAAGCATCAGGAAGTGATGGCATCACTGGGGAAATGATTAAGGAAATGGGAGAAGAAGGGGTACATTTAATGCACTTCATCTGTAACAAGATATGGGACAGTGGTGTGTGACCACAAGACTGGCTCATTTCCATCTTCATTCCACTTCACAAAAAGGGATCAGCAAGGAACTGTGAGAATTATCGAACCATCTCATGTTTGAAACCTTGATATCAGCTCCCCTTTGTCAAGGGAAGAGGAACTAGAGAACAGATTCTAAATATACCTCAGTTGGTTGAAAATGCTCATGAATTCAACATTCTATTGTTTCTGTGCTTCAATGACTACCAAAAGGCTTTTGAATGTGTTTTGTGGCCAAGTTGTGGTGTGTTCTAGAGGAAACGGGAATTTCATCTCATCTCATTTCACTTATAAAAGGCTTATACGATAACAACTTGGCCAAAGTCAGAGTTGACGGTGATCTATCATCAAGTTTCAAAGTCTCCAAAAGGTGCAAGACAAGGATGCATATCACCTCAACTGTTTAACATCTATGGCGAATATACCATGAGGCATGCCCTCAAAAGCTGGGAAGGAGGATTTTCGATTGGTGGGAAGAGAATTATTAACCTCCATTTTGCAGACGACACCACACTTGTAGCCAGCAGTGTACAGGCGCTTGTCGAGATAATGGATCGTGTACAACAGAAAAGTCACAATCTTGGCATGGAAATTAATTGGAGCAAGACAAAACTAATAAAATAATAATCGTATGGCCTCAGCTACCGTGTGCAGACATTTCAATTTGACGCCATCTGGCTCTCTGCTCGTCAATTTCGACGTTCTGTTTTACTCTAGGCCCACTAGACGGCAGACAGAGTAAACCGGATCTCTCTTGGGCGTCTGTGGCTGAGATTTAATGAATTTTGTCGGGTAAATACCAAATGTATCACCAGAGATCTTTTACGTGCCGACATCGTATGACATGGAGTGTCGAATGGACTTAGACAAAAAAAACTAATGATTGTCAACAAAGGTGCAGAGATTCAGCTGCCACAGCACCTGAACAATCTCCAAAGAGTCTGTCAGTTTTCTTACCTTGGTTCAATAATCGAGGATATAAGTAGCTGCGAAAAAGAAATCAAACGTCACATCATTCTAGGACGTACAGCTATGGCAAAATTAAAGAAGATGTGGCAAGATAGAGCAATATCTATGAATACAAAGAAAAGATTAGTCCATTCGTTTGTGTTCTCGATCTTCCAGTATGGATGCGAAACTTGGACCATAAAAGCTAAAGACAGGAACCGAATCAATGCCGTTGAAATGTGATGTTGGAGAAGGATGTTATGAATACCGTGAACAGCCAGGCGAACAAATGATTTTGTCATTCGGGAAATTGGAATACGAGAAAGTCTATGCCAAGTTGTGTATCAGAGAATCCTGCAATTCTTTGGTCACATTATGAGAAGAGAGGATGACAACCTGGAAAAATTAATTGTCCAAGGAAAAGTTTCTGGCACAAGGACATGAAGACCATGGAGAGTTACTGTCCGGACAACGCAAATACGTACAGAATGGTGTCAGCTTATAAAAGAAACAACAATGTTCTTGGGTCACGATACTCAGTCATGAGTGGAATGACTGGAGAGAGAGAGATTACAATTAAATAGAAGAACGGGTTGATTATCTGCTAATTCTTTCCTTTATTTTCTTTAATTATTAACAAAATTATTAGAGGACATACGCACAAAATGTTGTTCATCCTGGCAAACCAAGTTCTATAGTGCCACGGCAGGTAGTAGGGATTTTACACGTGTTGTAAGGGTAGCAGGGTAGCGGGGTAAGGGTAGCGGGGTAACGGTAGCGGTTGTTTAGTATTTGACTACACACTAAGAAACTAACAAGACACATTTTTTTTTTTTTTGCTAGTGGCTTTACGCCCCACTGACACAGATAGGTCTTATGGCGACGATGGAATAGGAAAGGCCCAGGAGTTTTTAAAGAAGCGGCCGTGGCCTCAATTAAGTTACAGCCTGGTGTGAAAATGGGAAATCATGGAAAACCATCTTCAGGGCTGCCGACAGTGGAATTCGAACCCACTATCTCCCGGATGCAGGCCACAGCCGCGCGCCTCTAACCGCACGGCCATTTTGCCCAGTCGATCAGACACTGAAGAGAATGTCAGACTGACGAATGCGCGCGGCAAGCGGGTGAATCATACCTCAGTCCATGACCTTGACAAAAAATAAATAAATACACCCCTGCTACCCTTACAACACGTGTAAAATCCCCACTACCTGCCGTGGCACTATAGAACTTGGTTAGCCAGGATGAACAACATTTTGTGCGTATGACCGCTAATAATTTTGTTAATAATGAAAGAATTAGCAGATAAGAGAACAGGGTTTATATAAATTGCTTTAAAAAAATAATAATAATAATTCCTAGTTTCAGCTGGCAAAAATGCACCAAAAAAAAAAAAAGTAATATGTTCCCCAAAAAGGTGGGGGGGGGGGGGTGCCCCCACTCCCCCTAATCGCCACTACTGCTCTTTGAATACATTCACACCGGGCGAGTTGGCCGTGCGCGTAGAGGCGCGCGGCTGTGAGCTTGCATCCGGGAGATAGTAGGTTCGAATCCCACTATCGGCAGCCCTGAAAATGGTTTTCCGTGGTTTCCCATTTTCACACCAGGCAAATGCTGGGGCTGTACCTTAATTAAGGCCACGGCCGCTTCCTTCCAACTCCTAGGCCTTTCCTATCACATCGTCGCCATAAGACCTATCTGTGTCGGTGCGACGTAAAGCCCCTAGCAAAAAAAAAAATGAATACATTCACAATTTTGTACATGTTTTTATTCACTAAATTAAGAACTACATATTTATCTTTAGTTCTGTTAAAACAGGCTTTATCAGGTTCAGAAATTCACCAACTTACAATGTAAACAAATTTCTCAACAAAATGCTAAAAGAAAAGACAATAATAAAAAAAGACAGGTCGATTTAAAACATATTAGAAAAACAAAAGAACTAAATAAACTGAAAATATCGGAAAGCACAAGAATGATACCTTTTGATAACATCAACATATACACTAACATATCAATATAAGAATTGGTTAAAATGACAGAAAAACATCTAAAAAGAAAGTAATTTAACACAAGAAACAGAAGCCATGCGATAACGACATTGAACGTTTGGTGAACGATAACAATAATTCTGACTGTGAAACTGTTAGTAGTGGTTTAAGTGAACTCAGTGACCCAGTGAAGTGGAAAGTGAAAATGAAAGTGACGATATTACGGGATATGACGATGTACACGTGTGATGACATAGATTTTAGACCTAATTTCAGTGGACAAATACATTGTCTTAAATCAGTAGAGAGTTAATAAATATTAACAATTATAAAACTTATGGACGTTTAAAATTAGCAAGATATGTCACACCCACCATATATATGGGCCTTCTAGGGACCTTACAAAAATAAACAGGATAGCGTTATAAGCGGGGGCATAATAACAGGATTTTACTGTAGTTCATAGTGATTTATAAGGTGAATTTATATCGTCAGTATGCATTTTGTGATGTGAAGTGATCATTTTCTGCTGTAATACATTGTGTGCTTTGTATACTTGTGGAAATTTAAATGACAAGCACGTTCATATTACGAAGTTGGCAGTTTCAGAATGATGGCTGAAAAGAATTCCTTTAATTCTGGGGAAAACATGCATTTGTATATGGGAGGGAGAGGATTAACTGACCAAAGCTACAGAGGAATATTGCATTGAAGCAGGTACGTTGATGATATAATATGAGTTTATGATGATGTCACAAATGCACAACGCTTGCTTGACACACTCAACTCTTTACACAACTCAATCACGTTCACAATGGAACTAGAAACAAATGGGAAGATCAACTTTTTGGACATCACAATCAGTAGAAATAAATATAAACTGTCATACAAGACATACAGGAAACCCACTCCAACATTGCACACAAAACACATTTTAACATCAAAATAAAAATAATAAAACAAATCACATTAGAAAACAACCATCATCCCAACACAGGAGACTGGCTATTTAAAAAAACCTAAAGAAACCCTCACTCAAAAACAGTAAATGGCCTATGAAGTTCTTGATTTTGTGAATAAAAACAAGTACAAATTTGCTAATGTATTCAAATAGCAAGGATTTAAAACAGCATTCAGAACAAACAACATATTAAAAATCAAATTGGTAAATGTAATCTAAATAAAAAAGACCCTTTCTCCAAATCAGGGATATATAAACACAAATGCTAAAAACCAAATTGTTAGCCAGACAAATCGTAATTTCGACACCAGGTACAAAGAACACAAAAACAATTATACACAACAGACACTCAGTCTTCTGTGAACACCACTTCAGACATCAGAACAGATCTTAAAATATTACACATTGAAAAAATAATAAAAACTTTTACACGTGAAGGAGATTCACATCGCGAAAAAAGCCAACCAGAATAACCTCGATCACCACTTTTTGTTCTGCTTAATTAAATCAATCTGTATTCAGTAAAGCACAACATTTCAAACTCCATTAAAATGATATAATTTACTAATTCACTAAAACTCATTAATAAGCCCCTAAAATAATTCCACAACAGTCTAAAATATGATGATGTATATATGTATGTATGCATGTACATAGGTTGAGTCATAAGTCATGGCAACTATTTCTTTTTCTCGCGAACAGGAGACAACACGGAAACTCTAAGATATGCATTTGGAAATGTGTGGTATGTACTTGCGTATGATGCTACCAGATGGTGTATGTAAACAACAATGTGGGTCTAAGCATGCCCCCAAGTTCAGTGTGTGAGTGAGAGTGTAACAAAATGGAAGTCAGCCAGCAGGAGCAACGATCGTATGTTGGACATCGTAATAGCATTTCGGAGAGAAGTCTCACACGTTAGCGATGCATATGCAGCAAATGGTATTCAGTGCCTGCCCCACCATTGGCAATGCACAGTAGAAGCCTTGGGTGATTATTTGAAAGGTCTGTAACCAGTGGAGACCTGTCCTTTGTACGTAGTCTTGTGTATTTGCTGTCTATACCATAATAAAACGATGTTTACCAATGGCCTGTGTTCTTTCACTTTCCTACAAGAATCTCCTTAGGTCAGAATTTGTCTTCAGGCACTATGCATAAGTACATGCCCTTTATTTTCAAATGCATATCTTAGATTTTCCGTTTTGTCTCCTGTTCGCGAGGAAAAAAAAACCCAATAGTTGCCATGACTAATGACTCGACCCTTGTATGTATGTATGTATGTATGTATGTATGTTAAGTGCTCAGCCCAGAGCTCGTTTGGACCTCAACAGATCCACCATCAGCCAACATAGGTGGCCTAGGCGTCAATGAAGAGGCGTACTAGGGAAATGAGGAGGTAGTTTCCCGTTGCTTTCCTCACCGAGCCAGATGTTGTTGTTGTTGTTGTTGCATATCAGTCTGTCAAGCCCACTGAAATGCACGCTCCAACTAACCCTATGAGCTGTATTTTCATACCATTCACGACAGGGACTGGTTGTTGATGATGATGATGATAATAATAATGATTACAGTTACGGCTGTATGTGGATCAATGACATCACTAGAGCATGACGTAACAAAAGCCATGACGAGCACACACACCTAAAAGACTTCCCTATCTTCACTGTATAAATTAAATTGTGTATCAAGAAAGCACAACAATTCAAACTCCATTAAAATAATATCATTTTTTAATTCACCAATGCTCATTAAACACCCCTTAAATCATTTAAAAACAGTTTAAAGTAGGACAATAATAATAATAATAATAATAATAATAATAATAATAATAATAATAATAATAATGAGTTAGCTGGAAAATTTATAATGTCCAATAACGGACCATTATATTGGTATTATTAATAATAATGTATGTTTAGTCCTCAGCTCGAAGGCTGGTTGGATCCTCAACAGCTCCGCCATCAGCTATAAATGGCCTAGGCATCACTGAAGAGGCGTACTAGGGAAATGAGGAGTGAGGTAGTTTCCCGTTGCTTTCCTCACCGAGCCAGAAGTTGCTATTACATATCAGTCTGCCAAGCCCACTGAAATGCATCCACCAACTGACCCTATGAGCAACAGTTTCACACCATTCATAGCAGGGACTGGCTGCATAAGGAATGGCATTACTAGCATCACTCATACCTCAGTCACTTTCATCTTGTCAAAGCCAAGGATAAAGCTGAGACAGATCAATGAAAGTAACAATATTGCTCTAGCCCATACCAGAAGACACAGTGCACTGTAAACACTACGTCCTGCCAGCAAAGGCATATAATAATAATAATAATAATAATAATAATAATAGGCTATGATTACGTCGCTGGAATGTGACGTAATGGAAAGTTACAGTAAACAACCAGCTGGCACAATGCCAGTGTATTGCACGCCGTCAGTCCTAGTTGGACCAGTGAGGAGAGAACCACACGAGGAGTTCTTCATTAATATAAGATAACATTTCTACAATTATTGGAAGAATGGACACAGATTTTAACATAAATCGTTTTGCACTTCTCAATAATATTAATCAAATAATAATAATAATAAGTCCGCCTCTGTGCCGTAGTGGTTAGTGTGATTAGTTGTCACCCCCTTGGCCTGGGTTCGATTCCCGGCTCTGCCACAAAATTTGAAAAGTGGTACGACGGCTGGAATGGGGTCGACTCAGCCTCGGGAGGTCAACCGAGTACATGCGGGTTCGATTCCCACCTTAGCCATCTTCGAAGTGGTCTTCCGTGGTTTCCCCACTTCTCCAGGAAAATGCCGGGATGGTACCTAACTTAAGGCCATAACAGCTTCCTTCCCTCTTCCTCGTCTATCCCTTCCAATCTTCCCATTCCCCCCATAAGGACCCTGTTAAGCATAGCAGGTGAGGCCGCCTGGGCGAGGTACTGGTCCTACTCCCCAGGTTATCCCCGACCCAAAGTCTCACGCTCCAGGACATTGCCCTTGAGGTGGTAGACGTGGGATCCCTTGCTGAGTCCGAGGGAAAAACCGAACCTGGAGGGTAAACAGTTTAAGAAAGAAGAATAAAAAGAAGTGTGTGATTTGATAGCATCTGACGATTTTCTTTTGAAAACTAAACATGTCTTTCTATTTTAATTAAGTTGTTTACTTCTCTGGTATAATCTGTTATATGTTTTCTTTTTTAGGTATTTTCTACATTTTATCTATTAATAAGTTAGTTTTGACAGACTGAAGAACCTAACAGTTATAAGTTACGCCACTAGGCAAAAAAATGTATGTGTGTGTGTCTTCTTTCTCTTGTTCCTTCTTCCCACCCTGATTTATCAATGTATTTATCCTATTTTGTATTCCTGTCCATTTATTGATTACTGTCCGGCTCCATGGCTAACCATTTAGCTCAACATTTCGAACTCTATTAAAATGATATAATTTATTAATTCATTAAAACTCATTAAACAGTCCCTAAAATATTTCCACAAAAGTGTGGGAAGAGGGAACAAGAGAAAGAAGACACCCATATGGCTAAATGGTTAGTGTGCTGGCCTTTGCTCCCAAGAGTTCCGGGTTCAATTCCTGGCAGGGTCAGGGATTTTAACTTTCATTGATTAATTCCACTGGCTCAGGGGCTGGATGCGTGTGTGTCCAGTCTTCAGCATTAGAATTCATCATCCATCTCCACAAATGTGCAGGTCACTGTATGGCATCAACCTCTTCGGAGGCCACATGCCATTATTATTATTTTTATTGATTACTGGCACTGACTTGTTAAGAGTAAATAAAGTATTTTGACATTTCAGAATGCATTTTATCTTTACCTATTTTCTTAGGATGCAATTATAGGAAAGAGATGTCTATTTGATTCACAATTTCTGTGGCTACGATAACATCATCAACAGCCATATGGAATAAAGAATTATTTTATATCATAGATGAAGTTTTAACATCGGCAATTAACTCAACTTACTTATTTTCAGGGAGTGGCTCTACAAAAGGAATTGAACAGCCAAATGCAGCATAGCAACTTCCCAAGCCAGGAAATGTTAACTACAGGTCCCATATTACAGGAACTTCAACATGAGATTGAAGCTTGTCTCAAAGCAAAGGATTCATTAGCAAAAGCTCTTCATGACTCAGTTCAGTGAGTAGAATTGTATAAATACAGGGACAAATAAATATGTCTAGAGAAATTTACTTGAATATGGTATGTGCAGTAATTGTAAAATGTGCTCATTGTTCTGCTGCATTGAGCATCGAACACTTCGCTGCAAAAGGACCTATCTTCATTTTAATACTGTCTGAAGATGTATGGCGACATGTATCGGCCATATCAACACTTGACTGTACACTAGGTAAGTAACTGTCTTATGTATATTATACTTGTATTGATGTCTGTCTGTTAGGTCATCAGCCCAGAGGCTGGTTGGATCCTCAAATAGCACTACCAAAGGCTATGTAGTTATAGGCAAACTGCAAAAACCAATGGCAGAGCCCAAATGAGGCGTACTAGGCAGGATGAGGTGTCGGGTAGTTTTCCATTGCTTTCGTCACTGGACCAGAAGGTGCTACTGCAGTACGACTGATCCTATGAGCAACACCTGTCATAACACTCAGACACTAGTTGTGCTCCACACGTCATTACTTAGCACCACCCATACCCCAGCAGCTTCCATATTGTCACAGCCATGGATGAGACTGGGACTTCGGTGGAAGCTACACTTTGCTCTGGCCTGTGCCAAGAAATGAATACAAAAATTCTGCATCCATCAACAAATGGCATCAGGCGGTCTTGTTTTGATAATATCATTAATTTCTATAAGGTGGTTTCCAGTCATTTTCAACACTGCAACCAAATATCAAAGCATACTATTACTAACTACACCTAATGGGAGTTTCTTGCTTCATCAAATGCATACGGTAATTAAAAAAAAGAAACCTACGGGCATTTTTAGTGACCATGTTTCAGCTTTTCTACTTATTTTCATGCATTTGAAACACCAACACTTCCCTTCTCAGATACAAGAAGTGCCTACACTGCTCTTTTAACCATTCGACAATGGAATGTATTTCCTTGGAGTAGAGAGCAAGAACACGAGGTACTGTTTCTGGCTCGGTGCAATGGCGTTAGTAGTTAATATATTTAACTATATTTTATGTATGGTCATTACTGTCTGGAAAATTGTACTGAAGCGATTGTTCTACAGTAGTTGTTGGCGGCTTTACATCTGAGTAATTAACGTTGTTATTGAAGTATGCCCACTGAAAACATATGTATGTTCTCCCTGTATTTTTGCCCTGGGATATTCCCATTTTCCCTGCATTCAATTTAGTGAGACATGGTGCATACAAGTGACGCTCGAATATGTTTATCTTACTCTGGAATCATCATCTTGAAACATATTTTGCATAAAGTGCCAATCTGAGAAATGGGTTATCAGTAATCCCACTGTAAACAGCCACTACAAGATACACTACAACCAACAAAAATGAACTACTGGCCATTGCTCACAGCAAGCTATCACCCAATCATTCTTCAAACTAATACCTGTGTTCATCAGGGACCTTATTTCTGAAAATGGCGTGAGTGTGCCAGTTTCTTAACATGCTTAACAGGAACATAAGGGTTAATGTTCAGAAATTCAGGATAAGTTCCCAGTTTCAGCAGCAAATGGAAGTGTCGTTTGAATATGTATGCTGGTTAACTAGTGTACACAGAAACACACACACATTCCTTTCTTTGTAGAATTATTTTCTGTGATAATTTTGCATTTCCATAATGATTTGTCCTTAATCCATTACCATCTAGCATCATCTCAGAGACGTCGTCTGCCGCTGAGATCAAAGAGCCAGACCACGAGAGACGTGCTGAACTTTGTCACAAATTGGTGTTGATAGTTTGGCATGCCACAAATATATGCCAGTATTATGCTGGTCTATAGTCTTCCTCGAACGTCTTTGGAAGGAGGCAATATCAATTCTGTTGTTTTATGTTAGCTAAATCTTTGAAGATTATAGATAAGCAATGAGCTTCATTTTTTGCTATTGGCTTTACGTTGCACCGACAGATATAGGTGTTATGGCGACGATGGGACAGGAAAGGGATAGGTCTGGGAAGGAAGCGGCCGTGGCCTTAATTACGGTACAGCCCCAGCATTTGCCTGGTGTGAAAATGGAAAACCACGGAAAACTATCTTCTGGGCTGCCGACAGTGGGGCTCGAACCCACTATCTCCCTAATACTGGATACCGGCCGCACTTACGTTTCTGAAATTAACATCTCGTATGCAAATGTGCCCTCCAATTTGGAACTCTGTATATAATGAAGTGTTATGCATTACCAGTGCCACTATACGGTGTCCATTATACGAGTACTGTGTTACGATACAGTATATTGTTACATAGTATCCTCCATTTTAAATAGATATTCTGTGCTAAAGATATAGCTAATAATATTGGAACTGAGCTCGGTAGCTGCAGTCGCTTAAGTGTGGCCGGTATCCAGTATTCGGGAGATAGTGAGTTCGAACCCCACTGTTGGCAGCCCTGAAGATGGTTTTCCGTGGTTTCCCATTTTCACACCAGGCAAATGCTGGGGCTGTACCTCAATTAAGGCCATGGCCGCTTCCTTCCCACTCCTAGCCCTTTCCTGTCCCATCATTGCCATAAGACCTATCTGTGTCGGTACGACGTAAAGCCACTAGCAAAAAAAAAAAAAAAAAACCACCCACACTGCGACTAAAGAAAGATATCTTATCTGACCAGCACGCAGTACCTAGGGCCTCAACTCAAATGTCTCATTTTCCATACATCACTGTGCTATACAATACGAACTCATTCCGTTAATGCAAACCAGTTCCTTCTCTTCTTCGTTGCCTTTTCCCAGTTACTTGGGGCTGGCACTGTAAGAGATTGAAGCCTAGTTTTACAGCTGGATGCCTTTGCTTCTACCAGTCCTTTTTGTGGTGATTATTGTCTTAAGAGGATGAACACGCAGGCACAGAAATAGTGTCCCGATATAAGCAAAGCATGGCATCCCCTCACCTCCTTATTTAATGCATTGCTGCAGATAGGCAGCCCGCTACAAGACTGTTGTGAAAAAATGGGCATAGTTGTGGATGTACATAAAAAAACAAAAAACACAGTGCCTTCAGCACTACCTATTCACTCCCTCCTCTTCTTTACAGTACTGCAGTGGGGCAGTTTGCTTATGTCGGGATACAATTTCTGAATTTCTGTGCATGCGTGCATAACTGGACAACCAGAATCTTTGTGAGGAATCTATTCATTATTGTTTGTTTCTGTGGTAGTTGGTTGTTGGTAGTGTTCTGTGTAGATGATCATGCATATTAAAAGCGGCTCACTGCATTGTGAAACCACCCAGGCAAATACAAAACAGTCACTTTCATTCCATACAAAATGGGGAAGGTGTCTTCTCTATTACTGCACTATAAGGTAAATATAAAGTTAATGAATGTAAACTACATTCCTTTGAGTCTCTACTGTAAACATTTAAAAATATGTGTGGGCTAGGTTTTCTTACAGGCATTGCACTCAGGAGTACTGGGTGCTGCCACAAAAACACTGTGAAAGCAGAAGTCGTATTCCACGTGAGAAATGTAATGTACAAGATTTTAATTGTTATAAATCGTTCCACACTGTAGAATAGAACATCTGATCTTGTACATGTGTATATTCACATGTGCTGAGCTGAACTTTTTAATTTTTTCTTTTTTGTAAGTAGTGAATTAGGTCCTAACACGCACAATTGTGTGGGTGCTGTTTTTCAGACGATAGTTCTTATTTTGTAAAATAAACTCTAAACACGTGTATTTGAGAGCATTTTAGTAAATTTTTGATGTTCAAACATAAATTCACACCTACAGTTTTCTTTCGGGTCGGACGAAAAGGTGCTGCCCCCAGAATGGCTGTAAAGCAAAACTAGTCCTCAGTGTAGAAAATATTATGTATACTTGTGTCTGAACAAAGATTTTAATTGTTCCACACTGTAAAACAGAACAATGATCATGTACATATGTACTGTATATTCACATGCACTGAGGTAATTTTTCTTTTTTGTAAGTAGGGAATTAAGTCCTGACACGCACAATTGTGTGGGTGCTTTTTCTCAGATGTTAATTTTCATTTTGTAGAATAAACTAAAAATATATGTATTTAAAAGCATTTTATCAGCCCCTGCCTATGTGAGTCCCAGAGCACTCTGACCCTGTGTGTAACATCTGGTATGGGTCCCAGCTCAAGGTTACGAGTGAAGACCTCAACGGCATCTACGGCGGAGAAGGTGGACTTTGGTACGGTGGAGATGGTGGAAGGGGTAAACCCGTAGTGTCTGTACTCCAGAGGAGTGGCTACGAAAGGCGTCTGTCTCCATGTTACGGCTGGCCTAATTTTGAACCTGGCAGTAGGTATAAAATGCCTTTGGGTGTGGCGAGCCCATCGTAACAAGAGCCCGCATGGACAAAGCAGATATGGCGTCCCCTGCTAAAAGCGACGCGCAGCTCTTCAGGTGCTCAGGGAACTGTGAAAAATGGGCAACCAGCACCAAACTACATCAAGATTGCAACAGTAAATGTTCTGACACTGACAGGTAAGACAGAAGAACTGGTTGACTTCATGTTAGAAAAAGATATAGCCATATTTGGACTGTGCAAGACCAAGAAGAGGGGTACAGGGGAGATTCCTCTGAGAGGAGGATACAGGCTGTATTACAGGACTGCCGGGCTGAGTGGCTTAGACGGTTAAGGCGCTCAAATACGACAGCCTGTTGGTAGATTTACTGGCACGTAAAAAGAACTCCTGCGGGACTAAATTCTGGCACCTCGGCGTCTCCGAAGACCTTAAAAAAGTAGTTAGTGGGACGTAAAACAAATAACATTATTATTAGTATTACAGCAGCAGACCTGAAGCAAAAAATGGAGTGGCCATCATACTTAGAAAAGAAATCCAAGAATATGTGGAATATACAAAATACGTCAGCGATAGGATGATAATGATGAGACTCCAGTTTGAAAATGGCGTGAAAGATCTATTTCAGTTGTATGCCCCACAAACTGGTTGCATAGATGAACATCTAGAGGACTTCTTAGAGGAAGTGGAGAGACAGATAGAAAAAAGGAAGTGCTATTGATGGGAGATCTAAATGCACAAGTTGGAATGGAAAGACAAGGAAAGGAAGATGTTTGTAGGGCCCTTTGGATATGGAAATGTAAATCCAGAAGTTGAGTTGTTGGTGGATTTTTGCATGAGGAATCAAATGATTGTTGGAAACACCTGCTTTAGGAAGAACAGTCAGAAGATTACAAGGTATGGTTGGGATGACAGACGAACAAAGACCATGATTGATTATATAATCATAAAGAAAGAACACCGCAAGAATCTTTCAGACATAACAGCCATGCCTGAAGAAGCCTTTGGTGGAGATCATAGAGTTGTGACTGGAAAATTGAAAGTAGGAAAGATTGAAAGACCCCCATTAAGAAGAGAGAAAAGAATTAAAGTATGGAAGTTGAAGGAGAAAAGCATACAAGAAGAATTTCAAAGGAAAATAATACCCTTGGTACCCAGGACGGAGGTGGGGAATGTTGAAGATGAATGGAAAAGATTTAAGGAAGCACTGGTTGGATGTGCAGATAAGGTATAGTACATGAACCTTTTCTTGAGCCCTGAACTCCATAGTGCTGAATGGGAACTAGGCCTCAAGAAAAAGTTCGCGTAGTATATGTGGTAGAACATCAGGAAATGTGAAAGACAAAGAGACACACTGGTGGAATGATAGGGTAAAGATTAAAGTGAAGGAAAAAAATTGCCTGGAAAGCATGGAAAACATCTAGGACTGAAGAAAGTAGAAGAAAATATGTGGAGGCAAAGAATTTGGCCAAGAACGTAGTGGAGGAAGAAAAGAGGAAAAGCTGGGCGTCATTCACACAGAAATTGAGAGATGATATGCAGGGCAGCAAGAAATTACTGTATGGTATCTTAAGAAACAAAAGGATAGATCAAGTTAACACCAAATTTGTGAAGGATGAAGGTGGCATAATATTAACAAAGCCAGAAAAAATAAGAAATAGATGGAGAGAGTATTTTCAGAAGTTGCTGAACATAAGAACTGATGACAGTCATTCAATGGATAACCAGGAAGGGCAATTAGTTGACGAAGAAATGGATAAAGAAATTGCAATGAATGAAATTGAAATGGAAGTAAGAAAGATGAATGAAAAAACTGCTGGAATAGATTAAATTTCAGTGGAGATGATAAAGGCAGCTGGAGCTGTTCGCCTGCAGTGGACATATCGGGTTCTCAGGAATGTCTGGGAGAATAAGGAGGTCCCTGAAGATTGGCAAAAAGGAATAATCATCCCAATTTACAAGAAAGGCGATAAAGTTTTGAAGAAGTACAGGGGAATTACTCTAATATCCCATGTTGCTAAGATAATGGAAAGGATACTGGAAAGTAGAATAAGGTTGAGGGTTGAGAATCAGATACAGGAAAATCAGTTTGGTTTCAGAAGTAGAAGGTCAACAATAGAGCCCATTTTCATTATGAGACAACTAATGGAAAAGCAATGGGAGTACGGGAATGATATGGTGATGACATTCATTGACACTGAAAAGGCATATGACAGTGTCCCCAGGACTAGAGTTTGGGAGAGAGTAGTGCAAAAAGAAATTGGACAGGGATTAATAAAAATGATCATGGCATTGTACAAGGAATGTTGTAGTTGCGTGCAAACACAAGTTGGCTCAAAATAACTAGTGAGATGAGACAGGGAAGTGTTCTATCACCAATCCTGTTTACAATAGTAATGGATGACATCATGAGAACAGCAAAAGCAGCATACGGGGGAAGGGAAATGAACATGTTATTATTTGCAGATGATATTGTGATTTGGGGAGAAGACGACAGGAAGGTTCAAGAACAGTTGAACGTGGTGAATGGGAAGATCGAAGAATGTGGATTGAAAATGTGTAGAAAAGAGTAAAACTCTTGTTATGACTAGAGGGGAGAAAGAAGGGAAAGGTCAGATTAGACTTGCAGACAAGCCCCTGGAAGTAGTGGAGACGTTCAAATACCTGGGGAGTGAATTAATGGAGAATACTCGACTGAATGCTGAGATTAGTAAGAGGATTCAAGCTGGAAGTTGTTTCTATCATAGTGTGTTATGGGACAAAGATGTGCCAATGGAAGCAAAAGATACTATGTACAAGATGTATTACGTACCCATAACTTACGGAGCAGAAACTTGGACAATAACAAAGAAGGACGAGAGTCGAATACAGACAGCCAAAATGAAGTTCTTGAGGAGTATGATACAGAAGAGTAGAAGAGAGAAAATAAGGAATGAGAAAATCCGGGAAGAAATTGGAGTGGAAAAAATGAATGATAGAATAGAGAGGAGCCGATTAAGATGGTTTGGGCATGTAAAGCGAATGAGTGACGAAAAAATGCCAAAAAAGGTGATGGAAATGCAAATGCAAGGAAGGTGGATGACCATGACTGAGATGGAAGGATACAATCCCACGCAGTATTATAGAAAGAAGCCTGGACTGGGACACAAGTGTTGGAGGAGGAGTGGTGGAAGGACCGAAGAAAGTGGAGAGGAACCATATTTGCCCCTACCCGGCTACAGCTGGACAAAGTGAAATGATGATGATGATGAGCATTTTAGTCAGTTTTTGACGTATAAACAAAAATTCACACCACCAGTTTTCTTTCAGGTCTGAAAGGGTTATTTCCAAGAATCAATTCTTCAATATTTCAAAAATTAATTCCAGTAATCTTTATGAGTCAAGGTTTCTTGAGAAAGCGGTGAAATGGAGCTTTTACTGTACTTTGTAATGATCATTAGATAGGTTATTTTATCTGAAAACGAGGTTACAATGCAGCAAAGCGACTACTCTTCGAGTGCAATGTACCTTACATATGTTTACCTGTTCTCAATGAAAACCTGTGCACAATGGATAAAACCTGTGGTAAGGTGCAATTCCGTTGTGTACAGGTTCCACTGTACATATTTTTGAATTCAGGAAAAAGTGAAAAACCAAGAGGCAAATTTTCAATGACTTTTCTAGTCATTTTAGGGAGAGTATTCTTCTGGTAAACATTTTTCAATTTGATGCCCCTATGACATTCAACTTGAACCTTTCTAAACAACAATTAAATGACCCTATATTAACGTATGCATCAGAGACTTTGACAATGACAGCAAGAGATGAGAGTAAAACTCAGGCCAGTGAGATGAAGTTCCTGATGAGTATGGTAGGGAAGACAAGGAGAGACAGAGTAAGAAATGTTGAGGTCAGAAAAATGATACGGATAGAAAAACTGAGTGATAGGATGGAGAAGAATAAATTGCGATGTTTTGGACATGTTATGAGGATGGAGAAGGGCCTAAGAGGGAGGCCCTGAAGCAAGATGGACTCTTGTCAAGAAAAAAGAAGACTGGACTGGAATACAATTACTGAAGAGGAGTGGTGGAAGGAGAGGCAACAGCGGAGAAGTACCATCAACACCCCGACCTTGCAGGAGCTGGACAAGGGGAAATGAAAATGATGATATTGAAAAATATAGAAAAATCCCTTATTTATGTAGCTGTATAATATATGATAATGTTGCAGAAATTTGCATCTCTTATCATTAATGGAGCACAAGAATTCTGCATGAAGAACTCTAAAAACATTGAACTGAAAAAAAGAAATTAAAACTTACCTTGTTAGCAAATTTAATAAAACTCCTGCTAGAAACAGCATGGATCAATTATCAGACAGTGCTATCAGCAATTAAGAGAAATTTCTCTTCGAGATTATGGGTACTTTCAGAAATATTAGACAAAAAATATATTTCCTAACAATTCTTGAACGACAGATAGCACTGAACGGGCATGATTACCATGCATTGCATTTTAGATATAATTGAAATTTAAGAATTAATTTAGCAAATTAAGGTTAGATTTTTCAGTAAAATAGATAAGCAAAGCTGAACTGCACACCTTAAGTACATCTGCTGTCTAAAAATGAGAGCAGGATAGTGAAGGAGAACTGGGATTGGGTGTAAAATCAACACAATCATATCCAATTATCTCCATTGCAAGATTTAATGTTCTAAAATGGCTGGATGTTCCAAGTTTATTAAACATAATTTGAAAACAGCCATGTTACATGATTTCAAAGGGGGTTTTGCATTAACCATACACAATACAAAGCATTGATCACAACGAGTTATACACAAGGTTTTGCTTTTTGCACCTTCCTCCAACTTCATATAATCTTCACTGACCATTTTTCAACCTTTTCAAAATAAACAATTTTTTCCACAACAATGACCTGTTATTTCTAGAGGTCAAAGGAGGAAAAAGAAAAAAAAAATCCTTAAGGTTTACTGGATCTATATTGATGGCGACAAGAACACGAGGGGGCAATCTCAGGGCTCACCTTAAAAATACACAATAAAAACTATAAATAGGCCAGTCTTCTTGGGCGATATGCTCCACAAAACCATGGTAACTAAATCCTAGTCATTTTAGGTCAAGAACCCCAAGAGAGGAACATTCAAATCCAGTGTAAGTTTGATAATCACAACAAGTTATGGTAAGGTAAACCACAAAACACTCTCCAATAACCTCAAAATGCACGATTAATGTAGTAATAAAATTCAAGTGAACAGTTACCTTCTCCCCATCTGTATAATTATGACTAATGGGATTTTCGATAATATATTCAAAATACAACTGCACTTGGGCAAACCAGTGTTTGCTTTTCGCATTTGGTAGTTGACAACAACATAAGCAATGGGTATGTCAGTGGACTGAGTACAGTTATCCCACGAGTCTTGCATTACAGACAAGATTAATTTTAGAGAAGCATTAGCTAGTTCTACAAATGAAAAAAGAATATGTCAAATTCAGAACGGAAATGTTGTCTTTATCGTTTAGGGGCTAGCACTGTTAGAGCAAAAGGAACAATCATTTTGAACATGTAACAACTTCACGAACGATAGATTCGCCAGTATCTTACCTACATCACATGCCTTTGTGAGATCCAAAGAATTGAGAGTAGATGCATGGAGAACATACAGTCAAGTGTTGGCTAGTCATTGCAAGAATTCTTCTAGTTCAATAAGGATCATGAGCCACGAGACCTGTAGTTTTTATGAGGAATCTGAACCTCAGGAATGCAATCTGAAAGGGTCTCATGTAACGACCGAGATTAGAACTGCCACTTGGATGGGATGCAAACAGTGATGTCATGTCCAATCATAAAAAATTAAAAAAATGTTACAATACTAGTGAGAGAAGGCATAGTGTTCAGAGTAAAGGTATGGAAACGATTTGGAAAACAAATGAATGAATATGAGGAAACAATGTCCAGACCCCTGCGGGCAGGACAGAATGGTTCCGAAATGTAACTGGACCAAGACAGGGAAGTGTGCTGTTGCCGTTGCAAGACAACGGTGTTGACTAGAGGAGGAAGTGACATCCCATATTTACACATAACCGCAGCAGGATGCATCGTATTCTATCGAACAATCTTCTTTGGGTAATATATCAACAATATTGTTTGATAATTCCTAGGGTTTCTGAAAACTGGCTTATTTCGGCTATATATTAATATCCGTATGTATATTAGCTGCATGTGATGTGGCGAGGAAAAAACCAACTGGTTGTCAGGAAGGCAAGAGTGGAAAAGTTTTCAGACAGAATGGGGAGAAATAAACTGAGATGGATCAGACACATTAATAAGAGACAGATTAGAGAAGGATACCACAGTAGATATGGAGACTAAGATTGAAGAAAGGAGAACAAGGTCCAGACTACGATGAACGGACTATGAAGAACAGTATAACAAGGAGCCTTCTATTCGTGCTTGCTCAGACTGCTACAGAGGCTGTTTAAAACTTATTTACTATTTACTCTTGACCACTCGTCTTCTTGCTGTGACCCATTAGCACATGCAATAAGTGAACTAAATGCCTAACCATAGCATATCACTGTTATTTTCTACAGTGAATAGAATAATGCCAAGGGTTGAAATATTCTGCAAGCACCACAGAGCACACTTTAACGTGTACAGTAAGTTATTTAAGCATTATCGTTGAAGACCTCGACCAAATAAATTTGTTCATGCAGCACAGTTGTAAGTACCATTCGTGCATTGTAAGGGTTCGAAATATATGTTTTAAATTGGGATAGTAAAATATGTAAACTTTTAGTTTTCCAACAGGTGTTATAAAAGAAACACTATTGAAAGAGTGTCGTTTCAAGTACCTAGGATGGGATCTGCATGCAGATATCAAAACCAGAATCAGCATTGCGAGAAGTACGTTTCTGAAATTAACATCTCGTATGCAAATGTGCCCTCCAATTTGGAACTCTGTATATGTAATGAAGTGTTATGCATTACCAGTGCCACTATACGGTGTCGAGGGATGGACACTATAAAGGATTTGTCAATTAATCTACAGTAGGCCTTTAAAATTTGGATGTGTCAGAGGGTGTTAGGATCCTATGCGTAGACCACAGCACCAATGAGGAAGTATTATCGCCACACTTTATCTTTGTGCATTTGTGTACGGGGGTGAGGAGTAAGGAGAGAGCTGTCCCGGTTCCGGTAGTGCTGCCAACTGAATGAAAATGAAATCTGAATTGAATTGAGAATATGATCGATCGATATGAAGTTTCTAAACCGTTATTATCTTAAGCCAATAACTGTGTCACATACACATTATATAACATTATATAACATTTCTCGATGCGAATCTTGTTCCTAGCATGAATTCTATAGTTTGGCTTTGCTGTGTAAACAACAACAGTACTAGTACGTAAAGTGTACGACAGATGTCGCACAACGATGCTTAAGCGATTCATAGTTTGTGTTTCAAAGGTTGCCAGTACAAATCTCGAAGATTGCCGAGGTCGACCGATTCAGCACTAGGGTGTAAATGCACCAAGATAAAGTGTGCTGATAATACTATGTCATGCTGGAAAATCATGGAAAGTCCTAACCCTCCGGAAACACGAGAAAGCACCTTATTTTGATAACATCTTCCAAAATGACAATTACAGCCTGATACATCTGATCATAGGAGGGAAACGTGGGTGTGGGCCTAGATGACGATCTGTATGCAGAACCTGCAACTTTTGTTCGACGTTCAAAATATGGCAACTCAAATGGGCAACACAAAATAGGAAAAAGAATCCTCCATGATAATTGTCAAACCTCTGTCAGGAGATGGCAGATTAATTATATTTCCTGTAAAAATATCATGTCTAAGCTAATCTATTGAGGGTTATTATATTCATAAAGCTGATGAACATCTTGTGGAACTTTCACGTGAATCTACACCTCAAAATTAGAATTCTACAATACTATACGATTTCCGTCTTATCACATAATATTTTGTGGAGTCTTGCTGAAGAGACTCTAGAATAATAAATTCCTTCAAGCCATGGTGTTGCCGCCATATGCTCCAGACATCGTGGATATATCACGTCTCAAATGAAACTATGCTACGCAGAATAAATAAAGGAATGGTGAGCACAGACACAAAAAAGAAATGTAAAGATCAGAAAGAGGACTGGAGTTTCAAAACTACAGAACAGCAGAGAAACAAGAATCCTGAAATGGTATGGAGACATGATACAAATTGAAGAAGACAAAATTTCAAGGAAAGTTTTACAGAGAAATTAACAGGAAAGAGATCATAAGGAAGGGCTCAAGAGGCAGTTGGATACAGTGGCAGAGATAACCTGATCCAGTAGAGAAATGGAAACAGGAAGTGAAGAAAGAGAAGAATGCAAAACGAGAAGTGCATCTCCTTCAGCTCATCACTGAAGGAAATGTCCAGGTTTCAGAGGATCTGGGAGAAGGCAGACTTCATGGTTCAAAAATATGCAACAGTGGTCGGACATGACATCTTCACAGCTGTTCTGAGTCAGTGACAAAGTATTGTGGAACAAGATGAATGCCAATGTCCACTGAAGACAAGGCACTAGAAGAGATGATATTTTGTGTAATAGCTGCATTCTGGTTCTCCAAGTATATTTGGCAGGGGAAGAAGCCCTTTTATGAAATGGCTACTCATCTGCCTGCCATGGCAAAACTATCATCAATGTTTCGTCCGGTAGAAATGCTGGACAATTCCTCAACGTGTTTTAATCATTAAGAGGTTCTGTGGTGAGTTGAGACTGTCCCCCCCATGCCATTCACAACCATCAACTATACACTCTATCACCACATCATCAAGTTTTGCATTGTTTCAGTCAATTCAAGACAAGATGCAGTCTTTCATATGCTCAATATGAGCTAGGACATTCAGAATTCCTTTACTTAATACATTAGACTAGGGAACAACAATACATTGTATTCATTTATTATCTGCCAGTGATTTAAAAAAAATGCAGAGATAGATTTTTCCTAAATCTTTACTTAGATTGTAAAAATCAATCATCTTCCCCCAAGCCCTACATGGGTGTGTTTAAGGGTGTTTGGTTTTTTTTGGTTTTTTTTTTTTTAAGGATTATGTACGTACATGTGAGACTGATCATTTACTGTAAGTTCTACTTGGTTTCATTCTCCCCCTATTTTGTATGACATTTTTTAAATTTTCCACTAATGTTTCAAAGACTAAGAAAAAAGTGTCTCCATCATTGGATTATTACAAACTCTAAAAAATTAAAAAAGAAATAACCACTGCACTGGAATTTGAGCAAAAACATTTCAAGCTCTAAAGGGGGGAAAATAAGAGAGAAAAAACTATAGAATAGAAAGAGTTTCTGCATTAAAAGAAACCATATGAGGTTTCAGAGAAATATCACCAATAATGCCACTGTTCTCGTTCTTTGTTTTCCGTCTCAAATACAAATGTGTGTGTCAAATAAAGTTAATAGTCAAATCAGCCAGTCAATTCTATGTATTATTACTATTTGGTATGCATACATGCTATAGGTTTTTTGGGTGAAAAACATGCGTACACAATGAATAGTAACAAACAGAACTAACCAGCTGACTGAATGTTAACTTAAGCATCCTCTTTTAAATAGTGTATATTGCCTCGAACAAAACTAACCAACCGACAGAATGACCGAGAGAAATTCAGGAAAAACAGTTCTTCCATCTTTTCAATCCTATTCTTTTCCCCCTCATTACACGATGATATAAGATTACAGCTCCTTTATATTCTTCTAGTTTGGCCCCTTGTCCCCTACCAATGACATTTTTTGATTACCTATTATGATTATTATAATATACACAGTTCTTTCCTTACCCTTTTTTTTAATAGTATTTATGTCCTTCCCCATTTTCAACAACAAAAAATCATCCCTCCATCATCATCATCATCATCTTCATCTTCTCTTACTCTTCTAATTCATAAGATTTATTCAGTCTCAAGAGGCAAACATATTGAAGTTAAAAAATAACAAAATAGTATCTTCCCTTATAATATTATAGATAATATATACACATTCGAAAAACCTAGCATTCTAGAGTTGAGTATTATATTATTGGTTTACATGAATTACATGAAGGAAAAAAAAAAGCTAATGAAGCTCCAAAGCGATAAATGGTGTTGGAATACTCAAAAAGTGCAGAAATGACCATCTGGTAGATGCATATGTAGAGAATCTAGAAAGCAAGCTCCGTCTGCACAAATACTATTGCTGTAGCATGCCACTGACAAGTCACTGGCACCACTTCTGGACAAAAAAAGTTCAAGATAGTCGATAAATTACAGTCTTATCTATTTCTCCAGTACAGGGAATGTTTAAGCAGCAAACATCTGTTCTCAACTTCGTGAAATGTATGAAGAAAATGTCATGTAAGACTGCATACTGCAAACATAACTCAGGATCTCACCAAGAGATTTCACTGCATAATATTTGCAAATAAAACACATGGTTTTCATGATATCATTATAGAATATAAAAACTGGTTCTCAACAATGATAAGTGTGTTAAGGATACCACACCTTTGAATACATTTTAAAGTTATATTTCATGTTCTTTCATTTGCCCGAAAGGTACGAACATCACAATAAGCAAGAAATAATAATGATGCTTGTTGTTTTATGGGGCCTAACAGAGAGAAATAATAATAATAATAATAATACTTAAGTAACACTGCTTTATTTCATACTGGGTGGTCTAAAATTAACTCAATTAAAATAACTTATTCATTCTGCTAGTTCAATTTCTCCCTGAAATGTCAAGAACATGCACAGTGACAAAATAGTATATTACTTTTCTGTAATGTGACGAGCTATTAAAAATGTAATGAATTATAGATTTTTCATTAAATGCAAAGTACCTGCATTTGTGAAATGTTAAAACATCAAGTGTTTGATGAATCTCTCTCCATTCATTCCATAAAATTACAGGGTTTGCAACATCAGACCTCTAATTTAAGAAGTTTATGACAAAAGTGTACCTAGACCATTAAAAACTTGTATGTTGTGATTCTCATACTCCTCTGGCAAAGGGAAGTACATTAAATATAATTTTGAAATTCACGTATTCAAAGATTTTAACATGTGCCATGCAGTGCAAATTAAATATTGTAGGAAAATATTTTTTTCACATATTTGGAACAGTTAAACGGAACTTACTCTCTGGATAGTTGTATACTTAAGATAAGAACATTAAAAAAAATATATTGAAGACATGTTTGCAAAAGAAACACACAAATTAAAAGTTGTATGGCAAAAGAAATCAACAGAATATATATGAACATATTTTAATGCCAATAACATCCAGTCGAAATCAATCCACATGACAGTTCATAAACTCGACTTATCGAGCTATATCGCCTACTTCTTAATAAGCTTTCTTCTCTTAATAGTACATTTATACCAAGTATATTTAATTCAAAAACTAACTTAAGCCAATTTGAAACTTAATAAAAAGATTAAGCTTAAGAAAGTTAAAAGAAATTAACGAGATTTCTAAACGGGTTGTTTTTCAAAAATTTAAGGAGTATTTCTTCATCCACAAACCCTTTTTTTTAAACAGCAGCTGGAATATATCGAACACTGACACAACACACAATATTTGGTCACTCTCGTTTGTGGTCGGAGATGTAGGTTTCCTTTGTGGGATGGTTCGATATATTGCTGTACCAGGGAGCACACTGTTACATCACTTAAGAGAGAAAATCAGAGAAAGCTAACAAAATTTTAAAATTCATTAATTTCATTTGTCTGCTTTGCTGCTTTTTCTTCCTTAATATCAATCTTCTTGCACTTTTAACAAGCTTTGCCTACCTACAAGAATTCTACACATTAAAAAAATTAATTGATAATAATAATTTTGATGATATTGTAATGGTGGTATTGAAAAGGAAAACTAGACAACATATAAAATGAACCTTTCCCACCAAATTCAAAGTTCTGCGCTAGTGATATTAGCCACTGCATGGATACAGGAAGAGAGACAGTGGCGAGAGAGACAAAACAGTTGACTAGCTTACAGTACCAAGCTGGCTTAAAAAATATATATTTATACATGGTAAATTTTTGAGGAGTGGGATGTGTTTTTGGGGGGTGGGGGTAGGGAAATGTAGTATTATTTCTTTCCTTTCTTTTCCTTGATATACGATGGAAAGGAGCTCAATGTTTATGACAAGATGCAGATTTATTTTATGCCTCACAAAAAATGTTAATCATTATGGCATCACAAATTGAAGAACAAGGAGTCCAAGCCCAGCAGATTGTACCGCTGGCAGGTTTGTAGTTACTAACTGCCCGAGTTGACGATGGTGGCTGCTGGGGGAGGGGCGGACAGCAGTTTGGCTTGTTGAGCCTCGGGATGGGGGAAGAGCTGAGAGTTACCGCCTCCAGGACTGATCAACTGTTTGCTGAAACAGCTACGTAACGTGTCCTCGATCAACGTTGCGATCTTCTCTCGGTCAGCCTGGAAAACAAAGACCCCCAGCATATTAATACTACACTACCTTACCCTTCAAAGAAAGCTTAACCCTTAAATGCACAGCATTGCATATATGCAAAAGAGAATTTACTTGCTTGCTATATTTGTTTCAAGATTTTACAAGTGTGCATTTATTTCTACCTTGCAGACAAACGAAGTTAACAATCTTTCATTTTATGATTTGTTTTTTTGCTAATCAGCTGGAATGAAGTGTAAATTTTAAACGGTTAAGGTAAAACAAACAAAATATTTAACTCAGAGAATTCGTGAGCCAGGACATCCCTAAAATTGAAGTGTGGCAGTAGCTACAATAATCATACAACTTAACATTTTGACTGATGCAAATAAATATTTTAATGAATAATTTTTTATATATCTTTATGATAATAATGTATTACATTTAGAATGAAAAACCATCATTATTAAAAGAAATAATAAACTGTGCATTTAAGGGTCAACACCAGATTTTTTATGAACTCTTGTCCAAGTGCCATCTGGCCAACATTCATATGGTGAAAAATAATTTCCACCATGGGACTCAACTGGCTAACCACGGTGTCAGACCCCAAGATGTTGATGCCGTAACGATCATGGCCATCAGGCAGGTTCTGAGATGCACATTTTTATGCTGGTCTCTTGAAGTTTCTCTCCTTTATCACATAACCAATGACACGATCCAGAGGACGGGAGTTGTACCAAGACAAGAAGGAAGGATCGTCTTCTATCAAGTAATCCCATTTTAAAGGAATAATTATTTTATTAGTTAAAGTTGATACGGAACAAACATGATATTCATCAATTGCATACAATTATTTCACTTGAAAATGCATCAGGAAATGCGATTATATATTTACAGGTTAATCCTTCAATCTGACAACCAACAATATTTGAGTTATATTTTAGATTCCTTCTTTTTCGCAGAATTGGCACTGTGAAACATTTTCGTCCGCTGACAATTGTTCAGGAAGATAACTCGTTCAAACTTCCGAGAACAACTTCTCTTATAACTTCACATCAAGTGAAGAGCAATTAACTGAGCTAAGAGATAATTTTAGCAAATATGCTGAAGTTCAGACAGAAAAAAAAAAAAAAAAAACACCACCAATGAAAATTTTTTAGTTGGAAAACACTTGTCTTCTCTTCAACTACAGCTGTATCATGCCAACATGAAAATAAAGAAACTAGAAATGGAATTAAAATATCAGAAGAGACAAATGCAGCAATATGATAACGCATATCTGTTCCCCACAAACACAAAATGTTCATTTATTTTACAGCAATTTGCAAATTTTTTTTTTTGCTAGTTGCTTTACGTCGCACCGACACAGGTAGGTCTTATGGCGACGATGGGATAGGAAAGGGCTAGGAGTGGGAAGGAAACGGCCGTGGCCTTAATTAAGGTACAGCCCCAGCATTTGCCTGGTGTGAAAACGGGAAACCACGGAAAACCATTTTCAGGGCTGCCGACAGTGGGGTTCGAACCTACTATCTCCCGAATACCGGATACTGGCCGCACTTAAGCGACTGCAGCTATCGAGCTCGGTAATTTGCAAATTATGGCAAGAAATCATTTAGACGGTCAGGAAATGTAGGAAGCACTGTGTGATATGGGAATTAATTTTCTTGAAAGGGTACATTTAAGCCAGGAATGTATAGTATGACCAATCCTTGTCCCGTTTCTCTATGGGGTCGGATATGAAGCGAGACGAATCTTTGTACCAAATTTTTATGACCGGTGCCCTTTCTGACATCAACCTCATCAGAGGAGTTAATGAGATTAAATGAATGATGTGACGGGAAGGGAGAGGGCGAAACCTCGTGTTGGCACATAGGCACCAAGGACTTTCTGTTCAAGGCTTTACATTTGTATCTGATGCACGAATCACTATCTGTGATATATGCCCTGACTCCATATGAACACTGTGGGGAGGTTTGGAAGTGAAGCCAGGCTTTTAACATGCAATCTAATGATAAGAAATTGTATGCCAACATTCAGATGGTGAAGATTTATTCAACCACCAAGACTCTAATTCGCTAACCATGGTGTCCAACCATATAGACTTGAATGACGTCAGAACGATAATGACCACCAGGCAGGCTACATTTATGCTAGGAATAATTTGTTTAAATTGTGTTTTTGTTTTTCTTTTTTTTCTATTTGTTTTACGTCACACCGACACAGATAGGTCTTATGGCGATGATGGGATAGCAAAGGCCTAGGAATAGGAAGGAAGCGGTTGTGGCCTTAATTAAGGTACAGCCCTAGCATTTGCGTGGTGCGAAAATGGGAAACCACGGAAAACCATCTTCAGGGCTGCTGACAGTGGGATTCAAACCCACTATCTCCCGAATACCGGATACTGGCCGCACTTAAGCGACTGCAGCTATCGAGCTCGGTGTTTAAATTGTTGTGATACAATTCCTTTAGTAAACCGGCAGTTTAAATTGTTATCAAGGAGTACATTTAGTGGCTGCATTTGAGATGCATCATGCAAGACAGGTGTGACGGATGCATCTTGTTAAAGAGAGACTCATTAGAATATGAATGAATGGCGTTGAAAAAATGTGGTCTTCTACTGTTGATAAAATGTCAACTGTTACAGTATTTTAAGGAGCTGGACACACGCTTTGGTAGCAAAGACACTTCTCAACATGTAAGAGCCCTAAAGAATAATAATGCCTCCTCCCAGAGATGTCCACTCTGTAAGATATGAAAGAGAACAATTTATTGTGCTTTTTGATATGCTGCTTATCTACGAGTACTTGTGACAGAATTCCTGTAGGGTACTTTATGTCTAAAAGAGTTCCTAGAATAGATCAGTACTAAAACAGGTGGAGGCTTTGTGGTTTTAAGATTAGTTGCGGAAAAAACAAATGCAAGTATGATGAGAAGATTATCCAATTGGAAGAAAATAAAACCCCGAATATATCATTGATCCAGGAGACCCAGGCAGACCTATGTTTCTGGCTTTCAACTACTCCGTATATTGATTAATTATAAACTATAAATTTCATTTTTGTTCCATATTAAAGTGCAATTATAAGAAATAAATTGACTTAGTGCTTGTTCTCTACCTACTACTCTGTTTACATTGACTGCCTGCTTCCTCCAGCAAGTCAGTGCTTGTTCTGCATCAGACATCAGATATACTGTACATTTCACTATAGAGGTGAGTCTAAAAATAAATTTTTCTCCTTTTTAATTTCTTTCTATATGTTTATTCATTCCTAATTCTGGCTATCATTTTCAGATTTACTTCTTTGTCTGAGGTCCTAAGTCAACTTAAAGACATCGTATTAAGACAAGAAGATCATAACCATAATTTTTGTTATTATATTTATTTTAATGTTATAATTATTCATGCAACATTGTCTTCGTCAGGTATACATATGTTTTAGTTATCACATAATCTGTTTAATTTTTATTTGGCTGAAGATGGTCACTAAGTGGCTGAAACTGGTCCCAAGACTGATGTAATATTTACTTGATATATTGTATTGACATTCCCGTATATCCTGAAGAACAAACCGTATTTTCTCGCATAATTAACACCCTTGCATAATTTATACATCTCAATATTTTTGGGTCCAAAGTGGAGAAAAAGAAATGTTCACATATTTGACACACCCACTTCTTCGAACATTCATCACGCAAGTCTGGATGCGTTTCGAAATAAAGATCTCAACTACTCAGATAGCAGCCTTCCTATTGCAAAATCGGGTATTCCAAATACCTGGCAACGTGCTATTATCAGCCGCCAGGAAATACCACTGCACTAGTTCAGTGATGAATCAGCGCAGAAGTGACTAGCGACACGCTATATCAGCCTGGTACAAATGTATTTTACGAGTGTTTTGGGAACGAGACATGAGTTTTCTATGATCTCAAAATGGTTTGTTAGTCCACAGTGAGCAAGAATTTGAGTAATGCTGCATCATATAAACTCGCGGTGATCAGTTACGCCGAAACATATGGGAACAGGGCAGTGTCCGAATACGTGTGCTACCGCGGTAACAGAGAAGTGCACTTCAAGCAACCAACAAATCTCGTAAAGCATTTCGCAGACCAAAAGGCAGCAAGTTTCTGAAAGTAGAAGAGGATCTGCTTAAATATATGATTTCGTTACGCAACGTTGATACGCCGTTTCTCAAGAAATACTGTATTTTAAAGGACGAGAAATAGCTGTTGCACATGGAATCAGCATCTCGGATATGAAGGTTAGCCGAGGCAGGATGATTACTTTTATGAAGAGAAATGGACTTTCTCTTCGAGGAAGAACAACTTTATGCCATAAAATGCCAAATGATTTCAACAAAAAAGTAATCGACTTTCAATGCTCTGTCATTGAGAAGCGTAAAGTGAAGGAATATTTACTTTCCCAAATAGGAACTACAGGTCAGACGCCATTCAGTTTCCATATGCCACAAAGTTGAACAATCGACAAGAAAGGGACATAGAGTGTTATCGCACGCACTACTGGAAGTGAAAACCAATTATGTACTGCAATGCTTGCTGTAACAGGTAATGGCAGAAAGTTTGCACCTTACGTTGTTCTAAAACGAAAAACAATGCCTGAAGTGAAATTTCCGCGAGGGATCCAAGTTTGTATCCAAGAAAACGGGTGGATGGACACGTCACTCGTACAAGATTGGAACGGTTTGGAAAATCTCTTAGGGTCCCACCTTCGATGCCCGACTCTTCTCGTGGTTTTTTTTTTTTTTTTTTTTTTTTTTTTTGCTAGGGGCTTTACGTCGCACCGACACAGATAGGTTCTTCTCATGTTGGACTGTTTTCTTTTCTTGTCAGTATTTCATTATTATGCACTTACTTGAATTGTACTTTTATGAGTTTATGTTTATTTCACTTCAGGGTGTATTGCCAGCTCGTAACGGGAAGAATATTTTCCAGTATCGATACTTCAAATCCACATGTCCAACTTACCTTATGTACCCTACTTCACTTTTCAGAAAAAAAAATTCACGTCAGAATTTTGCGCCAAATGACGATAACCGAAAATGACTTGAACAAACTGTGTGTAATTATATTTGATGTACCTTTCAAATGTACTGTAAATGAATCATAAAGAATTTTTTTAAATATTTGAATTCCTTGAATAATTTTGATCAGAAGTTTTCGTCTTTATTTTTCATCAAAAAAGTGCGTTAATTTTGCGAGAAAATATGGTTGATACAAGTTTTTCGCCTCTTTGCAGGTGGTGGTGGGCTACTTGGAGGTCGCTTAATCATCTGAAGAGTGGTATTGGAAGATCTAGGGACAACCTCAAAAGGTGGGGGTATTTAGAAAAATAGACAGAACTTTGTGACTGTGGGGAAATACAAACTACCCCAAACATGTATAAGTGTCAAATATGTCCTGTCCAGTGTACACTTCAAGACCTCGTTCCAGCGACGAAAAGTAGGAAATTGCTGTTGCTTGGATGGACTCAGTGTGACTGCATGAAATATATATCTGTAAAGTGTCATGTATTTTATGTAATTGTAACTTGTATGTTTATGTATATGTATATTTCTATTGTATTAATGCTCTGACATGAAATAATAACTCAATTCTGAGATTTTCAGGAAGGAGTTCATCAACTACTTCATCCGCATTGGCAAAATCAGAAGTCTCATTTCCATTTATTCATCAAAATTTCAAGCATTCTCACTATCTAGCACTACCTTAGCATGACTGAGCTAGAAATTACTCTGTTTTATAACCGTCATTGAGAAACATTTTTCAACACAACAGTGCCCCTAAACATTACGCCGAGAGGGGACGCCCCTTTCTTGACGAGAAGTTTCCAGAAAGGCAGCACTATCGCCAACTTGAGAACCTGGATTTCTTTCCATGAGTGTTTTTGAAAGGAAAGTGAATCACAGTCATGTGGCTGATTTGCGTGCTTTGCTGCATGTGCCCAGATCGCCAAGGCGATAGGACTAGTCATATCGTAGATGTTTTTGAACGTGTGGCAAGAGATCAATTACTGCTTAGACACAAACCTATACTACAAATTATGTTCACTCACCTCATTGATGAAACCAAAATGAACAAGCTCCTGAGCAAGTAAAAAGGATGTATCTATCTCGGACACCAAGCATGTTAGCTGACGATTCATCTTGTCATCCATTCGAAGCAGAATAGTCATCTGGGGGAAAAGACAAATAAGATAACTATAAATTTACAATTCACAGGCTCAAACAATGTGCAAAAGAAGCTCTTATTTTTATCAGGGACGGCTCGTATTTGTAAATTAAACAACACAAAACCTTCAATCTTATTCTCTCAATCTCTACTCACCGGAAACCAAACTCGCACAAAAGGGTCCGTTAGTCCTTGGGTATGGGGCTACAATATATGGGCAAATAAGAATTTGCTAATCAAGGACGAGATTCTTAAAACTACGTTAATGCTGTCAACAGGGTCTGTAATGATAAAGAGGTTGTGTTTACCAGAAGTTCACAGCTTTCTTCCTTTGGCTTGATGTTACACATCATGTTCACCACACGACGGTTCTCTACGTCCAATGGCTCGGGTGTGACAGACTTGACCGATTCTGCAAGTTCAGGAGAGATGGCTCGTGGACGGGGAGGGGGCGGCTTATGGGCAGTGTAGGCAGTCAGGGGGTAGATTCCAAACCTGCAACCACAAACAACAAAATGTTGCTTATTGGTCAATACTAACAACGTATGAAGCATGATGCAATTTTGTATCATGGGGCAAATATTTGAATGGACAGGACACGTAGAATAAAATATGTTATATGGACATAGGTTCGGAAACGCTTTATTTCGACGTTAGATCTCATTTTCTACAACTCTACATAGTACATTAATCATGGGAAAATACATGAACAGAACTTGCTAGCGTATCACAGGGAACTCTTTCTTATGAAATGTTCAAAATCACTGATTACATGCACCCTATTGTTACACACTGTAAAGTACATGTACGTTCCTGCAACAAAAGTGTATTTTAACCCTCAAATGGTGGTGTAACTTTATGTATCACAAGTGGTATCATGGGGCAGAATACTATAGCACTTTTGATATGATAGTGAAAAACACATCAGCCCTACATAAAATAGTTATGAATATAGTAACACTGCGTTTAGCATTTGTATTTGTCCAATAACTTTTCAAACCAGACTTAAGGCATTGAAGGGTCACTTATTTGCAGTTCTGCAAAAAACAGACCCCTCTATAATGTGTTCGCTTGGCATGTGCTGACTGTGAACTGCTGCAAAGGTAGACAAAATGGCCAAGAGAACAATGAACAGAAGTGAGGGGTATACAGACTTACTAGTATTGAAAAGGAACACTCACTTTTTTTTTTTTTTTTTAATAACCTTTTCTCAGGAGCCACTAAGACATTTAGCAATAAAGTTAAGTGGACTTTTCAATTACCTGGAGCTACAAGGAAGACTTGCATAAATACCTTATTTTCCCCTAAAATGTAAGTAGTGTATGGCACTAACCACTCTCTAATTTTTGAGATACAAAAATGCTTTCTTTTCAATAGAACTATGATACAAAGCAATATCTTCCATAACAATTGTACACTGCCTGAGGAACAAAAATGCTTTCTTTTCAATAAAACTATGATTCAAAGCAATATCATAAAAATTGTACAGTACCTAAAGCTGTTAGAAATTTGAATTTTTAGATGGGTTTTCTCCTGTTGGTTTTATGTCACACCAGCGCAGACAGATCTTATGGCAATGATAAGACAGGACTGGGAAGGAAGAGATTGTGGCCTTAAGTTTGCCCAATGTGAAAATAATAGATACCCATTTTCAAGACTGCCGACAGTACGGGCCCCACCTGTGGGTGGGGGCAGTAGAATACACGCACGATAAACCCTGCCCGTTGTAACAGGCAACTACAAGGGGTCCCAGAGTCTCTTAACTGGGGAGCGTGGGTTGGCGACCTCGAGACCCTTACCTGAGTCCTAGCATTTCTTCCATTTACTTGTGCCTGGCTCCTCACTTTCATCTATCCTATCAGACCTTGCTTTGTCAACTCTTGTTATTTTCTGACCCCGACACTATTAGGTTGTAAGACACAGGGAATCTTTAATTTCCACACCCTTTGTGGCCCTTTTCTTTCTTCGATTGATACCTTAATTTTTCAAAGAGTCTGACCCCTTCGATTTTTTTCTCTCTGATTAGTGTTAATAGAGGATGGTTGCCCCGTTGTACTTCCTCTTCAAACAATAATCACCACCACCACCACCACCAGTAGGGTTCGAACCTACCATCCCCTGAATTTAAGTCCACAGTTACGACGCTCAAACCAGGCAGCTAATTTGATTAAATTGTTTCCATTCTTAAAATGGGATTTGTTGCTACTTACATTCTGCTGATGAACTAAGATAAGTTAGTTAATATTATGCACGTAATTTGCGCTAGTTGATGGGCGTTCACCTACACTCCAGTACATTTTTCTTCTTAAATGCTTTGAAGCTGGTAGCACCCATTTTTCCCCATCTTCCCCAACTTTGTTTCTTTTTTTTCTTTTCTTTTCTTTTTTATACAATTTGCTTTACGTGACATCGACACAGATAGGCCTTATGGCGACAATGGGATAGTAAAAGGCTAGGAGTGGGAAGGAAACAGCCGTGACCTTAATTAACATGCGAGAGATCGCGCCCATGGCAGTTTGCCGCACTTTTAAAATATTTGTTAATAATTTTGTTGCTAGCCGAGGGCTTAGGGCGCTCGTTTCATCCCTCCCCTCCCCGTCTCTTGCCTGATGTTTACTGTCGTCAGTGTATTACCTGCTGCGTTCTGGAGTAGTTTAAGTTTTCTTTTACTCTCGCATCTGCCGCGGCATATTGCCTTCGTGCATTCTTATACAACTGCATTTCCAAGAAAGTTTCTTAAGTAAAGTTCATGAGGTATATGGTGGCTTTCAGTGAAACGTGGTGCTGTAGTTTTATCTTGAATTGTGACTAAATCATTCATTGAAATATACAAATGCAAACGTTGAGGCAATTTGCTCACACGCGACCTCTCGCGCTCTTTCGCTCTTTAAAAACTCGCATAATTTTACCAGATTTTGCAAAAAAAATCTATCAGTTTTTTTTACACTGAGAAAATATTGTTATTGGGTAATTATGTTATTACTAGTTGAAAGGCAGTTAAACAGGGTACATATTTATATTTTTATCAGAGCATTCACTGAAAAAGGAAAATAGCAGCTCATTCAAATATTAAGCATGTGCAATTTGCCTTCGTGTGACCTCTCACATGTTGAGGTAGGTACAGCCCCAGCATTTGCCTGGTGTGAAAATGGGAAACCATGGAAAACCATCTTCAAGGCTGCCGACAGTGGGGTTTGAACAAACTATCTACCAGATGCAAGCTCACAGCTGCGCAACCCTAACCGCACAGCCACTTGCTTGGTAAACTTTGTTTCTCTAGCTCAATGCCACTGTGACCATTGGTCCATATGTCTATCAGTAGTCAGAACACTGAGCTTGGGACATTCTCCTCAAAGTGCTACTTGTTCCTGTCATGCAATGACAAAAACTTGCTAACTTTGTTCCTGTCATGCAATGACAAAAACTTGCTAACTTCCAACTAATATTTCTAGATTTTACACTTGCATAAGACACGGATGGCATATAGTGGTCAAACAAAACTCTGCGACACCGAGATAAGAGTGTTATTAGCACAAGAATTTGAAGACTGTGTTATCAGTGACGAGGACGAAGAAGTGATAACTGATGAAATAAAACTGGAAACCAATTTAGCTGATTCATAGTGGGAGTTTCTACCTACAGGTGAAAATTCTAGTGATGAAAATGTAAAAAAGTGCACATCATTTAGCTTACATAGTCCTTCCGCCATAAAGTGCACCTGTATATACACTCGTAATAAAAATGTTTTTTTTTCTCCCTAAAGCCACAAATTTGGGAAGTAAACAATACGTATACACATTCTAGCAACTCACCCTCAAACTAGGTCGCAGTCATCAACGTCTGGAATGTTTAAATGGCTATATCATCCTTCTTCACAACCTAGCATCAAGTCTAAAGTCGGTAAAACGAGGCTTTAGAAGAGCAGCTGATAGTTCCACGGATGAAGAAATGACTCCTAATCAAAATAATCTTGAGAAACGTCACGACAATATTTGCAGAGCAGCTGGGAAGGATGCGCCAGTAATTGGCACACTGGATCTAAGGGTAGAATCTACGACTCTCTGAGGAGTAAAGACTGGAAAACTAAAGGCTTCTGTGGCATTTATAATAGCACTCGACAACCTCCAGAAATGGGCAGATTGTACCTTGCTTAGCATTAACACTTTCAACACTACCATATTTTAACATGGATCCTGGCTGTGAACTGGGTCTTTTTGCTAATTTTTAACACGTTATTATGGAACAGCGAAACATATTACATGCCTGATTTTTGTACCGTATGAAAGTATCAACCATCCAAAATGAAGATGTTAATCAACAAGTGAATATCTGAAGTAATTTAATTATACTAAGACTTGAAAAACATGAAAAAAATAGGAGGGGAAAAAATTTTCACATTGAGGTTATACCAATAAGCTTGCTCAAACAATATAAAATAATCATTTAATGCGACTACTTAGGCCACAAATAAACACAAATGCAGTGGATTAAAATATTTACCTATTTAGGAATAGTTTGTTTTCATATGGTAGTCCTGAAAACATCGGACTATACACAGTCCTACTTTGCACTCCTTGCACCACCATCTACTCTCTTTTCTGACGCGCTTACCACTTTCCTTCTTGCCCCTGTCTGAGCATACCTTGCAATAAGGAGTAGCATTCACTTTATTGTTCGTTGGAGGAACCTTTTCTGGAAAATGGCGAGCAAAAGTCCTGTCAACACTGGGGGAGGAAGCACGTTGCAGCCTTGAGATGTCTCCTCCTCCTTTAGCTGCTAGCCGCGAACTGATCATTCTCATGTAATCCACAAGAGATATCTCCGATTTTGAGATCTCTTTATATTGAATGAAACCATCCACAACAGACATAAGGAACAAATGGAAGAAGAGCTTTTTCCACCATTTCATTGTCTTCTGTGCAAATGGGTAATAACTGTTCAGTTGATCAGGTTCAGATGATCTAGCAGATGTTCCCGGCACAGGTGAATCATCAGCCTGCGTCTCTTTGTCTAAATGAAAAAAATAAACCCAAATTTCTGTAGGTGAAGTATTTCTATCGTTTGTATTCGGAGTAAAATAATACAGCTAAACATTTACGTTCCAAAGTGACGTAATAAATAAAAATCTTACCTGAACTATCGCTTGATACGTTATCCGGTTCGTAAGCAGGGTCATCATCACTTTCATCCATCTCTGAACCTGCTTCTCCCGATAAAATATCCAAAATATCACTATCATTGAGCCGGCGTGAAGACATGTTTACACAGTAACACAGCTGATAGCGCGACAGATTTGGCGCGCGCAGCACACGGCACACCGAGTGCTTCGGTAGAGGTCACGGCAAGGAGAAAATACCCTGTTTATCGTTTCAGATCGAAATTCCCGATAACTGCAGCATTCTAGTGGTCACTAGATGAACTATTACCTCCAACCAAGGAACGGGAACCGTACGTGATACGTGCAGCTGGATATAAACACACGAGAAAATCATGCCCGTATCACATACGGGCGCCGTCCAGATGCAGGAAACTTTCAACAATATGTCCGTATCCCATACAGGCATAGTGTTGAAAGTGTTAACAATACCAAAACGAAGGTAATGAAATTCAGAAGGAAAGGGAAACTTAGAACAACAGATGTGTTCACCTGTAACAGCACACAATTGGAAATCATACCATCATTTAAATACTTGGGAATCACATTCCAAACTACATGCTCAAGCTTCACACTGCACACACTGCAGCAACAACCAAAGCCATGTATGAAATACCGAAGCTCCGGCATCTGTCAATAGAAACCAGGAGGAGGAGGAGGAGGAGGAGGAGGAGGACCTGGTCTAGAATTACAATTTAAGCCTATTCCGAATTATAGTACCACAATTCACTAAATAACTCAACATTCAACCCTGAAAATAACCATTTCTTAAGAAAAGCTTCTTCCCCTTCACTATTATTAAATTCTACATTAATTTTATTCCAAATTGGCAGTGAAAAGGGGGATTGTCCTCTGGCTTGGAGGAAAAATTTGCCTCCAAGTCAGATAGATTTTTTTCTGTCGCCAGTGTAGTGAACTGAGATTTTCCAACTCATCGGGTACTCCTAGGAAACAGATTAGTAAAAGGGCATAGTTTTTGCCCTGGGAGTCTCCAATATTCGACCTTCTCCCCGCCAAAAAAAAGATGAAGAGTTTTCATGGATCACAGCTGTCTGCGACTTGGTCATTCCAGCTCTGGAACTTTGGACTGTTAGATTGGCAGCATAGTACTGTTTGTTAAAAGTGAGAAAATAGGTGGTTTTTCATTTGATCAAGTATTTCATATGAAAGCATTTCTTTTAATCATGCCATTCCTACTGATGTCATTGTAATGACCTATGTTCATTTCAGTTGGGAAAACCCCTAAGAACCAAGCTCGATAGCTGCAGTCGCTTAAGTGCAGCCAGTATCCAGTAATCGGGAGATAGTGGGTTCGAGCCCCACTGTCGGCAGACCTGAAGATGATTTTCAGTGGTTTCCCATTTTCACACCAGGCAAATGCCGGGGCTGTACCTTAATTAAGGCCACGGCCGCTTCCTTCCACTTCCTAGACTTTTCCTATCCCATCGTCGCCATGAAGACAAAACTGTGTCGGTGCGATGTTAAGCAAAATACCAAAAACCACTAAGACAGTCTATCTGAGGATGTAAAAAGGCAGGTGGACAGTGAGCGCCTGCCATTATAATGGAAAATGATCAACTCAATTCTGACTGGCCTACCATCATAATGAAAACTCCCCAACTTGATTGTGACTGATAGTAGGCAACAGTCTTCACATGAAAAAAGACTTATAGAGAATTCCCGTCACATTTCTGGGGTAACGTTAAGAGCTATGCAATTTAATGCTATCTCAGTCACAACGTGAACACTACTTACGATAATTCTGTATACAGTGTAGAATTCCGTAGCGAAGCACGGGTACATCAGCTAGTATTATATATGCACATTGTGCATAATAGATATTAAATATTATAATACACTAGGATCTCATCTGTAATAACTGATTTGGTTAAAAATTGTGAAAAAAGCGTATTTTCATAAAATAATTACATATTTTTTGAGACTGCCATTTACCATATTTATATCTTAGCTACAAATTTTGAAGAATATACTGTTAGGTTGTTAACTTAAATGCAACAGAGAATTAAAAAGAATGAGTTTAGATACAATATTTTTAAATCTTAAACCTGTAGGGTTTGTATAATGCTATATAGTAACTATACATTACTCATCCAAGTTAAAAGATTGGCAAAGTTTGGTAGTCTTGGAACAAATGGATATGGAAAAAGTTGTGAAATTTCTTACTAATGAAGTCAAAATTAAAATCTTCCAAAAAGTTGACTAGCATCCACATAGCGCACAGATGTGGCACAAATGGTGAAACTCACACCGTCGAGTTCCGACTTCATCATTCCAGTTGAATGAAGTTCTGTCAGATTCAAAATGGTGGCCAAAGTCATTACCTCCAGTCGCACATGGTGGAGAGCGATATGTATGCTCTTTGATGTGTATACTCTTTAGGCCTTTGTGTGTGCTTTTGTCATATGTAAGTTCTTTGGGGACTTACTGTTGTGTCTGTCGAATAATAAAACCATAGATTGAGAATGAAATCAAGATCTTGTCCTCGGATATATTAGAGAGTAACCTCCAATTTACTGTTTAAGAGAGTGACCAGAAAATAACGTTTAATAATCCACTGGTCTGAAATAAAAGGCTTCTACTAACATTTGCTTTAGAAAGAGTGTGATCTGCAATAATAATTATGATATTTTTATGGGCCCCAAGCATAGGTTTTCATATTTGTTGTCTATTTCCCCCCCACACATTTCAGTGCACTGTTGTTATTTTATAAGCCTCAACGGAAAAGGTTTTCATATTTCTTCCCTCACGATTTTCATACCTTTTAATACTTTCCTCTCATCTTTAAAAATGATAAGAACTTTTCACTGTACCTGCAGATACATGATGTAAAATGCCCTCATGTCTGTAAAAATGTTTCTAGTGATTCAATATCCCTGTTGGGTAGTTTTTATTCATATGTTCATATGTTCAGTAGTACTTTTCTCCCTTAACACGTTCTTTTTCCTTGTCCCCTGTAGAAAAGTCTTAATGAAGTTTTAGGAGAATTCTTTCTGTAATGACTTACATTTAAAAAAAGTTCTTAATGTATTAGTTGACTACAAGGATCCAGAATACTACAAGAATGATAAGAAGGTGTGCTCAGTTGAGCATCGTACAGAATCTTAGTCCTTACTGTAGTCTGATCGACTTTGCTCTTTTCGTGCACTTTAGTATGTGGTATGTACCACAACTTTTACTGCACAGCACACACATGCAATCTATGTCTGGTTTGTGGAATCTCTTGTTAATACACAGCTTATAGTGAAAGCCGTGTACTGAAAGTCTCGCTATTACATGTCTTTGCTTCTGGCTCTCTGGTACAGGACTACTTCACCACAGCAGGCGAGATGTAAAATTCCGGCTGTATTTCTGTATTGGTTCATGTTTGTGGGTTACTGTAGTCATGTCCTAGTTCATGAACCATGGGCAACGGCTGAGTGGCCTAGTAAGTGGTCCTGAGAGTCGGGATACCAGTTGCTATGGAATGGGAGTGGGCATCTCGGACATATTCTGAGTCGTGGCCCTCCTTGTGCTCAGGCGGCTAGGACTATACAATTCACCGGTGGTCCATAACCTGTTAGAGGAGAGATCCTCACTTCGACTATGTGCAAGTAGGGTAGCATCCTGCTTCATGAATTTACCGAGCTCAGAACATTTTAAGCAAGCCTCGGACCTATGGGAGTAACGGAGTCCCACTCCCATTTGACAGGCGAGGGACTCCTTGGAAACAACTTGGCGAATGAAATGGAATTCGATGGGGAGCTATCAATATTAATGGGGCTTATGGAAGAAAGAAGGTAGAACTGGCTGAGTCAGCAAAGAGGATGCATCTGGATGTGCTAGGAGTAAGTGATATTCGGGTAAGGGGAGATGAGGAAGAGATAGGAGATTATAAAGTGTACTTGACGGGTGTTAGAAAGGGAAGGACAGAGTCTGGGGTAGGGCTCTTTATCAGGAATACCATTGCACGGAACATAGTTTCTGTTAGGCACGTAAATGAGCGAATGATGTGGGTAGATTTGTCAGTTGGAGGAATTAGGACAAGAATTGTGTCTGTGTATTCACCATGTGAGGGTGCAGATGAGGATGAAGTTGACAAGTTTTATGAAGCATTGAGTGACATCGTGGTCAGGGTCAACAGCAAGGATAGAATAGTGCTAATGGGCGATTTCAATGCGGGAGTTGGGAATAGAACTGAAGGATACGAAAGGGTGATTGGTAAATGTGGAGAAGATATGGAAGCTAATAGGAATGGGAAGCGTTTGCTGGACTTCTGTGCTAGTATGGGTTTAGCTGTTACGAATACATTCAAGCATAAGGCTATTCACCACTACACATGGGATGCTAGGGGTACCAGATCCATAATAGACTATATCTTAACAGACATTGAATTCAGGAAATCTGTTAGGAATGTACGAGTTTTTCACGGATTTTTTGATGATACAGATCACTATCTGATCTGTAGTGAACTAAGTATCTCTAGGCCTAGGGTAGAGAAAGTGAAATTTGTCTGCAAACGAATAAGGGTAAAAAATCTCCAGGACGAGGAAATTAGACAGAAGTACATGGATATGATTAGTGAGAAGTTTCGAACAGTAGACAGTAAGCAGGTTCAGGATATAGAAAGTGAATGGGTGGCATACAGGGATGCTGTAGTACAAACAGCAAGGGAATGCCTAGGAACAACTGTGTGTAAAGATGGGAAAAGGCAAACATCTTGGTGAAATGATGAAGTGAGAGCAGCCTGTAAACGTAAAAAGAAGGCTTATCAGAAATGGCTCCAAACAAGGGCCGAGGCAGACAGGGATTTGTACGTAGATGAAAGAAACAGAGCGAAACAAATAGTTGTTGAACCCAAAAAGTCATGGGAAGATTTTGGTAATAACCTGGAAAGGCTAGGTCAAGCAGCAGGGAAACCTTTCTGGACAGTAATAATGAATCTTAGGAAGGGAGGGGAAAAGGAAATGAACAGTGTTTTGAGTAATTCAGGTGAACTCGTAATAGATCCCAGGGAATCACTGGAGAGGTGGAGGGAATATTTTGATCATCATCTCAATGTAAAAGGAAATCATCCTGGTGGTGTTGCAAACAGCCAAGCTCATGGGGAGGAGGAAAATGATGTTGGTGAAATTATGCTTGAGGAAGTGGAAAGGATGGTAAGAAAACTCCATTGTCATAAGGCAGCAGGAATAGATGAAATTAGACCTGAAATGGTGAAGTATAGTGGGAAGGCAGGGATGAAATGGCTTCATAGAGTAGCAAAATTAGCATGGAGTGTTGGTAAGGTACCTTCAGATTGGACAAAAGCAGTAATTGCACCTATCTATAAGCAAGGGAACAGGAAGGATTGCAACAATTATTGAGGTATTGATTAGTATACCAGGCAAAGTATTCACTGGCATCTTGGAAGGGAGGGTGCGATCAATCGTTGAGAGGAAGTTGGATGAAAACCAGTGTGGTTTCAGACCACAGAGAGGCTGTCAGGATCAGATTTTCAGTATGCGCCAGGTAACTGAAAAATGCTACGAGAGGAATAGGCAGTTGTGTTTATGTTTCGTAGATCTAGAGAAAGCATACGACAGGGTACCGAGGGAAAAGATGTTCACTATACTGGGGGACTATGGAATTAAAGGTAGATTATTAAAATCAATCAAAGGCATTTATGTTGACAATTGGGCTTCAGTGAGAATTGATGGTAGAATGAGTTCTTGGTTCAGGGTACTTACAGGGGTTAGACAAGGCTATAATCTTTCACCTTTGCTGTTCGTAGTTTACATGGATCATCTGCTGAAAGGTATAAAATGGCAGGGAGGGATTCAGTTAGGTGGAAATGTAGTAAGCAGTTTGGCTTATGCTGACGACTTGGTCTTAATGGCAGACTGTGCCGAAAGCCTGCAGTCTAATATCTTGGAACTTGAAAATAGGTGCAATGAGTATGGTATGAAAATTAGCCTCTCGAAGACTAAATTGATGTCAGTAGGTAAAAAATTCAACAGAATTGAATGTCAGATTGGTGATACAAAGCTAGAACAGGTCGATAACTTCAAGTATTTAGGTTGTGTGTTCTCCCAGGATGGTAATATAGGAAGCGAGATTGAATCAAGGTGTAGTAAAGCTAATGCAGTTAGCTCGCAGTTGCGATCAGCAGTATTCTGTAAGAAGGAAGTCAGCTCCCATATGAAACTATCTTTACATCGGTCTGTTTTCAGACCAACATTGCTTTACGGGAGTGAAAGCTGGGTGGACTCAGGATATCTTATTCATAAGTTAGAAGTAACAGACATGAAAGTAGCAAGAATGATTGCTGGTACAAACAGGTAGGAACAATGGCAGGAGGGTACTCGGAATGAGGAGGTAAAGGCTAATTTAGGAATGAACTCGATGGATGAAGCTGTACGCATAAACCGGCTTTGGTGGTGGGGTCATGCGAGGCGAATGGAGGAGGATAGGTTACCTAGGAGAATAATGGACTCTGCTATGGAGGGTAAGAGAAGTAGAGGTAGACCAAGACGACAATGGTTAGACTCTGTTTCTAACGATTTAAAGATAAGAGGTATGGAACTAAATGAGGCCACAACACTAGTTGCAAATCGAGGATTGTGGCGACGTTTAGTAAATTCTCAGAGGTTTGCAGACTGAACGCTGAAAGGCATAACACTCTATAATGATAATGTATGTATGTATGTATGTATGTATTTCTTCTTATTTCAATTCCTTTGTAGGTCTTGATGGGAGCCTCCGTGGCTCAGATGGCAGCGCGTCGGCCTCTCACCACTGGATACCGTGGTTCAAATCCTGGTCACTCCATGTGAGATGTGTGCTGGACAAAGCGGAGGCGAGACAGGTTTTTTCTCTGGGTACTCCAGTTTTCCCTGTCATCTTTCATTCCAGCAACACTCTCCATTCTCATTTCATAGCATCTATCAGTCATTAATAAATCATTTTGGGAGTGGCGACTCCATCGTACTAATAGCCTGTAAATATTAATTTTATCGCATCCCTGACCCAGTCAATGACTGGAAAACAGGTTGTAGGTTTTCATTTTTCATTTCAGTTGCTCTTGATATGGTCCTGTTGATGGTAGGTGGTGTTGGCTCCTGATGTCCTCTATGAAGTAGTTTTCTCCCATCATGTCGTATAGAAGTCTTAATGGGCCTGTCTTCCCTACTTCCATTGCTCTTTTTATGTACATTGGCTTCACTTTCTCAATTCTGGTTAATTCAACTATTTTTAACTTTTCCCAGATGATCTGTATACCGTAGGTGATGATCGGTGCTGTTGCCGTTGCCTAATATTCTTAATGTAGTACACTGCCCTGATTGCTGCTGCTGATCTTTCTTCTATGTGAAAACTATATGATGATGCTGTTTGCAGTGTAACCTCTAGGTATTTGAATTTGTTAATTCTCTCTAGTATAGTACCTGAATACACTATATTGTTGGTTGCTGCAACTTTTCCACCCCTCCTGAAAGTCCTATGTACAGTTTTCTCTTGGTTTATAGTGACATTGATTTCCCTGGCCCAATTCTCCAGCTTATTAATTGCTTCTTATACTTTGTCCTGATGGGAGACCCGATCATCATGTCATTTGCATACAGGATTATAGTTGTCTATTAAGTTGAAAGAAGATATATGATGGTTCAACCTTTCAATGCTATTAAAATAAGAAATACATTCCTACTTAATTATAATTGATACCGGTTTCGACCATTATTCTCGGTCATCAGCCGATCAAAAATGAGTATTAAAGACAATGCACAGGTAAATAAAATGTGAAGTTTAAATAATTCCATCAGCTGCTGTTTGTGAAGCACTAAAACACTTTGGGGAGCACTGCGTGTTGAAATTTCAATGTTATGAAGAAGTCTAGGATCAAATACGTATTTTTCAGTTCCAGTTCATGAGGCACTGTATAATTTTAGGGGATCAGCACTGCGTGTTGATAGTTCCGAAAATCATGAAGTCGTAGATCAAATACATAAATGTAGTAAGGATCAAGTTCTTTAAGAGTAGCAAAACATGTGCCGATCGGCACTGTGCTTCCAAAAGTTTATGGAAACCCAATTATTTTTATTAAGTTAAAGTATCAAGCCTTTAAATGCTGATATGAGTGAAATAGTACAATACATAGTACATTATTTGTCGAAAGAAATATATCTAAGTTAAAGAAACTCGTATGATAGATTCTTGAAGTTATAGTTGTATTCGAGTTCTCCGTTATGATTTTTACGATGTCTGCTGTATAGATGTTAAACTCATTACAGATACTATGCATAAGAGGAGACTGTGATTCTCTGGACATATCATGAGGATGCAGGATTCGAGACTTCTGAAACAACTAGTACAACACAATCTCGTCTCAAAAAATACCAAATGGATCAGGGAAGTAAGAGAGGATCTGAAGAAAATAGGCCTTACAACAGAAGACACCACAAATAAGATAAAATTGAATACAAAACTCAAGAATACAAACCTCCGCTTTACCCTTACACAAAACAAACCAACAACACGCATATTTTCAACTGAGGAAAGGGCACGAAGATCAGAACGTCTGAAGAAGTACTGGGAGGACCGCAAAGCCCGAACAATCCCTTCAAAGAGACCTGGACGACGGACTGACTAAAGTGATCCTATGTGGTCATAAAATAATAATAAGACGAAGAAGAATAATAATAATAATAATAAGAAGAAGAAGTGTAGGACTGATAGGGTCTCCCTGCAATACGCCATTAGTTTGAGTAATCCGTTTCAATGTTTCCACGCTGTTAGTTATACTTTAAGAGATCTTCCATTATCCTTGCAAGTGGGTAGTCTTTTCCAGTCATTCCTTTAAGCTTCTCTGTAAGCTTCCTCCTGTTTATGAGGTCGAACGCTTTCCTGTAGTCTACAAATACTACATAATACTTCCCCCTGGGGTGTCTAAGGGAGTCCTCTATTTGCTCTAATAGGTAGGAAATTGCTTGCAATGTACTCCTGCCTTTCCTGAATCCAAATTGACATTCTGGGATTTTATTATCGACAATTTCCAGTAGTTGTTCATTTAGAACTTCCGTGAACATCTTGAACATAGCACTTTTTAATACCACTCTCCTGTACGAGTCCAGGCTTGTAGTACTTCCTTTTCCTTTATAGAGAATCTTCATTGTTGCTGTTCTCCAGCTTTTGGGTATCTGTCCTAATTCAATGCATTTGTTCATTAGATCCACCCAGAGATCTTGCAAAATATCCACAGATTCCTTCAGGTGCTTGATGTAGATACTGTCTGGTCCCGCTGCCTTTTTATTTCTTCCCTTCTTTATCGCCCTCCTTACTTCCTCCTTCGTTACTGGATCATACGTGTGAACCTGTTGTGTTATTGCATCATATGCCTGAGCTTTCTGTTGCTGGTTTAGAATTTTGCTGAAGTGGTTTTCCCATGCTTCTCCTGTAGTGGGTGGGTTCCTCTTCCTTAGAGCCATGATACTACAAGAAGCTGACCAATTAATAGCCTACAACAGTTACAAATAAAATCTTCCCCTGATTTTTTAGATTAAAATCTCAATCCAGGATCGACCGGGATTTGAAAATCAGTCTTCCCGATCAGGTAAGTCACTGAGCTAATCTCCCCACTACAACACTTATGAAAAAAATCTTTGAGATATTTTAATAAGAATAGAATATTGGGCTGCTGAAATAAGAATCAAATGACCAATAGTTTGGAAATTATTAAAATTTATCCAACACACTGCATTTTCTAGGAAGTGAATTTGGCACTTACCGTCAATTTCAATTGCAGTTTCAACTGGTACTCAAGGAAGTTTGTAGTTAAAAACTATCAACAGAATTTCAAAAGTACCAAGCATCTGCATTTGGGTTTAACCACTTACTTGACGTCTTCCACGAATTTCTCCAGTTTCTCCGCAACAGGAACATCAGCCATTCGCACCTGATAGTTGGGCCTGTCTTTATACCTCATCTCGGCCAATACCACCTCGGGACCGAACAGCCTCTGCACTACTTCGTCCGTTATTGTCTCCGACATGCTACCTGCTGGAAGAGAAATAACATAATTCATGACTTCATGCTTCATTTATGTTATGGAAAAGGATAAGGAAATGAAGACTAATAAACTAGGGTTACTGATTTTTCTATACTGCATGTATTATTATTATTACTATTATTATTATTATTATTATTATTATTATCATTATCATTATCATTATTATTATTATTATTATTATTATTATTATTATTTGGAGTACTACTAATTCAGCTTAAAAGAAAATGACTTCACAGGTACCAGTTCAATTACTTCAGTGAGGTTTGGTAGACTTCCCTTGTAACACTATGCTGAAATTCAAACCATCAAGCATATTATGCACGAATGTCCACTGTATGCATCCTAGTTCTATGGCACGCAGCAACTCCTGAAACTATCACGTGGATAGCAAACCTCATGATAAGTATTTGAGACTGAAGCCTAGTCCTAATGCCAAAACCTTTCATATATTTGTATATATTACCTTGTTAATTTATTTCTGTTAATACTGTATAGTAACCAAGGCCATGTATGCATCATACACTAATAAACAGTTCAATTAGTAAAGCAGGAGAAAGGGAAATTTGGACATTTCAAAGAAATAGAATACTGGATATTTAAAAACCATAAAAAGGCCAAAAAAAGTTGAATCACATTATTACGATCACCTGTTAGAACTGTCATCTGCAATGCATACGCCATGATGCATACCCCATGATGTGTGCCCCACGATATGCACTGGTGAAGCAGGTCTATAATGTGACCAACACATTGAACTTCCTGCCGTTATGGGTAAGGGAAGTGATTTAACTGAGTTGCGAAGAGGGATGATAATCAGCTTTCGGGCCAAGGATGTTTTGGAAGCAGCATCATTTCTGAGCTGTTCATGAGCTGCTGTGATAAAGGTGCACTACGAATGGGCGAATGGCACCAACAGGAATAATAATCATGGAGACTGCGGAGCTCCATGCACCACTGATGCCCAAGGTGAATGTCTACTACAATGGTGCATGCAGGAAAACTGACAGTCTACAGTTGAACAGCTCACTATCCAAATGAACCAGAAAGCATCCAGACTCATTTCTACTAAAACAGATCAGCGGATCCTTCTGCAAATGGGGGTCCAGAATAGAAGAATGGCAACTGCATTCATGCAAACACAGGTGCATTGACAAAAGCATTTGGAATTTGCTCGACATTATAGCAACTGGATCACTGCTTGGTGTCTGATAGCCTTCTCCAAAGAGTCAAGTTTTCAGATGCATAGAATGGATGGACGTCAAAAAGTGTCTGGTCAAAACGTCGGAGAATCAACACCCTAAAACTATTTCTAGACGAACATAAGGCAAGGTTATGTTCTGGGGAATGGTCTTGTGTTATTCTCTAGGTCCTATCATCTGTGTGGAAATCACTCTTGATCGATCTGGTTATGAATCCATACTTAGTGACCACGTCCTGCCTCGGGAGGATGGATTCTTCCACCACAGTAATGTGCCTTACAAGTTCTTCCCTGGCCTCCAGACAGCCTCAATCTCAATCCAAATGAACATCTGTGGGACCACCTCGATCGTAGTGTTTGTCGTTGGTCTCCTCTGCCAAGCAGCCTTCAACAGTTGCAGGATGCACTGCAGACATCATGGCTCCAGATACCTGTGGAGACTTAGCAACATTGCCAGCATCCAGCATGTCTAGCTGCTGTCCGTACTGTGAAGTGTGGTAACTTTAGATACTAGCAGGGGGTCATAATAATGTGATTCTATTGCGTGTGTACGCTCAAACTTAATAGCCACTGCATTGGTGTACTGTATGTGTATACGCTCCGCATACTACTAAATGAAAACATTATTTGTACGCCATCTATCAAGCAGTCATGGAAACTACATGTACCAACGAGTTCTAGAAGGCTTGATCTTCCTGACCACCTAAATACCATATGCATGTCACTTTACGAGTTTTACAAATAAGAAATATTTTGCTTTCTGCCCTCTGTTGAGACAAAATAGAAACCATCGATTCCTGGCCACCTTGAACTTTACCGTCACCTGTGCAAAAATTTTAACTTACAGAGGAAGGTGAATATTGTCAGGGGAAATACAGGAAGACTGATTCCATGAAAAATGGTAGGGCCTGGGTTCTGAGGAATAAAGTAGTGTAAGCATTTTCACTAGAGATTTTGATAGTGCAGAAAGTGACAGACTATACCCAATAAGAATTCTTTCTCTGGAAGAAAAAGATGAAGACGAGGAAATGTCACTGTAACATCTACTAACAGTGACATTTAGTGGGAGTGATGCGAGCTGCATACTGCATATGACGAGCACAATATTCCTATTACAGGACCATCGGGGCCACAGAAGGGGTTAACTGGTGATATAGGTGAGGTTTTTACTCTTCTTTGTTGAGAAGATGATAGATATCAAAGTGGAGGAAACGAACCAATATGCTGAGAAATGCTTACAAGCGAGTGTCTGAAAACCAAGGTTTCATGTAAGGGGAGCCCGTGACAGAAGACTACATTTGCATCATTCTTGCCTCAATATGCTCTAGAAAGTTATTTCAGTAAAGACGCATTTCTGATATTCTCAATCTTTCTAAAAACTGTGAAATGACTGGCTTGAACTCATAATATTAATTTCGTTCATAAAAGAAGAGCTGGCAGTTATTCAAAATTAAAAATATGCTTCAAATAACGAACAAATTACTGCACTTTAGTCTGCCTACCTTCCATCACAATCTATGAATCCTTGATCTTATAGTTAGGCCTAAAACTGTATATCGATGGTGCGCGAGCAATACCTCGTATCCCACAATGCTCTTCCTATCCATTATTTTCCTTAAGAGTGGTCACCCCTTCCAGCCACACATGGATATGCAGTCCAGTGTTCATTGTGTTCATTTTCCTATGTTAATGTGTAAATAAAAATGAACCTTATTGTACCGTACGCTAGGAATGTATATTTTCATGGAGTATTTATGCGTTCCTACAGTATAATGCATTTAAGGTTCATTTTTCTTTACATATTGGCACAGGAAAATGAACACAACGAACATTGTTCTGATGGACTGCATATCCACATGTGACTGGGAGGCGTGACTGGTCTTAAGAAAAATAATGGAGAGGAAGAGAGTTGTGGGACACGAGGTTTTGCTTGCACACTGTCAATATCCCTCTGAAAGCAGCGAAGTTCCGAATAAAAACTAACAAACCTTGTGGATCATCAACAGATACCAACTATTTTGCACCCAGGGACATTCAAAGCACCATAGGTAAGTCACTCTGAAAATTTTGTCTTATCGACTTGTCTATTTTCTGAAATATGCAACACTAGTATGAAAGTTTGTCCGACAGTCAAAATCACTATTTGAAAAGTAATTGAGAATTTGAAATTACCATGTTAATTTACTGTATCTTCTAAATAAAAGTTGCACTCCCCACGTTGCATGTCAATTGTATAGAATCAGAACAGGTGTTATAACAATCACTATCTTATAAACCATTTAGAGTATAACTGTAGATGGGAGATGTCTATGAATCTAGCTTTCCCAAGAGTTCAGAGATGGGAGAGAATTTTTACAAGAGCAAACTACTTCTGACTAGCTTCAGCACAGCCAGTCTTGTACAACCAGCTTTGTTATTTAAATAGCAAAGAAGAATTATGATGCATAACTTTTAAGTCTAACTTGTGAAGAGAGTAAAAAATAGTCAACTACTTCATGAAAATAATTACATTCTGCGGAATCCTTACTAATATACAGTGCATTCTCTCCTTTCAAAATTTTCAGATCCTGTTGGTTGATGACATTAACTTTGGAAATAAAATTGCTGCTTTCGAAAAAATGGAATTCTCACTGGGATGCAAAGAACCACCTAATAAATCTTTTACAATATGAAATCTGGCTTTGTGGAATCTCTATAGTATAATTTTCCCCTAGTTCTCCATAGCTGAATTTAGAAGATGCTCACTGTAGTTAGTATCTACAACTCATTCATTCTTCTTCAGTTTAAAAAATACTTTTGGCTGAAAGGTACAATATTTTAAACTTGACTGAACAGAGTTTGGGAACAACCTAGTTATAACCTCCTCCTCTGACTCTGAAGTTTGAACTCCTATGAAGTGGTTCAAAGCTCGTGCAGCTAATTTTACTTTCAGTTTCCTGTCATTTATATATAATGTCTCATTTAGCTTCCTACGTGCATCTTTTCATTTTTGTTTCAATTCATTTCAACATCTTGGTAAACTCAAATTATAAAGAAGAATTCTTGTGTTTACTTCAAACTTCACATAATTATATAGACAGCAACTGGTCCCTAATGTTTTAGTCCAAGCAATATGGCAGCCACATGTGTCCGCTGGTTTCGACTCTGGCAGCACAATGGCAATTCCAACTTCAAACCAAGAGTTAGATGTAGTTTGCTCAGTAGATGGTGTCAATTTATCCATAAGAACCAAAACAAGCAAAAGTTCTGCCTCACCCGAATCATATCTAAAATGAAAGTACTACAACAAAGCATTCACTGTCAAAACTTGCTAGATGTCATTTCCCAATCTCAGCAGTCAGAGTTCCATTTCATGCTTACAAGCAGAAGTGGTACCATTGTATAAATGAAGGTAATCCCAAAAATAAGGTCTCCTATTTTTTTATAAATACATAGACCTGTTTATTTCTACAATTCTTTACATCTTTTTCAGCTTGAACATTTAGTTAAATTTCTACATAATCACCATTTCGGTCGATGCATTTTTGTAGACGCTGTGACAGTTTTTGTATGCCCGTGTCATACCAGCTCGCCGCCATGCTGTTCAGGAAGTTGTGAGCGGCGCTTCGGGAAACGTCACGAACCAGAATGCAGAGATCATCCAGGGTGATCCGCTGATCTTCACACATGATTTCTCAACCTTCACGACTGTCCCGACGGAAAGTGACAGTCTCCCGCTCCTTTGTTCGTTCGTTGTGAATTTCAGCCCGACCGGCTGCAAACTCTCTGCACTACAGTACTTACGAACATTTTTGGCATCCATGCACGACTCACCATACACTTCTTTCAATTGGCAATGGATTTCAATCGGGTCAGTACCTTTTGCATTCAAAAACCAAATAACTACATTCTTCACAATATTGTGACCAACAGCTACACGAATAGAGTTCTGTATTTATAAAAAAATAGGTGACCTTATTTTTGGGATTACCCTTGTATCAGCAATCATCAAGATTATTCATTCATAGAACAGAAAGAACGTATTTTCCACTAAGCATTTGAAATATGAGGGCCATGTCCGGCTCCATGGCTAAATGGTTAGCGTGCTGGCCTTTGGGTATAGGGATCCCGGGTACGATTCCCGGCAGGGTCGGGAATTTTAACCATCATTGGTTAATTTTGCTGTCATGGGGGCTGGGTGTATGTGTTGTCTTCATCATCATTTCATCCTCATCACAACGCGCAGGTCACCTGCGGGAGTCAAATCGAAAGACCTGCACCTGGCAAGCGGAACATGTCCTCGGATACTCCTGGCACTAAAAGCCATACGCCATTTCATGATGGCCATCATTACGTTGTTCTCGTAACCTATATCCAGTGCCAGTATCAGCCTTCCAGGCATTCTCATTCTCTCAGTATTGTTGTGGAAGGCAAAAAGAACGTACAGTTGGACCTAGCTGGAACTCATGTCGATAGACTGAACTAACTGCATGAACATGCGAATATGGTACAATCAAGTTTCTGACATAAACATATTTTTCTTTTAAAAGTAAAATCATGGACCTGTGAGGTTTACTGTATTTTTAATGCAAATGTGAGGTAAAAATCAATATCTGGTGCAATTTCAGCTGCCAAAACTTCGTAGTTTTTTCAATATTGCTGTAAAAAAAGAAGACAGAATAGGGATTTTATAGGTAGATTTTACAAAGTGCTATTAAATTTCACTTTGCTAGCCAAGTTAAATTATATGGCAATAGAACAGGTTTTGCAGGTTTCTAAAAGCTATTACAGTATTTTGTTAAGTATTTTTAAATTACACACAGTTCAAAAAAATTGGGGAAACATGTTTTGTAATGTCTGGTATGTGAATGTTAATTTGGTAAATGGGGTTCCAATGGTCGTACAGCATACCTTGAGACCTTAGTTACTCAGGGTACGTCAAATCAAAGTTATACTCCATCTGTAGGCGTAGCCATGCATTAAACTGTCAGGTGACCCCTCAAAATGAAGTGAATAGCGGTGTGTCCGTGTGTCGTGAGGGACACAGACTACTGCCATAGCCGACTTTACAGAAGGCCGCGGCGAGCGAAAATTGGCAACCCCGCAGTGAATGGCTAGTCTGCTCTGCGCAGCCCACTGAGTTACATGGGAGATGTGTCTCGCGCTCGTGTTCTCTTCAAAATACTATAAATAAATTAAATGATACCGTTGCTTATCTGTGTATAGTGGTTGGTTACAATGCCAAAGACTTGTGTTGTGCCGAATTGTAAGTCTAATTATCGTTCATCGATAAAAATTGAAGGATTTGTTACAGTGTTTGGGTTTCCTAAAAATACACAATTGAAAGCCGTATGGGAACGTGCCATTCCTCGTCTTGGGTACCTACCAAATATTCGTTCGTATGTATTAAACACTTTCTTCCTGAAGACGTAAACTATGTTGAAAAATACAAGGATGGTGATGGGAACAATCGGGAATTCACACGGAAGAAGCCTGTATTGTTACCTCGTGCGCTTCCAAAGGTATTACCAAACTTACCATCGTACTTCAGTAAGTGCTCCTCCAAGATAAGGAAATCCCCAGGTGAAAGAAGGGAAGAAGAAAAACGTACAGAGTCCGCAGAGGAATGTAAGAAGACCTAGCTGAGGAAACGAACAAAATTAAGACTTTTGAGTCCTTTGTTTCTAATATAGAAAACAAATTGGCGGAGCATAAAATTGAGTGGTCTGTAAGTACTGGTGGAAACTACTGTATTTTGTATGAATTAGATGTGTCAAACATACCTAAAATAAGGTTAAGTATTAGGGTAAACAACGATTTTACGGTCGAAATCATATCAATGGTGACGTAATTCCTAACGCAGTTACTTTTTCGAAAGAAATTATAATGTCCTCTTCCGATACAAATTCAAGAAAAAGTACAAGCAGCCTTTCGTCAATTACTGTTGGCGGTACCTTTTACAGTATTTTAGAAGACAAGTGGTATCGAAAACATACATTTTAATGAGTCAGGTTTTATCTATGCCTGTGGTTGCATTTCGTTCAAGCAATGCTCAAAAATAAAATGTGAAGAATGTTTGGCTTTACTGAGAAATAAAGAACAAATAAATGACAGCTACTTCAATCAAATAAATAGGAGTGGACTTTCAGTTCCTGCGGGTGTTATTATATCAGTGTGTAAACATATTGTTGGAATTACGCAGGCACTAATTTCTGATAAGTTTGAGGAACAGTTTTTAAAATGTAAATGTAACGATCAACGCCAAGTAATTTAGCATCTTAGTCTACTTGGTATTTTATCAGAATTTGAATTTTCAGAAATTGCCGAGAAAACTTGTGCCTGTGGATGTGATGTTATTACAATAGTTACAAGTATTGTCTTAACAATGAGTAACATTTTGTTAAATAATTACAGGAAGTTGAGGACTGAATGGTAACTTCTCATACTAATCGCAGAAAACTCGCTATTCTTTGTTAGAGTAGGCCTACCTGTGGTATTATGTTTCTGTGAAAACTGTGCAATAAAAATTGAGAGGAAATCGGTTTTGTTACTCAATGTGCTCACTCCTCACTATCCTTTCACTTAATGCTGATGATAAATACTTTATTTCCTTATTTCAATTCCTTTCATAGCGAAGCAAACGCGTGCCAAGAGCTGGCAGTGGCCATCCCAGACTAGAGAAGTGCGGGGTTGCAAGGTCGAACGCCGCGGCCTTGTGTAAAGTTGGCCATGCTACTGCGGTAATATGGGCACGTTGTACGAAAACCAGCACATCCCATGAGACATCTTAAAGAGGTTCAACTCGCAAGGGCCATCACTATGATCCAGGAAGGATGGACTTTTTGCCGTATTGCTGTGGATCGTAATGTCTCTCCGTCAGTTATTCAATGCTTGTGGAATCGCTACAGTGAGACAGGCCAGTTCACAAGGAGGGCTTGACAAGGTCGTGGACGCATGACAACCCCACAGGATGACCAATATCTGACCACCTGTGCGTTGCGGCGTCGTTTTCAGCAACTGCCAGAGAACTGCAACAAGACCTCAGGAGGGTCACTGGAGTCACGGTGTCTGACCAGATAGTAAGGAACAGGTTAAGTGTCCTTACAACCCAGACGTCCTGTTCGAGTGCCCTGTTCAATACAGCAACATTGCGCAGCTCACCTCCTGTTTGCCCGTACCCACGTCAACTGGTAAATTCGCCAATGGAGACCTGTGTTGTTCACAGACAAGTCCAGATTTCCCCTGAAACTGCGTGATGGACGTCAACATGTATGGAGATGCTGTGGTGAGCAGTACATGCCACATGTTGTCCAGGAAGGCGACCGACTCGGACAAGGTTCTGTGATGGTGTGGGGTGGCATCAGCATTAATGGCCAAACGGATCTTCTCGTCGTCCGTGGTAATCTTACCGCTGCGAAATGCATCGATCAAATACTGCTACAGCATGTGTTGGTTGCTGAATACGGTGTTGGCCCTGAATTTGTACTCGTGCACGACAATGCCAGGGCTCGTGTAGCGTGCATCACCAGAGCTGTCTTGCGAGAACTGGACATTCAGATGTGGAATAATAATTTCGTGTGGCTATTTCTAGCCGGGTGCAGCTCTTGTAAGGCAGACCCTCAGATGAGGGTGGGTGGCATCTGCCATGTGTAGGAAACTGCGTGTTATTGTGGTGGAGGATAGTGTTATGTGTGGTGTGTGAGTTGCACGGATGTTGGGGACAGTAAAAACACCCAGCTCCCAAGCCACTGGAATTAACCAATGAAGGTTAAAATCCCCGACGCGGCCGGGAATCAAATCCGGGACCCTCTGAACCGAAGGCTAGTACACTGACCATTCAGCCAACAAATCGGACAAGAGATGGAATGGCCAGCAGTGAGTTCCGACCTTAATCCCATCGAGCATGTGTGGGATAGGCTTGACAAAAGTGTTCGTGGGCGTCCTGTTCCACCACAGACTCTCCACGACCTCGAACAGGTTCTCATTGAAGAATGGGACCTCCGTCCACGTAGGTGCCAAGCTGTGATAAATGCTCGTGGAGGACATACACCATACTGAAGCTCTCCAACTGTGTTAAAAATCCACCCTGGAGGACTGTTATTTTGTTTTTGCCTTTATTTGGACATTTCTGTTTGTGTTCTGAAAATGAACGCAAATCCATCGATGTTTTTTCTGTATACTTGAACAGTAAAGAATAAAGGTTTAGTTGGTAATATACCTGGGTGTGAGATATTGTTTTGTGGAGCATGGTATACGTTCAAAAACATGTTCCTCTAATTTTTTTGAACTGTGTAGTTATTCATTTACTTTCAATTTTGTTATTTCCTGAAAAATTTTGTTCGACTGAGGTGCATGTTATATGCTCTGAAGTATGAATAAAATTACAATTCTGAGTAGAGATCTTTCACATACTGACATGGAGAGTCAGACATTTCTACGCCTTTCAAAACCCCTACTCTGCTGGGTTGTAACCCACGATCTTGGAATCTGGAGATTGACCAAGAGAGGAAGCTTATTTCTTTGTTATTATTAGCTGTACCGAAAATCTGTACATAATAATAGTTGCCTGATCTTTTAGGTTTTATGTGTTTTTACCTCATGAAGAACAGTAATGCAAATATGTGCAATTATTACATTTTTCACAACCTACAAACTTGCTCGAAAAATGACAGTTCTTTCTAAAACGTGTACAGAACTATAATTATAAAAATATCATGAATGCCCAACCTTTTAAATCAGATACATTTTTACTGTACAATCTATAATAATGGAAATACAAATTTAGCTTTTCCTTTCTAAGTCCATCAACTGATACAAATATTTCCATAGGGAACCGGAAGTATTTGTCCTGAATGAGTAAATTCATAATTCCAATATAAATGGTCCGTTATTGGAAACTGTAAATTTTCCAGCCAACTCATTCTTGGTTGCAAGCATTTCGCCCCATTGTGCCAATTTGGGCTCATCAGTTGGTAACTAGCACACCTACCAAGACGCCTCTAAAACTCATCAACAATAACATTACACTGTCCGACTACTGTTAGTTTCTTATTATTTATAAATTTCATTTTCTGTATTGACAGATTCAAAGTATAGATAAGAAAAGTGTTTTTCCACCAATCAATACACAATTTATTTTAAATAGATTAAACTAGTACCAGTTTCGGCTCTTTAACGGCCATCATCAGCTAGTACATGATTTGTTTCCAGCCATTAGACAATTCACAAGTTGTTATTGTATTAGACATCCGGATGTCTGATGGGGGATAGAAATGCATACAGTAGCATGTAATTAAAATATCAGTAGTCAAGGTAAAAAGTTACAATAAGTTAGAACATGAATATGTAGGACATATTAAAACATATGGGTCATAATATAAAACACTTAAAAAGTTTTGACACATTAAAATTTGGTAAGTATAGGTAGACACTTGTTAAAAATTTTTAGTTCATGTTACATAGGTTCCATTCTTCTATCTTCTGTGTAGTTCCTTTACTTTTATGTTATGTTGATTTTAGCTGTGTATGGTAATCTTCGAGAAAGTTCTGAAGCTGGTATGCGTCATATTGATATGGACCTTTGTCATGAAGAAATTTTTTATATTGTGTTATATATTATATTATATATTAACACTCTAGATCCCCAAATTAAATTCACCAAAGAAACCGAAAATAACCGTACACTAAATTACCTAGACTTAACAATAACCAGACACGACAACCACTTATCTTACAAGATCTACAGGAAACCCACACACACCTCAAATACCATAAAAAATGACTCCATTCATCCCAATACACAAAAAAGAGCAGCCTATTATAGTATGATTTATAGAGCTTTTAACATCCCAATGACAACAGAAGACCAAAACAATGAATTGAAGTTAATCCACGACATAGCTAAACATAACGGATACAGCAAAGAAATGGTCAACAAAATCATTCACAAAATAAAATCACAACCTAAAACTAAATTAGCAAAAACAACCAAACCCAAAAAAGACTGCCCTTTTTACCTTTAACAACACCCATATATATACTATAACTAATATTTTCAAGAAGCACAACATGAAAATAGCATTCAAAACCACACACAATAGTACCAACATTATACATAACACTAAAACAATCAATAATAACAATAAATACAACCAATCAGGTGTCTACCGTATCAAATGTAACAACTGTGACAAGTTACATAGGACGTACAGGCAGAAACTTCACCATCCGCTACAATGAACATATAAATGCAGTAAAACATAACCATTTCTCATCAATAGGCCAACATGTAGAAGAATCCAAGCATAGTTTCACAAACATCAATAACGATATGATACTAAACATAAACTCCAAGGGCCCATAGCTCAACATAACCGAAGATTTCTACATTTCTTTAGACCAATACGCTAACCCCAATCATAACATTAATGATATTACTGAAAAAACCAGCATCATTTTTGACAAAGCCATTCCGGCATTAAAGAATGATTACTTCAAAATAGTTTTTTTTTTTTTTTTTTTTTTGCTAGTTGCTTTACGTCGCACCGACTCAGATAGGTCTTACGGCGACGATGGGACAGGGAAGGGCTAGGAGTGGGAAGGAAGCGGCCGTGGCCTTAATTAAGGTACAGCCCCAGCATTTGCCTGGTGTGAAAATGGGAAACCACGGAAAACCATTTTCAGGGCTGCCGACAGTGGGGTTCGAACCTACTATCTCCCGAATACTGGATACTGGCCGCACTTAAGCGACTGCAGCTATTGAGCTCGGTAGTTCAAAATAGTAAACACACGCTCCAACAAACCAACGAATCACAAGCCCAACCCCGCCCCTACTTCCCCAACGACCACTCCTCCTTCCCCTCCACAGCTAATATGAGCCCCAGACGCACTCGCAGTAGAACAAAACAAGGCTTCAAACACATCGGCACAAGACTTCCACAACAACTAAAGTAAGTACTCTTTCCATACACACACCAGGCATTCCTTCATACACACACCACCGGTATACTTATATTACCTTATCTTTACAGACTACAACCACAAACGTAGACGAGAGAGGTGTTGCCACCAACTACCTCTAATTCAAACTCAAGACCTGCTGTTTACTATATTAAAACTTACCAGAGTACATCACAAGTTGGAATATATAACACAATATAAAAAATTTCTTCATGACAAAGGTCCATATCAATATGACGCATACCAGCTTCAGAACTTTCTCGAAGATTACCATACACAGCTAAAATCAACATAACATAAAAGCAAAGGAACTACACAGAATATGTTTTAATATGTCCTACATACTCATGTTCTAACTTATTGTAACTTTTTACCTTGACTACTGATATTTTAATTACATGCTACTGTATACATTTCCATCCCCCATTAGACATCCAGATGTCTAATACAATAACAACTTGTGAATTGTCTAATGGCTGGAAACAAATCATGTACTAGCTGATGATGGCCGTTAAAGAGCCGAAACCGGTACTAGTTCAATTTATTTAAAATAAATTGTGTATTGATTGGTGGAAAAACACTTTTCTTATCTATACTGTTAGTTTCTCCTGCTGAAGTTATAAAAACAAACCTAACAATGATGGGTGCACATATAAGATTATACACAATCTGATTCCAGTTACCTTCTCCATTGACGAGGGAATGTGCAGCCAGAAGCTTCAAGGGATGCACCTCAAACAGAAGGGGATGGAAGAGCAACTCGCGAGCTCGAGGTCGTTTCACCGAGTCTTTCTGTAGACACTTGCGGATGAAGTCCTTTTGCTGGACATCATCTAAGGAGTCTATGGTCCGGCCGATGTTGTCATCAGTCACTAGAGCCCCAGAATCTCCATTCCCCTGGATTTCGAGGGCTGCCATCTCCAGGGCACACATACCAAACGAGTAAACATCCACGGCTGGAGTCAACGAAGTTGCAGCTGCAAATTACCAAAACTTGTGAATATATATAAATACACTCAATTTTTTTCAAAACAACTTAAAGCACAACAATCAATCAATTTAATTCAAATAACAACAGGAAGAAAGAGAAAATAGGACAAAGGACCAAATTTCCATGATTAAATCCATGACAAAATATCAGTTTGGACTATCAGTCCTTAAAATGGTAATATCTCTAACACTGTGATAAGATTGAACTAACAGCTCTCCACCACAGCTGAAAAATTTTCTGAGGCAGTGTTAAACCTAATACTCTGAACCTGACTCGTAGAACAAGGTCGGCACTGAACAGGATCATAACGAACTGTAGTATCTGAGCTGATGTGTTGTACAGGCCGAGTCCAACACGCAAATACAGATTTTGCTAACAAAACATCAAATATATTATCAACAAATGCCCTGACTTCCTACTCCGGAAATTTTCTGAAGGCTACACCAAACACTCTACAATTTATAGCTGATTTAGTCGATTTGTAACTTTCTTCTTGGTTTATCTCTCCTTGTGTTGCAATGCTATACATTAAATAAATGACTGTGATAATGTTTCATTTCTACAGAACAGCAGCAGTCTTCCAGCAAGGCAACCAGCTGTCTTTCAGTCTGCAGACTATCGCAAGGTACTAGTATTCTCTGTCCTCCTCTATCGTAATCACTTCTCCACTCCAGTAGGCTGGGTGTGGGGATGAACAAGCCTTCTTCCAAAGCTTCTTGCTCTATTACTGATGAAAACAACCCCTCTTTTTCCCTTTTCTGCCAAACACGCTCAAGGGTTTTTCTGTCAGGGCCTTTAATAGTCCCCTTCTTCACCTAGAAGAATGCCTCATCCGCCACCTACGTTGTTCCGAAAGGTCTCCTCCACTGAAGCTGCCATTAAAGACATTGCCGTAACTCTGGTAAAGGGCTCGTACAAGGTACTACTAGCTGGGCCAGCCAGACCAAGGTTTAAAAAAAAAAAATGTTACTCGTCTATCTCTCGCTATCCGACTTAGTTTATGACAGGCAGAGCCTGGTGTACCATATACTGGGCTTAGGCTACTGGGTCTCTTGTCTTCCTCTGAGGTGCCAAATGTGGACCTTAGGAGCTGTATATTTGAGAAAGATCAACTCAAGATAATCAAGTAGTATACAGGTCATCTTTGAGTAATTCAGTCTAATGACTGGTTTGCCCTGCGATGAGTCTTCTCCCACTGAGTCTCTCCTGTGCAGTACGTCTTGCATCTGCATAGCTCCTGCATCTGGAGTTCACAAGAAATGCCATCATGAATGTCTTTCTTGGTCTTCCACGAGAGTGTTTCCCTGGTATTTTCCCTTCCAAGATTTCCATCAACACATTCCTATGTCAAAGCCTCTAAGAAAGTTGTTTCTTCCTAATTTGGCTCAACAGCAGTCTCTTTTCTTGGACAATGTTGAATACCTCAGTGCTGGTCTTCTTCTCCACAGAACATATCCGTTGCAGCCGATGCCAACATCATATTTAAAAGACTTCTAGCCTCTTAATATCAACTCTTTGTTAACGTCCTGGACTTGTACGGATAGGAACTTGAAAATACAATGGCAGGTCAGTGTAGGAAAAGGAAGCAATACAAAGAGAAGACAAAAGCAAACATAAAAATACAAATGGATAAGGACAATCTCCACGTCTTGTAACCATACAACAGGGTTACAGATTCCATTCCGTATTTATTATTATTATTATTATTATTATTATTATTATTATTATTATTATTATTATTATCATCATTATTAACCTGATTCATTAGATTTTATATTCTGTTTCTCATCATTTAGACTGTAATAATTAAGCATCACGCATATTATTGTATTTAATCATAGGTTAAGTGAAATTTGTTTGTAATTATTCTGTATTGCTGTAAGTGAGATTTGTTGGTTTCATATAGTCATGCTATGGCTTGTAACTCTGGCTAGATGAGCTGGCATAGTATTTTGCAATCGAGGCTATGTTTAACTGAGAATGTTGTGTGCAAGTAGAATTCCCGGTGACGCATGAAACTTAGTCATCTGCAATCCGCTTGGGCACGCTTAGACAACACTTGACTGATGACATCAGTGCGTGGGCACGTGATTGCGACCAAGTGTCAGTATTCGCCAGCTACTGTATGTTGAAGTGGAAGGGATGAACAGAGAGTAGGGAGACGAGTCGTCATCGCGAGGTTATAAAAGTCGATGCAACGGTGGTGAGAGGTATTCAGATCATATCGTTCAGATCATATGTAATAGTCAGATGTATCAAATGGAAGAAGTGGTCTTAGAGTGATGGTCAGAGCTAAGAGTTGTGTTTTCAAGAGGTCTTGTAATAATCGAGGAGGTCTACAAATGGTGGTTGTATCCGAGCAGAGACGGGTACTATGCTGATAAAGAAACATCATCTTCTTGTGAGGATGGACTTCACAAGATGTTTCAATAATATTTTCAATTACTTATAATATATTGAGTGGACGTAATTACATTGGAGCTCCCTACACGCATACATGGTATGTAGGCCAACTCCTTGTTATATAAGAAGATAACAGCAGACGGCTCCCGACTTCAGCTCATAGGTTTTCCCAAGAATTTCAAGTTCAACAGCGGTGTATGCAGACATCAGGTACTTAAAGCATCAGACATGTTATGCTTTCATAACATGAAGAAGAATGTAATCAGTGGCAATATCACATCTCACTTCAAGTTCATGCCAATAGCTTTTTTTGTTTAGATTAAATTTTCCTTTTATTAGTACCGCAAATCTCACTATATATATATTTTTTTTGTTAAATTAAAAGACGTCAATGATTGTTCATTGTGACGTAAATTATAGTCATAAACTCAGTTTTATTTTAATTATAATAAGTGATTCCAGCTCCATGTACAATCCTCAATTGTGGAAATGCAACAGTAATTTAATATTGTCCCGATCCATATCCCTGTATATTGCCAGATATGTGAGTTTATCACCTCACGCCTTGAGATAATTGATATAAGAGGTATGCTCTACCGAATTTTGTTGTTTTTCTTAAAAAAGCAACTGGCGCTCAAAAAGTGTTATTTATATTGTGTGGAAGATATGAAGGTATAAAAGAGTAGTGATTGGAGTAGCCACAGTCTTCAAATAGATAGCCCCCCTCCTGATCAAATCCCTGTTCTTCTAGACCCATTTCTTCTCAGGCCCCGATGACTTCGCTTGTCCTTTCCAGCTTCATCAGGAGGGCAGGCATCATCAGATGGTAAGAGAAAGTAGTGTCGCTCAGATGACAGTAGCAGCTCGCAGACAGTTGGATAACAAGTAACACGGCTATAATAAAATCTATATAATGGTCGACTCTAGTGAGAACCATGTTTTAGTGACGGTTATCTTCTGTTCCTCGAAAATTCCTCTATTTATCTGTGAATTATTCTTCAGTTACAGCGAGAACCATATCACTGACGCATGAGTTATTACGAGCAATTAAGCACGCACTATTTTTTTTCATTTTCAATGCACTCCAACGAATATATGAATGCGAACAATCATCTTCAGTATGGTTTTCTTGCAATGTGCACTAGTGAACTCTCTCGTCGACATTTGAAGGCGATGTTCGAGTCGATTAGTTACACCCGTCAACTAGTGTTCTCTAAAAAAAAATTGATATGAAGGAGGAGAACATGTTTTTGTAATAAATATGTAAATAATGTGGCCAATAGCAATTAACTCGTTAGAAATAAAGGCTAAAGTAAACAATTGCTTAATTTTAATGCTATGTACTGAAATTAAGTAAGAATGTGATACCTCAAGATATGGCAAAATGCATTACTAATTTCAGAAGTTAGTTCACATTTTCTTGCGTCTAGTAAAATTTCGAAAAGGCTATTTGCAAGTAAATTTGTAGCGAGAAGGTTATCATTTCTCTACTAGCACTTTAAATATGTTTTCATGATACATACACAGTTAAGTTAGGTGACTGTTTGGATAAGATAAAACAAACTTCACTTTCGGTTTTCAGTTACAGCAATTGCCAGGAACTTATCCAGAGCCTGTTGAATTTTTTGAAACTACAAGTTTTACTGCTTTTCCTAAATAATAATAAAAATTCTAACAGCCAACCAATCATCATCAGTTTTCCAAGTTCTGTTGATAATTCACTCTCCTCCGTTGATGAATGCCCTACTCATCTCCTTCTACTGACTGTAATATCAGTCCTGACTATATCCACCCAACCAGGCGTTTTTCTTCTCATCTCGTTTCCAAACCATCGCAGTCTGGATGTGCCAACACTGTCCAGTAGGGATGTCTTATCCTAGCTTCCTACTTCACCTCCTCATTTCTTAAGTTGTCCATCCTGAACTTCAGGTTCTTCATTTTTGATGCCTGCACTGTTGACGAATCTGTCTTCAAGAAGTTGTATGTTTCGATATATTAGATCAAGATTGGTATGAAGCAGCGACTGAACACAGCCAATTCTGTTTTCTTTGGAATCTTAGCATCCTAAAGAAGGGTACTCACTTATTTGTAGAAGATGCTCTCTTGTGGCTAAGTTATGTCTGCACTCTGCGACTGACGGTCTATTAGTTTGATGCTTGCTGATCGGCCATCGCTCTTTACTGCCATCACCACCATCTTAACCAATCAATACTATTTTTATTTATTTACCATTTATATAAGAATACATGTTCTGCCTTGATGAAAGGCTTCTCCAGTGTGTATTTCTTTCGATCAACACGCGAAATAATTACATCTTAAAACAACTTATACATTAACATAGTTCAATCATTAAAAACAAAAACACTGTTCATCCAACCCTTGTACCGTTTCTCTAGGGGTTGGGTATGAGATAAGATGAATCTGTTGTGGTGGGTTTTTATGACCGGACGCCTTTTCTGACGGTAATCTCATCAGAGGAGTTAATGAGATGAAATGAATGACATGATATATGATAGTAGGAAGTGAGAGGGTGAAACGTAGTGCCGGCATACAGCCTACTACTGTCCAATAGCACCAAGGAGTCTGCTCAAGGCTTAACGTTCCCATCTGCTGACAAATCCCCATCAACACTCCATGTGAGCACCGCGAAGAGGTTTAGAATTTAATTAGGCTTTTGGCACGCAATCTAGTGATTATAAATTGTATACCACCCCTTCCCCTACCCCGCCGGCCAACATCCTATAGATAATTTTTTTCAATCAAAGGAACTCGAACAGGCTAACCATGGTGTCAGACCGTTTAGACTTGAACGCCTTAACAATCATGGCCACCAGACGGGCTGTACATCCTAATTAACGTCCTCAAATCAAATTAAAACTGGAATTAAAGTTACCAAGAGAAGCTACTCTAATTAGGAGTTATTGGTGGTGTTCTTTCCTAGCCTTCTTCCTAGTTATCTGGGATGTATAGCACTCAGTTTTATGGCTGGATGCCATTCCTGACACCAACACTATGTGAAGGGATGTAGACTCTATTGCGTGTTTCTGCAGTGATGTGTTTTATGGAAATGAATAAGAAAAGGTGGATGAAGATTCTAATCCTGGATGTTTTACTTTGCATGCTGAATGTTCAATGGCGTGAATCTGCACGAAGCTCAATATTCAAATAGAGCACATTCTTTGTATGAGCATAATAGCATGCCATCTGTATTCTGCATTCCCAGCTTGTTAACAATCACTATAGTGCTTTGAAATGAGTGTATGTGTCAACAAATGTCAACACGATCACTCACAACCTGTAATTAGAGGTCAGGTAAGTGATATGCAGTGTTCAAAAAAACACCAGCTGGCAATAGGTTTGGAAGGAGGAAAATACGTCTTATTATCTTCAACCAAGCATCAGACAAGAAGAGCAACGAAAGGCTACAAGAAACTACGCAAATACCCTAGAAGAAAATACAACATAATTTAATTAATACCAACATACTATTAAAACCACATTGTAAACAATTATGTGACATGTTTATCACTCACCAGAACAGATGCTGGAGCAGCTGGAACAAATATTATTAACACTTGCACATACAAGATCAAGGTAAATATTGTTACCAGAATAAGTACAAAAAAACAACCATTTAAAATAAATAAAAAGGGCTCAATGAGATTACGGAGCATTTCTACAATTTGTGGATGAGAACTAGCAGAGAAACTTTTTTGAACATCGTGACAATGGGAATTATCCTTTTTATATTTCTATCAGAAATGAAGAAATAAATTTTAAAAATGTTTGAGAGGAACTAACAAGTTTCGTACTGGAAGATCCTTGTCTGTTCATATGCGAGACAGTGCCTCATTTGCTTATTTTTTGCTCTTTTTCTTCTGTCTGTCTCTCTTGTCCGTTAGGTTACCTCATGTTATATTGGCACAACACACCTGTCATTGACAGGCCGACAGTTGCAATGTCATTGCCCCATCATTGACGTGTAGGCTGCCATTTGTGAGTCACTGGTAACAAAATGAATTTAAGTAAGAACTTCTGTGAATTAGTTTCTAAAGGTCTTTTTGAACATTGTATTAGTGGTCAACCGACGTGTAGTAAGAACTCACCCGAAGGGGTGCTTTGACAAAAGTGGGGTTTATTTCTTCAGGAGAATCATTGTAAGAATTTCAAGTCTAAATGCTGGGCTTTTATTTTGCGATAGGACTAACCATTTGGCTTCTTTTTTGACTAAAACAATGGCAAGTTCACTGAACACATACATACAAACTGCTGCCATCTTGAAACTGCTAAGTAAGAAAAAACAGATAGATTAGATCTGCATTTGCACTAGATATCTAAGATATACCCCTTTCAAATTTCAGCTCAACTGGTCGGTCGCATAGTTCTGGCGTGATTGAGTGAGAAAAGAAACAGTCTGACTCCTTGGCTGAATTGTCAGCGTTAAAAACTTTCGGTTCTGAGGGTTCAATTCTCGGCCGGGTCAGGTATTTTAATCTCGTCTGATTAATACTTCTGGCTCAGAGACAGTGTGTTTGTGTTTGTCCCAACACTTTCCACACAACATACTTCACTACCAACCATCACAAAAACATGCAATAGTGATTACATCCCTCCATATAGTGTGTCAGGAAGGGCATCCGGCCGTAAAACAGGACCAACTCAACATATGCAATACAGTTTGCATCCGCGACCCCACAAGTGTGGGAAAAGCGGCGGAAGAAGAGTGAAAAAAGAAACAAGAGACCATCTTATTTTAAGCTGATACACAATTTTCCACAAACAACATAACTTCAGATCTATACTCTGAAATAGCAGCCTCCTTGGCTCAGGCGCAGCGCGTCGGCCTCTCACCGCTGAGATCCGTGGTTCAAATCCCGGTCATTCCATGCGAGATTTGTGCTGGACAAAGCGGAGGCGGAATAGGTTTTTCTCTGCATACTCCGGTTTTCCCTGTTGTCTTTCATTCCAGCAACACTCTCCAATATCATTTCATTTCATTTCATTTCATCTGTCAGTCATTAATCATTGCCCCAGAGGAGTGCGACAGGCTTCAGCAGCCGGCACAGTTCCTATCTTCGCCGCAGGATGGGGGCTTCATTTATTCCATCCCTGACAGGAAAACAGGTTGTAGGTTTTCATTCATTCATTCATTCACTCACTCACTCACTCACTCACTCACTCACTCACTCTGAAATAAAAGAGGGTTAGTTATCTGACCATTCTCCTTGAGAATGCTTGTGCAAAATTTCACAAAATTTCGCCCAACAGATATGACAGTTTCGGAAGAGACCAGACAGACTACACTTTATATATGTAGTACCTTTTTAATTAGAGCTAAGCACTGTAAAAGTTGAAATAAATAAATAAATTCAAATTGCTCCTGTGCAAAGCCAGTAAAACACAAATTGAGAAATGAAAGGAAACAGCAATGTAACTCTAAAAAGATCTTTTACCACAGAGTGAAAATAAAAAATGAAAACAAAAGTGTAAATGAAAGGAATATAATTTTGTAAAATGCAAGGACATATAATGAGCAAATACAACACAAATAAATAAGGAGAAAATATTCCAAGGACATGCTCAAGCGGGGGTGGGAACTTCTGGCATTTTACCATGAAAATGGTACTCTTCTACGATGAATCACCTGTAACAACAGCAGCTGGACGTATTTATCCATAGAAGATATTATTTGGTATGTCGTCAGACAGAGAGAAAGTACGAGGTGAGACCTTAAACTAGCGAGTGTTCTGGGAAGGATGAGTAGGACACAGACTGCGTAGAAGAGGGGAGTTAGAGATACAATAACTAACGAACATTCAGGTCTAGGTCTGCCTTGAGAATCTTCTCAAACTCCTTTTGGCATTACTGTAGAACGTTTCTCACTTTCTTGCCTACATAAATTTGCTTAAATGTCTTATCTTTGCCAGTATTCTCCCTGTTGGAGTTTAGTATAAAGGTTTATGCTTTACAAGTAGCGTTACACGAATAGAGATGGGAGCCACTGGAGGCATTGTGCCTAGTACAATGCTTATACAAATAAGCCGGCTTGGAGAGAGTTGAAGAGACAACCAGAAAAAGCACCGTTACATTAGTAAGTAAAGTGTTAGGCAGGCTGCAGAAAATAAACTATGGTAAATATTTGTTTGTGTGTTACATTAGTAGTAAGTCACTGTATTGCTTAATCTACTGTGTTGAAGTTTTAGAAATATCCATTCTAGTTACCTGTGAATTATTATCCTTCCTGCACTTCTTTGTAATGGAATACTTTATATTAGGTATTTGTTTTGTAAATTTTGACTGACTGCTACATGTAAGGAAATATTTTAAGTTCTTTCTTCTTTGTTTCCTGTTTCCAGACTTTTGGATTGGGTTGTGAATCAAGGACCTCCACAGTTTTCTGCTTCTCCACCACTCCCTTCTACTCTTACTCCTCCCTTCTCTATACTCTTCATCACATCCATCCACCTCTTTCTGGCCTTCCTCCCCGTTGTCTTCCTTCTATTACTTCCTCTGCAACTCTATCCTCTTCCATTCTCATGTGTCCATACAACTTTAGTTTACTGCTCTCTACCTTTTCTTGCATTTTAAGGACTACAATTCTCTCTCTGATTTCTATGTTTCTGATTTTATCCCTTCGTGTCTTCCCAATTATTCCTGTAAGGAATTTCACCTCGGCTACTTGGATTTTGCTTTCATCGTGTTTTATTGTTGTCCATGTGCCCACAGCATATGTCAAAATTGGTGTATAATACAATGAGTACAGAATTTCTCTGGGACGTTCTGGTTCAACATTACATTTCTCACACATTGGTAAAACCCATTGGCTTGTTGGATTCTCTTTCCAATTTCTTCATTTATTTTCTCCTCTTCTACAAGTATACTCCTAAAATATTTGAAGCTTTTCACAACTTCTAATGGTCTTCCATTTACTTCTGTATTCCCTCTTCCTTCACTATTGCCTCTCGTCATCACTGTTGTCTTACTCTTCTCACAATTATTTTCAACTCCCGATTCCATACAGTAACTTATTCTTGAACTCCCATTTCATCTTCTCCCCCGTATTACTATGGCGTCTGTAAAGTGTAAGGCCCTTGTCTCTTTGCTTCCCATTTTTTGTTGTACAATCTTGTGGATTTCATCCATGACTGGATGAAGAGCAGAGTGGATAATACTCTTCCTTGTCGAAGTCCTGTTTCTACACTGAACCAGTTTGTTTTTCCTATTATAAGTCTAATTCACACAGGGACAGTTTACTGTAGTCAAGTACTTTAAGCAGGTTGACTTTCCTTCAACTTTCCACGCATGATTAAATCAGGACAGTCAAGTCGTAACTTTTCTTGCACGTAGATCTGAGTTGCCGAGCCATCACCTTTTGCGTCCACTTTCCCGTCACGTGACCGACTTGACTCTAGTAGTTGACCTGTCTGAACCCCAACTTGTAGGCAAATTAACTTGAAAACAGAGCACGTGCATTTTTCTCTAGATTTTTAGTATATTTGTTGGTATATAATAAATAATGCTCCTAATAATAAGTGGAATGCAAACCAAATATTGCAGTTTATCAACATTAGTTTATGAACAATACAAATCTTTGGTTCCTATAAGCTAACAAATCCTGTCCCGCTAGTTCTTTCAACAAGTTGTTAGATGCACTGTGCAAAGCCCTTCTACTAATCCATCCTCTTTTTAAGACAGTTTTGTAATTCATACAATAATGCGTAAATTAGCTGTACACATGCTTGTGGACTTAGCATCTCCACTTCAATAAACTGAATGCAAATTTACAGTTACTATAGAATTACAATATTAAACCACTGAAGTTTACACGCTCTTCTAAAGACAGTTAGTGTGCGCTTTCCCAGTATGATTAAAAGTATTGGCTTGAAGTTTAGAGGTTTCAAGTACTTGAATCCAGTAAACTATCCCCATGTAAATTAGGCTTTAGTCTTCACACTACTTACACACTTTCCACATGTGGCTTTGTTCATTTGTACTTCCGCTCTGCCTACCTTCATTTTTTTTAAATGAATGCATCCCAAACCATTTGCCGTTTTACACTGTCGTATGCCTTCTCAATATCTATAAATGCCATCCTGAACTCCAATCTTCTCTCCATGTTCCTTAATACAAAAATTAGATCAAAAAGCTGTTCTATCTCTTCTAAATCCACATTGCTCTTCCTCCATTTCCTTTCCTACTTTCATCCTCAGTCTTTCCTCTAATATCCTTTCAAAGATCTTTGCTACATGCGAAATGGGGGCGATTCACCTATAGCTGCTGCTTTCTTGATCAGCCTTCTTGAATACTGGGATTATTCGACTCTTCCTCCAATCTTCTGGCACTTCTTTTTTTCTCACATGTCACTCGAAACAGTCTATATATCCAATGTAACCCTATCCTGCTGCCTTCATCATCTCTGTTTTAAGTTATTTTAAGTTATTTCCTGTAAATTTCATATGAATGCCTATGCAATCAATTCCTCTGAAGTAGAGGTTGATTTATATAAATTGGGTGATTTTCAAAATGACCCCATCTCAGTCTGATAGCATATAGGATAATGCAATTGCTTTCTAAATGTGAGGAAATTCTGGAGGATTCACTTACAAACATTTGCCAATAATACGTAAGTTATTCTTCGTTAGGCATTGACTGTTTCCACATGTTTGCTTGTTTTACCGTACATTCATTCAAGATGTAGTACACATTGCCTCAGCGAGTGTTTTTAGTGAAAAATTATTAGATTATGAAGTCCATCGTAGCTATGCAAAGACATTCAGGAGAGAGTAAGATGTGCACGATTCTCCTAAGAGAACCATTCACGAGTTGCAGGAGCCTGATATAGAAAAACAAGTCCGTTACTGCACATTGTTCTTTGATTTTACTGTATGGCTACCGGAAATTTTGAACATCATGTGGTTCATGGATGAGGCCCCAGATTTGGGCTACAAAAAACCCACATGGTATTCATGAAAGACCCCTGCATCCACAGAACGTTGGCGTTTGGTGTGCTGTCTCAGCAAACTGAACAGTTGGTCCAGTCTTCTTGGATACAATGAACATAGACTGGTTAAGGTACATTTTTCTGCAATTTGTCGAGCAATTAGACGACAGTGAATTAACTCTAGTTATTTTCAGTAAGACTTGCCACACGTCAACCGAGTCTCTAATCAGCATCTTTGAAGACAGAGCAATCTCTAAGAATTTGTAGCTGCCAAGATCACCGGGCTTAACAACACCAAATTATTTCCTGTGGGGTTATCTAAAGGATAAAGCCTATCAAAATCGGCCAAAAAAAATAAAGATTTGAAGACAAATATCACGACTGGAATCAATGGAACAGACTAGGAAATGTTGCAGTGAACTGCCAGAAGCATGTCTACAGAAAGATGCACGTCTACAGGAAGATGCACATCATTTTCAACATCTGCTGTATGACAAATGAATCTCCCACAGTTTCTTCATACAGTATACTCCCTCTAGTTTGGCTTCGGTTATTTCGGCCGCCGAAAGTCCAGCTGGCATCTGCCCTTGAATGACGAGGGAAAAATAAGTCATGCTGAAGGAAGTGCAGCTTTACAATCGGCAGTGACAAATACAGAGCAGCAGATAGAAGCAGCAGCAGTTGATATAATTTTTATATAAAGTGATAGCATGATTTTGCTTCTAAAAAAAGCAACTGACACAAAAAATGGAAAAAGATAAGCAATTTCTTTTAATTTTTGAATTCTGCAGAGTTTATGACACAGTACTATATTGCAATGCAAGTTCCTTTTGTTTATGACAGTCTGTGATGTTTGTATGAAGTGTTAGTGTACCTTTAGATATTCAATTCTGAGTGTTTGTGACATGTTTTCCTGCATTTAATTTCCATCACGTGTGTATCTCTCATTGGGAATGAAACTTTGATAGTGTATGAAGATATCATAAAGACAACATCAACTCGTTTCGGGTGAGTACCCTTGATAAAGACACATTAATACTACTTGCCTTATAATCTGTTCTTTATTCAAGTACTGTACTTCACTTAAGCTAAACATTGGTATTTATAGCATATAGTCTGTTACTCTGGCCTAGGGTCTGGTCCCCAGGTGGCCAAACTAGAGGGAGTCTACTGTATTTTGAATGTAATTACATCTTCCTATCTGCTACCAGACAGAAATGGGGTAGTTTTGAAAACCACCTGGTATTATGTTACACTACTTACAAGTAATTTGAATTCTTGTTATGTTGTTGTTACAGACTATGAATCTCATGTTGAATCTATATTGACGGTCAAACTTTTTACAAAATTGTACAAAACTATTTTAATCCTCCTAGTCAATACTATATATTTTACGTCCAATTAAGACTAAACTTCACATATAAACAGACATATTTCGACTCAGCATTGGGTCATCCTCAGCAGACATGTACAATTAATTAAAAACATAGGAAACACACTATATGAAATGTTAGTCGAAAAGTTTTTGTAAAAACATAATGAAAGTTAAAAAACTGTGAAAAGTTGATCGTTAAAACAGTCCTGAGCTGGAGTCTTTCTGTTTCAATGTTTTCATTGTCCTTTGGTGTGGTTCAATTGGTATCTGTATACTGTTGGCTGAGTAGTTATGTTCCGACAACAGTATACAGATACCAATTGAACCACACCAAAGGACAATGAAAACATTGAAACAGAAAGACTCCAGCTCAGGACTGTTTTAACGATCAACTTTTCACAGTTTTGTTAACTTTCATCATGTTAAAAGAACAACGTTTTGACTAACTTTTCATTTTGTGTGTTTCCTATGTTTTAAATTCATTTACGTGTCTTACTGAGGATGAGGATGACCCAACACCGGGTCGAAACATGTCTGTTTATATGTGAAGTTTCGTCTTAATTGGATGTAAAATATATAGTACTGAACCAGGGGATTAAAATAAGTTTCGTACAATTTTGTAAGATTTTGTTGTTGTTGTTGTTGTTATATAATTTATGTTTTAAAGTTTGCTGCTCTACTACCATAAGCAGATGCTGACACAGGGATATCTTGCAAATAAATAATAATAATAATAATAAAGTTTTATTTTGTCCAACATCTGTTCAAGAATTTTAAAGGCAATGGCAGTGATAAGGAGAAGAAGAATCTTTGTAAAGATCGCCACAATGATAAACCCCAAGGTACCAAACAGAGAGGAGGAGCTAGGAAAATGCACTAGTGCATCAGCCCCTAATGGTACGAAATGAGATGAAATGTAATGACAATTTAGAAGTCCAAAATCATCCACTGACCAGAATTCAAAACGTGATGACGAAGATTGAATGGATGAACATGAATTTAAGACAATCAGCGGATCTGACCTGCAATGCCCTACATTCCCAGAAACCATCGTAAAACTGTAATATTACCGACTAAGTGACTGCTTCTAAAGCACAATCCTGAATCAATGATGCTTGTTGTCTAAAGGGGTCCTAAATCCAGGTCATCGGCCCCTCATAATGGTACTTATCACTCGTAAAGTAGAACCATGGTATTAGTCATGTTGCGGTAATCAAAAGTAGCGTAGACTCTCGGTATTCCACACATTATGGGATTATTCACAGGTAATGTACTACACACATGTAACGCAGACCTATGGTGTTTCTCACATTGCAGCGACACTTACAAGCAACGCAAACCTATGGTGTTCTTCACATAGGTGTACTAATCGCAGGGACCCGTACTATTATGTGGTGTTCCTCACATAGTGGGTATTAATCACAGGTAACGCCCAGACCCGTGGTGTTTCTCACATAATGGTACTAATTACAGGCAACGTAAGCTTGTCACGGTACTAACCACGGGTACTGTAAACCCTATCCTGATTCACACTCTGTTGCTATTAATCACAAACCTACTGTGTACCTAACATATTGGTACTACTCTCAAGTAAAGGCGACCCATGGTGTTCCCCGCGTGGTGGTACTAATTACTAGTCGTCTCATGGTTCTAATTCGATCATCCCTTGGTTGCCCCTTTTATTCGCCTCTCACAACAGACAGGGGATACCGATATGTATTCTTTGTCTGCGCCTCCCACTCAATGGGGGTTGTGTGTTTGGTCCGCAAGAGCAATTTTATTTTGCTCAAGTCTGCCTGCAAGCCAGTTTCGAGCCCACTATCCGCCACCTGGGACACGCCACATGGGAGTATCACCTCTCCCCACTCCTACGCCAATGTAGTAGGTTCGTGGCCCTAGAATGATAATTTGTACGGACACACCATAAGGATGAAGCTTAAAAGAACATCCGAAGTGCACTTGGAAAGAGAGGTACAAGAAAAACGCCTAGCTGGAAGACCTTGAACCTGCTGGAAGGATGTAATATGGATACAAAACTAGGGAAAGGGCACTGGATAATGTCATGAAGAACAAGACATTCATAAATAGATAAGAGTGACAGTACCCAGGAAACTGAAAAAATGACAAGAATATTTATAAAATGTAGAAGAGCTTACATGGAAGACAGGAATTTCATGAGGTGAGATAGCTAATGTCTCTCCAAAAAAGAATATTATAATGAGTGTAGAAACCTGCTGTATCATGTACTGCTTATGAAAGGAAAGGTAAGCAAAGAAAAAGTCATCTCCATACAGAACATCAAAATCATTGGAGGAGTGAAAATTAAAGGTCATCTGCTTCTTCACAAGAGGAAATTTGACTTTTTGGTGGGAAATTGAATCCATCTTCTGAGTGAACCGAGCAAGCCCTTACTGCCTTGGCCAGGCAGTCCGTTTATAGACGGATTTAGATAAAATGGGAGTGTGTGGAGACTAGTCCAGAGCAATTGATAGCAGGGGACAAGGAAGAGCTGCTTGTTAGGATGAACACAACACAGCGGGATCCCGCACTCACCTCCATATTCTGGTGCTATGAAATGCATATTCTTCAAATTCTCCCGACATGTCTTGACGTGGTGGTGGATGGCGTCAGGTGCAACTGTGGAGAGAGGGCACAGAGAGTACGTTAGATAGGGCACCCGGAAAATCATCTTGGATGGCCCCGAGTCTTCCTGCTACACATACACTCTTGCACGCGCACTACCATGGTAACTTAACACATTCGACACCACTCATTCTCTGGCCGATTAGTGCATACAAGGACCCTGCTCGGTAAGATATTTCCGCAGCCCTTAGCTGCCGTTTCGAACCTACACGCGCCCCTCCCTTTGTTTTTGCGGGAACATTCGCCACGGCCGGCGACCCGCCGCTCCCCGTCCTGCACCGACCGCGCTCGGGCAGTGCACTTGTATGCGAAAAGAAACCCAAATCGGACCAGCCAGGACACTCTGCCGAGCCATCCAAAAAACTTGTGAAAGAACATATGAACACAATACACACCTTTTCTTTTACCCTTTTTCTCAACTAAACATACAGACTTACACACTAAAAACAGAGACAGTTAAAAAGAGTAGAGAAATTGGTGCTTTTTGCTTTCACTTTACCTGATCCTATTTTCACGAGGCCATTGTGCTGAATAAATATGGTATCACAGGTGAGATTCCCATGGATGATGGGTGGAGAACAGGAATGCAAGTAACTGGAAAGAAAAACATCAGCGTTTACCCCATCGACAAGCATGGGACATGCCAGCTCGATGGCAGCGGCAAGCGAGACTGCCACCGCCACCACCATCACCACGGTCCCTTCTCCACACCACACGGCAAGGTAAGCTGTCCACATCACCACTGCACTCAACACTGTGTCCTGCTCACTTCTTCGCGAGGAATGAGAATTCACGTGTGTAATGACGCATAAGGAACAACCGTTTGCATGCCTCGTCCTAACTTACACCTTGCTCTACTAAGAACACTTGGAAACATCGTGCCTACAATAATCAAGCCTATTAAATTCGCACTCTAGCTAACCTCGCTCTCAGCGCCTGACTAAAACCAATACAAGAAATTTCAGGAACTTTTCACCAAGTTGAGAGGCGTACTACACTTGCTTCACCAATCACTAAGACGACGTATTTGAGCAGATAAAACATTTGACTGTTCCATATGTGACCTATACACACACTCCCACTCAATCCTCTTGGATATTAAAAAAATGTAGAAAGAAAAGACAATATTAGCAGCATTTTTGTAACACATCGTAAAATAACACGGCAGACCTACCTGCGGAGCGGGTGACTAACAGTTTTAGCCTCAAACCATGAAAAGCATATTTTTTTAAAGTTTTTCACTTTAACATCTTTAAAAAACCGTGATGCTTTCCTTGATTTATGCCAATTTTTAAAAAAGCATCAAAAAAGTCACCACTGTAAAATAAAAAGGTCTGCAAATTGAAAACACACTTATAAAAAAAAATATTCATGATTAGTATCGTTCACTTCTTGAAGATGTATTTCAACTTAAGTATCTCACAGTAAGTTAAAAGTCACTGTTCCTCGTACTCACCTCAAGGCCGATAATATCTGGGTGCACCAGCGTTTCCACGCTTGCAATGGAAGTTTCTTCACATTCCTCTTGGTACGCTTTAGGAACTGTTTCAATGACCCAGATGACATGTACTCGGTGATGAAGATCACCTGTAAACACACGTAACCAGTACTTGTACAGTAAAATTGGTACTTACTTCATCAGGACACTGGCCCTATGAAGTATAACAGTATCTGAAGAAGCAGTTGTTTACGAGTCTTTCACATCCTTGTACATATGAAACAGGCTGCAGTAACTACAGAACTGCAGCAATGATCCCTCATGCTCACAAGGTTCTTCATATCGTCAACAAGCAAATGAAAGCCTTCCTACTGGGACAAATAGCCGAAGAGCGGAGTGGGTTCATGCCAGGCAACGGCACAAGGGAACAGATCTTGAACGTTCAACAAATCACTGAGAAGGCCTGAGAATACAATAACACAACATTCTTGTGCATTGTCAACTATAGAAAGGCATTTTAATCTATGAAGAGGGAGCCTTAGAGGGACATACTGTACTTCGGAACATAGAAGTTCCAGATAATGTGACACGTCTAATTAAAGCACTTTACACTGACAACAGAGCCAAGGTATGGGTCAATGAAATGTTCTTGTTCAAGACTGAAACAGAAGTCAGGCAAGGATGAATTTTGTTGCCTATACTACACAACATCTACTATGAACACAACAACGAGATAGGTCCGCGATGAATAGGAAGGCAGCTTCAGCAACCTGAGGTAGACTGACAACCCTCTCATCATAACAACAAATACCAGGGAGTTGGAAATATTTATGGATTGGTTGGCAGGGAATATGGGCTTCAGATCAACAACAGCGTCACAGAAGCCATGATCGTGAACAGAGCAAACAACAATCTGTCAGGCATGAGATGATTATGGTTATTGTTTAAAGGGGACTAACAGATAGGTCGTCGGTTCCTAATGGTACGAGGTGCAACAAAATGCAAACTTCAAAATGTATCCACTGACTAGAATTTACAACGAATGGTGATCAAAAAATGATTGTGAAACAAAAACAATCAGTGGATCCTGTTCACAATGTCTCAATTACTGGGATGATACTCATTATTTAAAGGGTCCCAAAATCCACGTCACTGGCCCCTCATAATGATACTAATCCTCCTATAGTGGTACTAATCACAGGTAATGTAGACTCATGGTGTTTCTTGTATGGTGGTATTAATCACAAGCATGGTGCTCCTCACATAGTGGGATTTATCACAGCCGCTGGTATTCCCGTTGTGTTTCTCATAAAGTGGTACTACTCATAGGTAATGCAGGCCCATCCTGAACACAGTGGAACCGACCAGCAGAATACACATGACACGTATCACAAGGAACGCCCAGACCCATAGTGTTCCCCACATAATGGTACTGATCCTAGGTAACGTGGACCCATGGTTTTCCTCGCAAGGTAGTACAAATTGCAAGTAACATCGACCCATGGTGTTCCACGCATAATTGTACTAATCACAAGTAGTATCATGGTTCTAATGTCATTATCCCTTGATCGCCCCTTTTATTCGTCTCTTACAACAGACAGGGGATACCATAGGTGTAGTCTTAGTCCCCTACACACAGGGGGTTCATGCATGAGAAGAGTAGCTGGATCTGAAATAGTGGAGATCATTAATCCATCCAGTAATTCTAATCTCGAACAGTGGAGGCTACTTGAAGGAGATAAGGAGATGACTTGCCCAGACCAGCGGGGGTACAAAAGAAAAGCTGCTAAATGCCATGAAACTTCAGATTATCACACACACCGCTGAGAAAAAAAATTGACAGGAAGAACATAGAAGTGCTGGGGATGTGGATCTACTGCCGAGTCCTGCATATATCTTGGATGGAACACTCAAAATCAAAAATCAAAATCCCTTTATTTGCAAATGAGGTGTCTACCTCGGTGGCAAATGGTACACTAAAATACATTATTGTCGAGCACTAAATATTAAATTAACAAGGGAATAAAATTTTCCTATAATACAATATTATATAATTTACGCTAACAATTTTTTCTATTAAACACACAGCTCATCCTTAATAAATTTACATTGTTAATAAAATTCTACTTATAATATCTCCTGTACTACTTACAAATATAGTCAACTGATATACAGTATGTGGAATTACTTCAAATGGTACTGTACAACTGGTATAAGATTAAAATTTACATTGCATTTATTTACTTTTTCTTTTCTTTACCCATTCTGGAACCTAAGTAGCATAACGACCTGCTGCGTCTTAACCAGAGCCCCTTTTACCACCACTTTTCAGAGTTCCTCGACTAACACTTTGGTTCTTGAGATCAAAGACCGGCTCATGGAGAAGATCAACTGTATTTTGGAAGTGGGCAACAACATAGTATGTGTCATGTAAAATAATACTGAATGAAGAGTTAGCTACTCTGACCATATTTGGTAATGGAGTCCAATTTTATTGAACCATCTCATATGTTCAATATTTTAATTTTCACTTTTAACAGTATTCAAGTGTTGTGCTCAGAATATTCCAGCATACTCTTCAACATTTTAACTGACGCATTCGGCAGTCCCAATTATTTTTAATATGTTTTTGTCCTTTGTTCTTAATCTTAAAACTTTTCGGCTGATGATGTCTACAAGATAGATGAAACTTGTTTTGTTATTTTTTAAATGTTATTTAAATAATTACATAAACAAATTCAGTATTGTAAAGGTGGAATATTTGACCATATCTTTTAAGTGTATGTACCACAATACGGGCTTTATAATGAAATTCATTTTATGCAAGTCTTTCGAGGCTTTGAAACTCGCTGAATATCGATCACTACAAAAATTTACCAACTTCCTGAAGTGTCACCATACCATGTCAATCGTCAATATTAACTCCCTCTAAAATCCATAAGCAGTTGGCCCCTTCAATGCGGAATTTTGTGTTCCATAGATCTGGGTCTGGTTTTAATGTAGAGTAAGATTTTTTGAAGAACTATTTAGTCATATGTGGTAAGTCGACAGAGTTATCAACACTCATATAGAACGTTGTTATACTTTGTTGTGATCATAGTTACAGTAACCATAAGTACAACTTCCAAGTGTGAAAATAGACCTATTCATTTATTTATTTGCATATTTTTAAACAAACACTGTTCTGACAAATAATAATTGTCTATGAGATGTATATTAGAAAAAATAGTAATAGTAGTAATAAAAACATTGTAAATAGTTATGTAATATTATCAAAACAAGAACATCTGGCCTTAATTCCTTGGGATAAGTGAAAGTTTGAGTGAAGTCAAATAATAAAGTAATATAAACTTTCTTTTAAAATTTACATGTATGTCTCTTTTCAAAGCCACCATCACTGATCTACATTTAGAGCTGTCATCTGGGTGGCAGATTCCCCATCAGTTTTGTATATAGTCTTTCCTTAAATTATATCAAAGTTAAAACTACAGCAGGGAGTATATATAATTTTAAAATTAAAAATCTGTGCAGTTTACTCTCTCTCTCTCTCTCTCTCTCATGTCTCTCTGAATGCAGGTTGATATAAAGGCTAACAGCTGGTACTGGAACATTTCAATGCTAAAATGTCTAAAATTAATGTGAATTCAAGAGAATTTCCAAATATGTATTGATTTTGTACCCCAAAAAGATTAACCTTGTAAAAGACCAACACTCCTCTTGTTAGACAAATATCTATCTAGTGTCTATACTTTTTGTGGTCATCAGTGGCACATCGTGACCACATGGTCTGGGTAAAATGGGTGTAAAAAAGCAAGTTTGGATTTTTTTTTTTTTACATGGGCACGAAGTAATTTTAGTTTCCATAAGTTAATGCTCATTAAAATAATTTAACTATCTTAAATTTCATTACACTTGTCTATCAAAGTCTTTTTCTCCTTTCTTCATCCATTCCCTTTTCCAGACTCTTTGTGGGTAGGGTATTGTACCAAAGCCCTCCATCATACTTGACCATTCCTCTCCTAGTACTTTATTGCTATTGACTCCTCTATTTGCAATACAGTCCACAACAGAGCTCCTCCATCTCATTGCTGGCTGTCCCCTAGGCCCCTCAGCAGTCTCTGTATCCATGAATGTTCTCTTCATGCTCATGTGTCCAAACCATTTTAGCTTTGCTATATCAATCTCTTCTTGAAGTTTACACACTCCCACGCTTCTCCTTATTTTCTCATTTCGTAATCTGTCTAGTCTGGTCTTTCCCCGTATGCTCCTCAAGAACCTCATTTCAGCTGCTTGTATCTTACTTTGGTTCCGCTTAATGTCCAGGCTGCTGAAGCATAGGTTTATAACAGGATGAGTATAAAACCTTCTTGCACTAGAGAGAGAGAGAGAGAGAGAGAGAGAGAGAAAGAGAAAGAGAAAGAGAAAGAGAGAGAGAGAGAGAGAGAGAGACACACACACACACACACACACACACACACACACACACACACTTGCAGACTGCTGTATTCTTAAATCAATTCCTCCATCCAAATTTCCATCGTGTGACATTATGCTGCCCATTAAAAAATGTTCACTACTTCAAGAGGTTCATTACCTATTTTTACCACTCCCCTGGATTTTCTGTTACCTCTCGTCATGATCAAAGTCTTGCTTTTCATAGTATTAATCTTCATTCCAAAATTTATCTCGTCATTCCATAAATCAACTTGTCTGTACGTCCTCTTCAGTATCTCCCCAAACTAGAATGTCATCAGCAAAAAGCATAAAGTTTATTTGCTTGCCCATCATCTTCTCCTTGATATTATGTAGAATTCTATCCATGATGATAATGAAGAGTAAGGGAGACAATAAACTTCCCTGTCTTAAACCTGTCTCAACTCTGAACCATTCAGTTTGACTCACTTTTGTTCTAACAGAGCTTTTGCAATTTTGATACAATGCTATTACCATCTGCATTGTTTCATTCCCAATCTGTGCCTCTGTCAATGTTTTCCATACCAAATTCCTTGGGACACTATCATGTGCCTTTTCAATATCTAGAAACGTTACTACCATGTCTTTTCCATATTCCCAATACCTTTCCGTCATTTGACGCAATGTAAATATTGGGTCAAATGTGGACCTGCCTCTTCTGAATCCATACTGGTGTTCTGCCAATTTTCCCTCTACTCTGTTTCTTAGTCTATCCAAGATTCATTCAAGGATCTTAGCTGTACGAGCTATCAGTGTCACTCCTCTGTAATTTTCACATTGCTTCCTGGCTCCTTTCTTGAAAATTGGTATAATGAACCCTTTCGTCCACTCTTTTCTCTCCATATCGCTCTGAAGTCTATATAACCACTGCAGACCAACTGCTCCTGCTGCTATTATCATTTCTGTGGTGACCTCATCAATTCCAACTCTCTTGCCCCGTTTCATTCTTTTAGTGGCCCACTCAATCTCTGCCATGGACACCTTGTTTTCCTTATCTTCCATCTGCACTAAATCTGATTCTTTGATTTCTTCTTGTACCGAGGTATTCTGCACATTGTAAAGCTGTTCAAAATATTTTCCCCACCTCTGCAATATATCCTGCTTCTGTGTCATCACTTCCTCCTGTTCATTTGTAATGGAAGTTAGCACTTTCACCTGGGTTTTTCTTCTTTACACATAGGAATAAGATCTTTTTGCTTCCGGTTGTAACTTCTTGCAGAGATTCAGTGAATTTATGCCAGCATTTCTTTTTCTCTTCTTGAACCACCTTGGAGCATTCCATCTTGCAGTACCTGTATTCTGTTTTTCATTCTGTTGTTCTGTTTCTCAGCCATCTTTTCCAAGCTTGTTTCTTCCATTTAACTATATATATTTTACCCTGTCATTCCACCAGAGCATTTCTTTATCTTTCTTCCTTCCTTCCTGATACTCTCTCAGAGGCCTTTTCTGCAGACTCCGCCATGACTGTTTTAAAATACACCCATTCTTCTTTGACCTATCAAAGTAATACTTATTAATTATTATTTTACAAAAAGGCTGAAATTAAAGAGAATGTGGAATTAAATCAACAGAGTACTTCCATACTTCCAAAACAAAACAGTTAACACCTGTACCACTCTGCTGCCCGACTGCCATTCCCTACCATCAAGTTTCCGCTCTCTTTAAGGAAGCAGATGTACGAGATTCAAACCTCAAAAATCTCTCTCCAGTTTCAATCTTAGGCCAATTTTTCAAGATAAATAAACTTGCCCTTCCCTCAATAAGTAAATATTTAGTATAAAAGCCATATAACTCTCGCTTCTTTGAGAGTGCGATAATTCCAGTCTCTACTTGACTGGACTCTTGCATTAAGGTTGCCTAAGCATAAGGCACCAAGAGAACACGTGGCAGCAGCAACAAAGGACCTTTCGTAACTTGATAGACAGTAAGCTAGTACGGTGTTGTGTTTGTCCAACCCTTGTCCCGCTTCCCTACGGGGTCGGGTATGAGGCGAGATGAATCTGTCGTTGCGGGTTTTTATGACCTGATGCTCTTCCTGATGTCAACATCATCAGAGGAGTTAATGAGATGAAATGAATGACGTGATATATGATAGGGAGAGGGTGAAACCCAGTGCCGGCACAAAGCCTATTCCTGTCGAATAGCACCAAGGGGTCTGCTCAATCCCCATCCGACAGAAGAATCACGATC